>NC_084464.1:62477094-63077094 GCF_027409185.1 Cynocephalus volans
TTGTGTCAGGACAAGAGGTTTTGTGTCTTCCAAGATTGTGTGTCCAAGATATGATACAGAATCAGTTATAGAAAAATGGGGTCCACTTTGGTGATTGTGATGGCTAGTTTTATGCATCAACATGACTTGGGCTATGGGGTGCCCACATATTTGGCCAAACATTATTCTGGGGGTATCAGTGAGGGTGTTTCTGGGTGAAATTAACATTTGAATCAGTAGACTGAATAAAGCAGATTGCCTGCCCCTCTTAATGTGGGTGGGCCCATCCAATCAGTTGAAGATCTGAATAGAACAAAAGGCAGAATATGAGGGAATTCCTTCCTGACTGCTTAAACTGATGTATTGGTCTTCTCTGGCCTTCAGACTTGGACCTAAATATTGGCTCTTCTTGGATGTCCAGCCTGCCAGCTTTCAAACTGGAACTTACACCATCAGCTCTGCTGGTTCTCAGGCCTTTGTATGCATCGGCTTTCCTGAATTTACAGCTTGCTGACTGCAGATGTTGGGACTTCTCAGCATGCATAATCTCATAAGCCAATTCCTTATAATAAACTAACTTTCTCTCTCTCTCCATATGGATATAGCTATAGGTGCAGATATATCCTATTTATTCTCTTTCTCTAAAGAACATTGATTAACACAGTGACTTACTAATTCATGAATAAGTTTCAAGAGAAAATAGAGGAAAGTTTGGAACTATAAGGGCTTAGATAGGAAATTTGAGAGCTTAGGTATTATTTTTACTACTTCATTTTAGCAACAGTTGGGATTTTAGAAATAGTTCACAGGTTTTTTAAAAAAACCTATTGTTCTAATTTAAGAAATACTTTCCCAATTTATCTTTTGTATGGTATAAATATTCTTCTATAGTACTAATATTTATAACATGGAAATAACTACGCTTTTGAAACAAAATAGGAATTTTCTTGTCATTATCTAAGAGGCACTCACAGCTCTCCTCTCCCCCTCAATCCCAGAAAAACAAAGTGTTGCTATTGATTGTTCATTTCTAGGAAACACTTGGCACAGTCCTAGAGAATGGAAAATTCAATAAGTCAAACAAAAAGGAAGTCTCTATTTTTACTCTCTCTCTCCTCCAAGGATAGGGAAAGGGTCCAGGAGGTAGCTCTTGGAATCTGCCCCCTAATGGAGATAGGCCTAAAGTAGGTAGGCCAGACCAGCTTTCTGCCTTGCACTGGGGCAGGATTGCCTTTTTCTCTTCCTGGACTGGCTGGCTCTGCTAGACTTAACCTTCCCTTTAGTGGTGAAATTCTCATTCTTGTGTATGGTCTTAAGGGTAAGGAAGGAAAGCAAGCTAGTTGCCTATCTCCTTTATAACTTAGACAAGAAGAATTAATCACATGATAAATCACTGCTCACTAGAGATTCTCTTTTTGGCCTGGGACCAAATCTCAAAACTCAGTATTTATACCTTTATATTTAAGCCTTTGCTGGTCAGTGCCCTGTGAATACATATTTACATATTTACACATGAATGAATACATATTTACACAGAATAGCCAGTCAAGATCAAAATTCATGTGGTTCAACATAAAAGCTGTCTTAAAATCAACCTAACCCTTTTAATAATACTTTCAAAACAGAATCAAATCTAGAAAATGTCACAATGCTATTAAATATTTTTTATCCTAAATTTTCTATTAGTTGTGTTGAGGGTTTTGCTTTTTTTTATGAAATAGTTGACCAAGTATTTTCCTGCAAAACTAAACAAATTTGAAATACATTAGGGTAGCCTGTCCAGTAAAATTTTATAATTTGAAATTCCAAATTATAAAAGTATTAAAAAATGTTAGATTGTCAAATATTTAAAAAGTGGACGAGCCATGTTTTACCTGCCCATTCTCCTTTATTCTGGTTAGATAAAACATCTCTTACTTTAAGAAACGATTCTCCCTCACTCTCAGACCATTCTGGTCTGGGTGGTTTTCCACGCCCTTGATCTAGTAAGACCCATGTGGCCCATCCTGGCCAATAAGAGTGCTACTTCCCTGGTTATAGCAGCTGGTTCAGTGACCCAAATGATTTATGACTCATATGGGGCAAAAGTCAATCCTGAGGCTTTTGCTCAAGCTTTTTATTCAGTTATTCATGCAAAAAATATTTATTGAAAGTCTACTATTAAAGTCCAAAAACATTTATTGAAAGTCCAGGCACTATTCTAGGCAATGGAGATTTGTTATAAATAAAATAAACAAAACAAAACAAAAACCAGAAAAATCCCTGCCCTCATGAGGTAAATATTCTACTGGGAGAGACAGTAAAGTAAATACAATAAATATAAGTAAATTGTATATAAAATATTAGATAACATTAAAAGCTAAAGGGAAAAAAACAGAGGAGGATGTGAAATGTTAAAGGGGGGAGTGTTGAAATTTGCTCAGGGGTCAAATAGCTGTTGGGAAGGAGGTACTGTCTTTCATTCAGAGCTACACGGCCCCATTTCTGCTTCCATGAGGGCAGAGTTTGCTGAAAATAAAGACAATTCAGGCGAAAGCAGAACCAAGCATTGCAGAGAAACAAAGTCTTAAATGACTTCATTGGAGCACCTGGACTCAGCTGTGCCTCAAGTTTTTCTCAGTTATGTGAGGCAATAAATGCCTTTATTTTTTGTTTCAATTGGATTTTCTGTCACTTGCAACCAAAAAAGACCTGACTAATGCCAACATTTTCAAGTATATATAGAAACTTGAAGTACCTTACAATGTGTTTCTAAGTGGGGTTCCTGCTGTACTTAGATTATTGAATAGCTAGAACTCATTTCTAATTAGCAGTACACATTTACATGTAAACACCTAAAATTAAAAGACCTTAAAAACCAGCATGTTCATTTAAACGTATTTAAACAAGTTTCTTGAAGTGTGGTTTATCCTATTAACTTAAGAAACCCTTTTGTGTAGATTGTTCCAAGGTCACTCTTGTCCAGATCAATGAGATTTTAGTAGATACATTTCTGCCATTGTGCATAGAATAGTTGCATTTAGGACTTTTTTGAAACATTATGAGATGGAGAAGAGAAAATTTTTCACCTTACATTTTATTGGTGGTGTTGGTTATATCTTGGAGAATATAGCCTAGCACCAATCTTCATTGGGCCTGAAGGGAGAACCAGCCATCTGGTCACTAGCCATCCTACCATGCTGAGAGCTCCGAGTACACTAGGACCAAACTCACTGGAGTTAACTCAACTGTGTAATTATGATCTGCCGCATGTTAGCTGACCAGAACCCCAATGCTGTATTGAACTTTGTTTGAATTTAAGATACAGAAAGTAAAGAATAGGTTTTAAATTTTCCCCATCTTTCTTCCTCCATTTCTCTCCTCTATTTAATCTTACTTCCTTCCCAGCCCTAAATAAAATAAAACACAGAAAAAAAAAAAAAGCAAACAAAACAACACCACGACAGTTGCTCTCCCCTTCAACTAGACATCCCTCTAGCATGCCCTTTCACACATGGAACAGGTTGTGGAGGAGGACCTCTGCTTCCCCAGAACCTACCAGAAAGACCCAAGCTTGGGACAAGGAATAATAAGCACCCCATGGTTGTAAGGGAGCCATAAAGAGGGAGTAGACATTTCCTTGGGGCTTATTAAAAAGAAGCTAATCTGTCTCTGCCATTTTTTGCCATCTCTGGAGCAGACCCCACCCCAGGCTATGTGAGTAACACAAAAAGGAGATTCAAAAAAATAGTCAGAGGTGATGATGAGTCACCAGCCTGGGTGATCTGGCCATTGCTTCCCCTCTCCTTCCTACCTCTCTCTTCACTTGAGCTAAGAAAGATGGCTTTGTAAGTACCAATAGAGTTCCCTGTAGGAGATATTGGCTTCTTTTTCCCAGGTTGGATGCCTGCATGTGCAGCCTATTTGTTTGGCTGCCCATGCCTATCTGAGCAGGGCAAAGAATTGGATAAAGAAAATAGCAGAGGAGTAATAAGTGGAACAACTTTGCTGTGGAAAGATTTGTTAAGTTTCCTCTGGATAAGTGGATTCTGGGGAAGGTAGCTTGACTTGAACCACCTTTCTGGAATCCCCATCCCCAAGATCAACCCCAATGTGGAAGCTAAGGGGATTGCAAACCCAGGTGGGGCTTCCACATTGGGAAATTGTGCAATGGGAAGGCCACCTACAGTAGGGCTCCATTGATGTCATGCAGGCATCTTAGGAGAAAGAATCAACAGTCAGCCAGTATTTTCCAGAGAAGCAGCTACACCCAACCTAGGATACAATTGCACAGTTAAGTATAAAGTTTGTTAAACTTCTTGCCTTACCTCTTCTACCTGCCCCAACATCAAGAGAATGTAAAATAAGAAGGATGGGAGAAAGAGTGAAGGAGAAGACCATGTCCCTAACACTCCAAGTGCCTCAGGCTGAAGCCTTAAGGGTGTGGAAGGGAATATTAAATGAAAAGGAGACTGAAGTTTTCAAATGAATTAAATAGAACTAGCCTTTTTAGTATCTGAAATCAACTGGAAAGCTATATGCCCAAAGTATTGTTAAAGGATAGGAAAATATCCATCAGAATAAGACAGATGAAAACAGGGAGGAGAGGAAAATAAGGCCTGTTCTGAGTCAGACTTCTGTCTGGAAGGTTTGCATCTCCCGTACATCCCTAAAATATATACCTCTTCCATTTGCATAGCCCTGTGGAAGATTTACACACCACACCAGCACAAGTTTCCCATGAAATTCCAGGTAACAGTTTGTGGTGGTAAATCCTAGGGAAAGGCATAGAACCCCTTCAATATGAGGAAATCCAAGATCTCTGGAAAGGTGGTTACCAGATGCACACCAGAAAATTAAATTCCATAAAACTCTGGGATAAATAGAGCTTTGAAAATTTTGAGTAAATTTTTGGAATTTTAGCTTTTGGGTCTGTCAAAGCAAAAGTTTTCAACAATTTTTTTTTTTTACGTCTTCTATTTGAGGGGACTCTTCTATGTTCTAAACTCTGTACTGGGAACTAAATGCAGCCTAAATGACAAGTGATTTTAACTATACACATGGAGTCTATACAATAGTAAATACTGTACTATACTTTAATATTTTTGCAAATAAGTTTTAGTCACCTTGAGATTTCAAAGACTGAACTAGAATTCAAAAACCTAAGACTTTATTTTAACTAGGTGAGAGGACACCTATGGTTTTTAACTAGGTGAGAGGACACCTATGCTTCTGTCTGCCCAACAACACTCATCCTTTCTTTTGGTGAACAGCTTCCCAAAACATACACTCATATTAACACACAAACATACACACTCACACGCACACACACACACACACACACACCACCCTGGCCTCCCTGTCAAGGCAGAGTTGCATCTTCTTGCATGGCCTTGCCTTTCTAGCCTCGATGGCTGGTAAAGGAATGAAAAAGTGATATGAGCTGGAACAATCACAGTGCACTGTCCCCTGAGCACCATGTATAGTCCTTGCTTTGCTAGGCAAATCAAGCAGGGCTTAGTGAGGCCTTCCCTGGTTATTTTTTGAAAAGAACACAAAGCTCCTTTCTTTGGATGAAAAATCAAAGTCCGTGGGAAACCAGCAAATGCCAATGGCCACATTGAAGAAGCCAATAAGATGTAGGAGACAGTGAAACCAATACATGCAGAGAGACCCAGAGGTGAGACTGAAAGTGAGTCATGATGTCATTTGGACCCCTGGAGCCAGTCATGTCCAAGGCCTGCTGCCTTCCTGTGCATCCTGCAATTCAATCACAAGACTTTATAAATTCTTTCTTTTTGTCTAAGTGTGTCTGCACTGTGTTTCTGTTCCTTAAAACCAAACAATTTAAAAGTAACAAAGCTACATTCAAAAATGCCATGTCACAGCTATGGTTTGTCTTCCAGCCCAAGGAATGAGAGACAGAAGGAAAGGGAAGAGCAGGGTGCAGGAGAAATGGGTAAGGAGCAGGGGCAAGAGGAGATGTCATGGATGGAGAAGACACAGGACTGGAAATGACGGATCAGATGACAAAAGAGCAGAGATCCAAAACTATATTGCTGGTCAAAGAGAAACTGCTATGAAATGAAAATGAGCTCTGGAAAGTTTCATACTACATCAAAGAACAGACTTTATAGAAAACGTCCTGGAGCTTAATCAGTCTTAGGGAAATAAGGAATCATGCAAAGAGAGACCATGCATGCCTTAAAAAGATCTACACACCACAGTTTAAAACATGACCTAGTAGGGTTTTTTAGTTAAAATTTGAACAGAGGAATTCTTTTTTCTAATGAAATATTGCTTTGAACATGAACATATAATAAAGATAAAACTGATGAATCAATTACTTGAGCAATGTAAATCTTTATTGCTTCACCCCCAAATACTTCATTGTTTGTGGAACCCTTAAAGCCCCTCCAGGAGATACTTGGATTTTAAGGGGCATAATATAAAGACCACAGACCAGGAACACATGTCTACACACATGCCTGGTCCACACATCTGTACCATGCTTAAAGACAGTCTGATACTCCTTAGCAACTGCATTCACAGCACCCATAATACAGTACTTGTAAAAAGCATGGAATTTAAGTACAAATACTTGGTACTTATAGAAGGAAAACAAACCACATCTAAACGTGCTTATTTAGACCATTTTTTCTACCAAATTCTAATGTTCATAATAATTGCACTAGTGTTTTCTTTAATCATGCCCCACATACTAGCTTATCTCAGAAGTTTCTATTTATATTTAATGCCCGTATCTTGTAATTTCTTGAAAAGGACAAAGTGGGATTTCAATCAAGGCCATAAGACTGCTTTTCTCCTAAGAAACTGTCAGCCAAATTTCTCAGGGAGGAACTGGAAATGAAGTGAGAGACATTGATAAATTTCCCTGCTGAACAATCAATAAAAGCCCCACCATCCAGCTCAGACTCCCACTGTGGAAGCAAGAGCCATAATTACATTGTCAAAAATTCAAGTTGCTCAAGCTGACAGCGACCCCCTTGAAAAGTGACAAGTGATTGGCACTCAGTTTGGGGTGGTGAACCTGGATTGGCAGATGGAGTGACGATGGCAAAAGGCAAGAGTGAAAATTCCTTATTGACTACAATCACCCAAACCCCAGACCACCACTCTGGAGGAATCCTACGACACTTCAGTCATATTAACACACCAAAGTGAGCAGCTGACAGAACTTACTAATCAACCTGAACTCCATCAGAGATTCAGAGCATGCCCTGTCCCGATCCACAAACGGGAGAAGAAAGACAGCGCCATGTGTGTATGTGCAGGTGTGTGTGTGAGTGAGTGTACAAATGGGGGAGTTTTCTACATTAAAAGAAGGATATGAAATGTGCTTTCAACTCCATCTTTCTGTGTGACAGCTGAACAGCAAAGCCTGTTTGCTTGGTGATTTTAATCTATGATAAAAATCAGCTGGAGCAGAAGGGTTACAAAAGGCGATAATGAAGAATGAGGTGGGAGTGACAAGGTGGAAAAGCAGTATTACTGACATACAGACCCATTTGTGTGATTCTATATGACCTGAGCTGGAGTTAAATGAGAATCCTTCAATCCACTTGCTGCTGGATATTAGAATCAAATGCCTGCCAAGCACCCCATTTGCTGGACAGTGTCCTGCTTTTGTCTACACTGGAACCCATGCAAACAGTTTCCAAGAAGGCTTTATTGTAACCACGCCTGGGAATAGTGGTTACCCACTGCTGGGAAGCAGTTGTACCACAAGAGATTAAAATCTAATGGTGTTCACTGGTGATGGGAACAGAACAGAAGATGCCTGGGAATGTTGTTACCTCATGATCTCCAAAGTTTAAACTCCTCTCTGACTCTAATGAAAAGATGAGAGAATTAATAAGGAGGAAAATCTCTTGGCAGAGCTGGCCCCATGCCAAATTTTGAAATACAAACCTTTGCCCCACCCCTACATTCCTTCACCCCTAAAAGAAACTAGGAGATAGTTAGCACAGGGTATTCAGTGCTTTTGGAGAAAGAAAAAGAATATAATCAAAATAAATAACACTGCTTGCGTGTTATTGTGTGCCTGATACGGTGGAGCACTTCACAAGAAGTAAGTCTATAAGGGGGGGGACTGTGTTTTCCTGGTTTTACAGAGATAAATTTGCCTAAGGTCATAGCTGGTAAGTGGCAGAACTGGATCAATTTCTGATTCCAAAACTATTAACCACTAAAATCAGTTCATCTCAAAGTGTAGTCAGTGAACCACCTAAATCAAATCCCATAAGGGTCCTGTTAAAATGCACGTTCCTGGGCTCACTGAACCAGACTGGAGAGGGGGTTTAAAAATCTAGATTTTAAAAAATCTCCCCAGAAGAGTCTTCTGTGCACCAAAGTTGTTGAATCTCCTCACTACACTATCCTGGGAAGCTGAGCAAATGCTGGGTCGTTAGAGACATTCCGGGTGCAAGACAGTGAATCAAGTTGCTCTCTGTTTTGCATACTTGACAGCGAAAGAAAATTAGTTTTTCCATAAAGCCCCACTGTCACTAGACCCACCTTTGGCCCTGGGGAAAGGCAAGTGAAATTACGTAATGATTTTAACCATGATATACCACCAGGCCGGAGGGGAATCTGTTCGAGACCTCAGGTGGTGAGGGAGGGGTAAAGGGAGAGGATTGATGAGTCACTCATGTGACTGTGATTCTCTGGCAGATACATCAGGAAGGGAGTCCCTCTCACCCAAATGGCTGAGCTCTTTCCTGCATACCATGTCTTTCAAATGAGTGAGATGCGGCAGCCCCACATCAGAGAGGAAATAGCTCGATATAGCCTATGTTCAATGTGCAAGTTCTGTGGTTCACATGAGATCTGAGTCTCTCCTATGCTGGAAGGGCTTTGGGGAGTGGGTTAAACAGTTATTAATGACAACCTAATCTGGGAGTACAGGAGAGGAGAGGAGAAGGCAAGGGCAGTGGAGAGCAAAAGGAGGGATGAAGGGGATGGAAAAGAGGAAGAGAGGGAAAGGGAGAGAGGAGGAAGAAGAGAGAGAAGATGGAAACAAGGGAAGCAGAGGGAGAGGTGGTCTGACTCTCAGTATCCAGTAACATCACATGGCTAGTGTAGCAACAATTTTTTCAACTTTTAAAATTCTCAAAATGTATTAGAAGCATCTGCTTTGCTTTATTTGCTTCATATTGACTGCAAGCAATGGCACTAGGGATTTTCTTAACTTGACATTTACTTAATCATAAAGGCTTACAGACACAGGGTACATTTCAAATACAGGCACATAAAGGTCTGTTTGTGAACTTCTGCTGATCCTTCATACTAGAGCATGAAAATGAGAAGAGATCAAAATGTAAGAAGCAGAGTGAAAGAATTAGAGTGTTTTCACTTTTCCTCATTTTAATTTCAATTTCTTGCGGGAGTTGTGCTATCTTCATTGTATGAGACAGTGGATCTCAAGTCTGAGGATTCCTCTTGAGCCTCAGGGTCTTCTGGATGACTTATGGGCTGGCTGAAGCCCTGTCCTATGCCCTCATGTTCTCCAGCTGTGTTTCTTTCAGTGGTAAACAACAGCACATTGGGTTGGTAACCTAAGTGGCCAATGAACTACAACAAACATTTGAAGACAATGGCTAACGTGTGGATAGACAGAAGACACTCATGAATCCTGGGCCCCAAGGTCAGTAAGCACTTGCTGATGAAGATAGGAGGGTAATACCAAGTCCTCCTTGGTAGTAGAACATAAGAATCAAGATAGTAGGCATTTTGTATTTCTGTCCAGATAGTTCCGGGTTTTTTAAACCTTACAAAGTTTGATCCCCAGTGTCCAGCACACTCTCTGGCCCATGGTCGACACTGAATAAAGCCTCGAAGAAAAGATCTTGCTCCCCCTGACAGTAAATGAAAAGAGGTAAGAGTGCTTTTTGGTAGACAATGATTGAGGCCCAAAGTTGTAGTAGACAGAGCCTGAACAGAGAAGAATGGCAGACTCCTCAGTATAGCTGCATGCCCATGTCTAGAACAATTATTCTATGATAAGAAGGTTTTATTCTATCATGTTAATATAGAAGCCAGTGTAAACAACATCATATTTTCTGGGTCATTATCCGGAGCTCATGTTTTTGATCTGCCTTTGGCTCCTGCTATGCAACCAAAAGTATATAAGTATTCACGGAAATACACTTAAGACTCATCATTTTATACTTACATTTTCCAGTTGATATTAAGGATGATCCCAGCACACAGTAATTTCCTGGATCTCAAGGGGGAAAACATGTCCATTTTCCAAAGTGGAATTAGATGATCAGAAGGCAAATAAAGTTCGAGCAGGAACACACTGTAGCCTAATACCTGTTTTCCCCTAGGACTCCATAAACACCCAACCCATCTGTAAAAGCATTCTAAGTAAAACTGTAATTGAACGCTGTTCACAGGGTGGGGGTGGGGGGAGTTGTCTCTGCTTGGTTTGTGATGCCAGACTGTTACATGAAGACAGACATCAGTGTATGCTAAGTAATTGAATAAGTCAATTTTCACTAGGTTAAGCTGCAGCTACAAATGCAAATCTCAGTGGCTTATGACAACAAAGGATCATTCCTCATTCACACACTTGACAGCAGTAGGTCACTGCAGCTCTGCCCCACGTTGTCTGCATTCAGGTTCTCAAGCTGAAGGAACTGCCCCTCCCTGAGACAAAATATTCTCAAATGGAGGGAAAAGAGCAAAATGGCTAAAGCATCACAATGGCTCTTAAAACTTCCACTTGGTCATACAGTACATCATTTCTGCTCACATTTCACTGACCAAAGCAAGTCCATGGCTGAGCCCACTCTCAGCAGGGCAAAGAAGTATGGCCCACCCACAGGGATGCACTTAAAGTCACCTGACAGTTGGCAGAGGTGTACAATCCCCTTACAGGAAGGGCAGCAAATAATGGAAACTGTAGTATACTGTGCCCCAGGAATTATACGATTTTATTTGTTATTTAAGGAAATAGTGCCAGGCTCTAATTGACCTTGCTGCCTCAGCAACTCATAGCCAAAGAATTTTAAGTAGTGTTATCATTTTCCATTGCCCATATATTTGCTAGACACAGCTCTACTCCATTTCGTCTGGTCAATTGCCATACTCACCATGCAGAGAAAGAGTTCCATTCCTCACAGCCAGGAACTTGACTCCATATGGAAAGAAGGGGATGGAGTGGGAACTCCCGTAGAGTTTGATCTGAGCTTTGCCTTGGAAGGGCTTGTCCTCGGATCCAATTCGGAGCTCTCCACCATCAGAAACAAGGATGGAGTGGGCCCTGAGAGCAATGGGTCCTGGAGCCATGAAAATCAGCCTGCCCCCTAAAGCAAAAAGACAGATTAGTCAGTCCCTGGGAGGATAAGGCTCACCCCGTTTGGCAGTTCCAGTGTCTAATGAAATCCCCTTCATTTATATACTTCTGCTGGAATTTATACTTATTTTATCTTGCCCTCTCTTCTATAAGCACAATAGGGTAGATCAGACACCCAGAAGTAGAAGCACAATGTTACTAAGCCAGCTTAGGTTGTCTATTACTATTCCTTGCAGCTTTACTTATAATATTTTTCATGACAGTAATCTAAATGTCCAACAACTTAGGACTGGTTAAATAAGGAATGAGAAGGCCACTAACTTTACCATTTAGCAAAAGATAAAATCAGCTTATAAATTTTTTTTAAAAAACTGGGAATCAAGTATATAAGAAATAGAGATAAAAGAAAAGGTGCCTTGTAAGAATTACAGTAAAAGCAAGTACAATTAAGGCTAACATCATGGCATGTGTAACATTTTAGTTAACCAGCATCCATTACACTTTCTTTTGATAATAGAAATTCCTAATTTCCTTGAGGAATCGCTCTGCCCCATTGAGTAGAGCTGAGTGGGACTGTCAATCACGATGTCTTGTCCTACTATGAGCTTGGAGAACATTACGTTAAGTGAAATGAGCCGGGCACAGAAAGAAATAACACACGTCATCACTCATAAGTGGGAGCTAAGAAACAAAGAAAGAGAGACCATAATAAAACACTGAACTTTCAGAAAGAGACAACAGACTTATAGTTACAGAGGTGGGAAAGGGGGAGTAGACGGGGAATAGAGTAATTGGGTAAGGGACACAAAAAGTCATTATGATTTGTAATGATGAACAGGCTAATAATATTGATTTGATCATCACATACTGTACACAAATACTGAAAGTCAACTCTGTACTCCATAAATATGTACTAATAAAAATTTAAAAATTTAAATTAAAAAAATAAAATAAAAAAGACATCTTGTTCTACCGTATCCTGAGTCACATACTTGGGCTTCAAAAGGAATGTGGAACCAATGGGAAGAGAAGACAGGAAATGTTTAGATCTCATTAACACTAGTGGTAGCATTCTAAGGAGGCTGGGAAGAGTTCCTGCTTCTGAGACCCCCACCAGCTAAGCCCTGCCTCCATGCCCTGATTTCTATCTATTTCTGTACCTGATTTTCCAAATCAATTTCCATTAATTCAGTGAGCTACCCAGTATCTTTCTAATAAATTTTTTTAAAGAAAAGTTTCTGTTATTTACAACCAAATAATCTTAATTGTTACAGATACCATTTTGCCCAAATATTCAAATTTTCTGCCCCCTAAAGGGGGGCAAATAACATGGGGATATTATTTTATAATAGAATTATTTTATATTGTCAGAGTAGTAATTAAAGTATTAAAAAGATACTTTCATCTTCATAATACCTTTCTTTAAAAGGATTTAGAATGTTTACATTTCCCATGGAATTTTCCCAATAATGTCAAAATAATTAAAGCATCCCACATAAACAAACACTTTAAGCTGAAGGAGCTATTAAATCCATCTCCCTCCTGTAAGTCATTTGCAAAAGCACTGGACTAGACTCTTCTACCCTGTAACAAAGTGGTCAGAGTTGTGACTTTATATTGGAAACACAAGAGCTTCTCTTTTCCAAAGCCTACAATAGCTTCCCATCTCACTCAAAATTAAAGTCAAAGTCCTTATACTGGGCTACAAAAGGCCCCTCATGATTTGCCACCCCATCTCTGACACCTCTCCAACATCATCTTTTAAAACTCAGTGTTCACTCATCTGCCCAAACACGTTGGCCTTCTGTTAGTTCTCAACAGGCCTAGGAATTAAGCACATGCTCTTCCTTTTTGTGGAACATTCTTTTGCTGAATATTCACATGGCTCGCTCCCCCTTGCTTCTATTCAAATGTTAACTTCTCACCAAGGCCTTTCCTCTCTGGTCTATATAAAATAGTGTGCCCTAGCCTCATACTCAAATGTGTTTTTCTTCATAACACTTAACATCAGACATACTGTATATTTACATGTATATTTTCTGCCCTCTCCCCCACTAGAACACATGCTTCATTAGGGCAATTATTTCTTCTGTTCACTTCTAAATTCCTGGTGTCTAGAGCAGTGACTAGTAGATAGTTGGCACTCAATGTATAATTGTTGAATGAATAAATAAATGGTGGTGTCTTTAGAGAATCTGATTTAAGTACCTGAATCTCCTTATATACAAACGCACACACATGCTCCCATTTTCTCAGAAAGAATGTTATTATATTTAATGTACAAGCCCATACATTATCTCGATGACCTACAGGTAGACAAAGGATATAGAGAGACAGCAAAGTGTCAGAAATGGCTCAAAAGGCAGTTTCTGCTGTAAAAAGGAGGGTTTTTATGAGGGCCAGTGGGGAGGAAAGAGTCTTCACCTGCAAAATTTAGTTCTAAATCCAGTGTGCCAAATTACCGAGTTGAACTGTTGTTGCTTTCCAGAAATCACAACGGGACGCAGTTAAACTGGAGGAATGAGAGGCAAAGAAGAAAACGGCTAAGATCCTTTAGTCATTTTTGTTTACCTCCATCTTAGTGCAGGAACAGTGATCAGCAAATGTCTGACCCTGTCGTCAAACATGGAGGCTTCTTCCCTAACCTTCTGTTCCAAAACTTTTCTCCAGCTTTCCCCAGCTCTCTTCATCAAGTCTTCTCATCTTCAATCCTAAAAGCCCAAGCTCCACACCAGCAGTAACAGTCACAAGATGTTTATCTGGACTAGACCCATTAAATTTAGTGCTCTGTCCTTTCAGCCACAATTCAGGACACACCCCTCCTGGGTATTTAGTTTCTCCATCTGTATACTGTGCATGGTAGGAGTTTCTCCCTCACAGAATTATGGTGAGATTTATTAAAATAATGCCCGTAGATCCCTGGTCTGTGGTCTCACACCTGCCCGACACTTAACGCCACAGTGTCTGCTGCTGTAAATTACATGCACCATCTTCGCATCCCACATTCTGGCTATGACCTGCTCCATTTCTTAGCTGCCCATCACCTTAGAACTGCTGTCCCACCTACTTTCAACGTCTCACCGTTGCTAATCCTGACCTTTTTTTGAAATATGTCATATAAATCATACTCTAGGGTAAACTGTCCAAAAAACAGGGGACTATCCTTCGGCAATCTATAGGCTCAGTGGCAGAGCAGTGGCAGAATATATAAGAAACTCAAACAACTTAACAGTAAAAAAAAAAAAGTAACCCAATTAAAAAAGTGGGCAAAAGAGCCAAATAGGCATTTCTCAAGAGAAGATATATGAATGACAAACAGGCATATGAAGAAATGCTCAACATTAGTAAGCATCAGGGAAATGTAAATCAAAATCACACTGAGATATCATCTCACCACAGTTAGATTGGCTATTATCAAAAAGGCAGAGAATAAAAAATGCTCGTAAGGATGAGGAGAACGGGGAACTCTCCTGCACTGTTGATGGGACTGTAAATTAGTGCATCCATTATGGAAAATGGTATGGATATTCCTCAAACAACTACAGATAGAACTGTGATATGGTCCAGTAATCCCACTGCTGGGTATACACCAAAAGGAGTGGAAATAATCATGTCAAAGGATACTTGCACTCCTATGTTTATCACAGCTCTATTTACAATAGCCAAGAGTTGGTACCAACCTAAATTTCCATCAACAGATGACTGAATAAGGAAATGTGATATATATACTCAGTGGAATACTACCATGCCATAAAAAAGGAATGAAATTCTGCCATTCACAGTAACATGGGTGAACTTAGAGAAAATCATGTTAAGTGAAATAAGCCAGGCACAGAAAGAGAAATACCACATACCCTTGCTCATTAGTGGGTGTTAAAAAAAGTAAACAAATAAAAAAAATAAAGTAGGAAAGAAAGGAAGAAAGAAACAAACAAATACTAATCACAATAATACATTGAACTTTCAAAAGGAGAGAACAGAACTAAGGTTACCAGAGGTGCGAAAGGGGGAGTGGGATGGGGGGTTAGGGAGAAATTGCAAATGGCCACAGGAAATGAATATGTCGTGTATTGTTGAGTATACTAATTATTTTGATTTGATATCACATACTGCACAAAGTTTTTGGTACATCATAGATATGTACATTTAATTATGTTTCAGTAAAAAAATTTTTTTTAATTTTAAAAAGCTTATGTTCTATCCTTTTCCACCAACCCTCACTGGTAGCTTTCTCATTAATTAGGATTGTCTTCATAGTCACTTTTAAGAAAAAACATGTGTTAACCTAAGTAAGTTTGCCCATGGCTTGTTTATATATGATTTATTTTTATTTTGTTAATGTAGATATACCTTGCCTCATTCCAAAAAGGATTTGATGCAGATTACAAGGATTAGCAGGTAGATATATATACCTGGGCTGTGTCCCTCGTAACATTAAGCAAAATATTAAATACAATGAAACAAATCGGTAAAAATTGTGAAGTATCATTTACTGACAGGAACTAATAATGACACTAATGAAGGGAGAAAAGCTCGGCCCAAAGAAAATGAATTATTTGGGTTGTCAAGGGTGCTATAAACAGGACCAATTAATGAATATGAACACCATTAACCCCTGCTAACAGGCATCACCTCCTAACTTTATCAGTGGCAAATGTAAGGAAACCCAGGCACATTAAGAAGAGAGTCTGATGAAGAATTCAGCTATTTCTGCCTGAAATAATTATAAGTGATAACTAAAGTGAAAGCTTCTTTGTGTAAAAGAATGAAAGGTTTATATTTAATCTATCTCTGTGCCAAGCCCCCAATATTTTTATCCTCACACTTTATTAGCTTAAAATAAATATACAGTGAGCTGCTTTAAAGGATAGTTACTCTAGTATGGGAGGGAAGTGGGAGGACTTTATTTCTCCACTTTATAGAGCTTGACCCCATTTCTGAAAGCTGAAATAAAGAGCAGGGCTGAAATCAGCCTTTGGCTGTGACCCTTAAATTGCTTGTTATGACTTTCATGAAAGCTGACTATGTCCCACATGTGACCTTGAGTAATTTTATAAAAATCAATCAACCATCATTATTACTTCCCCTCTAAAATAAATAAATGAAGACAACTTTTTACATGTAATCACTTCTTTCCATTAAATATCTCTTTTATTTCTTTTAAAGGGAAGTAAAAGAGACTTTTAGCAGCTAGCTAATGTTTGCAAAGCACATCAAAACCTGCTTTTGGCTAACCCTACAATTAGCCATGTTCTATAACAACCACAAAATATTTTGGGGTGTGTGTATGTGTGTATGTGAATGTTTGAAGAAAACAAATGTACAGTTTTAACTATTTTCCCCCATATGTAAAATTTTAGAGTATAAATATTTTACCATAAGATAGTATTCTTCATAAGAGCTGGCTATACCTGCCATCTTCAATGCTTTCTCTTTTGAATCTCTCTTTGGAATCCTCTCTTTTGAATACTCTCTTGAATACTCTCTTTTGAATCCTCCCCAGCCAGGCCTTTGCCTGACCACTCCACCAAAACTGCCCCTGTCAAGGTCACAAATGGCAATCTGTGGTGAATCCAAGGCTCAATGCCCAGGGTTCACCTTTCCTGAGTGGCCAGCAGCATTTGACACACTTGGTCACTTCTTGCCAGGGACTCTTACCCTCACTTGCCCAGCACTGTATCCTCCTGGTTTTCCTACCTCCCAGGCATCCCTTTCTCAGCCTTTTCTGCTTGAGTCCTTCTGATCACCCCAGCCACTGACACTTGGTGTACCTGGACACTTTTCTTATCAGTCTATATACTCTGCCTTGGTTCTCCCATCTTGTCTTAAGGTTTTAAAGGCCATCACATGCTAATTGCTGATGACTCCTAAATTTATATCTTCAAGCCTGACCTCTACCCTCAGCTTAAGGCTCCTATACCTAACTGCTACTCAGCATCTCTACTTGGATATCTCCTATGTTTCTTAACTTAGCACATCCAAAAACTGAACTCCTTGTCTTGACCCACGGATCTTCCCACAGTCCTTCCCATCTCTGTAAATGACAATTCCATCCTTTCAGTTGCTCAGTTTGAAAACTCTAATATCAGCTCTTACTCTCTCACCCTGCAACCAATCCTTCAGCAAATTTTATGCATTCTACCTTCAAAATATCCCCATGGTCCAACCACATCTCACCACTGCCACATCTATCTCTGGTGTCCAAGTCACTCTCATCTCACCCTTGAATTATTGTAACAGCCTCATAATTCAGCTCCCTGCCTCTGTCCAGACCCCCACCCCAGGGCAGAGTCTCAAAACAGCACCCAGCATTGTTGTTGTTTTGCTAATGCAAACCATATCATGTCACCTTTCTGCTGAAAATTCTCCAATGGTCTCTACCACACTCTGAGTCAAAGCCTACCAAACCCTACAGGGTTGGTCTTCTCTGACCCAATCTCCCTCTACTCTCTCCCTTGCTCACCATACTACTACCACACTGACCTTCTTGCTCCCTAACTTCATGGTCTTTGCCCTCACTGTGTGTAAACACCCCCAACCATCACCCCACCAATGAGTATTCCCTCCCCACCTCTCCTGCTGCCTTTAGAAGTAAGCAAATCTAATAAAAAATATAATTTGCTTACTTATTTTGCTTATTGGCCATTTCCCTAACAGAAGTAAACTCTACAAGAGCAAGATTTGGGTCTGTTTTATTCACAGCCATAGTCCCTATGCCTAGAACAGTGCCTAGCACATGGGGAACATGGTCAGTGATCATATTTGTTAAATAAATAGGAGTAGAAGGTATAAAACTAAATGAGGTCTCTCAGAGGGGACTTGTAAAGTGAGAACAGAAGGGAGATAAGGGGACAAAAAAAAGGATCAAATATCAACATTTAAAGGCTAGAAGAAGAAGTAGGAAAATTCTTGAGAGTGGGTCAAAGAATTAGGTAAATTGGGAGAAGAATCAGAAAGTCGAAGAGACATAGCCTCTCAGAAGAGCTTTAAAAACTGTGAAGGATGAGCATATTAGGCCCTCAATGTCACTGTTAGGAGGATCAAGGGAGAAAGACTGCAGAGCCAGAGTGTGCTGAGTTAGCAGGTGAATGTCAGGTGGCAAAGTGAACCCAGGGAGAGTGATTCCATTCTCAAGCAGAAGTCAAAGGTGAATGGAGGCAAGACCCAGGGAGGAATCTAAGGACCCCAATTTTTAGATCAATCTGAACCACCAGACTAGATCACTTTTTTATTCAAAGCTTCAACTACCTAAATCCTCAGATGTAAATTATCCAACTGACTGAGTTACATTAATTAAGCTCCATTCAGCCTTTTTTTCTTAAAAAGTTTAGCAGCCTATATGTCCTTACCTTTCAATCATTAAATAGTCAAGAGGAGCTTGTGGAATTCCCTGCCCCTGGAGAATTATAGATGGTCATCCATTCAGGATGGACAGACAGATCCTGCTCTGCCTCAAATAGGGGAACTGGCTGAGTGATCTGCGCAGAGTTGGGGTGCATTGCTGTACCTGACTGCACTGTGCTGCTTCGGGAGTGGGAGCCAGGAGGAGGAGGTGAGGAAGAAGAGAGAAGAGTAGCATTTAAGGAAGGCAGCCACTGCTCAAAGCCTGCATTGTGATGGAGATGCACACAGCTTCCTTTGTTGGCAAGATCCGGATTAGACTTTGGCCTGATCCACTGGAGCAGAGCCTGGGAAGCCTTCGAGGTGGGCTTGTCCCCAGCCAGAGAGGCGTAAAATCAATTTGGCTGGCAAACGAGAGCCCCCAAGAGCTCAGTCCATACTCCATAATCCTATCCACTAGCAGCTCAGCAAATAGATGCCTGAGCCCTCACATATTCATAGCGGATGTGAGGCATAAATCAGGCTTTAAGGATTGGGAGCAAAGGGAATGGACTCTCTGGCTGGATACTAATTAATCAAGCACAGAACACCTAAACCTAGCAACATGGGATGGAGCCATGCACACACAGGCAGAGGCTGCTGCTCCTGTCTTTCCCCCATATATTTTTTTTTTCATTTCAATTAAAATAGATACCGGACAAGATTTTCCCCTTTAGCTGGTGCTGTTTATGCATCTCCCCGTTCTTCCTTTAATTAAAAAACATGCTTATTGCGATACTTGCCAGAATCACTTTAACGGTATTTTAATTGTAATGTCTGCCTGATTAAAAAAAGAAAATATGAACTAGAAAGTGTTGGCAAAAATGTTCTCAGGATGTAGGAAAAGAATCATACACCTCCCCAGAATGGATGCCACATACTAATTCCTTAATTAGCCTGGTACTGCAGTCAAATGGGCAATGTAGAGGGAAAAAACATATCTGAAATAAAACCACTGATTCAGAGCCACGAGCAATAGCAGTTGGGAGAAATGGTTTTCATCAGCTCAGATATCCCTGACAGGATAGAGAACTCCATCCAAGTAGAATGCTATTCTCAGGATAAGCCCATTCAATGTGGCCAGCCCAGTTTCCACTGTTGTTTGCAAATAATTGCATAGCCTTTGGGAAAAGATTAGCTGGACCAGGTTAATTGGCTTCCAGTCCTGACAATTCTACAGGGTTCCCTTTACTGTTTTAAAGGGCTAGTAATTCTCAAATTTGAGCATGCATCAGAATCATCTAGAAATCTTGAAGCACCGATTGGTGGGCCCCAGCCCCAGAGTAGCTTTGCTGTGGGGCCCAAAAATTTGTATTTCATGTGATTTCCCAGGTGATGCTGATGTTGCAGATGGGGGACCACACTTTGAGAATCACTACTACAGGTAAATTAACTGATTGTTCTAGGTGTCCATAGTCTTGTGATGCTTGCTATCTTCTAAAATAGGCTGAGAAATACAAGCCTGGAATTATAGTTTAATTACCTTAGTCATTAAACCCATATTTACTGTTATTTTCCAGCCCCTTGGTAGGTGCTGAAATAAAATGGTAACAAAAACAGTCTCCACTTCCAGAAGGTCACAGTGAACTTGAATTGCTCCATATGAATGAAAATACTCTGGTTTCAGTGAACTGGCCTAATTACAGGTAACTGAGAGGGAAGATAAAGGTTATGACTTAGCCTTTCACTTTTTCTACAAAACATAAACCTCATTAAGTTAACCTTATAACTGAGTTAACTCTATACTAATTACAAAGTGTCAACATATTTGTGGAAGAGAAACTATACTGAAGTATTGAAAAGGCACTCAAATACTGAGATGTAAATAAAATGCCTTTGTCATTAGAGCTACTGTTATCAATTATTACTTAACTAAAACTTGATTTCCTTCTTACCTCCAGAAAACCATTACTTCCTTTTACCAACAAAGCTTCTGGAATTTAAGTGCTCAACTCCCTCAGCTGTTCCATGGATTGCTAGAAGTGACTTAAGACTTTAGAAAGAATGCTATGCTAAGGAGAAAGAAAAAAACAAAACAAAACAAAAAAACCCACAAAACTGTCTTTTCCCCTAAGTCTGTACCAAGCAGGTAAAAATCTCCCTAGCTACTAAGTTCATCCAAATAATTTCCCCCTTCCCTTTATCAAAGTTTAATTAGTATTGACCCAGTCACATTTTGACCAGTCCCTAATTTGATATATTTCTCTGAGCAACCTGATTTTTCAAAAGTTTCCAAATATAATTATTCTCTAAATATTGTAAATATGGTTTGGTTGTAGCATAATAGTATTAGAAATGAAAGATAATACTTGTTTCTTTACAGTATTCATTAATTTAAAAACTGAGAATTCTTCCTACCTTTACTTGACCCTAGGAATATTATATACTGCGTGAGAAACAATAGTAATGAAATGCTCAGCCTCCTGTATATTTTCATGTCCACAAGAATCCCAGATACAAAAGAACCCCAGTTTTCAAGCTCCACTCTCGGTCTGGATGAATAAGATCTAGGGATCATTAATCAACAAGTGAGATAGAGAGGTAAGGAGAGACCAAGTCCTAAAGGACCCTGTAAGCCATCTGACGTTTAGACTTGAACTTAAGGGCTAAAAGAAAGCCAGTGGGTTTTAAGTAAGAAAGTTTAAAACATTTATCTTTCATTACTGCAAACATTATAGCTTCTGTGCTAGGAAGGGACTGGTCCCTTTCAGTAGCATTTTTCATGTTACAATATCCAACTTGTCAAGACATAAAACTGTAAATTATTTAATATCTAACTATCTTTCTGCCTGCCCATCTATTGAAAGCATGTCCTTTCTCACAGCAATGGCTTATCTTTAATTTAAGGCTAATCAAGTGTGTCTGGGACTGTTCTCTTGGAGGTAAATAATATAAGTCATTGTCTGATTGGGAAAAATAAGGGGTTTTGGAGCCAAGTGTCCCCCACATTAAAAAGCCTTTGTCTCTGATCTTCTGATACACAAATAGTAAATGAAATTGGTCACTGTCTGGCCTAATCCACTTACATTTGAGGGTAGCAGGAAAAACTCTGATTATGAAGAAATTCACAACTAACATTAACCTGCCTCTTCAGGTCAGAAACTCATTCATTAGTTCATTCATTTAACAATTATTTGAGTACCAATTACAAGCCTGGAGATAAAAATAGTACTAGCAATACTTACATAAAGGTGAGCAAAACATCTTGCTCCTGCTTTCTCATGCTTATAGTTTAAACCTCTATACGCTTACTCAAAGGTAGAAGGAAGAAGAAAATACTCCCTGATATTATATTACTAAAGAATTTATATAAAAATAATTCAAATTCTTAGCCAATTAAAAATTCTATCAATGATTCACTTAGCTTTAGATATAGGCAAAGTCCCCTCCCTTATAGAATTAATACCAACTTGTCACCAAGAAAAGCCTGACACATAGAGACACACAAGGTAAAGGGACTTAAAGGTGGATGTTTTCAAAACTCAGTTTAATTCTTTCTGATGCTGACTTTTTCATCAGGCTTCCCCTTTGGATTACTGCACAGACCAGCCCCTTTTGGAGCACCAAGCTTGCAAAAGTAGAAAGAAAATTCACTATCTCCTTTACTGCTCTTCCTCCACAGGGTTGCCCACACAAACAACATTAACATGCAGTAGAGCCACTATATAAAGCCACTTTCCTCCTGCAAAGGGAAGGGAAAATCACCATCATTTCCAGTTTGTGCATTGATTTGAATACCAGAGCTTCACCCAAAGCCATAAGAAAGTCTGTAACTGCCTCAAATTTGAACTCAGGCCCCAGTTTACTGACCAAACTGCATGACAAAGTCAACCATGTTGTGTTGCCTATACATAATCATCCCATCCCCTGTCTCAAAGGGTAGCTGTATTTCAATGAAGAAAGGAAGCAATGCAGTCAATCTTTTATAGCCAACTTGCAGATAAATTATTATTAATTTATCAATTTTTCAATGAATTTTACCAGCCCACAAACCCTCTCATATTGGCCAAGATATTCTGCAGTTCAGAAGAAAATATTAATGCAAAATATTTTATTTTTATTAAAACTCCAGCCTGCCTTCAGATGAATTTCCTTTCAATCCAACCTGGTATCTGTAAAGTCCTGACACCACAGGCACAGGGCAATCTGCCAAGTGACTCTTACAGGCCTGGTGCACAGAAGTATCATGAGTAATATCTTGGAGACTTCCTGTTTTGTAGCATTTCTAGATCACTGCATTATAAAGCATTATCTGAAGTGTGCATCTACTGAATCTGAGGCTGGTACAGTGCTAACTAGAGGCAATGAAGCATACAATCCCTGGAATAAAAAAAGGCTGTTCAGGGTACAGCACTTAACACCTCACTCTGAAATCCTTAAACCCTTGAGAAGGATGAAGAAACCCTACAACGAACCTGACAGCAGGTCAAGAGAAATGCTTCATCTCAATAAACCAAGAACATGCATTTCTATGCCATAAAAACCCCAGATATAATACACTCAAAAAGATCTGAGTGTCCTCAAAACTCTAGAAAGAGCTATAGAGAAAATGAGATGACATTCCAAGATGCACCAGAAAAACACACTTCCACAAAGTCAAAATAAGGAGAATGAAGGCAACCAAATAGACTGCTACTTCCACCTCTGTATCTTCTCCTCTCTTGCAATAGAAAAACACTTCAATATGCATTCTGAAGATAACAGAGGCAAAAGCAATCTAAGGTCTTTATTATCCAGCTAATTCTTTCAGTAATCCAGTTTGCTTTGTATATAGAAGCAGGCACTATCTAGAAATAAAATTGTAACTTAGGCCTGATATTCTCTTTTGTTATCTCTGTCAGTCTGAAAGTAACAACTAACATCAATTGAGCTCTTACTCTGAACCAGGCTCTGTGTAAAGGGCTTTACAAATATTCCCTCACTGAATATTCAAAACACCCATATGAGGTGGGCGAGATTCGCTGTGATACTACCACATAACAATAAGAGCTAGCCATCATTGTTACTGTTGTCATTATAATCGGGCATTACCCTAATGAGGAAAAACCTCAGGCTTACAGAGGGTCTGCAACTTGCCCAAGGTCACAGAGCTGGTATGAAGTGGAGCCCAGATTCAGACTCAGTTTTTTCTGGCTCAAAAGGCTGACAAGCATTTAACGGCTTTGGTATACACCAGTAGACCAAGAAATAGAAAATCGCATTATAGGGAACCAGTGCTCTATTAAGCAGCAATAGAGACTGGAAACAAGTTTCTGCTCAAGCATTTTAAAGCAATGGCATTATGAGTAGTAAAAAACTACAAAACATCTTCCCTTTTTTAAATGGCATATATTTAAGGTATACAACATGATGTTTTGATGTGTGTGGAGTGTATGGTGAAGTGATTACAAGCAAATTAACATATCCATTATCTTACATAGTTACCTTTCTTGTGGGTCCGTATGTGTGTGTGTGAGATAAGAGTACCTAAAATCTAAAAGCTCAACAACAAGGGGCAAGTTTATCTTCCCCTAATTGCCCCTTTATTAATCATTATCTCTAGGTGACTTTATATCAAGCTGCTTGACCAACAGATCAAAACGAGATCCATTGCTTCACTCAGGAACTATAAGTGCTTCCCAGCTATAGACCACAAGCCCCAAATCCTTGCCTAGGATGCACAATGCTCTGACAAGAGGGTAATGTTCCTTCTTTGTTATGAAGGCTCATCATAATTACTTGGAATAAAAATAATAAATTTTAATTCAGCAATGCCTGTGGCCGTTGGGCATCTTAACATAAAAGAACAAAAAATATAATTAACTAAATCAAGGCAATGTGCCTATTTCCATCCAAGCTCATTAGTATTCATTGATTGGGTTAATTCTCTTTGGTGTTTAACAGTATCCCTAAAAAATAATTTTAAAAAAATAAAAAAATGAGGAAGGGAGAGAAAGAGGAAAGAAGTAGGATGGTAAGCAGAAAAAAGTTCTGGAGCTTTTTCTAATCAAAGTGAAATAATAAATACAGCTGAAGTTCTTATCATGGTCCCACAAAAAATCTGCCGTTTTTCAATAAACTTTAAGAATCAGTTCATGTAGCATCATAAATAATGGCACAAAACTTTGTCCCTAGTGCCATTTCCCAATTGCCCCAAAGAAATTTACAATCCTCCTTTCTACCATATAAGTTGTACTTGTAAGAAGAAAATGTCAATTCTACAGATTTTACAGATGAAAATATGAGTAGGGCACAGAGAGTTCAAGACTCTTGAGGGCCCTATGTAGAAGTGTTGGTTGTCCTGATGGAAAAGTCTAGTCTTCTATATATTAGAATGCTGGTTTCCATAAATGGAAAAATAATATAGAAAATGCAATATCTTCATAAAGTACTTCCAAATGTAGTTCTTAGGTAATCTAATTTCACTTTTATTTAGCATGAATCCTTTCAAAGTGTGTATACTTCATGTAGGATGTATTATTTGTAATATTACAGAAATGGCTGAGAAAGTACCACCATTATAATACTTAATACTTGGCTGGTTAAAATCTTTTGAAAAAATTATTCTTGGTTTGAAATTTCTCATGCTTTATCTCAGCCTATAGATGGTATCAGAAAAATAGAGAAAATTCCACTCAGCTACTTTTCTGGCACCATGAATGGATATGAAAAAGACAGGCAGTAAGAGATATTGAGAGAGTGAACTGCTGTTGATGATGATGATAATGATTCAATCTTCACAAATATTACAGACCAAGAGAAGACATTTAATGTTTAGAGCTATACTATATCAAACACATATTTGAGAGTTGTGGTTCTTCAGCAGTAAAAGCATTTTTAAATGCCTTTTAGAGAGAGAAAAATAACTTACTAGTGGATTTTATATTCCTAACAACTCCAAATGATACACATACACACACATATATATATAATAGGTGTATATGTATGTATATATTACATATGTATATATGTAATTATACAGTAGTTCTTTCTTATCCAAGGAGGATACATTCTAAGACCCCCAGGGATGCCTGAAACTATAAATAGTACCAAATCCTATGTATACTATATTTCTTTGATCTGATAACCAAGACAGCTAAGTGACTAATGGGCAGGTAAGCATCTACAGTGTGGATACACTGGACAAAGGGATGATTCACATCCCATGACACAAGATTTTATCATGCTACTTGGAACAATGCACAATTTAAAACTTATGAATTGTTTATCTCTGGAATTTGTATTTAATAGTTTTGGACGCTGATTGACCACAGGTAACTGAAACCTCAGAAAGCAAAACCACAGATAAGGGGACTACTGTTTATGTGTAAGTGTGTTTGTGTGTACAGATACATACATATGAGTGTACAATATGTGCATGTGTGAGTATGTTTATATCAGTGAGAGCAACTAAAGATAATGAAAGTAAATTAGTTGTGAAAAGTGATAGTAGAGCAAGGGTTTAAAAAATACACTTCTTAAATTTCATTCAGGACCTGAACTCTGCACCATTTACTTGTCCATTCATTCAAAAAATAACACATAATTTTTGAGCCCTCACCATGTGTCAGGTACTGTTTAGACCCTGAGTAGACAACAGCAAGTAAATTGGTAAAGTCCTTTGCCTTTTTGAGCTTGTTCTGGTAGAGGAGACGAACTGTAAACAAACAGGTAAATTTATGACATGTCATGTGGTGATTAGAACTATGAAGAAAAGTAAAGCAAAACCAAAGAACAGAGAGTGATGGGGAGCAGCAGTAATGTTAGAAAAGATGGCCAGAAAGGCCTCTCTGAGAAGTTGATACTTTCTCCAAGAGCAAATGAAACAAGTGAACCAGCCATGTGAATCTGAAGAACATTCCAGGCAAAGAACATCATGGACACGGGTCCTGAGTGAAGCATATTTGTAGGAGAGCTGATGCAGAGAGAACAAGAAAGACAAAGTCAACAAAGGGATCAGAGGTTAAATAATGGGAGGGACTTTGGACTTTATTTCCCACTAAGATGACAAGCCACTGGAGGGTTTTGAGGAGAGAAGTAGCAAGACATACATATTCTTAAAGGACATGGACTATAAAATATTGAAGGTTTACTGTAGCACGTAGCACAAATGCCAATGACTTATATGCAGGAAGGCTTGTTTTTCTATCACAAAAAGTAATCTCAGAGGTGGGCAGTCCAATGCTAGTATGGCAACTCCAAAGTCATCAGGATCCTGTGTTTCTCCCATTCTTTTGCTTCCCCATTATTAACAAGTCACTTCTTGGTCCAAAACGGCAGCTGGAAATGTAGCTATCACATTTACATTACAGGAAGTAGGAAACAGAAAGAAAGAAGGACAAATAGGGTATGCCTCCTACTGGGACAGCTCTACTTTAGGAAATTTCCCAGATGTCCCTCATGACACTTCTTACATTTTACTGGCCAGCTCTTAGCCACAAGCCTATGTCTAGCTGCAAAGAAGGCCAGGAAATATTGTATTTTAGCTGGGTACATTGCTGCCACAAAGGAAATTGGGGTTCTGCTATTAAGGAAGACAAAGATTTGGAAACACAGGGACCAACTAAGAGGCAATTTGAAATAGTCCAAGTTAAAAATTATGATGGTCAGAACTAGATTGATGGTAATGGAGGTGTTGTTGTATAAGGAACACGTGGAAGATCCAGCCCACAGGATTCACTGACGGGTAGGTCACAAGATGTGAGAAAAAGAAAGAAGTCTAGGATGCCACCAAGGTTTGTGGCCTGAGCCATTGGACAGTTCTAATAAGTGAGATGGGGAAGCTTCTCAAACTTTAATTTTGTGTGTATATTAATAGGGCTGTGATCAAAACATGTGTCAGACACAAATGATAAGCTCTTCACCTCCTGTATACTATCCACCCACATCCTCAACACACTGATTTCTCCGGGCCAAATTCTGCTTCACTGCCTGCATCCCCTGTTTTAGAACTAGAAATTTTACTCGTTTATATTTGCTCCCTAATTATTTTTTTCTTCGGTAATATTACACATAACTGACATTAAGTATTGTTCTTCATTTTTTCTTCTATGCCTCACAGAGTTCTCAGGTCATATAATAAGCATTCACAAATAATCTGTTGAATAAAATTTGATCTGTACCCTTTCCCTTCTCATTCTTTCTAGAAGCCACGACCTACATCTTTAGGATAAAAATCTCAGTTTCACTCTAGGCAACCCTGCTCCCTGCCAACAACCCCTACATCCTATTGGTACAAAAGCTGGTACCCACTACTTCTCCTAGCATTCCTACCAACTCTCCTCCTCCCCAAGAGAAAGACGGGAAACTTCAGACAGTCAACTCCCTTTCCACAGGGTGAAGTCTTGCCCTTCCAAACCTAGATCACTCATTCTAAATGATGAGAGTAAAATATTGTCTAAACCAGGAATCTTAAGGAAAACCGCTATGGGACGGTGACAGTTTGGGGCAAGTATTTGGGTTGTTTCAACTTTGAAATCTGTGTGTGACGAGCCAAGTGTATATACACATATCCCTGCCTTTCTCTTATCCTTTGGTCTCCCTCTCACCCTTTTCTCCATCTTCAGTCTCTGGTCCTATCAACACTGTTCTTTAATTGAACATTTACCTGGAAGTAATAATACATCCAGAGACTCCATAATCCAAGCTGGGAAACTTCTCCCAAATGGTTGTAGCAATACAAGGCCAAGACCATTGAACACCTGAAAGGCACCCCATCCTTTAGCAGAACTGGACTCCTATAGGAAGAGTCCTGATTAAAGGTCTGTCAAGAGCATCTTTTTGCTGAGATGAGGCTTTAAGTCTGTAATTTTCCTTTGTCATTGCTAATCCTTAGGTAGTTGGTGGCTTTCAATACATCAGCACTCCCCATAGCCAATAGCCACACACACATGCACAAGCACACATACGCACACACCCCACAAACACAGGGCAAGAGCCCAAGCTGACAGACAATTTCCCCTTCTAAAGGACACTAATTAACTGATTTGACTAAAAACCTCTCCTTGCTACCGGGGGGGGGGGGGGGGGGGGCGGGAATCTTCCAGAATATAAAATGATAAAACGCTTAATCAGAAAAAATCTGATGCAGTCTGTAAGAAACAGGTATCGAAATTACATTAGTTCATCCCCTTCAAAATATTTTATTTCATGTAGCCATGCTCTTACTTTAACAAGAACAAATGTTTGTGTAAGTGTTCATTATATTTATAGTAAAGAATAGTGTTCTAGTGCAGAGTTTTATAGATATCCATAACTAATCACATCTCCCAAGCAATTTTCATTTGCCAATGAACAGAAACACTGTGATAACCATTCCTTATTATCAGCCACTGAAGTAGGCAATGATTTTTATTCTCACTTAGCAGGTAAGGAAACAAATGCAAAAAAAGGTGAAATAATTGACTTGGCCATTTGGCAGAGCGGTAGAAGAGTTGAAATTTGAATTCTCAGACTCTTCCAACTTCCTAGACCCTAGAGCTATATGGCTAGTTTTGCAATAAAGAAGCCTATTTATATGACTTGCCACGGGACCAAGAAGTCAAAACCACAATAGGGCAAAAGCAGGAAGACATTGCTTTCTTGGCAGGGAATTTCAAAGGCAACAACATTAACTGATTTCAGAGCATTTTGCTATATTGTGGGGGCTGCCCTGGAGAAGCAAGACTACAAAGTACTTGAATAAAGAAGTATATTCTTTGAGAAAGCTGTTAACCTTCTTGTTTTAAAGAAATTAAAATAATCAAGCTCTGTGCTTATGAGTCCAAAGAAAGGCCTTTCCCTTTGAACCCTCTGACCACTTCTTCCTTTTCATAGTAAAATCTCAATTTAGTCTGAGAATAAATTGTCAACCAAGTTCTGGAACTTAACCAAAATTTCCTCTCCCTCCTGCCCCCTATAAGGAATAGAATGACATAGAACAATGGCACTGATCTTCAAACTCCACAGACCTTTAATGTGCAGGAAGTTGAGGATGCTGGTATTAGTGTCAAGCAGTAGCAATTGGCCATTCTCCACTGTGACATTGTCGCCATCTTGTGGCACTCTTTCAGGAAACCAGCTGTGAGCCCTGGACCACCTCCGGCAGAACTGAAAGGAAAAGTTGCCCTGGAAAACAGAAAGGTGGTTTGTTTGCTTGCTTTTTTATTTTTCAGCAGAATAGTATAGATGATCAATCAAAATAAAAACTTCTCAAAGAATGCAAAATTAATTTATGTATTTTAAATGTGTCAATAAAAGTAGTCACACCTCTCTTCCTCATACAATTAACCCAAAAAGAAAAAAATATGGACGAGGCAAATATACCTGAAGTGCCCCTGGAATGCTCCAACAACTGGTCGTGTTTTCTTGACTTTTTTTCCCCAGCAGAGGCCCCTTTCTACCTGACAGATGGGGTTGACTCCATTTTTTATTTTTACAGGCATATATTGAGTCTTGGACAAAAAGTCATAAATAGCCTGGAATAGGGAGAATTAAAACGTTCTGCTTGATGGGTGGCATTTTGCTTTATGTAATTGCTATCATTTTTCACTGGCTCTACTGCCAAGTGTACCTGTTTTATAGGAACACTCTTCTTTCCAAGTGCTCAGATCCATCCTCCCACTCGGCCTTTTTTGATATTATTGTTGCCTTTCCCTCTGTGCTTGCTGCATCAGTGCTGAACAAAGCTCAGGCGTGCATAAGGGAAATGCTGACCAACTTCACATGACAAGTAAAATAGCCTGGAATGCTTGAGTGAGGGGCAGGGAGCAGCTCTGAGAGAAAGAGCCCAGAAAAGGAAGCACCCCTCTCCATACCAGGCTTCCATCCACCTCTCAGAACTTTTGGCTTTCCTGTTAATTTATGGCCACTCTGAAGTCATGTGTTTTTCAAAACAAGTATGTACGAATCACAGAAAGAAGTATTCAGCTAATGCAAGAGGCTGAGAACATGTCTAAGTGTCTTGTGAAGCTATGGAACTATAATTATGATAAATATAATAAAACTGGAATAGAGAAGACGATTCCTTCAAAGTAATACGTACACTATGTTTATTCCTCTGTCCACATAGTCTTCTTCTCAACCACATTTCAACCAAATGTGAAGGCTGAGTTCCTATAAAATAAACTTTCTAGAAGGTTCTCTGTGACATGTTAGAGGCAGATGGGAGCAGATCATTAAGAAGGGAAGGCATGTTTGTAATACTGACAACTACACCTGCATAGAGAATAGTGCCCTAGAGTATTTCTGAGAGAGAAAATGGAAAATTGTATTGCCATCAGAGCCAGCATATTTTCCAGCAGAGGGCACTGACCCCTAGGTCAATAGTCCTGAGTTGCAGACCCAGCCCAATCACCAAGAAGACTTTGGTAAGAAAAGCATGGCCTTTTCATTTTCTACATCTACAAAGGAGAAATAAAAGCCTATGCCTCATCCTAATTTAAGAGATGGAAAGGAATAACACAGTGATAACCAGTCCCAGCAACACAGAAAAAGAACGGGTTGTACATGAGCATCATTGTAAGCCATATAAACCATGTCCCCATAATGACAATTCATTGACTTGAAAAGCAGGAGAGAATTTTAACTTTCTGGCTGATTTCACTAGAGGGCTAACTACAAAGAAGTAAAATAATGAAAAGTACTTCTTACAAGGCTGTACATTATATGTTCTTATGATCCTTTAATTCACTCTCATAAAATACAGAAAGACGAAAGAGAGGCAAATAGGCAACTGGAGTGGAAACTGGAGTGGTGAGAAGGTGAAAAAGACAGATACAGTAAAGTCACCTGCTCAGCAGGTTGTCTGTATTGTCAGCTCAGAGTTCGTAATAAAAGAACATTTGAAGATACTTTGATTTCCAGAAAGGCAGAGTTGGAAAGGATTCCAGCAAAATCCTACCTCTTCATTTTAAAGACGATGTATCAGGCAGTGTTTCTCAGTTTACAGGTTAATAAAATGCAAATTACCTAAAAGTCATAAACCTATGGATGGCACTAGGCCCAGGAGGTGGGACCCATGAATCTGTAATTTTAATGATCTCCTCAGATGACACTTCCACATCAAAATCTGAGGACCAATGCAAGGCAAGGACTAGAGGAAAAGGACATATATTCAAAATAGAAATGAAGAAGTTTTCTCCAAACCAACGCCCAAAGCTTTGGGTCTTTGGTCAAGGTCATCCAAAGACTAGCAAGCTGGGCAGAGTGGTGTGTGGATGAACTATAAAAAGAATGAAGAATTCAGCAGCATAACTCTTTCTGGACATACCTGGTAGTCAGATCCATAGCCCAGCCACAGAATTACAAAGAAAACCAGGGTTCATGACACCCACAGTGAAAAGATCTAGAACAACTAGACATTAATTAGGTACTTATGGGGATCAAAGGAAGACCATTTCATGGTGGTCTTAATTAACTAATTTGAAAACATTTTAAAATTCTTACAGTTAGCACCAATATATGTTATCTAGCTCTGAGTGAGTTTTAAAGAATTTCTCTCTTGCTCTGAAGCACCTGTGTGTACAATCAGCTGACTTCCATGTGATAAAACATCTTGGCCTGGCCTGTCAACCTCCAAAAATTACAATACTCAGCCCAAACTAAGAAGTTGGGAAGACCAAATATTATCTCCACTTTACAGTGGAGAAAGCAAAGGCACAGTGTTTAAATCATGTACCAAAGGCCATACTGGAGATGTGCAAAGCATGTGGCCTCTCCTGGGATGCTCTTCCCCCAAATATCTGCATGGCTCACTCCCTTGGTTCATTCACATCTCTGCTCAAATATCACCTCCTTCCCTGTATCCTTATTTTTAAAAAGCACTTCCAATCACTCCCTCTCCATTAATACTGCTTCATTCTGCTATTAGATCATATAATTTCTTAAATATTTGTTCAACATTTATTGAGCTTATTCAATAAAGCAGGGACTTTGTTTTGGTCATTGCTATATCCTCATTCCCCTAAAAAGTGTCTGACACATAGTACGAGCTCAATAAAAATCATTGAAAGAATTTATTAAATTAATCTACCTGCTAATCCCATGCATGCTTTTACAGATATTACACACACACACACACACACACACACACACACATCTTCCTGATACAGAAAGTGAACAAACAGATGCTAAAACCAAAAATGCTTAAAAATGCTTCATCCCTAGCTCTTTCGATCCATTGGGTTTGGCCCATACACTTTCACTTCTTTTTCATATTTTCAGGCTCTGTTTAAACATAAACCAAATAATAGAGAACATTTCTAAATAGAACCTGAGACTTAGATTCAGTCTCCCTATGAAATCTTCCATTGATTTTTTTCTCACCTATAAGTTTCTCTATTCAATATGGCAGATTTCAAGTGAACACACGTTAAGAATTCAGTTTCAAGACACCTAAGCTTCTTTGTACCCAAATTTCTCCTTAGTATAAAAAGAAATCTTGAAATGTATAAATGTTTATTAATGATTTATGCTTTTGTACAAAACTAAATACTGAAAGGTCTAAGAATTGATGCAGCCTCAACTACTTAGCAGCTACCTGGGGAAGTAGAAGAGCAATTTATCCCCATGATTCCAAGTTGTCAGTGAAATCCATGATTACAAGCACGCTGCCATAAGGATTTTAGTTCTTCTACATTTTCACAGTTGACAGGGATGGTGGTACCATTTGTTACACACAATTCCCAGGGCAATGCTCCATGAAACAGCGGGGAGAGCTCACCCTCCAATATCTTTATCCTCTGATCCCTTTCACTTTGATCCACTCAAGCAAAAAAAAAATGCTGGCTGACAGCACTGATAAAAGATTCCTTGTCAATATATTTGAGAACCTCTCTGTTGATACCAACATGATGTTTTTGGTGAAGGACATGCTCCATATCACCAACCAGCTCATAGGCAATGTAGGTTTCACCTTCAACTAATACAGGCTCTTTTCAATATAGTTCCCAAGGTGTTCTTATTTAGTTTTTTTATAATTAACTTTAGTTTTAGTTTGCTTCTTTGAGAAAAACAAATCACTCATTCCCATTCTGCAGGAAGAGAAAATCATTTCTTTACAGGCATATCAGGGTAGGTGTGGAAATACAGGTATAAAAACTGTCCAGAACATGCTCTAATCTTTACCTTAATACATACAGCCCCAAATAAACCAAAAAAAGGGAAAAACTTTCCTGCCTCAGCTAGGAAGCTTATGCAATTCGTTTTCTCCTTACAGCATGTCAGCACTTCTCTGAACTTCAGGGAATGTGCAGTGTCTGCAAATCTTACATGTCACCTTAAATGTACTTGCAACACCACCAGAGTTATCTTGAAAGAAGTCATTGATCAGCAAGTTGGAACACCAGGCAAAGCGAAGACCTATTTGTGAGCGTATGCATTGAGCTGGGGTTGCAGAGGAAGTGGGGTATGTGAATCTCTCTATTCACAGTGTCTCCTGGCTGACAAAGACAAGGAAGGACTGTTTTGACTCCTCACCAGAATGCCCAAGTCCTGGAAATAGGAAAAGACAAGTCCCTGTAACTTATCCTACTTTATTTTTTCCAAAGCACTTACCACCACCTAAAGCATTGTATATTTGTTTACAGCCAGTCAACACCTAATAGAATGTAAGCTTCACAGGAGCTTCTTGGTTTTCTGCTGAATCCCCTGTACCTACAATAATGCCTGGCATGTACTGGGTACCCAAAAAATATATTTGTATGAATGAATGAATGGTCAACTCCTGTTTAGGTTTATTATCACTACACCATAATTAAAAATATTTTAATAACTAAAATAATTTAATACAAAGGTGTAATTTTTTTACTTTGATTCAGTGCTCCTTTACATAGAAATGCTTTTAATTTTTATAAAACCAAATTTACCTTTTATTTTTTTGTTTACGTTTTTATTTTTATTTGTGACATTCAGTTATTTTATTTTTTTAAATGTTTATTATTTATTATTAGCACATTCATTCTTGCAAATCATGATATTTCTTTATGCCTTTTACCCAACCTATCATTTTATATGGCATCCTTTATTTATTTTGACATAAATATCACTTACATGTTCTTCTTGATTTGTAGGGTTTTATATCTGTGTTACACCTCAAATAACTTAGAACCTATGTTGGTGGGAAGTTTTCCATTTTTCTTCATGTATATTCTTGCTTTCTTTCCCTAAATAGTTAACTGATTGTCTTCATACCATTTATTAAATAACATTTGTTCTCCCAACTAACAGTTGGCTGTTTTGATAGCTGTATAATAATGTTGAGTGATATCAAACCAGTTGCCCAATTAAAATCCCAAACCTTTTGTGTATGAGCTAACATAAAGGCATCTCTCCCAAATAAATGTGACCTTATCCTTGTTCTTAAGGTGCTTATATTATCATTTAGAAAAAGATAAATAGCCAGATAATTTAAGCATGATTCATTCAATAATTAAAGGCATAATCAGAGGATTAGATGGCTAACACTGGTTGAGATTGCCTTGCAGGTGAAATCCAGTGCATTATTCCCCCTTTCTTCTTTTAATCTGGACACTACAGATAAAACAATGCAGGCTGAGATTATTTCACCTGATTGTGAATGAAAGAAACTCATTGTAAAAAAGTGAACCTTCTACAAATCCAGGATTGCAAATAAAGCACCTGACCTATAATCTAGTAACTCTTCAGAGAAAGGAAATTAAGTTAGTTGGCATAATTTATTCTTACTGAGCTCCTGCTGGCTCTAAGTGATCACCTTCTTTTCATTGGTGTTTATAAACCCTTCAGGATTAGAAGATAACACAAGAACGTCCTTCCACACTGCCTAGCACGTCGACTACTCAAAGAAATGTCAATGATGCCTTTTGCCAGAGACTTGTGCCCAGTTCAAATTTACTCTTTGTCTCTCTTAGAAAATTGGGCAATTCATTGGCTGATCTCTTGGTTCCACACATTTCCTACACTCCGTGCTTTCTCAAAGATTACTTGTACTAGCTCGAGGCTTCATATACGTAAGTTCCTAGCATTCTTGCACTTCAGAGGACTATCACAGTCTGCATACAGAACAAATTTACTGTCTTTTTAAAATCCTCTCCTTCATTTGAAACTTCAAATCTCCTCCAACAGTATCTCTTCTGAATTTTAAGTCTGCAGACCATTCCACTTGCTGAAGAAAATAATAAGGATAATGATAGCTCCTGATTATTGAATGCCTCTAATGTCCCAGGTATAGTACTGTACATTTTATTTAAGGAATCACTAATCCTCACAACTGAAAAATGTAGATTTTACTCTCTCCACCTGAAGTTTAATGTTAAAAATTAATAATAATGGCTAACATTTACTGAGTGAACTTAACAGGTATTATGTCACTTAATAATAACAGACCCTATTCAGACTCCTTGTCTGGAAATAAAGAGTAGATGGATCCCTGCACTCAAGAAATATTTACTCAGTACCCACTACACAGCAGGCACTGCTTTAGGCTCAAAACAAAACAAATCCCTGATCTCATGGAGCTTATATTTTAGGGGACTACTGATAAATATATTTTTAAAAAACAGTGTGCTCTGAAAAATTTTAAAAAATTAAAAAATAAAATTAAAAATGCAGGGTGAAGTGAATTAGAAGTGCCAGGGTGGGAGGAGCTATTTGATACTGAGTGACCAGGGACTGCAACTCTGATAAGGGATTGGAGCAGAGAAGTGGAGTGTAAGCCAGAGGCTCTCAGGGGGGTGACCTTGAGGAAGGAGCATGCTTGCAGTGCTGCAGGTGCAGCAAGAAGGGCAGACAGGGTGGCTGGACCTGAAGGAAGGAATGCTGCCCTTTCTGTGATACAGAGGGAAGTGCTAGGTGGGCCTGGTGGATATCAAGTCCTTCATATATCACCAAAAGAAAGAATCAAGTAAAATATTCGGTAATGTATAATAGAGTCAGCAAACTACAGACCACAGCCCAAATCTGGTCCTCCGCTATTATGATATTAGGACACAGCTGTGACAATTCATTTACATATTATTTATGGATGCTTTCAGTTTGTAACAGAGACAACAGGCCTACAAAACCTAAAATATTTACATGGCCCATAAATCCTAAAATATTTATTATCTGGCTCTTTATAGAAAAAGTTGGGGGACTTTTGTATATTTTGATTCATATTATCAGTATGTTACCTGTAATATACTCAGTACAGTACATCTATATTCCACTGATAGTAAAATGTGTTCAAAATGGAACTTTCTGTAATTAAAAATAAGTAACTATAATACAGCTATCTAAAATTTCGAGGACTGGCAAGCAAAAACATCTTAGTAAAGAATATACATTGAAGTACTGGAAAATGGTTCGGTTCTTCTCATTTTGTAATAAGCAACACACCAGGTCTCAGAAGGCCAAATAAAGAAAAGTGGAAGTGTGGGCAGGTGTGTGTGCACATGTGTGTGTATGCATGCCACTCTCATATGCATGTTTGCACACGCACACACACACACACACACAGAGCCAAATCTGAAGATTGACATATACACGCTAGCCTTTTTCACAGAGCTGACACACTGCCATTTAACCAGCAAGCATGGAGCACGTGTTTCTGCTTCCAGTCACTAGTAAGAGACAAGGTTAACATTTTAAGTGATGGACTACAACGTGTTATTTCCCCATGCAATGCACCTGTGACTGCACCGCCTTCGAAAACACTTAATTTCAGTGATTGAATACACAGGAGCTCACTTTTCCTGCTATGAACCTTTGACAGCTCCTCAGTTTTATACACCAGGCGAACCTTTTTCTTCCCCTTCTTTTCTTTTTTCCTCCGCTTTATACCTGAAGGGAAGCTAAATGAATATGTGGTGGCAGAGGGAAAACGAAGAAGACCAGAGAATGAAAACCAGCTTATAAGCATCAGTGTATTTTACAATAAAAGTATTCACTGCCAAGTGCTCTAATTACTTCTAATGTTTGGACTACCATCTTTATACAAGAGAAATAATAATCTCCTCAAGGGCAAAAAAAAAAAAAAATTAGGGAAACTAACAAAAGTTGATTGCATTTAGTTCTCAGGCTAAAGAAGCTTCAAGCTATTTTGTACTGAACAATCAATTAGGAGGATGGGTAGGTCTCCAATTAATACAAACAGATTGAAAACGCTTGGTGGTTCCCTTACCTTTCCTTTTTCCCACCTCTTTGGAGGAGTTGTGCCCACAACTCACAGAGGACAAGGAACTGACGAGGCACATCTCTGAGTCTAAGGTTATTCCACACCAATTCCTTATATTTGGATCAGAATCAAACAAGGCCAAGTCTTTGCCAGTCTTCTTCTTGGCATCAGACATGTCCCAGATGTGAAAAACACTGAATGTAGGGCTGGGTAGTCTACCAAGACTTCAGATTACCTCACAGAGTGAATCCCTTACAGGCCACCCCAGGCCTAAATTCCTCAAAGGAAGTTAGAGCTGACTTAGCCTCAGTAAAGTCTCCAGAAACAGAAATAATCCAGACCAGGTCCATTCCTTGGACCTAAGTGAAATATATGGAGTGCTGGAAGATATGAACAGATCACTGTAAGACCATCAGGAGAAATCTGACTTTCACAAGGCTGAGTCTAGTGATTACTCAAATTGTCAAATACAAACATGTCACCTGTATTAAGCAGAATTCTGAGATGCTCCTGAGGATTTCCACCCTCTTCTGTACACACCCTGTATAATCTTCTCCCCTTTAGCAGGAGCACAGCCTTTGAATATGATAAGATATCACTCCCATGAGTAGGTTATGTTATGTGGCAGTGGTAAAAGAATTTTGCAGATGTAATTTATTTCAGACATCAGTTGACTTTGAATTAATCAAAAGGGAGATGGACTTTTACCTAATCGGGGGAGTTCTTAAAAGAGAGATTGTCCCACTGGCCTTGAAAAAGCAAACCTCCATGCGGCTAGGATCCAAGAGCAGCCTTTAGGAGCTGCATGTGTTCTCCAGCCAACAGCAGGAAGAAAATGCAGACCTAAGTCTGACGGTCACAAGGAACTGACTTCTGCTCACAACTCAAATAAGCCTGGAGGAAGAGCTTGAGCTCCCAGTGAGAATGCAGCTTGGCTGACACATGGATTTCAGCCTTGGAGACCATGAGCAGAGAACCCAGCTACTCTGTCCCCAGACTTTTTGGCCTACAGGATGGTGAGATAATAAAGAGGCATTGTTTTAAGTCAATAAGATTGTGGTCATTTGTTACACAGCAATAGAAAACTGATCTGCCACCATGATGGCCTTCTTTGCAGAAAAATTATCACAGAGAACATGTTTGAGTTCTCTTCATTGAAGTTACTGCTCAAAAGGACAGATAACAACAAGATCAAGCTGGGCAGAAGGCCAGCTTGCGCTCTCACTGCATAAATGACTCCCCACACACAGAACGTGCAATGCAGAATTTTCGAATTAATGATGCCAAGGAGTGTAAATTAAGACCTTTCATTTAAGGAAGAAGAAAGAAAGAGGGAGAGAGAGAGACCAAGAAAGAGAAGGAAAGAAACAGAAAGAAAGAATAGTAAGTTGAACCTTCAGAAGGAGAGAGCAGAAAAGAGAGGGTGTTAGTGAGAGGCTGGTTAATGGACACGTAACATCTAGATAGGAAAAAGTTCTATGGGTTTACAGTCAAGTTAGGCGTCTATAATTAACAATAATTTACTGCGTGTTATCAAATGGCTAGAAGAGAGGAGATCAAAAGTCCTCATCTCAAAGAAATGATTAAGTTTTGTAATGACAAATATGCTAATTACCCCAATTTGATCATCACACATTGTATACATGTATTGATATTCAACTTTGTACCCCATGAATATGTATAATCAATGTTTCAATAAAAAATTAATCGATTAATTTTTTTTTAAAAGACCTTTCATTTGCACAGCAAGAATTATGACTACGAAAGATATACTGTAAACACCACAAGAAACTTTATGTCATAACAACCTCTTTCAATCTGGGCTGAAGAAATGCTAAATCTTCCTGATCCTGAATACAGCCACAATGTGTGTCCTTTGAAAGATGCTAAGAATTTTTGTTTCTATTTTTATTTTTGTTATCTTTTAAAATTTTTTAAAGGAATTTATTTTTTAATCAGAATGTATAAATTGTACATATTTATGGGGTGCAGAGTTATATTTCAATACATGTATACAACTTGTGATGACCAAATCAAGGTAATTAGCATATTTATCATTTATCATCACAAAACTTTATCATTTCTTTGTGATGAGAACATTTGAACTCCTCTCTTCTAGCCATTTGAGAACATACAATAAATTATTAATTACAGATGCCTAGCACTACTGTACACCACTAGAACATATTTTATCAATCTAGCTGTAATTTTGTATTAACCAGCCTCCTTCTACCCCTCTTCCCCTCCTCTTGCCAGCCTCTAGTAACCATAATTCTACTCTCTACTGATACTAAGAATTTTTTAAAGCCCATATTCTGACTCTACTTCTGAGAGTGATATTTGAATATAATTGGTGATAATAGACTACTCTTTTGCTAGTATTGCTTCCTGAAGAGAAAAAGGATTTATCTTTTTTATATTCTCTCATTTAAAAAAGGAAAAAGAAAAGGCAACACATTGCAGGGGGAAAGCAAGCTCAGAAACCAAAGAAATCCATTCTGTACCTGGTATCTTCACTGGCCTTGACTAAGTAACTTTTTCTAATTCTTTAAGCTTCCAGTAGAGATTAATGGGCTTTTTAGGGAGGACAAAGAAAATGCTAATTTAGGTTTTTAGATCTCCTTAAAGTAGCATTGTATGTTATTAAACATGCACACATGTATTGCCTGATATTTGATACTACACAGGGCTGTTTATCTTAGCACTAATACCACAAAATTATCAGTCCTACTTCAGGAATGAGGAAGCCCAGAAAGATGTGTTTCTGAGCTGGGATGAAATCTTAAGAACCTAGAATTTGGGAAACGTGACTGTCTACTGCCGTGCAGATTCCTTTCTTGTATATACAGGTTGTGTTAGTTAAAATGATCACCACCCCCTTTGCAAACATTCACTGGAGGCTCACTATGGCCCAGGCTTTGTGGTGGTACCTATCCCTATGCCAATGAGTACATAATTGAATTTCTAAGCTCTTAGAGCCCAGTTGCAAATGCATTGTTCCCTTTAGTCCGAACGCATCCGCCACACATTGTGCCTTTTCTGCCAAAGTCTGTTTATTGGTTCCAGATACAGTGAATCATTTACTGACTTGAGCCACATTAGAGGTAAACACCAAGGTTAAAATGTAGAGATAATTGAATAACACCAACTACCAGTAACAGCAGTCCAGGCAAAGGAGGAAATAGACCCAGAGATTTCAGATAGGGCAGTCTGATGGAAACGCTCCACTCTCGGGATCAAAACCACATGCCATTTTGACATGATAGAAAAATATCAGCATTTTATTTTTTTCAAATTTTCATTTTCCAGTTACTGATACGGGAAGAAGCAGCAAGCAGGTGGTGACATAATTTAAATAGCTCAGTGATTAAAAATAAAACATTCAAAAATCAACTATCATGTATTTAGTATATCAAAAAGGTGTGCTTGAAGGTGTTTTCTTAAATATAAATATCTAATTTATTGCTTTAACATGGATAAAGAAGATTAATGAAATATATTCATTTTCCTTGGCAATAAACTCTCGTCAGTGAAAACCCCATAAAGCAAACGCTTTCCAAAGCCCTTTCAAAAATTCATAAAGCTCAATATAATTTCCAGATAGCAAAAATGTACTTTAATCATTTGCTTTACAGTCACCTGGAATTCATTGTATACAATTCACATAATGTACAAACATGGGCATATAACATACACCCATAAGTTTATACAAACACTTTAAAAACTTTCCTTATTATGTGTCTTTAAAGGCAGAAAACTCAGAACTCTTGGCGAATACTAAACAATCTACAGGCACAGTTATCACCCAAGAAGCCCCTCATAGTTTGGAAGTTCAAAAGCCACAAAGACCCCCATTAAATGAGTCTTGAAGCAGCAGTAATCAACTACCTGGGGATTCAAGGCTGAACTAATTCAATAAACCATATTAGAGAGTTACCAGAGGCCACAACACCTCTCAGAATCACATGTAAAATGCCTTTCCCCAGAATCCTCCCAACTTTGGGGAATTAACCCCCTTGCTGAAAATCAATTGCTCAACCTGCTGAGGATTAATTATTCATGTGGCTCTATTTTGCCTTAAGAAAATAGAAACTGCATCCTTCCCCATTTTCCCAATGGGATGAAATATAACCCCCAATAAGTCCCTGCACTACTTCAGGGTTACTGAAAGCCTAGATAGCTGTTCCAATATCTCATTTTATAAATGTGAAATTAAGTGAGTGCCACAGGATTACCCAATAAATTGAGTAGGAGTAGAATCAGGACAAAAGCCAAATCAAAGTGATTTTTGCTCTTATAAAATTTTCTTGATGGAGCAATCATGATGCATTCCAGTAGATTTCACAACATCAGTAGACCCCAGGAAAAAGCTGACAAGTGCACAGCACTGCTTTCTATCATTCCCCATTTTGTACTAATTGACAATTTTCTGATATCCCCTCACCTGATGAAGTTCCCCTTGAGTGGGATCTACCCAAAGTAATTTTGATTTTGTTTTAGAAAACTGAGGGAGAAAAAAACACTTCATTTCTTCATCAATCACATGAACCAGAAAGAATTAACCTTTTCTTCTTACTCCCTCCTCCTTCCCATTATACTCAACTAATCTACAAGTCTCTAAGCTTCTCATATGGGAAGACCAAAGCAAACCTAAACCATACTTAGTTTAAAACATTACTTTAAACCTTTTGAACAATTTAAGAACATTTAAAGACAATGAGATGAGCATAGACAATTAAAACGTAGCCTGATTCCCCAAGCAATCAAGATGATAAGAAGGCACTCAAAGTATGTTTAGAGGATAGGAGATAAAAGTGGAGAACAAATGAAGCTTAATCAAACTGCAAACTAAGCAAGAGATTTGAATTTTAAAGATAGAACTTAGGCTAACTTATAATTTACATAAAAATGTTTCTTATTCCTACATAGGGGAAATCTTTACAATGTTAGATTTGGTGATGATTTCTTGGATATGACACGAAAAACAGAGCAACAAAAGAAAAGACAGAAAAATTGGACTTCATCAAAATCAAAAACTTTTGTGCTTCAAAGGAAACCATCAAGAGAAAAGGCAACACATGCAATGGAAGAATATTGCAAATCATTTATCTGATAAGGGATTAATATTCAGAATATATAAAGAACTCTAACAATGCAACAACAACAAAAAAATCCAATTTAAAAATGGACAAAGGACTTGCATAGACATTTCTCCAAAGAAGATATACAAATGACCAGTAAGCACATGAAGATGTTCAACACCACTGATCACTAGGAAAATGCTAATCAAAACCATGAGATACCACTTTGTACCTATTAGGACAGCTATTAAAAAAAATTACATAGGAAAAAAATGTTGGGAAAAATGTGGAGAAACTGGAACTCTTGTGCATTGCTGGTAGGAATGTAAAATGGTACAGTCATAGTGGAAAACGGTACAGCAGTTTCTCAAAAAATTAAACATAAAATTACCTTATGATCCAGCAATTCCAGGTATAAACCCCAAAGAATTGAAAGCAGGGTCTCAAAGACATATTTGTACAGTTATGTACTCACAATAGCCAAAAGGTGGAAGCAACCCGTGCCCATCAACAGATGAATGGACAAACAAACTGTGGTCTGTACATACAATGGAATATTATTCAGCCTTGAAAAGGAAGGAAGTTCTTATACACAATAAAACATAGATATAACCGAGGACATTTTGCTAAGAGAAATAAGCCAGACACAAAAGAATAAATATTGTATAATTCCACTTAGATGAGTTACTTAGAGTAGTCAAATTCATGGAGACAGAAAGTAGAATGGTGGTTGCTGGGGACTGGGGGAGGGGATTGGGGAGTAGTGTTTAACGCATACAGAGTTTCAGGTTAGGAAGATGAAAACATTCTGGAGATAAACGGTGGTGATGGCTGCACAACAATTTAAATGTACTTAATACCACCAAACTGTATACTAAAATGGTTAAAATTGTAAATTTTATATTATCTATATTTTACCATAATTCTAAAAACTGAAAAAAGGGTGTTTCTTTGCATTTAATAAAATCACCAACATTCTTGGGTTCCCTAGTTCTCTCGGCCAAACCAACAGATTAAAAATCAAACTTACCCAGTTCATTCAGTGCTTTTATGGAGCCTAGCTTGGAATTGGGGGATCATAGAACATCTAATCTTCTCATCTTTCAGATGTGGACATGGGAGCCCAAGAGAGGTTGTGACTTTCTCAAGGTCCTTAAGCCAGATACAGGGAGGAAAAAACAAAACACATAGCAACCCTCAGCATATATGCTTGCCTTGTTGCACGGTGCAATGTGGGTTTGTACATTGTTTCTGTGCATGCACACAAATGTATGTGTGTCTATCTACAAGCCCTGTTCACCCCTCCACTCTACTCTTCTGCTCCCTATTCAAGCACATACAGAAATCACCTGTAGTCTTCAGACACTCTCTGCTATTTACATCCCCATGCTTTCATTCATGGAGGCTACCTCTACTGTCTCCATCTACAAGAGCCTTTCAATCCTATTCTACCAGGCAAACTCATTCTTCAAATTCCAGGTCATCCCTTTTTCTCTGTGAAGCTTTTGCTAGTGTCTCTTCACCCTAAAGCAGAGCTACTCTGTCCCCTTTACTGCTTCCAAGGGCCTTGCACATACTGCTGTTGTACTTATCCCACACTACCTCACAATATTTGGTATGTTGTGGTATTTTCTGTCCCCACTCCCACTGCACCTAAGCCACATGAGAGGAGCTTCAAGGAAACCAATGAGAAATCTTAATGGAAAAGGCACTAGTATCTGATTCACAACTGGAAAGTCTAAAGGCAAGAGACTGGCTGGAGCTGCCTTGCCCAGCAGCAGAGGGAAGAGAGGGCACTGATTTGGGAGCAAGCTGTGTGTCACCACTGGAGGGACAAAGGTGAATGTAGATCTCATCAAAGGGAATGGGTCGAGTATAATATAAAGGGATATTTCCCAAAAGGCAGATCGGGTTGTTGGGGGAGAAGAAAAGACCTTTACCCCAAAAAAGGATGTACCAGCCAGTCACAGACTTGTAGACGGAGGACCCCAGCAGGAGGACCTTTGATAAACCCACAAAAAAGAACCCATGAGAGACAGCTAACAACTGTGTATCTCCCACCCAGATGGCACTCTCCTCAGATAGCAGGTGTACCTGCCACAGATGATGTCTTTTTTGTCCTGCTCTTCTCTTCCCCTGGGCCAACTCCTAGAGAAAGTGAGGAAGGAGATGGAGAAAGGAGAGAAATAACCATTCCCCACCTTACACCCACACAGGACTTCCAAGCCACCTAGGGGTGGAAGAGCCTTTAAAAATTGGATAACTTTTGAGGTTTCAAAATTACATTGGATTAAGTTGAAGTTAGGAGATTATTAGAGCCAGTCAAGACTAACGTGTTCAAAACAGACCATAAGATAAGGACTTCAAAGTGTTCCTGGTTTAATAGGAGGTTACAAGAGACATTGGCTAGGGGCATCTCAGTGCTGAGGGACTGTCAAAGCCAAGCAGCCAGGGGAGGGTGGACTAGATGTGAGGAACTAGAAACAGCTAGTGTCACCACCCTTTCAACAAACATGGCCATTAGGGAAAGAGACACTCAACCATGTGCTAAAAGGGACCATAGGGTCAAAGGAAGGCTGGGGGAAGTTTCCAGTTTTTTATTTAAGATTAAACAGTTTATACGAGGAAAATGAGCTAATCGAACAACAGAGATAGAAAATGCCGAACAGAGGTTGGGCTGTTATGACGTCAAGTCAAATTAATGCATTAGGCCTGCTTACGGACTCTGTGGAACAGGCAGCCAACACATAGTGGATTTCAGTGACACCAAAAAGTTTTTTCTTGCCTGAAATTTTATAATTTCTTTGTACTGTCTTAAAATGATTTAATGTTTTTTAAAAGCTTGCAGAAAATATTCATCAAGGCATGACTCAAACTGCTGGCACTGTGTCTGCCAGTAGAATGTCTCTAAACCTCCTTCAATAAATTGATAGCACTTATTTGTAATTTGCAGCCCCCATTTGCATGCAAATAATTAATGTGCTGAAGTCCATAAAATTGATTTTTCTCTTAAATTAAATATTCCACCTACAATGTTGCTAGTGTATCAGTTAATAAAGTTTTACTGTATTCAACCAATAAACATTTATTGAGCCAGGTACTGTCCTAGACCCTGAGGATAAAATGATAAATAACATAATTCCCTGCTCTAGGGAAGCTCACTGTTGAAAGGAAACAACACACAAGCCAGTCATTACCATAAGACAAGCTTGTTTCTTTTCTTCGAAGGGCAAAATCTGGAGGCTTATAAGAGAAACTAGAAAAGATAAAAGCTAAAAGATAGTATTTTTAGGAATACTTCCCAGACAATGATCATATTTGCAGAAACATCTAATTAATCACTTGGCTTTGAGAGAAATTATGCAAACTTTTAATACTCTGAACAATATAGACTAATCAACATGATCCCATATTATCAAAACCTTTATCTGTGAGCCAAATGCCACTTCAATTTATAACAATATCTGAATATAGTTCATTTAAAGAAAGTAACTAGATTCCTTTTAATATCAAGATGGTGGACTGTTCACAATTAATGGCCTTTGGTAGCATACATTTGTCTAAATCAGTCAGCTTCCTGAAAAGTCTAAACAAACTGTTGGGAGGGGAAGAAATAAAATTCCCTTATCTTGGTCAAACATGGAAAAAAAGCTACAGAGTTCATGACCTCTGTTTGGAACCCATGCCCACCCTCAAGAGGGAATTGCCCTAAACCCTCAGAAGAAACCTCTGATACAACAGGACCTTCTGAAACACACTCACCCCACTACCCTCTCCCTCTACTCTGATTAGAGTCACACAAAAACCTCAATGCAACCCGAGCACAAATTTCTCAGAACCATTGTGTCTACAAAACCCTTTTAGAGAGGTTCCTGCCCCGGCTCCTTGAGCCTCCTACATCACAGGTTGAAATCTGGGCATGGCACACCCATTGCCCAGTAGCCTTTGCAAGATTCAGGAAGAGAGAACAGAAAAGCATGCTGCTAGCAAAATCCCAAATCAAAAGGGAGACCAAGGATGTCGAATTTATAATTGATAGCTCAATTATTAATTAGTTTGTCATAGAATTCAACACAGCAGACCAAGTCCACAGTCAAAATTGCATAAGTAAATTCAGACCAGGTTAAATTTAAAAAAAAAAAACAACTTTTATTTAATTTTCAAGGTAACTATAGTGGTGAGAACTGGCCATACTACAAATAATGGGGGTGCTCGTTTGCAGTGATATTTTCGTTTGAAACATCGTTATTGTGTAAACAGAATCTCTTTTTACATTTGTATTCAGACAGGGCTAGAAACAGCATCTGAGCACATAATCATATCACAGTGTGTTTCTCTCTCTCAAAAGCCGAACCTTCTGCCTTAACACTTTCACAGACTCCTCCAGGCCTGCTTCAAACAGACAAAACACTCCTCCTAAAACTCAAAGAAACATCGCAACACCTTTGTAATAGGCCTATTTCCCAAGGGGGGGCAGATAAAAGGACAAGGCAAATTAAGGGAAATGTGGAATATAAACTTGAAACCTACTGTCAATAAAACCAAAAACAAACTCGAAGCGGAGGTGAAGAAAGCAGGGGGAGGAAAAGCAATGTTAAATGGTCATCTTTCTTCTCTTTTTATTTGAGGAAGTTAAGTTTGCACAGCTCCTTACAAGCTGTCTTTGGCTAAAATCACTATTAATGAGCTTTGACATTTGAAATTTAACTGAGCATGAGCTAACAGCTTCCAGCACTGCACCACCCATGAAGGCAACTGGAAATATTTTGCTAGCGCCTAACGGTGTGTTTATTGAAAAGACACAGCTTTCAAGAGAAAGTGTTTATAGCAACCATTTTACCTGCTATCCCTGCTCTGTGATGTCTGCTTGGTTTCAGGGTTTGGGGGGTCCTCTTTAACTCTTTCTAGTCACTGTTCTCATTGTTTTCCATTTTAGCAGGAAAACGTTCATGAAGTTCTTTGCTCTATAGCAACCTGGATTATAAGAACAGATTCGAAAACTTTGGGTTATGACAAAAAAAAAAAAAAAAGCCGGTAACAAGGCAAGAAGAAACAAGCCCATAGAGAGACTTCAAGCACTATAGCTCATTAGAAAAAAACAAGATGAAAATAATTATGTTTTATGGGTAATGCCATTAAAATTATCCTTTCCCAAAAGAGAACACAGCAAATAGATCCATGAAGCTGGGAAGATGGCATGAATTCTTTTTAGCTAAAATCCTGGTTCATTGAGTAAAAGTGAATCTATTATTAACCAAGTAGTTTTCCCAAAAGAAAGGCATAGAAGGAAGCTATTCACTTTACTTCTCAAAAAAGAAGGCTTCAGGCATACTGACTGGTTTAAGAAGGGAATAAAATGAAAAACAGGGAATGAGCTTGAAATAAAGGGATACTCACACTTACCCTGCTCAGACTCCCAAAATTTACGTGATCAGTTTCCACCTCCATGATGTATTAAAACAAAGGAGGAGCATCATTCTGAATCTCAAGCCACAGTCCTACAAACAATGTTCTGTGTTCAGTGACCCTGTACAGATTCTTGACCTTGAACATGCCTGGATGCCAATATCAGTATGAAATTCAGAACGACTACCCTTTCCCTGAAGCCAGTGTTATGCTAGAGAAGGAAGGAGTATCCTTTGCCTGGGGCATTCCCGGACCAAGTGAAAGTAAAAGCAGAAAGTATAACCTAATCTGGAATGCCTCTGAGGATGGGAGAGGAAATCTCAGTTACAAAGAAAAGGAAGTTCAGAATCTGCGAACTAGAAATAACACAGAATTTTAAGGTTTTCATTCACCAAACTCAGAGTGAGCTACCCCTACAACACACACGAGAAAGCGCCCAAGGATGATGTCAAATCAATGAAGATGATTCAGAGGTTACAACCAGAGAAGAAATAAGTAGAAAGCAGGAAAATTGAACCCTCATCAAAGACATTGTTGTCATTACTAGGTATTTTTTCCATGGAAAAACCAAAAATTATTAGATTACAATTTTTTTAAAATACCAAATAGAATCTTTATGTTATATGTCCCTTTATTTTTACATGCTATATGACTTTTAAATTATTTCTAAAAGTTATACAATGGTCAGTATTTTTCTAAATAATTTATAGTAACTATTCATGAATCAGAGTATACTTTTAGTAGTTACTAATTAACAAATGTCATATGTCACATTAACAATTTATTTTTTAATCTTAGCATATTTCCAGTTGTAAAAGGAAGAAACTTAATTAAAAACTTAATGGGATAAACAGTAATAATTCTGTCTTGGGAATCTGTGTAGCTATAATTATCTCTTAAGTTAAAAAAAAAAAGACAGAAATGTCAGTAATGTATAACATTTTGCTCTACCATTGTAAAAACACCATATTAGGTCTCAGTGGAGAGGCACATAGCTGACCTGTCACAATCTCAGTCATGAAGATGACTGATGAGAATTGGCGGGAGGGAATTTGTCACAATATCCACACACTAAACCTCGTGCACTTCTTTAAGAAGTGTCTTTCAAGGCTGCATTCAGAATCTTTTTATTCTGATTTTGCATATATGCCTGTTAAAAATTTATCTTGTTTGTTGGTGAAGAAGAGAACAGAAGGATCGATTAGAATGGAGTGAGGGCTGCTGACAGTATCCAGACGTGAGACCTGCTGTCTGACAGCAAAGAAAGGGACAAAATAGACCAATATAGTCATGGGCCATTTGGTGAGGAGCACACACCTTCCTGTAACTTCAGTACCACTACCTCAGGTAGAAGCATTATTTTTAAAAAGTAAAATAATTGAAGTTTATGCTGATGATCCAGTTAAAAGGGCAGAAAAGTGTTCACTATGTTTTAGAAGATAATATCCAACATAAACACATGGGTTGGTATTTTAATGGAAATTTTTCAATGGCTGAGAAAATTAACTACTGTGATATTTCTCATTCCCCAAAGAAAACAGAAGAGTGAGATGTTATGCAACTTTAAAACTCTCAGAATATATGACATCATCAGAGTTTGGTCCAGGAATGAAATTTGGAAATGCCATTCCTCCAACAAAGAGTGGGGCAGCACCTACTAAATGCCAGACATGGCACTAGGTGGTCAGACAGCCCTAGGGAGACATGCATAATCTAGCAGGAAATGAGTGTGAGAACAGGTGCCAGGTACTGCAGTAGGTACAGAGGGTATGAGGGCATTGAGATAGAGCACTAGCCAGCCAGGCTCGGAAAGCCCTCCAGAGCTGGGCCAAGGCATATGCAGGGCAGTCTCAGAATCCGGCTGTTTTCTCACTCATCTACACACACCCCTGTTTTGGTAGTACATTAAGACATTTATTTGGATTTGGAAAATTTCAGAATGAAAACCAGAACAACAGTTAAAATATTAGGGTTGAAGACATGAGGCTTGGAGGAATAGTAATAACAACAACAATAATAATGAGAAACACTGATTGAGCATTTATTAGAGGCCAGGCACTGCACTGAAACTTCTATTTTCATAACCTGTTTAAACCTCACAACAAATCTGCAAGAATCTACCTTATTAGTCCTGTTCACAGATGAGAAAACTGAGACTTCCAGAGGCAAAGTAAGATGCTCAAAGACAGAATGCTGGAGAGTGGTGGAGCCAGGGCTTGGAAGCTCTGTTTTCAGACTTTAGCAGCCTCTGCCCTTGAGCAATATAAAAACTTGTCTCTGTAATGGTAAAGTTTTCATAAATCTGAAATGATGAGAAAAATATAGCCTCAGAAACAGAAAGATGATTAAATCAGACCGAATCTCCAGTCAAAAGTTGTAGCCAATCAGTTTTCTCCCCTCATACGGGAGAATTTTTTTCTTCAGATTTTTTTTTCTGAAAATGTGGACTTTCGGTCTAATTCTGAAGAAGTCCCCAAATCATAGCAATTATTTTTGTTTTACCAGTTGAAGAAAATGGACTCTGGAGGCAGCCAAACAAATTCAAATTCTAACTTCCCCACATACTCATACTGTGTGACCTTGATAGTCACTCAGTTTCCTCGAAGCTCAATCCCTCATGCATAAAATGGAGATTTTTCAAGGGCTCTTAAAATGAATTAATTGATATATATGAAGACTAACTCAGTGCCTGACATCTAACCAGCGCTTAGTAAGTATCATGACTCATCCCTTGTCTTTCTCACATTTTCCTTAAACAAAAACAAGGAAAGAGATTTCTTAAGATTCAGTTTCTGTATTATTACTTATGGCAAAATAAATAAATAAATAATAAAATACTCAAAGCAAAATCAACTTTTTTGAATCTATATTGCAGAAAAGACTGCCTCTTCAATAAGTGGTGCTGAGAAAATTGGAAATCCATATGCAAAAGAATGAACTAGATATGCACCTCTCACCGTATACTAAAATCAACTCAAAATGGATTAAAGACTTAAATATATGACCTGAAACTATAAAATTACTAAAGGAAAATAAAGGTGAAACAGTTCAAGAACTAGGTCTGGGAGCAGACTTTATGAACATGTGTCTGAAAACATAAGCAACAAAAGAAAAAATAAATGGGACTATATCAAACTAAAAAGCTTCTGCACAGCAAAGGAAACTATCCACAGAGTGAACTGCCAGCCTACAGAGTGGGAGAAAAGTTTTGCTAACTATGCATCCAACAAGGGATTAATATCCAATAATATACAAGGATCTCAAACAATTACACAGTAAAAAAAAAAAAAAAGTCCAACTAAAAAATGGGCAAATGAGCTGAACAGAAATTTTTCAAAGGAAGACATCAAATGGCCTACAGGTACATGAAAAAATGCTCAATATCACTAGTCATCAGGGAAACGCAAATTAAAACCACATTGAGATACTGCCTCATTCCAGTTAGACTGGCTATAATCAAAAAGACAGTGAATGACAAATGCTGGTGAGGGTGTGGAGAGAAGGAAATGCTCCTGCACTGTTGGTGGGACTGTAAATTAATACAACCGCTACGGAAGACATTATGCAGGTTTCTCAAACAACTACAGATAGATCTTCCATACGATCCAGCAATCCCACTTCTAGGTATATACCCAGAGGATTGGAAATCATTCTGTCAAAGGGATACATACATTCCCATGTTCATTGCAGCTCTGTTTACAACAGCCAAGATATTGAACCAACCTAAATGTCCACCAGTGGATGACTGAATAAGGAAAGTGTGGTATATATACACCATGGAATACTACTCTGCCATATAAAAGAATGAAATTCTCCCATTTGCAACAACATGGATGAGCTTGGAGAAACTTATGTTGAGTGAAATAAGCAAAGCACAGAGGGATAAATATCGCATTGCTCACTCATAAGTGAGAGCTGAGAGAGAAAGAAAGAAAGAAGGAAGGAAGGAAGGAAGGAAGGAAGGAAGGAAGGAAGGAAGGAAGGAAGGAAGGAAGGAAGGAAGGAAGGAAGGAAGGAAAGAAAGACCACAGTGGTGTGTTGGACTTGCAGAGGAAGAAAGCATACCTAGAGATACAAAATGGAGTAGAAGAAAGGGAAAGGGGGTGGGAGGTTGGGAATAATTGGGTGGGGGGACACAGGGTACAATGACAATTTGTGGTAATGGGCATGCTGCCAGTATGGATCTGGCCTTCACATCTTGGGCACAAGAGGTGACAATCAGCTTTGTATCTCATGAATATTCATAACCAACAACAACAAAAAAAAGCAACTTTTTTGGGTGATGAAAATTTCCTACATCTCACTTTGAGTGTAGGGCTTCACGGTATGTAAATATGTTAATGAACTATACACTGAAGATGGGTGCATTTTGTTTTATGTAATTTATTCCCCAATAAAAGAGACAAATTCTTGGCAAAATAAATTTTAATTTTTAATTTCTTATTACAAACATATTAATTCTATGAGCAAACCAAATTGTATGGCATATATTTTATGTTGCCAACTAGAAACTGTTAGAAGTACAAAAAATACATGCTACATATTTTTTATCTAGCCCTAAAATTGCATTCCCTGACCTTTCTTCCACCTTAATCAATCCTAAGGAAATTTCCAAGAACCTCAGTTACATTATTCTGCAAGGACTGCATTCCAGTTTTCTATGCAGGCATTCAGGCCACATTACAGCCAACCACCACACCATCTGCTATTGGAGTCCACATTGATATAAGAACTATGCATTAAATAGCTCTATAGTACTTTCAGAGGGTTTTCACACCTGTAGACCTATTTAAAGGTCTCAAAAACTTGGCAGGAAGTTATTGTTAAGCACCACTGCCATTGCATACATTACAGGAAATCATGAATCTGAAAAATTAAGTCAAGGACCCAGGGCCTCTCAGTAAGATGGTGTTTGCATTCAGTATGAAGTATGTTCTTAATATGTCTCTGATGCCTTTGACAGAGGAAGGGATGGCAAATCAATTCCTCCAATTTGCAGCAACTAAAGATGATCCTACATAGCACTGGCTAGTGAGAACCAATAATATAAGGCCAGGGAATCACATTATTAAAGTCTTCCAGCTTTAGAAAAGAATAGAATCTTCCCCCAAAATATTTTTTTACTCTTTCCAGAGTTGCTTTTTGGAGTCTGATATTTTTATATCCCTACTGATTCTTCTCAAAGGAGAGCATTAATGCTACTGATCCACTCCAGTCTTCAGACCCTTTCCCTGGCACCAACATTTTATCTTCTACAAAAACTTCATGAGAGACAGAAAAAAAAACTAGATTTTTCCAGGTCAAATTAAAAAAATATATACTAATTAAAGCTATACTCTTTCAGCCAAAAAAAGAAAAAGAAAAAACCTATTTCGGTACTCCCTTCTTTCCTTTTTCCCCTGTGATGGAGTTTGGATGTGTTGTCCCCTCCAAAACTTGTGGAAATTTGATATCCAATGTGGCAGTGTTGGAAACTGATTGAGTCATGGGGGCGGATCCCTCATGAATGGATTAATGCTCTCCCTGGGGGAGGGGGTATTAATGAGTGAGTTCTCGCTCTATTAGTTCCTGCGAGAGCTCATTGCTTAAGAAGACCCTGGCACCTTCTCTCTCTCTCTTGCTTCCTCTCGCCATGTGATCTGCTTGTACCCGCTGGCTGCCTGCCACATTCCACCATGAGTAGAAGCAGCCTGAGGCCCATGCCAGATGCAGCTGTCCCAGAATCGTAAGCCAAGTAAACCTCTGTTCTTTATATATTACCCAGTCTCAGGTATTTCTGTTACAGCAACACAAAATGGACTAAAACACCCTGCAAAACTTGTTTCAAGACTAAAAGGAGCCAATTAAAGTTTCTATCATCAAGAAATAGAATTCGGTTGGTGCAGAAATACTAAGCAAAAGCAATTTTATTCCTGCCCTTCCAAAAGTATGTATAGATACATGTGAAAATAAACTGTGCACGTGGGCACACCCGAGGGTGTGTGTGTGTGTGTGTGTGTGTGTGTGTGTGTATGTGTGTGTGTGTGTGCAGGGAGGAAGACAGAGAGTTATCACAGGATTGAATTCACATATCCACCACAAAGAAATTAACGATGGTATTTTATAAAGACATATTTTTCCATTATCTAGAGGAATTTTGTTTTGCTTGAATTATCATTTTACAGACAGAGAAGGGAGGGCTAATTAAGGCCTTTAATCTAACCTCTCCTAGAGATTTTTTAAAAGACATAACAATCCCAATCAGGCCATTAAAAAAGTTCAAGAGAAAAAAGAAAAGAATCTATAGCTATATCTGCTAAATTCCTCAGCAATAGCTTGAGGTTTACCTTAATTTTTAAAAAGGGGGGGGTGGAGGGAGGAAGGAAGGAAGGAGAGAGAGAGGGAGAGATAAAGGGAAAAGGTAAAAAGCCATTTCACTTATTGCCATCCATGCACCTAGCCACTGCGTTTATTGTTATTTATTTATTTCCTCCCCCTTTTGAGCTAGACCCTTTTTTCTCATTTAGTCCAACAGAGATTGTCCTCCTGGAGTGACCTTTTATTCTTTCCTTTTCCTTCACCCCTCCAGGCTATTGCCCTCATGCCAGTAACTAGATAACACACTCTATCAAAGATTTTTTTAAAAAAATCATTGGGAAGGCACTAGGGCTGATAGTGGCATCAATCGTAGCCTGACACGGGCTGGGGTCAACCATTTATCTCTTCCCATAGCCTGTGGTTACTGCAGCAGCCATCTTGACTTGCTGTATCTTAACAACCTCGTGCAGATGTTGCCTAGCCCAGCACTGATAATATCTGTTCCCGAGTCTTTTTGCTTTCCTTGTTTGGCATATTTCTTTGTTTTATTCTCGGGAACGTCTTTTCATACGAAATCAGGGAAAGAATGAGTGAATCCCCTCCCCTCTTTTAGAGCCCCTCCATATTTCAGGGCAGAGAAACGTTTATGGGCTGTAAAAAGAATCTTGCTCTTTGGGCCAAAATTTTCAAAATAAAATCAAAACAGTTTTATTCCTTAGTAAATACAGTCATGCCCTTAAAGTAAAAGGGAACTCACATAGCATTGCTTTTATTTCACTAGATAGGAGACTTTATCCAAAGATTTATTTTGGTTAACTCACATTTATTTTCCATCCCACCCCCTCCCTTTTCCCATATTGTCTTCTCCCCACCCCCAACATACGATTCACTAGCATTTTTAGTAACTTACTCAACAGGCAGCCTCATGATTAAGAGAAAGTTTAATGTTAGGCAGACTGCATTTCAAATGCCCAGCTCCAACATTATTAGCCATGGGGTCTTGGGCAAGTCTCTTAACATTTCAAAGCATCCATTTCCTTATCTGTAAAGCGAAGCTAATAATATCTACTCATAGTGCTGTGAAAATAATGTAGACAAAATATTTATATGCCATGTGCCTGTCACATATTAATGTTCAATATATTTGAGCTATCATTTATTGCCTCAAAAGGAATGAATAGTTAGTTACTTAGGCAATGAATTTGATCCAAGCATGGATCACCCCACATACAAAAGTCATCTTCACTGCCAATTTTTCCACCACTATAACTTCACTTACTTGGGTCTCCAAGAAATCTGTTTTAAAATGAAAATACACTTGGAAAGTTTTAGGCCTTATGAGCTTCAACCTTAAATAGGGTGAAATGGAAGACAGAAACAAATGAAAGAGACTCAAAGGAAAACTATTCACATGTGTATTTTGTTCCAATTTTTAATCTAAACCCCAGAAAGCTCATGCTTCTATGAATTCAAATAAATAGAAAATATATTCACTCTTTTCATACTAAACTATGAGAGATCCCCAGGTCAAAATTGCCTTTATCCTTAAAATTCCCATTAGCAGATTGCTTTTCAAAGAGTAACCTATATAAAAGAGTCACCAACTAAAATTTTTTTTTAAAGTTAATAAATTGACAGCTTTTAAAGGTGGGTTATGGGTACATGGGGTTCATTATGCTAATCTCTCTACTTTCACATATCTGAAATTGTCTATTTAAAAAGCTAAGGAAAAAAATAGGCCCCAATAAATATATTGCTTTAAATAGGCCAATTGTGATGTACTTCCAATTGTACTATAGAAGTGCATAAAGAATAGGGTCAATTTTCCATACTGAAAAGGACAGTTTCTTAAGATTGAAGAAAGAAATCTCAAAATTTGCCTTAATGATGGATTTTATGAATAGATATATAGTCATAGACATAAATATATCACCCCAAACATTGCCAGCATTGACTCTTCCAAATTTATCCACTAAACATACAAAGTGTGTCTTCTATTTATTTCATCATATTGCCATATTTCTACACCCAATGCCTATAGACATCGATATTGAAAGTTGCCATTTCTAAACTCTCCAACTGGAAGGGTACACAGTAAAGGTGTCAAAGAAGACTGTAAGGACTCATGACATCACTGATCAGCATATTCTTGGCCAGCGTCAAAGCAACTGGGTGCTGAATGTTAGAGGATTTTTTTATTCTCTCTCGATAATCTCTTTCTAAGCATATATCTTTCTTTACTAATTAGAATAGGTGCTTTGTTTTGTATGTTAAAGCACTTAAGTGGTATCTCAGAGAGGCCAAAGTGATAGGAAGAGAGAAGCTGGAATTATGGAGCAATATAATATTGGTAGGCAAATAAAAATTATGAAACTTCTGTGTCTCCCACACCAGCATCCTTCATCCCTACCTTACAAGATGCATCGCCTCTTTCCCCAGAAAATTAAAAAATGGAAAATTAAACCGAACATTCTGGAACTACAGATCTGGTCACCCATTTCTTTATTAAAATAATACAGCAAAGGAAATTATGAGGCACTCTCTACACTTCAAAAAAAGAACTTCTACTAAATATCACTCAAGACTTAACGAAAGAGTTCAGGAAGACACCTTAAAAACCCCTGTGGCAAGTGGGTCTTCACCTTACCAATCTGTAGGAAAACCAAGGTAGCAAATGGCAAAACTATTACAGTTTTAGAGGCCAAATGTTTTTCTTTGAAGTGGGAAAGCCTTTCTGAACAAGACCACCTTTTGTATAACTCATTTCCTTGGTCAAAGTATGATTCTTTTGTGTTTCCCAATGTCTATAGTCTGAGCAACAGTTTCTAAAAGTTTCGCAATAAAAGTTTTGAGAACTGATTTCAATCTAGTGACTTTTAGTTTTAATTATGGTCATCCATGTATTTATTCAACAAAACTTTATCTTCTATAATAGTAGTTAGAGAAGATATAAATATAAATATCACACCTCATGTTGCATATCTCTACTCCATCAACACACACACACATCCACTCAAACAACTGTCAGAGCAGAAGGGTAGAGGAGACAAAAAATTTCACTGGAAGGATCTAGAACACAAGTGGTAGGACAGGGCCCACAAGGAGGCAGGAGCTGCGTCAGGTGAGGCAGGCACAGGACTGGACGCAGCTCAGAAGATAGATTTTAATATATTTGCACTTCTTCCACTACCCAGTGATCTACTACCACAAATTTATATTGTAACATCACAAATTTATCGTGGGAAACTTTCACAAAAGAGAGCAGATTTTCTTTCTTCTTTTTTGAATTTTTTCTCAAAAAAAAAATTATCAGAAATAGTACAGGCTCTGGAATTAGTCTATCTCAGTTTGAGTCCCTGCTCTGCCACTTACCAGCTGTATTTCCTGAAACAAGCTGCTAAGCGTCTCTGAGCAGCTACTAATTTGTAAAATAGAAACGATAATAGTAATCACTTTAAAGCTTCATTTTGAGCATTAAATGGGTAGATCAAGTACAGTTTCACACGGTTCCTGACAAGAAGCAAGTATTTAATTAATATAACCTATTTCTATTAGTAGTACTAGTGGTACGAGAATACTTCAAAAAGTTCACAGAAAGGTTCATATTATCTTTTAAGTCTATTTTTTTCATGAAATTTTTGAAGTACCCTTGTATTTCTTTACAATACAAAATGTACTTCTCTAGATAGTATCATACCTAGTACTGAATACTCTATTACATTTTTCCTTCCATTTTCCTCAATCCTCCCAAAACACCAATTATGTACTTGGTTGTTTCTTTTTCTTTATTTGTTTTTGCGGCTGACTGACAGGATCCAAACCCTTGACCTGGGTGTTACCGATATTGGTTGTTTCATTTAATGTTTGGAAACTACTGAGTTATCCAAGTGAAGTTATGCATTCTGTGAGCAGAAAGGACGCAGCAAAGGAATGAAGTGTCCCCTCCTGATCCAGCGGTCCCTGAATTAGGTGGTGTGCAGTGTGAAGATGAGTTTAAATGCTGGAATGGCTCTCCCCATTTCCGCACAATTTCCTTTTTGAGAAGCTACCTGTGTAGGTACATTTTAGAACAATTTTACCAAGAAACGAGGAACGGGGCCCCACATGTCCTCAAGGTTCCCTCAGGCGTGGGTGCAGAAGACTTGGGAGGCTGGAGGACTCTGACTGTGGCCCAAATTTCATGCCACACGGCAGAGGGAGGCTTTTCTCCAGGGGAAGTGCATTGTTAGCATATCAGAAACATTAATAAATCCCTATCTTGAATGTGCAGAAACCTCACACAAAGAGAGAAGCACGCTTTTCCTCCTGTGGCCCTGTTCCAGCTCCAGGTTAAGAAGGTACAACCTTCAGAACTGCTGGTACAAGAGTCCTGGCTCAGACCTTCAGTCCCTGCCCCCATTAAAATGTAAAGCCAGATTCAACCCATCACAGAGTGGCACCAGAGGATTGCAATTTCATCCAGCACGATTTTTATTATCCTCACAATTTCTTAATGGGCTCCCCTGAGGGCTGGCTGGTAGAATCCTACACTACCAGTCCGGATTTGCTACAGGCAGCTTAATAAACGTGGCATCTGCCCCATGACAATTGTCATAACATCTGACCTGGGTGCAGAAGGCAGAGCTAATGTTAACAAAACCACAGCGAAGGTGGCAGGGAGGTGCATGGGGAGAATGCTGGAAATTGTAATCCGAGGGCAAAGGCTGCTGGTTCCATCTGCAGTTCTTCCAGCCTGGCCAGAGTTCCTAGGAGCCAAGCAGGCAGCTTGCCACAATCAGCATCTTTTGCACATCCCATCAGTGTCACCGTTCCTGACATCTCATTATGCACCAGAGGTGGAAGTGGACAGGTACGAAACACTCAAACTTACTTTTCTTATTATCTCCATGGAGCACCATGAAGCTGGGAGTTAATTAAGTCCTGTGGGACAATCAGTGTCTTTTTTGCTAGGTTAAATTATATTACATACAGATGCAAAAAAGAGAAGAAAAAAATAATCCCTCAGCTCTTTCCTAGTTAATAGAATATGTTAGAAATAAAGATGATTCCAAACTGGAAGCTCCTTAGCATACAAGGTGAGTAATGAAGTCATATGACAAATACACTAGGGATTTCCTTCCTTAGAGGATCTCAAAGCACTTTTAAAAACACTTTTAAAAATCTTTTTGCCTCAGTTCTGAGAGAAAGTTGTTTGGGGAATGATAGTCAATCCTATGTTACAGGTAAATTATATGTTATAGGTAAAATCCTATGTTATAGGAAAATTCACTCAACCAGACTGGAGAGGCAAATTTCCTTTGGGTTTATAAAATCTTAGACTGGGAAAAAACTCGTAGAGGTAACACAGAATCAGAGAACGTGAGGGCGAGAAGGGACCTGAAAATGACATAAAATTTCCCAAAGTGGTCCACAGAGAACCAATAGGTGTTGCACAGAAGAAAAATAAATAAATAAGAAGATTCTTATGACCAAATAAGTTTAGGAAAGGCTGGGTTCATCAGAGTAGAACAGCCTTCCTTCCCACAGGACTCTCCAAGTTTTCAATGTGTCACTGGATGTCGTGATTCCCAGACTGGAATCAAGTCTGCAGTATTTCCTAAACTTACTTGACCACAGAACACTTTTTTTTTTTCTAATGGGACATTCTTCATTACTAATTTCCCACAGAACTCACATCAGATAATGCTGATTTAGTCCAATTCCTCATTACAGAAGGGGAAACTGAGGTTTTCCTGCCTACAATCAATATAATACCCAAGCCTCAGAGGTAGGACTCAGATCACCCACTCTCAGATCACCCCACCACCCTGTCTCTCTGTAATTCATTAGGAATCTCACCTGATGAGAAGCACATACGGTGTCCTGTCACTCGGAGTCATTTGGTGTCTCTCCCTGTCACCTTCAGAAGACTCATCCTTCACCCTCTCTCACCTGCAGCTGTGACATGCCTCACTCCTTACGTTGCTGCCTTCTTCACAGCATTGGCCTCCATGAGCTTGCACCTGAGCTCCAAGAGAGTGGCAGCTACATGTGTTAGGACTAACCAGTCATCAGGCCACTGTTCGGCAAGTCTAGCATTCTAGCTCTGATATGGGCTTTAAGGGATATTTTATGAGACAAAGTGGTGGCTACAAAATTTATGAAGCCTCTAACAGCTCTACATCTCCTCTTGGACTAAATCTACACTGCTTAGTTTGACACTCAGGACAACTCATGATGTTCTCCATCCTTTGTTTCCAGTGACTCCCTTTCTGATTACTTTCTTTCAAACCTCACACTCCAGCAAAATACAATTACTTGTATATAAAACTATGTTTTCCACCTTTAGGACTCTGTAAGACTAGTCTTTTCACTAGTACGCTTTTGTTCCTTGTCTCCCCTTATCCAAATCATAGTCATCCTCTTAAGCCCAGATAAAATATCACACCCTCCAGGGAGTTTCCAGGTGATTGTTCCAGCCAGAAGATTTCTTTGTCTTTACTGATTTTCCACATCAAAATACAAATACCTTTATTATTACATTTATTACATTTTGCATAGGGTGTCATTAGTGGGTTTTTATATCTCCCCCACTGAATAATACATTCCATAAGGTAGGGGTTTTATCTCACCCATCTGTAGAGTTAATACAATCCTCCAAAGTCCAAAGAGTTGGGCTAATTCTAATATTCTGTATTTTGAATGTATAATTTTTTCCAAGCCCTTCATAATTTCATAATCTTCAGTTATCTCTCAAAACAATTATCTGAAAATCCCATAGAGAGGATAATATAATAACTGGAACCCTCTGAGTGATCTGTAAATAATATTGAAACAGATTAAAGAACGATAAATTATTTTTTGCCACAGAAGTAAGATGCCCCCTTTGCTGGTCATATTGTTCCATTTGTTTTATGTCTTGGTAAAGTCATCAGGTAGTGCCCTTCAAATTCATATTAATCAGTGCCAGGCAAAAACAGAACAAAATACATTTGCTTCTGCTTGGCTGTGCATACTTTCCCCTCTGGGAAAGGAAGGCAGGTAAATGGCAATGCTTCCGGGTGACCAGTACTGGAACTGTGAGCCCCATCAGTTGAGGTCCTTGCTTTTGACAATTCACAGAGGGGGGGCGGTCATTTGACTCTTATAGTCCACTCTATATAAACAGGTATTCATTACATGGGGAGGCTGGGAGGTTTAATTAATATCTGTGAAGTGTTCGGGAAGACCCATTATGAGAAGCAAAGACTATAACAGACCATTTCTTTCTCTAGGTTGCTCTTTTCTTTATTACTAGAAGAGGGTCGTCTTGCATAGAACTGAAAGATGAGCCATCCCCATTGGGAGATGGTACATCATAAAAACTACTGTCATTTTGAATCAGGAAGATGCACATCACAAAAGAAACACATAACTGATTTTGAGGTCCTGCAGGCTACTAAGAGTATGTGTGTTTGATGTAGTCATTATGCTTTCTCGTTTGCTTGTTTATTTGTTTGTTGAAAGCAAACACTCCTACGGAATTCTAAGGAAGATTTTCCAAACTGTGTTTCTTTTTCACTTAGCTAACTTTTTAATACATAAAACATGCCTTATTTTTAACCCCTGTCAAAATTCCATGCAACAGCAATGCCTTAAGTTATCAAAAAGGAGCAGTAAGGAGGATCAGAGGCCTTAGGGCAAAGTTATAAAGAGAAATGTGAGGCCATCGTGGTCAAGCACCAGCTGACTACCCTATGCCCATTCTCCAGCTTCCTATTCATCATCTTCCTTCCAGGCACCATAGCTCCCATGTTCCTATGCAGGTGTTTGGGGTGAGATTAGCTCTACTCTAAGGTCCACAGTGAACACTAACTGGTCAAAACCAGTGAGCAAAGCCTATTACCCTAAGCACAGGACAGTGTAGTCAACTAACTCACTTTAGACCAATAAATCATGAGGAGACATTTGTTGGGGACTTCTGGGAAAGAAATTTTCTCCTTCTGAGGTTGTGCCCAAGAAAGACCCTTTTGTTCCCATGTGGTATTAATAGGGAAGCAACTAGCCCTGGGAGCTGCTGGCAACCATCTTGTGGCCACAGAGCAGGCAGCCTTAGGTTGAATTTGACACTATGGAAGGCAGGACAGAGACAAAAAAAGACCCATCTCTTTATTGTGCCCTGGGCTGCTGAATCAAGCCACTCCTATCACTCCTGAGCTTTCCTGCTCTATGAGTCAATATAATCTGTATTATTTAAGTCCATTTGAGTAATTCTTTATGATTGAAATCTTCCTAACAAGATTTTTTAAAGTAAATTTCAAAGAGAGAAATGAAAGAGCAAGAGTGTATGGAAGATACCTATAAATAGATTATATAAAGATATGGATATAGACTATAGATATAGATATATGATTCATTTGAACAAAATTTTGGATACATAATGTTCCTTAGAAGAAAAGAAATACAGACTTAACGCAGGCAGAAATGCCATGAATAGTCATGTCTCCTTACAAATTCTCACTGTTTGCAACAACATTGCAAAAGAAAGTGATTAATTTTTCAGCACTAGAAAATTCCACAGAGAATCTTCAGGGCTTAGGGGCTGTGGGTGAGAATGGAAACATACCATTGATGAAAGGGGAGAAGAGTGAGAATCCAGAACATGGAAAGAAGCTGAATGCTATGAAATATCTATCCATTTTTCCCCACTAAATTTCATCAGTTTATAATTTCTGCCCAATGGTCCCATCTCATAGTCTAACTTGTTATATTTGCTAACAAGAATTCAAACCAGGTTATGATTTCATGTGGACTCATAGAAAAAAATTAAGGGCATTATGTGGACTACAGTGGGTCAGCCACAGACTGCAGAGCCTCTTGTTAGAGGTGGTGTCGTCAGTGAAGAATGGCTAAAATGAGTGTAGTAACAAATAATCCCAAATTTTCACAATACAACAAACATTTATTTCTTGTTACACATCCACTACAGATGTTGGCAACTCTCTGGGACAGAACAACAGCCCTCCATATGTTGAGGACATGTGTTCAGGACATACTCTGGGTTATTTAGTCAACATGGCAAAAGAAAAGAGAGAGCTGAAGAAACAAGCCCCAGAAATGCAATGCTTCTACCCCCATACGAGGCAAGCCACATGGCCCCATCAGATTTCAAAAGGCTGGGAACTGCAGTGCTTCCTTGTTCATAACATACAGGAGAACTGGATACTAGAGGTGACTGTCTCAGAGAGCTACCTACAGAGCGGCTGTGCATTCTCATAAACAAAAGAGCGGAGTCTGAAAAGTCAGTTAAATACCTATTAATATGAAGAGGTTACCAGCACTTAACTGGAAGTAAGGAAACTCTTCAGAATGATTCCTTCTGTGTTACTCTGCATCTCCCATCAATGGAAGAACTTGAGAAAACTGACTCAGTAATTATCATACTTTAGAAATTCCAGAAGTTCCTTTTGGAAACCTATAGAATCAAGACACATCTCTCCAGTTTTTTGTTTGTTTTATTGTCCATTTTGTTTGTTGTTTTTTGGGGAGTTTTTTGTTTGTTGTTTTTTGGGGGTTTGTTTGTTTGTTTGTTTTTTGGTTTTTGGTTTTTTGTCCCTGTTGTTTTTAATGGATAATCTCTTAAGAGCAATTTATTCCCTCATCACATGGCTGCTCCTACACACTTCTTTCCTTCCTCCTTTAGAAAGGACATATTTCCTTCCTTCTGGTGTAGCTGAAATGAGCCCTGGATGTATATTTTATGGAAAAGATTCCCTCATCCTCACATTCTTCCCCTGATTTGCATTTATGTTAGTTCCATGGAGAAAGTCAACTTAGAGAGATGCTCTGTGCTCTTGTTGGGTCATATACTCCTCCATCGACACCCCTGCTACTAGGCATCAACTAACTTTAGCCAAGGACAACCAAGGGGCCAGAAGAGGTCCCACCTAACCCTCCTACCAATGGACAAAGCAACCCAAGGAGACAGCCGGAAGACAGCAACTAAATGAGCCATTAGCAAAGCCAGGCTGCACTATCGATCTGCCCAGTGAGATTGCTTCAGCCGCCTCATTGCTGAAGTAATGGACTGCACCAGTAGGAAAAGAAGCATAAAGTCCAAACAACATACAAAAAAAGCCCATGCCTGAAACAACCAACTTACAGAGTCAGCAGCAAGTTAACATTTATTCATACAAAGGATAATGCCTTAATGATAATCTCTCCCTATGACAGCTTTTATCAAAAACCAATTCAATACTCTTAATACTACCCAACTCCTCTGCAGCAATCTGGTCAAGGCTTGCTACATTTCTCCCACAGAGATATGCACTTTAAGGGGCAGATATTGTGGCTCCTTAAAGAAAGAGCAGACTTCAGCCCAGTAGTCCTTACAGCAAGGTCCTCGGAGGGCAATATTTTTAGGGCTGAATCAACAAAATTTTAAAAGAGGACATCACTAAAGAGAAAACTCAAGTTTTCCAAATTTATTGAATTGCATTTTGTATATCAAGACTGAGATGATTATTTACTCTTGCAAATAGAAATGCTATACATTTTAGACTCAGAACAGGTAACATTTGATAGATTTTAGCAAAAATGAAGAACACTAAATGTCTAGTAAGGAATCACATATCCAACACACTTATGAAACTCATATTGCTTCTTCCCCAACACAAATACACACACATACACCACCTCCACCATCATCACCACCACACCCCACCATGTGCACCCCAAAGTAGAATTACTTCTAATTTCTAAAATCCATCCAACTACTATTTGAGACACCTCATACCTCAGAAGGGAACCAGCTTATAGTTGGGTGCTCTTAATTCTCCACCAGGCTTCAGGGAGATGGTGATTAAGTACAATGTCTTCAAGAATGGACCTAAGAAAAAGCAAGCTTTTCTCGCACATGACGAATTAAATATACTGACAATGTAACATATTCACATATCACAGTTTTCACATTCTGTTTCTAAGGATTTCCATATAATCCTTCCATGTCACAAATGGGGAAACAGAAATGACATTATGGAAGTGAGTTATCCAGGACCACCCAGTGATCCAGCAAACTAATTTGAACACTTCTGGTTCTTCATTCACCAAATCTCACTTCCCCTGTAGAATCCAAAGAACCCTAATGAGGGGCCCTTGTACCTCCCAAAGCAATTTCACAGCACTCATGTCTATGTGCAGGAGAGCTAAAGTTGCATATTTGGAAAGGCTGGGAAAAAATCTCATCGTCATATTCCCACAGTCAAACCCAAAATGAACCCACATATTTCTGCATATCAGGTTTCATTGAGAAAATTCCACGCAGTATTTATTTAGACCAAGATGGTTTCAATTCATGAAGATGTACTTTAGAAGGAAATAACCATGTCATGTCCCAGTGGGACTGATCTCTGCCTGTCATTAATAGGGTCATTTTCACAGGGCTAATAAAGTTCACTGTTTTCCACTGAGCACAGAAACTAATATTTTAAGGTAAAAGTTAAGAGCAGTTCACCTGAGATGATTCAAACTCCCATATGGTAATGTAATAATTACTCAGTTATATTATAATAAGTAGAAATGATAAGAACTTTTTTAGGTGAAATATGACAAAGGGTCATCAAAACCAAAGCTTCATTTACTGTTAACATACCTCAGAATTAGAGGAACAGGCTGATGTCACGAGCACTTAACAAAGATTCCCTGAGAAACAAGAGATGCACTATTAACTTGTTCAAATGAATTTCAGCCTGCATTCAAGCTAAATACTACCTGCATTTCCTCTTTTAAAAAAAAATCTAGAAAAAGAAGCATGTGTAATCTTAGATTTAAATAAGTGGCAAAGCCTCTTTCGTATAGCAAGTTATGGTTATGACAACACACGACAAACAATAACAAATTGTCACACCTTAACTTTGAATAACAATTTGCAGAGCACTCACAAATTTGTCCTTCTTAATTGTGTAGTTATCATGTATTTAACTAAAAATAATAATACTGAGCATATTTAGAAGGTGTCCTATGAATGAGACACTATGCTAAGTGTTGTACATGCATTAATTATCACAACCCTGTGAGGCAGGAATTAACAGACTCAGTGAAGTTAAGAAAATTTGCCCAAACAGGTAAGTAGAAGGATCAGCCTCAAATCTCGTTTCTAGAACCCAGGGTCATAACTACTATACCATGTTGACTCTGTTGGACTTTCAGGTCCCTTCTACTATTACGCTTTTATGTGTACTCAAAAACTGCAAGTCAGGTAGTACTAATCAATTCAAAAGTTATGTGAGTTGCCACACATAGAGACATTGCTGGAATTAGAAGCCAGGCCTAGGAGTCCCATTCATGGTATATTCTATTTGTCTTTGCCACCCACCTAATTATCCTAAGGAGGTAAAGCCCTTTCAGATGTGAAACCTTCTGCCTTCCCAACTCCTATTCCCCTGCAGTAGATAATTGGCATACATTAGGAGTTCATTTCACAGAAAAAATACAGGTGCAAGGAACTCAGTAAGATTCCTTCAAACCAGCTTCAGGTCAGGGGGATATGGTCAAGTATAAGAAAGGAATATCTTGTGTCCCTCATCTGACAACTAGCTCAACACTGCTCTCCATAGCACCTCTCTCTGCTGGCACACAACCGTGAAGACACACAGTGAATAAAAGAGGTGGGGTCTTAAAGGAAGAAAAGGAGAAAGGGAAAGAAGAAAAAAAAGGAAGAGGAGAGGAAAGGAAAATAGAAAGGAGGAAAAGAAAGAAAATGAAAGAAAAAAACCAAAATGAAATGAAAGGGAGAATTGTTTTTTGATTTCAGCAATAGGAGAAACAAAATAGCTTAGGTTTGGAAAACAGATTTTCAAATTAGCGGGTATACACATTATAAAGATAATGTAGAACCCTGGATTGCAAGAATTTTGTAGCACAGCCTCCTTAAACAAAACGTAGGGATTAAATGAAGCAGTGTGGTTTGCTTTTTAATGGTAATCCAGTACAGATCTATGCCTTCATTCCTCTATTAACTGAAGAGGAATCCAAGATAGATATCACTCTCAGAGAGTTAGTGTGTAGTTGGGAAATAAAATATTTAAATAAATACATGCAATTTAAATATATACAGAGATAAATTCCATAAGACAAGTAAGATAAAGTATTATGGTATGGAATTTCCCAAGAAAAAAATCCTTCAATTTCAAGGAAAGAAAAATCTTCCTGAGGGAGATAGGCATTGAAGAACCCAAATGAATTTTAAAATATAAATATTTGGGGGGGGGGAAATGGTGGTGATTTAACCAGCCAAACACTAGGGTTGTCAGAGAGCTATTCTGTAGTCACTAAAAGAATGGATGAGATGAGAGACCTGTGGAGTCTTGGTCTTGTCAAATCACATAACACACTTGAAGACCACAGCTTTAATCGAAGCACTTTTAACTGAAGAAAACTATCTCTCGCTCTACTGATAGCAAGTATGGGCATAAGGAAGGTGCTGCCCAACCACGATATTCATCTGCATCCTTCTTTTCCCTTCCTACTTGTGATCTATACCAGCCACCTGCATTCCCTTGCTACTCATTTACTCCCTAACCCCACAAAATCTTGTCTTCCTCCTTCCCAATACTGTCCTGCAGCCTCAAAAGTCACCAAGGACCTCTTCACGGCAATACTTTTGGATAACTCTCAACACATATTCCTTCAAACTCTCCCCTCACCTGGGTTCTATAACACTATAGCAAGAGTTTTCAAGCACACTGTTATAAGGAGAACCCTTCCTTCAGATGAGATCTTGCCTAGGAACTCCAATTTATTACCATAGCTATACAGTAAGACTTGAAATCAGACAGTGTAAGTCCTCCGATTTTGTTCTTTTTCAAGGTAGTTTTGGCTATTCTGGGTTATTGCATTTCCATAAATTTTTTTGAATCTGCCTGGAAATTTCCATACACACACACAAAAAAAAACTACTGAGATGTTTTACTAAAATGTCATTGAATCTATTAAGTTTGGAGAACTGATAATCTTAACATTATTGTGAACTCCAATAATTCTATGTTTCTTCTGATTTGGGTTCATTACGCTTCTTAGATCTGTGAGTCTGTAGCATTTACCAAATTTAGAAAATCTTTGCCATTATTTCTTGAAATATTTTTTATCCCTCCTACTTCTCTTTTCCTTCTGCAACTCCAATTACACAAATATTAGACAACTTGAGATTGTCCCAAAGATTACCGAATACCTGTTCAAGTTTTTCCCTCTTCTATCTTTCTGTTCTTCAATTTGTATAGCTTTGGTTGTCCTGTCTTTAAGGTCACTGATTTCATCGTCTGCAAGGTCCGATCTGATATTAAGCTATCTAGTAAAATCCTTATTACAAATATAACTTCTTTCAGTTTCACAATTTTCATTAATTCTTTGACATAATTTCCATTTTTCTTCTGAGATTCCTTATAACTTCACTTATTGTTTCTATCTTTTTCTTTAAAACCTTAAATATGTTTATAATAGCTGTTTTAAAGTCTTTATCTAGTAAATTCAACATCTCTATTATTCATTACTCTGTTTCAATTGATTACATTTTTTGCTTTTTCCTCAGATTCTTGAATGTATATTGGACATTGTGGATGCTATGTTCTTCAAAGTGTGGAGTTCATTGTCTTGCTCTAAAGAATGTTGAGCTTTGCTCTAGCAGGCAACTAACTTAGTGGAAGAACAATTTAATCCTATCAGGATCCATCTGAGTGGGTCTAGAGTAGATCCACTGTAGGGCTAGAATATCCTATTCCTAACTGTGGTCTTTCTGAGGTCTCAACTCAATTCCCTGAGGGCTCAATTCAATTTTTAAGTGAGATCTCTCTATTCCAACTGGTCAGCCCTCAAAAATTTCCCAGTATTGTGCTGTTCCATAGTATTCCCAGTACTTTGGCATTTTTGTTTACTTCAAGCTTGCCAAACCTCACAAAAACGTACTCACGTGATTCATCAAGTATTTGACAAAAGATTCAAGGGACACAGATTTCTGGATCTCCTTCTGTGCATACTTCCTCCTCTCTGGTACCTGATCTCCAAATTGTACCAACATCAGCAGCCCTGAGCTCCAATCTGTTGTTGCCCACCCAGTGAGACTATTTCTCTCTGTTTGGGTTCCATTTCCTTGTGCTGCGTTTTAAATAGTGCTCTCGGAGAGAAAGCCACTTTTCTTGTATGTTCCCTTCTTTCAAAGATTATAGCCTTGTACTGTCTGTTATCTTATGCCTGAAATATATTTTGATTAGTTCTCCTTTTGTTATACCCACTTGAAACAGGAGGTTTCTGCTTCTATGTGGTTAAAAATTCATTCCTAACAACTACATTAAGCTTCACAGCCACACGATCAACAATTTTTATTCTGTTCTTGCTGTTTTTCAGATTCTTGTTCATCACTGTTTCTTGTATCCCATGTTATCTTTTTTCTTGAATTCATTTTACAACTTGCCAGAGTACATCATTTTTCAGAGAGCACATGAGGGAGATACACTTTCTCAATTTTGTGTAGCTTCTATGTCTTTATTTTGTTCTTATTCAAAATAGGATTTGATTGCGTGTAGGATTCTAGGTTCAAAATCTTTTCCCAGAGAACTTTAACAGCATTTTTTCTGACTTCTTTTTTTCATTGGTAGGGAAGCTCAAATGGTCAGAGAAACTTCTTCAAGTTGTCACAACTGAAATTGTTGGGTAAGACATCTGGATGAGGGAAGTGAAAGTAGAGGGATTCTTTGGAGGCAGAAATGAGGAGAAAGCTGCTTTCCACTGCCCTTTCTTCCTTTCTCTCAGTCCGTCATGGGGTTCAAGGGTTGCCTTGGGTTTGGCCAAGTCTAACAACAGCCCCAATTTTTAAAAAATCTAAAAACATCCACAGTAAAAAAAAAAATCCATCTCCTGTCCCCAAATAACCACTCCTTTTTTATGAATTGCTCTTAAGACTTCATCTCGAGAGCCACAGATCCAAACAATCCATATACACAAGGAAATAAGGAGGAAAGGGAGAGAAAGAAAAAAGGAAATGTCAACATAGCAGTCCTCATTAATTTCCCTGGTGTCTGCCCCATCCCACTCTTGGAATTTCTCCCAGAGCTCCACTGAAAAGTATAGCTGTACTCCTTACAGTTTTCTCTAAACTTGGTTAGGGTTGTGATTATTCTGCTGCAGTTTCTCTACCCATCTACCTAAAGTGCTATTTGTGCTTCAGAATCCCTCAAAACTTCTGGTTGTCTTATGGCACTCTGCTGTGTTTTCCATGTACTCCTGGCTACTTGATAGGGTCCTGCTCCCAATAGACTTGAGCACAATGCTTATCACATCTGGAACCTTCAAGTGTGGTATCTATCACCCCCTCACCCTCTTAGGACTGGAGTTACCTACACATTAGCACTAGCCTAGTAAGTTTTGATAGACTGGATCCCCTGGTTCCTGAAGATACTTCCTCCACAATGACTTATGGCCACATGGGTTATGATACCAAATAACTAGCTGTGTGACCTTTATCAAGTCACCCCTCTTTTGAAACTCAGTTAACTCATCTCTGAAATGAGATGGCTGATCTGAATGATGTTCAACATTTCATCCAACTGTGATGAACTGATTCTTTGACCCTCCTTTGAACCTTATCTATTTCCATATATGGTCTCACTTTCCTACTAACCCTTAAAGGTGTGGTCTCCTTCCATATTATTTTTTGTCTCCTTCAGAGCATGGCTGAGGACCTTGAACATGGTTGGAACTCAATAAATACAAGGGTACTTCAAAAAGTTCATGGAAGAAATGAATTAAAGGATAATATGAATCTTTCCATGAACTTTTTGAGGTCCCTCATATATGTTGCATAAATATTTTTAAATGAGTGAGGCATTTAAGCCTCTTAAAAAAATTCAAAATTAGACTTTGAGATGATGAAAATTAAATAAAACCTAAGAAATGAAATGATCTGGCCGAAGCAGCAAGTGCTACAGAGAAATAATTTCATGTCACTCTCTAGCACCATTCCTAGTGAACTAGTGCTGCCAATAATGGCTAACACTGGACATTTACTATGTGTGAAATGCAGTTCTCAGTGACTCACATGCCGTCAGCCTCACAGCAACCCTATTAGGTGGGTGCTGTTATTATTCCCACTTTCCAGATAAGAAAACTAAAGCATAGAGGGGTTAGGTAACTTGCCTGAAGTCCCCCAGGTAGCAAGTGATGTATTCTAATCCAGCAGTCTAGCTCCAAAGCCCCCACACTTGACTACTGTGTTAAACTGCCTCTCTCTCTCTTTCACTGGCATTTGCTCCCATAAGCATCCCAACACCAGCAGGTTAATACCCAGCCAGACAGAAACTGAGGCCCAGAGAGGCCTAAGGATGCTCACTGACCCACAGCAGTCCCAAGTCACTATAATCAACTTTTGAAACATCATTGACAGCCAACTGCTGAGAAAGAGGCAGAGGAGTGGAGGCTGTGATCAGGGGACAGTGGTCCTGGAGATGAAGGATTAAAATGGGCATGGAATTGAAAGGAAGAGGCATTTTGGGGGGCACACTGAAGCAAGAAGTGACAGCCCTGGGCAGTCACCTGGAGGGAAGGTAAGGGGGAGTGAAAAGCCTGGGGAGCAGGTAGGATGGACAGCAGTGCCCCAGGGGGTGGGAAGGTAGATTGGAAATGGTGTAGGAAGGACAAAATAAAAAGCATTATTTTTATATAACTGCATACATTTTCAGCACCAGTACAAAAGGTATAGGAAAACATACATTACAAACCCAGGAAGTATAGTACAGTTTGACTGAAGCAGCATCCATGGGAGAATCTGGTACAGAGTGTGGCAGATAATAGGCACTCAATAAATGTTTGTTCCAAATAAAGGAGACAAAAAGAGGAAAATCTGAGAATTGCTTTCATAAAGAGAAAGGCACCTAAGGGGCTAGGTGCTCAATAAATATTATTTTTTATCTGTGTACAGTGAGAAGCCTGGGGAGTCGTAAAAGATTATCGGATTTCCAAAGAGCTCTTAGCCTCTGATTTCAATTCTGGCAAATTCCCTGGGGAGGCTGTGAAATCTCTCACTGGGGACTTAAGAACACATTCTTAGAAGAGCCACTTGGAGGGAGTGGTTTAGACAATTTTAAAATGGATGAGCTGAGGTAGAGAGGCTGGACCAAATGACCCCATGGTCCTTTTCAGTTCTAATTTCCATGAAATCTCAGAAGCTGAGGTTTCCATTCTGCTCCCCACGGAACAGAGGTGAACCAGATATACCAGCAAACATTGCTGTCCCACCAAGCCGAAGATGGCTGGGTGATTTGGAAGCCTTCCAGAAGGGCCTGGTTAAATTGTAAGCCATTTATTTTACGAAAAATAAACCACAGAGAGCCCGTTTCAAACACTCATGCAGAAATCAGGACAAAATGCTGAGATTATCTGTTCAGAATTCGCTTTAAAAGAGCTCAGGCAGCACTCATTTATTTTTGAGAAAATATATGATTAACCATAGTTAACTATGAATTCAGATGTTGTGCATTAGACCAGCTCCTCAAAGTTTGAGAGCATTTAATATTATATATCGCTGCCATTTGGACTAAATTGTTTTTTTAATGTACACAATATTACAAATTTAATTTGAGCTGTTTGAATCAGTCTGTAAAAAAGATTTGATTATACCTGAGTGTTCTGGCCCCAGCTTTTCCGTATCTCAGTAATCTTGGCAGTAATTGGCTGGTTAGACGTCTCACACTCCATCTCTGCCTCAGTTTCCATGGTAATGTTACAGGAGCGATTATAGATGAGAACTTCATCTCTTTCCACTTTAGGGCTGAAACGAGAGGGGAGGTTAAATGGGGTGTCATCAATCTTAATGAAATGCAATTATTTTTACTCTTATTAATCATTGCAAGCCATTAGCTTGTGGCAACTACAGGCCACCATTTGTCAAATTTTGCAAATTTCTGTAATTTTGTTTCCATTCTTTTATTGTTTATTTGTTTTCCCTTTATCTGCACACCCTGCAATGAAAATTCACATGGTAAATATCTTTCACTGAGGCCTTTCTCTTTTCCAAATCTATTAGGAACATTAGCAAAAGCTTCTCCAAACCCAGATTAACAAGCAATATGCAGACAATGCTACCAGTTCTGAAAGTGGAAGCAAATGTTGAGGACAGTTTTTGTTTTTGTTGTTCTTTTTTCCCCTTCCTCTTCCTGCTCTTACACATAGTGTTGGGGGAGTGAATTGCCTGAATCCCCCCAGGGCAGATGGAGAAATTGGAAAACCCACACAACTGGCTAACTGGTCCCTAATTCCAACTGTGAAAAAATGAGCTCATTTAGGCTTTCAATTCCCTCTCCCCAGCTGATGGCAATGAGGCTCTGTTGCTGGCAGTGGAACATTAACTTAGTAAATTAATTAAACTTACTTAACAGCCCAGGCTAAGGAGATTCGATATATGTGCCAGTTATACTACCAGCCACTAGTTTTTAAAAGTCCTCTTGCTTTAAGGGGAGAAGCCAGGCTGGATTTAAAATGAAAAACAGCAGTGCAGCATTACCAAAAGTCTAAAAATATGTGGTCTAGAGGAGGTGAGAGCATGGATATTGAAGGGTACTGTCCCCAACAGGTGTGATATTCATTCAAGAATAATCCTGGCAACTAACTCAAAGATTATTAGTAATAATAATGCATGATGTTTTTATACTTTTCAACAGTTTCACATGTATCATCTCATTTCAGGCTGTAAATTAGGTGGAGGTGTAAAAAAGGTAAAACAAAGAAATGAGGAGATTTGCATAAAGTCAAAAACAAAATTACAGAAGCTCTGAGATCAGAACCCAGCTGTCCTGTTTCTTAGAGCTCTCAAGTTCAGAGATGCTGACCAAACATCAGCCACAGAGATGGTAGATCCCATGGGAAGACCAGGAAGGGTGGGGCAAAAGGCAAAAGGCACCACTTGAGAAACTATAAATCATGTTGAACTGCAGCATCTTTTTTCAAATCAATATCAAAATGGTTTCTCCCACAACTTGCAAAAAATAATGAGCAAGATAACAATCACATTTCACCACTTAATCTTCTCTTCTTCATGCTGAAATATTCTCAACTCTGTATCCACCTAAGGCATGACCTCCACATCTGCTATCCTCTAGACATATGGGAGATGGCCAATATTTTAACATCGCACCCCCCAAAAAATGAACGCAGATAGTTTGGGCTGACCACTGGGGCTCTGGTCTCCCTTTACCTGAGCCCTCCATCCACCACACCTAACCCTGTGTTCATTTTGTAACCTCCCCATGCTTATATTAAGAGGGTGGTAAACTCAAAGTCTCAGAGCTGTAACTTCACCTGGCTGTATTTGCTCAGCTGACTTTCTGAGCAGTATTAGCATGCTAAGGTTGGGCTTCAAAGAAGATCAGCTAGATTTGAATCCCAGCACAGATATTTACCATGTAGATATATGACATGGAAGACACTATTCTGTAAGCTTTGGTTTCCACATTGATAAAAAGGAGTTACTAATAATCAAGTACCTATTCTGTACAGGTGTGGAGAGAACTGAGCAAAATGAAGCATTATAAATGATTAGCACAGAACCTGGTACACGTAAGTGTCCAATAAAAACAGCTCTTGTTATAGTTTCTGGTAGCAGTGGTGCTGGTAATATTATTGTTGAAATGTAAATGTGGGAATTTACACTCATTATTGTTACATTTCACCTCACTGATTTGAACCCATTGCTCAAAATACATTGTGAATCTGGAGCCTGTAGTCTAGCTACAAATCTATTTAGCTGAACCATTATCCACTGAGTGGACAAAGCCACAGGATAAATACAGAATTTGCTCCTGGAGTGTCAGTCATCCTCCAAGATTAAGAAAGGCAAAGCAAAGTAATTTTTTTTAACTCTTTAATTAAAATGTAATGTAATATTTAGGTAAACATGCAAATACAGTGGAATTGAATGCAAAATTTACATGGACTTTCAAAATACCTGACGTGAAAGCAGTTTGAGGCTTGTGTCAGGCCACTTTGGGCTTTGAACCTAAAACCTCTTTTTTTTGCTACTGGGGGTGGTGAGGTTGTTGAAATCATTTGAGTTCTCCCTCTATGTTTACATCATAAATCATTTATAAACCTATCAGAAAGGAGATGAAGTTGGTTTGCCACACAATCACACGCTTTGTGAATCAGTTCCAAGAGCTACTTTCATTTCTGAAGGCTCACACACCATCTGATTAATAATTCATTCTAGAATTTTGTCAGGGATAGCGTCAAGAATAGTTTTCTAGATTTCCAGAATTTTCCCTCTTTCCCTTTTTAGTTAATTCAGAGAATTTTTGCCCATCACCTCTCTCTGTTATGTGCCTCCTCCTCGTGGTTTGTTGTCAGCTGCAGATCCTCAATTGTATAAACAAGTTTTTGTACCCAGGATATGAATGATCTGGGACTAGAGACTTGAACTCAAGGAGTGTAGTGACCGACTTCCTTTACAACTGTTCTTGGCCTTGGACTTCCACCCTCCTAACAAGCCTTCTTCTGCCCTTTCTAGGCAAAGGTATGAGTGAAATGGGCTGAGTCACTCTGCCGTCCTTCTGTTTGCCTGTTAACAACATACGGTCTTCCCTAATCATGTTCTTCTTGCTCTGAAAAGAGCCAAACCCCCTTCTGTTAGCTTAGACTTGTTTTTGCAAGCTTTAGCTCATATTTCTTTTGGTATTTGTCCCTGATCACCTTGCTAGAAACCAAAATTAGCTGAGACAACAGGATATCCAAAATAGACTAACATTTACAAAATTTCAAAGTTTCTCAATAGCTAACTACTATTCCATGTTTTCTTCCACGATAATCCTGTGAATTAAGAGGTACAGTAGGCCAGATTTAAATGTAAATATATGTAAATAGATAGATAGATACCAATATATGTAAAGAAATAAAGATCTGGAAGCACATGCATACACACATGCATGCACACAAATATTTATTTGAGGGAGATTGGTAAAAATTTTTGGTTCAAATAGTGGCAAAGAGAGTTCTAGAACATAAGATTCTTGACATCCAAGACATCCAATCTATCGCTCTTTCAGTTGGTGTCACTAGATCCTAAAGTAAGCAGATAATCTTGTTATGTGCTCCTTAGGATAGGTTGTCAAAACACTCGCAGGCGTTCTGTCTCCCTTGCTTAACCTGAAGTTGCTTCCTGTGGCTCTGAAATATTGAGCCCACACAGCTCAGTCAAGGTTTTCATTTCTGGTGTTGACAGTATAGCATCATGCTCAGTACACGGTGAGTCACAAGCTCAGGTTTCTCTCCCAACACTGCCATGGCTTGCCTGTGGGACTCTGGAAAGTTATGTAATCTTCACTTAGCACAGAATCCAAACTCCTTCTCTTGGCCTTCAAGGCTTTCCATTCCTCCCCAAGCTCATCTAGGACCCCCTTCCCTCCTTCTCACTCCACTCCCACCCTACTGGCCTCTGACAGTTCATAAAACTTGATGGGTCCTTTGCATTTGCTGCCCCCCGCCTGACTCTTCATAGTGACACCTTCTGCTCTTTTTACCAGAATATAAAAGACCCTTCTTCAGAGCAGCCTCCTCTGAGCACCCCGTCTAAAGCAGGCCTCATTGTTTTCTCTCACTTCATAGCACTCATCATATCACATGAACATGAGCATCCTGTTTGTTGTCTGACTTCCTCCTCGGCCAGTAAGGACACGGGCTTTTTTGTTCACCACTGAGTCATCAGCACCTGGCACAATACCCAGATGGTAGGCACTTGACAAATATGGGATGGATGGATGGATGGATGAACAGATGGATGGACAAGGCATATTTTTGCCATAGATACACGTCTACCTTTGCCAATTGGCACCAAGTCCCTAGTGGTAGTAGCTGGCAGGGAGATAAAGCACTTAACGGAAGTGGGTTCTCTGAAAAGATCCTGGAAAGGAGTCCTCTGGTTCACAAGCATAATCTTGAGAGGAGCCAAGTAAGCTATTTGGCACCTGATTTTCTTAATGCCCCTTGTATAATTTATAGAGTATTTTCTGGTTATTAAACCAGCACATACTCACTGGAAAAATACATAAAAACTCAGTTTAAAAAATAAATATGATTAGTACTCCAGTCACCTAGAGATAGGCACTATCAGCATTCTAGAATACATCTTTCCAGTCTTTTTTCTAACACCTGTGTGTGTACAAATATGTGTACAATATACAGCAGCAGGATTAAATTAATACAGTATTTTGTGATCTGTGATTTTCACTTCCCAATATCATGTAAGCATTTCTCTGTTTGGTTAAATATTCTATATCATGGCTTTTAAAGGTTTGTTAGCATCATATCATTTAGATGCATCCTTTATTACTAAAACTTAAATCATTTTAAATTTTTTGTTATGCCTGAAACTTCAAAGAACATGGCTGTCTGTAAATGTTACACATTTCTATCTGCCTTCTTAAAATAAAATCCTAGAAGTGAAATTGCTGGGCAACAGAGTACAAAGAACTATAAAGTTATTAGTGCATTGCCAAATTTTCCTCTAAAGACTGTACTAACTTACTTTTCCATTGGCAGCAAGAGCAGTGTGGGTTCCCCTTACCCACACTCATCGACACTAAGTATAAACTTTAAGACACAAGGCACTTATTTTAATTCTTACTCAAGAAAACACACCCACTTTTGCCTGCTGCAATAGCTGGAACATTGAGCAGCACTTCTGAAATTATACTAACAGATCAGGGTATAACTTGTAATGGGGTCTGAGGCTCAGTTCCTTAGCTACCCGCTAGAGTGGAGGGGAAAGGCGGGGAAGAACTCCAGAGGGATAGCTGTGGGGGTTCAGATGAAGTCTCTGGACTCAGTGGAGCCAGGAACTGCTGACATGTCTTTCTTGGTGTCCAGCATTAGTGAGTTCTCAAATCCAGTCTCACCTGAGCACAACTCTCAGTACCCCACTTCCTATGTAATCAAAACAGGGTTCTTTACCCCCTTCTAGAAGGCAACCAGCCAGGGAGGTTCCACTTTTCCTCTGCCTGAACACAAACCTCTGATGACAAATTCACACTAAAACAGATTGTCTCAGGACATCAAAAAGTCAGACTGCCATGGTAAGAGCTGTTATCTTTTTCATTTGCGGGTAATATTTTTGTTTAGTTTTATATTTTACTGGGAAAATAGGCCTTCATTAGATAATCAGATATAACCACTCTATCTAGACAAGAAATAAAGAAGAATGCAGACCAATGTTGAGCCGTGTGTAGGAAAAGAACTGCTTGCTGAAATTAAGGCTGTCCAAAGTTACCAATGTGGTCACACTTTTTTTTGGTCACACTTTTTTTTGTTGTTGTTTAGAAAAGAGGACTTAACCTGGAAAGCTGTGGTATTTATTTGTTAGTTGTTGTTTGTTTGTTTTTTAAGTTCTAAAAATCCTTACAAACTTATGGCTTCTAAATCCTAGATCTACAGTAATTCTGCCTGCACAACCCCCCTTCGTTTGAATAAACATTGTACAATCTGCTGGATTTCTCTATGACTTTTTTTCATACTTGTGAATCTGTTTGGAAAGAAAAGAAAAAGGAAAGGGGGAAAAAGCCTTCTGTTTTTCATAATGTCTAATCTTTTTCCCCATTGGCATTCACCAGATGTTGCTTTGGATCGGAAGATAAATATTAAAATCTAAGCAAGAACAAAGCGAGCTGTTTACTGGGCAGATTTTTCAGATGTTCTCTTGAACACTTGAAAAAGACAGGAGATGCTTTGATATGCAGGCTGGCTGGAATCCACAGTAGAATGGCCCCTCCAACAGAGCTGTGGGCCCCTCAGGCTGCATCCACCCGGCCTGCACTTTCTGATGTCTCTGTTGGTCCCTAGGCCATGCATTGGTGGGGAGGGTCAGGGAGGGAGAAGACAGGGTTACCTGATGAAGAGGCCTGAGAACGACGGAAAGGTGGACACTGCCCAATGATCAGGCACAAAGAGGCATTGGGAACTTCCTTCACAAATGTAGACATAAGGCCATGCTTCCGGCAGTCTCTTTGTCCCCAGGGCAACAGTCAAATCACACTGCACGTAGGTACGGCTGGCGGTTTCACAGCCATCCTCCTCAGCCCGCAGGCCACACAGGAAAGCCAAGGACCCTGCAGGAGACAGTCACCGTGAGGTTAGGTGGCAACCACAGACAGAACTGAAGGCCTCGTGTTGTTTCACAGATGAAGTCTCCATGTCCTCCCTTGACCAACAGGAAAACGGCGTTATCAGTTTACCTTTTTAAAAAATGTCTTATGTATGTGTAATACACACAGAAGAATATCATTTTTGTAAAATATAAAGCATTATCATAAAAAAAGCTCATGTGAATCTACCAGCCGATGTAAGATCTAAAGTAATTGTAATGCTCTTAAATCTTTTCACTTCTCCCCAAGTTCATTCCTCTCCTCCTCAGTCTCAGGAATAACCCCTGGCGTGTTTTAGATCATTTTATCACGTTTGTATTCCTCAACAAGACGTTATGGAGTTTTACTTCTGCTTGAACTTTATAGAACAGAATGCATGAGAAAATATTCTTGGGCCTGCTTTTTTCACTCAATGTTAGATTTCCGAGATTGATCCATATTATTGCGTTAACTGTTATTGATACGTTTTCACTGCTGCTCAGTATTGCATTGCAAAAGGGTTCTGAGATATTTTTGCCCATTCTCTTAGCAATGGGCTTTTGGGTATTTCCCAGTTTTTGCTACTATAAACATGCACAATAGTTTCTCTAGGGTGCATGCCTATGAAGAAAATTGTTTGTTTAAAGGGTAGGTATAAACTCAACTTTACAAGATAGTGCCAGATTGTTTTCCAAAGCAGTTGTGCCATTTCACATTCCTATCAGTTATATTTATGAGTTCCCATTACTCCACATAATTGTCAGCACTTGGAATTATCAGACTTAATTTTTGCCAGTCCAGTCTATATAAAATGGTATCTCATTGTGGCCATAATTTGCATTTTCATCATTGCTTTTTAGGTTGAGCAATTTTTTTTATGTTTAGTTAATAAAACATTTCCTTTTCTATGAAAATCTCATTCCTGTTATTTGCCCATTTTTCCATTGGGCTCTTTGTCTTTTTCTTATTCATTTCTGCACTTCGTATATTCTGGGTACTAATCCTCTGGAAGTTATATGGTTACTGGTACCCTTTCCAAGTTGTGGCTAGACTCTCCACTCTCTTTATGGGATCTTTTTGATTAACAGACATCCTTGATTTTCATATAATTATAACCATTAACATTTTTAAGAAAAAAAGCAAGCAACTGCAGCCCTTTGACCCTTGGACCATTTCTTTCTGGGTCATCAGACATATAAAAAGCACAATAAGGCAGACTGGAAATACTCTTTGACTGGAAGATGAACATGAGATGGTTTAGGAGCAGCGCTATATGAAAACCTTAATATAGCATAGTGGAAAAAAGGAAGATCTCTCTAACCTGCTACCTCTGCAGCTAGCCTGTCCCTGCAGGTACACAACAAGTGGGATCAAGGACTGTGGGCTTGAACCTATGCTTCTTTCCCCATCACAGAGCCGCAGGAAGGGCTAAGCAAAATGAGTACATGTGAGGGAATTTGTAGTTATGCAATCACACCCAAATATTATATTGCTGCTGTTATATTCCAAAGCACCTGACACCTAGGAGGGTCTCCATGAATGTGTTTCAAATGAATTATAGCAATAAAAATGACTGGCAGTATGACTGTCGTACGGGTAGACAAAATATGAGAACTTTCCAGTTAGTAAGCCCTAAGGCAAATAAAAACAGGCTCAACACCTATAAAATAATGAACTCATTATAGGTGATTAAGTGGATGCAAATTGACAAGGTGGATTATGAAAAGCACCCAGGGCTGGGGATCAAAATCCATGCGCTTAACTCAAAGTTCTGCCACTTAAATAGCTGTGCGACCTTAATCACTTTAGCTTTTCACGCCTCATGGAAAAGTTAAAGTTTCCATTTAAAAAATCCCATACAGTAGAATTCAAGATATAAATGCAATAAACACAAAGATCAAAGATCTTGTTCATTTTAAACAAAGTATTAGCTTTACCTAACACGATGTTTTAGCAACCCCTCATATGAAAAAATAAAACTCTTTTTTTGTTGTTGTTAGAAGTACGATTTGGGGAGAAGGTAAAGATGTGTGAACCCCTAAGCAGCAAAAGAACTTTTTAGAGCTTTATCTTTAACTCCCCCCGCCCCACTCATGAAAAGAAAACACATTAATACTGTGGCATAGGAACAAGCAAAACAATAATTAGGAAGTTTGAGTTCTAAGCCATCACCCACAACCTGGATGTAAAACATCACTCTATCATGCAAAGTCAAACAGAAGAACACAACTCAAAGCAAGCATCAGAATTCAATGTGATGCTGGTAAATTAGAGAAGTTAACAGAAATAAACAAAAGACTAAATGAAAAGAGTAAAGCAGTAAACTACAGATGAAAAAAATAAATCATATAAATATGAGGCAAGTCACAGCCATGTTGAAACATATTAGAAACACACACACTTGGGAAAAATAGTAGGTAACAGAAAGATTGTAAACCAGCAAGACAGCGGCATAATTTTGAAAACAAATATCGGACCATATTACATGCAGGCATCTTATGAGCTACGCAATATAGTCAGAATTTGCTTACTCAGAGGAGCTACCTAGTTTTGGGCTTCCAATGAGGAACAAATTTAGGATTTCAGAGAGGGTTCCGATGAGAAATGGCAAAATGTTTACTTAGAAAGTTTCTCATTTGGCAAGTTACAAAAATTCACATTTCTAACAAGCTCCCAGGTGTCGCTGCTGCAGCTCCGAGGAGCACACTGAGATTATTCAGCTTTCTAAAGGGCCACCGGCTGATTGAAAAAGTTGAGAAAAGTAGAGTTACACAGTAGCGTTACTGTGAAACACTTGTAAGGGTTGCTGCTGGGAAATCTTCCTCTGAAAAATCTTTTAAACTGTAACAGATTCTCAACTAAATTGGTTATATGCGATCCTATTTTAAAATGGGGCATTATTAGTAGTTTCTAATAATTTCTGAAACACATCTTCTGTGACCATTTGATGTTCATTATAAACCTACTTCCCAGAAAGAAAAAAAAAAAAGTATATATACAATCATATACTCAAAATGTTTCACACAGTTTCAGGGGCTTGACGCAATCCCCAAATCCCATCCTGGAGCTTAAGTAAGGAACCTCTGGAGTTGGTTTTCACATGTTCCTCTCCATTTATACACTGTGAATAAAAGTCTTTTAAAATAATTTTTTAATGAAGGAGGAAAATAAGTCAAAGTATGCATTTCTCTAGAGTGTATGCCTTGCACCATCAATTAGTGTTTGGTGACACCTAGTGGCAATATAAAGAGTTACAGCTTCCCACTCGTTTTCTTCTTAAAAATCAAGGAATTTTGAGGAGTCCTATTCTAAAACTTAAATCTTTTAAAATATATCTTTTCGTTCTTCACCTAGGAGTTATCAAAATTCCAATACAAAGATTTATCTGATTCTTAAACCTCATTGATTTTACTTTATACTTGTCATTGAAGTTAAGCATTTTGAAATAATACCAAGTGGTTTTTAAAAGCTTATTAATTTTAGCAGTATATACGGGAAAGCTTTAAAAAAAAAATCTGTGGCAGTATTAGTTAAAGATTAGAACCTAGAAATGTGAAGTATTGGTTTTACTATTTACACCATTTCCCAATTCTTTCATTTATTCTTTCATCAAGCATTAATTTTGCACATACCCTGGGCCAGCATAGTTATATGCACAGGTGGCAGAACGGTGAACAAAACACACAGCATCATAAACTTAAATCTTCTATTGTACCTGAAGTTTCCTATTGTGGACTCAATCTCTCTTCCGTAACGTTGTGCTTGTACACATGATGATAATAGAAAACTCAGTTTCTAGTGTTTTAAACAAGGATTGTTTCTTCTTGTTTTCCTCTTTCTCTTCCTCCTCTTCCTGTTCCTTCTGCTCCTCCTCTTTCTTGTCTAAGACAATACCGTGTAAACTGCCATCACAATGGTATTACCCGACACAGAGTTATTGTCCAAACTCAGACAAAGTGACACTTTTATCACTTCGTAAATCCTTAGCCCACATTCAAGTTGCAGACAAATAAATTAGGAATATAAATTTGAAAACTACACAGAATGCATGTGTGTAAATGGTTCTCACGTGCACAGGTTGTCTGCAAGATCTATGATTATACAAACAAGATCATCACCTGGCTAAATCTGAGCTATCGCAAGGGCAGTAAGGTCCTGTAGTAATAATGGTCATTTCTTCCCTTTGACTTTTTTTTCTGAAGCTCAGTGGGTTATTAGCATGTGCTGTGAAGCCCCAGGCTTTGCACCTTCCTCTCTCAACTCTCCCCCTACAAAGACAGGGCTTCTCGTACCACAATTTATATGATGACTGTGCAGCTTAGAATAGTGAGTAATCATGATGTTTAATGGGTAAGGGATCAGGTAATTACCTGGACATTGCAGAAAGAGAAGAAACTGTGAATGTTAGCTCTTTTGCCTCTAATGAAAATTCAAGAACTGAGCACACAAAGCCAGTTTTCAAAAGATGTCCAGTTTCATCTCCCTCCCTTCACTGGTACATCCAATAAGTAGACATAGTCAGCAAGCTCAGCCCAGAACAAGCTCAAGACCTTGTTCTCTTCATGATGCCTATGGCTGTCATTGAAACTAATATTCAGAACTCAGAATTGCTTTCTTCATCATCACATAACTGCACTCAAGCACACAGGTGATAAATTTGTCGATGTTCATTTAACATTGACCCATTGATAAGACAAAAGTCATTATGAACCATTGTAATAGGTTGCCCCAGAGTCTAACTACTAATTTAGATGGAAGTAGAGAAATTCTTTCCCCACGAACGCATAGAAAAATTAGTGGTCAGTACAGAATTAATTACAAAAATAAAATTAAGCAAAGAGTATCATCTTCATATACATGCTTTAAAATTTTTAGATTTGGCATTTTTACTCACCATCCAGAGGCGGAACCAAGCAGCTGAAGGCAGACTCTGTGGCATTAGCCAAGACATGGCAGGGAGCACCACACACAGCAGCTGAGATATTCCCTGGAGAAAATCCTACTCCAAACACATGTACAAGCCTTCCACCCAGGCAGCCTTTAAAGACAAAATTAGAAGTTCACGATCATAGAGGCAAATCTCTCTTTCTTTACTTAACTCACAATTTGAACTTTGCTTTCTTGCTGCCCATCCTTCCGGAATCCACAAAATTGGCTTTAGGTCCCTGACATCCTCAATCTCTTTTCCACTTAGGCTCTGGCCTCCAGGGTTCTGCCAGATCCCAATCATATTCAACAACCTTTATGTGAAAGGAATTTTTTTTAATGTAACAACTATTATACTGAAAAATAATACTTCCAGTTTTTAAACTTTGTACGTCAAAAGAGCATAAAATGAAAGTAAAACTTCCCCCAACCACCTGTCTCACTCCCTAGAGGTATCCATGTATATCATGAATATCCACGTACATTTCACAGAGCTTCTTGTGACTCCTTCCAGAGTTCTCTAGGAACATATATTTTTGATACAAAGGAATCATTATATACATATTATTCTATGACTCATTTTTTTACTTAAAATACAGCATAGATATATTTCCAAACATACCTCGATCCAGCTCTTTTTAATAGCTACTTAGAATTTCATTACATGGTTGTGCCACCATTTATCAAACAATTTTCTTATTGACTGATACTTCCATTATTTCTCCTCTTTCTCTCTCTCTATTACAAATAGTTGTATAATAACTTTACATATGTTGGGAACACTTACATGAGTAAAACTTGTTCACCCCTCTAGTTCATGGTGAGATACTGAGTTCCAGTCTCCGCTGCCCTCATACCAAGTCTACGTGGTACTTACACAGCCCCCTGACCAACTCAAGAATAACGATTTTGCTTAGGGTGCATTTCATACCCTCTGCTCTTCCACCATAAAAATTGTGAAATCTTAGAGAACAGAAAGGGGAATTTAGGGAGCATCCAGCCCAAACTCCTTTACCAAATAAAGAAGCTGAGGATTAAAAGAGTCAAGGCTTAGTTAGCTAACTCAGTGACAGACTCCAGACCCAAATCCTAATCCCTGTAGTGTTCCACTCAGCTGAGACCAAATTTCTTCTAAGAAATGGCTTGGTTAGTACTTCACCAATCTAAGATCCTGCTTCCATAATTTCCTCTACAATTTCTAAATCACAATCAAATTTGAGCTATCTCAAGCACAGTACAGCTTTGAGTGAACAGAAACTGAAACCATCATTGGAAGAAAAGGCAAGGCAAATTTCGGTATATCTAAAAGGAGAAAAAAGTTCAACCAGTGCAATTGTACTAGGCAATTGGCTTATTATCAGCGAAGCGTAAATTAATCTGCAAAATATTACAAAATGATAAAATCAATCATATTAAGTTTAATATGATTCATAATCGTATAAGTTTTAAATAATGCAAATTTGGCATATAGGTCTAAAAATAGGTGAAGGCATTTATGTTCTTATATGATCAAATTACGAGCTTTTACAAATGGTATTACTTGACTTAAAACACAAATTAAATCTGGTTGATGCATCAAATTAAAATATGATCAAACACATAGAGAATATGGGTAATTTTCTTGATAAAAACAAAGCCTTATAAATGCAGCATGAAAAAGACATCTCAGGAAGAAACTGGGACTGTAAAAGGGCAGCCAGCTTCTCGTTTTCCTATTGTGCAGATTGATGTGGATTTCCTACCTCCTGGAAGTGAGAGTAGCTATTAATCGACTTGCATAAAGAAAACTCTCTGTCTTACTTGCTTGACTTACCAAAGTTCTTGATCACTGATGTAACAGTAGCTCTCAACGTGAACACCAGAACAGAGGAGGCCCACCCTCTGGTGCGGTCGTAACCTCTGACTTGGTACTCCCCAGCAGGAAGAGAAGGGACCACGCACTGGAGAAGAGTGTGGTTACCGGAGACACCCACACAGGGTGACATCCCAATAAAAATGTCCACGTTTGCTGCTCCTGAGATCTGGGCCACTGCAAAGGTTAAGATGTCATCACTCTGAGAAACAGAGAGCAATTCTGGGGTGAAGGCATTGCTGTAACCAATGACTCCCACGTGGTATTTAAGTCCATCTACCTCTATTTCCAGGGCAACAGAGCCATTCCCTGCAGGAACAATGCACTGGATGAGCTCAGCACCCATGTCCACCGTCAGGCAAGCCTGCTGGCCAACGTGGACTAATGTGGTGTTCCATCCTCTCAGAGCTATGCCTTCTATGGCCAAGAGACCTCCACCATGAACGCTGAAATTCTTAGGGAAATAATGAGACACTTGAGGCATAATGTAGAAGTGTCTAGAAACGTTACTAGAACAAGCATATCCATCTCTTGTATGAAAAACTGATAGGTGGTGGAGTCCTGGGGGCAAGTCACTTATTTGGCATGCCACGTGGCTTGCATTAAAGAAAGTTACATTGCAAGGAAGTTGATCATCCACAAACACCATGGGCTCGTTGTCAGTGGTGCCTAACCTCTGACCCCTGATCAGCACAGTGGTCAGAGACCCACTGATGTTGGTTGTCGAGGCCTCCAGGACAGGAGTTGTCTCTTCCCGCATGACGAGAGTGCAATTCCCCTGGCACGCGCTGGTCAGCCCATTGACCAGGACTGTGACATTCAGGGTGAAGGAAGCTGCAGGCAAGGGGTCACCCACCAGGTTAACCCGGCAGAGGATGGTGTGATCTCCCAAACTCAAAATCACGCAAGTAAAAGGACCTGAAAGATCAACCTGAACTGACCTCCTTCCAGAGCTGAGAGCCACCCCCCTCACGGTGAGTACTGTCCCCCCACACGCAGAGCCATGTGTTGGGGAGATGGCCGTTATCCGAGGTGTCACCGCGAATTGCTGGGGCACGGCAGACATTTCAGCAAATCCCATGCGCTGGTGCCGTACTCGCAGGGGATAGACGCCCGGCTGCAGGTGGCGCAGCGGCAAGGAGCACCCGGACAGGCTCGCCGCCACCTCGCAGCTCCAGCTCCCCAGGGCGATGACCGAGCTGGACAGGTTACTGCCTTCCACGTACAGCCTCAGGCTGCCGTTGGTCATTTCTCCTCGCAAGGCGGTGACCACTGGTGTTGCTGCCGCTTCATACGTGAAGGTAAAGCCGCTCCCCACCAAGCGTGGGGGGCGCGCGCGGGTCAAGGACGCGTTGCCCGCCCAGACCTCGACCGGGGCGGGGACGGCCCGAGCGGCTGCACCCGGCGACAGCGGGGCCGGCGGGGTCTCGCACAGGATGCTGGCCTCCGACAAGGCCACGACAACGCAGGGTCGACTGCCCACCAGGACCCACACCGAAGCCGGGTCTCTGCTGAACCCCGTTCCTGAGATGCTGAGGAGGGTTCCACCTGAAGTGCAAACGCGGAAAGCAAAACCTAAAGGCTGATACTGGGAAGCAGGGTAAGTTCTGGTGCAGCTAAGTGGAAGGGGCGGTACGGGTTAATGAAACTCAACCGATGTTAAATCTGTGATCATTTGAACAGGAGCAAGAGGCTGTAAAATTCACATGTCAGTAAAATGATATAAGTTGTTATATGGGAAGGATGTCTATAACATTTAAGGCAAACTTTTCAAGTGCCCCTTATATACCTTAGACGTCACCACTTCAAACAACTTATACACTAATGAAAAATCAAATTCCTTAGTCTTCTTGTCATCTGCTATATTAACCGACATTTTATTTTATATGGCATTATGTACAGTATATGTATACTGTTCTATATACATTCAACTTACATGCTAATAAAAAATCAAATTCATTGAAGGCTTCTACTTCCCTTTTATGTTATTCTGTATTTCACTATTCCATATATTACATATTCTACTATGTTCTATGTATTCTACAGTATGTCCTATATTCTCTCTCTCCCTCTCTCTCTGTATATATATTACATATCAAAAGCCATTGAATTGTGCTGGTGAATTTGCTTCTGTATTCACAGGCTTTGTCTTACTCTTTACTTGAGGAAATCAAAGGTCAAACCCCAACTTTAGGACATGGGGGTTGAAGCAACATAACCCATATCATACCCAAATCTGTGATATAGCCAAGCAGCTTTTTAAAAAAGATTTTACTGTACTCAAAAAGAATAATGTGCTATTTCATACACTATCACATGATTATTCATGTATCAATATATAGCTTTCTATTTTTTCTGAAAATGAGTGGTTGTAGGGATTGCTCTATCTGCCCTGCCTTTACATCACCCCTCTGTGTTTCTGCTTATTTCTTGTTCCTTTGTCTGTGTCCCTAGAGGAAAGGGAAGGCACCAAAAACTCCTTCTTCCTCTCTTTGCACGTATGGTGTCTAAAAGGCTAGTGCTGGAAACGCTCCCTTTGTTTTCCTATTATTCATTCTTGAGTGCTACTCATTAGATGTTTCAGCCTTTCCATTAGAAAAAGAAAACTAAGCAAAACTCCTTTTCATAAAAGTTCTTTAATTTCCTGAGTTTGCCGGGCTAGGGAATCACCAAGTTTTCACACCCTTTAAAGTACACCAGTCAGTTCCTGGAGCCCGAGGAAAGCCGTTCTCCCTGTGCCACTGTCTCTGGCCTCGCCGCTAATTAATTCAGTAACAAAATCTGAATATCCAGTGAATAGACTTGCTGGATAAATGATACCAGTTGATATGGATTATGTCCCCTAATTTTTATCTACTAGTAGCTTGATCCCCGCTGTGAATGTTAAGAAGGTGGGAAATCCTATTATGGTAATTGAAAGGTGGGGCCTTGAAGAGGTGAGTAGACTGTAGGACCATGCCGTAGTGAATAAATTCATAATGGTGGCCAGGGGCATGGTTCTGAGGACTTTAAAAGGAGAGTGCATGAGGAACTCTCCCTCTCTCTGCTCTACCATTTTCTGCCATGTGAGACCCCTGCATTGCTGTAAAGCCACCACTAAATGTATTCCCTAGACTTTGAACTTCCCAGCCTCAGAAACTGTAAACAATAAATTGTGTTTTCTTTATAAACTACCCAGTTCCAAGTATTTTGTTATAAGCAACAGAAACGGACTATTACACCCGTCTCATCAGAGCCACTCACCAAGAAGGGACCCACAACAAGGCTCAATGCTGAACACTTCTGTGATGTACTGGATGTGGAGATCAACCCTACAGAAGAAAGGGAGAGTGTTAGGAAATAACTGAGAGAGCTAGAAAGAGAGAAAAGAAAGAGTAGATTGGAAAAGATTTATATATCTTGGGGAGAAGAAGAAAGAAAGGGGCAGTGAGAGAGCAAGGGTGAATGACACTGCCTAACAGAGAAGAGAGGAAATGGTGGGGAAAAGATGTTACAAGGGGTGTCGTCCTGGGCCAGTATCATGCACTGACACCAGTTCCACACAGTGTAGCTACTTTCCACAATGGGGAGAGGGAACTTCTGGAGAAATACTGAGCAGAAGGACTTCAAGGCAAAGAGGGAGACGAGGGTAAGGAAGGGGACATGGCTTGTGCAATCATTGTAATCCATTTATTCAAGGCCCAATACACAATCCTATCAAAGGTCTACAGCATAGACTCTTCCCTTCATCGTTTATGCCCACCCCACCCCAACCCAGTTCCAGGAAGCTCCGCCTTCCCCAGCTAGTAAGCCAAAAGTTTCCCTGCATCAGTCTTGGAGTGCATTGCCTATAGGGTCTCCAGGGTTGTTCAAGTGTTATGATTCTCATCTCTTTATCCTCTAACTTCAGGAATAAAAGAAAAAGAAAAGTCCTAACTCAAAACTAGAATTCCCCAGCTGAACCACTGGACCATCAAACAAACCCAAAATTAACATCAAGTGTCCACCTCACCCTTGTGAGCCAATCGTGACCCCATTGATAGAGACTGCAATTCTGTGGAGGCCTGCGGGCAGCGGGGGCAGCACCACCTGCAGGCCCTGAGCCGTCTGTGCGTGGACCAGAGCGGAGGTATTCTGGACCTGGACTTCCACATCCAAATCTGTACAGTTCAACAGCCGCGCCATTCCAATGAAAAGGGTCTCACCACCTGTGTTGAGAAGAATCTGTTATCCTCTGTGATGTGGATTTGTGGCCCTAACCACCCACTCTATTCTCTTTTAGGATTTAATACATCGTCAGTCCTGTGCATAATACTATAATTAAGAATTTTAAGACCAGCCTATTTTTTTCCCATGAAACTTCTAACAACTCTTTTAACAGAGCTAGGACCTAATCCCTCAAGGGAATAAAAAGCACAATTGTCAGGACAATTGTACTCAAGAGGCACTAACTTATATCCACATAAAGGTAAATCAAGAAATAGTTTGAAGGGCTAATGGTCTTCTTAACCAGAAAATAGCACCCCATGTCCCTTTTTTAGCCTCCATTTTTCTACTGATAGAAATCTAAAGCTGTATGTTCACGTGCACTGCACCTTATAATAATGCCCTTTGCGAGTACAGTAGTTCAGAGTTTACAGAGCATTTTCATGCACATTACCCCATTTGATCCTCACACTGTGCTGATGATATATACAGGGCAGTTAATATGACTGGCATTTTTGCATTTGAGGAAACTAAGACTCAGCAACCAAGGCCTCATAGCTAATTAATGGAAAAGTCAAGACCTGAGCGCAGTCTTCTGTCTTGTATTTCAATAGCCTTTTAATTTAATTAGCAATTCTACTAAAATGCTGTGTATACTATGAGTGCTCTAATTTAATTTCTTTTAACTCAAGTTTTTATTGAGTACCACAAGGAAGATGCTGCAAAGGGCACACAAATAAGTTAAACACAGATCCTGCCCCAAAGACATCTCAAAGGTAAGAGACATCTTAACATCTAAAAGAGCTGCTTCAGGAGAAGACAGACAAAAAGAGAGGTGACAGTTAAGCAGTGGGATTGTTCAAATCACGACTATATTCTGAATATCATGAAGGCAAGAGGGTACTTGAAATTCAACTTGAAAGACAATTCCAAGAGAAAGTGATAATAAAGAACGGAGTTATAATTCAAACTTTAATGGAACCAGCCCAAATGTCCATCATCGGATGAGTGGATACGGAAAATGTGGTACATCTACACAATGGAATACTACTCAGCTATAAAAACGAATGAAATACTGCCTTTTGCAACAACATGGATGGACCTTGAGAGAATTATATTAAGTGAAACAAGTCAGGCACAGAAAGAGAAATACCACATGTTCTCACTTATTGGTGGGAGCTAAAAATTAATATATAAATTCACACACACACACACAAAACCGGGGGGGGGAAGAAGATATAACAACCACAATTACTCGAAGTTGATACGACAAGCAAACAGAAAGGACATTGTTGGGGGGGAGGGGGGAGGGAGAAGGGAGGGAGGTTTTGGTGATGGGGAGCAATAATCAGCCACAATGTATATCGACAAAATAAAATTTTTTTAAAAAAAAAATTTATTTAGGTTAGTTAAATTTTCAAAAGTTAAATTACAAATTAAGATTGATTTACACAATTGTTTAAATTTGGTATTCATTAATTACAATATACATTTTACCATTTAAATTTAATGGGTAACTGAATATTTTGAAAGAAAAATAGATTCATAATTCTTTGAGAAATAAATTTAATTTTACAAATTTTATACTCAATTTATATTTTAAATAAAAATTTATTCAAATTTTGTAAAAAAAAAATAATAATTCAAACTTTAAAATTTCGCAGTTTTATCTGAAGTCTTTTGTAGAACTTTCTCACTTAATCACACAGCGAAGACAAGGGACATGTAGATATAGGTAGGGACTCCATGGGGATAGGCCAAGTTGATGGTGGCTCTTTAGCTGAACAACAAGAAAGGCAATTCTGAGGGGTCTCTACTTAATAAAATGGGCAGTGGAGAACTTCAAAGGATTTTAAGAAAAAGGAGATGATTGAAGCAATTCTTCCAGTCTATGAGATAAAATAAAATAGAAGTGTACTTCAAAAAGTTTGTGGAAAAGTAGAATTAAAAGATAATACAAATCTTTGCATGAACTTTTTGAAGACTTGTATAGGGGAAGGGAAATCCAGTCTGCAGACAATTAGTCTTAATAAGGGCCAGAAATCAAGTGTGCAACAGCAGGAGTGTAAATAAATGTGCACACCTTTCTCGTGTCCCAGTGTTCCCACAGCTTGGGCTAAAGCATCTCCAAAGCCCCTTTAGCCTCTAACATTTGAGAACTACTGCAGAGCTAGCATCTGTAAGACGCTATGGCACATTAGATGAGGAGAAGAAAGAGTTGCTTGAAAGAGAAAAGTCAAACAAGAGGGATGTGGTGTGGTAGGAAGACTGTGAATCTGCACTCAAATCTTTGAGCTGCCATTTAGCTACCTCTGTGACTTTGGGTGACTCACATTGGGCTCTCAAATCCTTGGATTTTTCATCAATTAAAGCCCATCCCATATGGTTTGCTGTAAGGATTAAGTTAGATATCCTGGGAAAGCATCTGGTGTAGGACAGCACACCAAAAGGCCTCAGTAACTACATTTTTTTCCTCACTCCACATCCTCTTTACTTCACATCTTCCCAAGCTCTACTGTGAAGGCTGAAGCTTCAGTATAGGGAGCTCAAGGGATTTCAGGGCTGATCAAGGAAAAAGACATGACCACAAGGTGGCAGTAGCACAGAACAAACTTTGGGTGGTGCTTTGACAGGTTCACAGAGGAAGAGAAAGTCCCACCGCATGAGACTTTCCAGAAGCAACAGTATACGGCCACCACCCAGAAAGAGAGGAAGGCAAGGGAACTGGGGGGACAGGGAGATTGCAGAGGGGGCTTATGTGTCTAGATGATGTCACTCAGCAGCCTGGTGGGTTGTCTCTGGGTCAGAGAGCTTCTAAGGGCATCAGTGGCTTAGGTTCTTTTATAGCCCCTGGGTTTATCTAACCTATGCAGTTTTGTGGGGTGTGCAAATCAGGCAGATTCTAAGTGGCTAAAAATCTGCTGCTTTTGACTATGTTTAAGATGATTGGATGTGTAAAAATTTGAATTTGGCATTGGCGGGGTTTTGAGCTAATGGGTCCCAGGCTGCTGTGAAGAAATAGACAACATAGGGCCAATATGAGGCCATCTTTGGCTCATTTACATAGCACTGAGTGTCTGGCAGCATGCTGGCACTCACTCCAACGGAGAACTGACTGAGTGCTTACTCCATGTCAGTTCCTGGACTGGGGATTTTTACCTCCTTTATCTCCAATTTTCAAGATTACCCTGAAAGAATCATTCCCACCAAACAAATGAAGAAACAAGATAAAGGAAGCTAAATACCTTGCCTAAGGATTGTGCTAAATTAAACTAAATTTAACCTAGGGCTGCCTCTGTACCTTGAGTCCCTAAGTAAGGAGCTGAAATTTTAGTACATAAATAAACTGAAAGCCTAATTAGGAGTATATTTTTCTGTAACCATTAGCTGAATCTTAGCCAGTCACAGCAGCTGAGCTTCGGCCAATCACAGGCTGCCAGCTGATCAGACCATGCCCAAATAAGGCAAACGCTGAACTGTAACCAATCAAGCTGTTTCTGTGGCTCACTTCCGCTTTCTGTCTATACATGCTGCCTGCCCACATTGGGGACTAGAGCTGTCTACACAGCTTCTGGTTCTGAGGGCTGCCTGATTTGAGAATCATTCTTTGTTCAAATCAACAAAGAATGATTAAATTGAATTTGTCAAAAATTTTTCATTTAACAAGTAGATGTACTTGGATTTATTCAGATCCAGTTTTTTTTCTGACTGCAACACCACACTAATGGTCCTGCACATTAAATTCTTCCTTCCCCTCACGTCGCGTCTCCTCTGCGTCTTCTTCCATTTCCTCTCGCCTTCATTGTCACATCAACGTCATCTCCTGGATGGAGATGTGCAGCCCTCCAACTTCAAAGAGACATTCCCAGTAGGCTACCACACTTAGTGGATTTTATAATATGTTCTTTACCCTACCCATGGAAAGATTTAAATGCAAGTGTAAGTTCTCAAAAGAATGTATTGCACTGTATATATCAATAACATGAACTCCTTGGGCTGTTGGTCAATTGTCAAGCTAATCCTAGATGTCTTTGAGGCACTGATGCAATGCATTTATTCTTTTCATTATAGGTAGGAAATTCTATTAAAAGCCAAAATCACTGAAATCTGAATATAATATGGAGCTCCCTCTTTCGTTTTCACCTCATTGGGAAGAATCTATCCCACTAAGGAATTTTACACACTTTGGTTGCCTAAGGCAGCAAATTCTTCTTCTGCACTATCTGAGCTGAATAATATTGAAAAGCTAAAGAACACTTCCCTTTATTTATGTACTCTTGAGCTATGGAAAATGAAAATAGTACCAGAAAAATTGAGTTCAGGCTTTTTCTCTGGGAAATATGATGATCTTTTTATAATGAACCCTTAGATATGGCTGCCATAAACTCTGTTAACTGGCATTCAATTAACCAGAAAAGGGTTTTACCTGCTACTTTTCTGAATCTATATGATATGAAATGACAATAAATTATTATAATTAATCCTGTCATATCATCTGAATCATCAAAGAAAGATTAAATTATTTCATGTAGTTGGTGTTACAGAATTCATTCTTTTTATGCATAGTATTTCTGAAGAAACAAGAATAGGGTGTTAATCAGAACACCCTATTCTATACTAACATTAAATAACTGTTACAATAGAACCTGCTGCTGAAAACAATATTCTACAGTTAACTATAAGTGGCAACATGCTTGGGATCTATATACAGACTGCCTGGATTTGAAGCTCAGCTCTTTTACTTACTAAGTTATCATCTTAGACAAGTTACTTATTCTCTCTATTCCTTAATTTCTTTATTTGTAAACTGAGGCTAATAATCCTATAAATTACTGGCAAGGATTAAATTGAAGTCTATTTTATGTCTGTGCTATTATTATTGGCACATACTAGGTACTCAATAAGTACTTATTAAACTATTACCTTTGAATTGCCACATCATTTTTATGATGGTAACAGTCCCAGTTTTACAGAGGGAAAAACAAATATGAGAAGATCCGTTCAATGATGGCTAAGATGAAAAAAATGGTCTCCTGATTTTCAGGGAAAAAAACTTCCATTAAAAATACAATAAAATTAATTGGCCATTGATTGCCTTTTTACAGTATCAGTGCACTAAAAAGAAAAAGATTTTGCAGTATCATATATTTTACCTGCTATGTTGCTTCTGTTTCTGCTCAGAGATACGATCACTGGATTTAAAGAGGAGACATATGTAAATGCTCTGGGAAGAACTGCAGAATGGTCTTCTCTGATCACAGTCACATTCACAACATATCCATCTTTTCCCTGAAAAGGGAAATCAATTCTTAAAATTAAACTTCAGTAAGCAAAACTGATTCAAGGGAAGGGAAAAGGTCCAAATAGAATTAATTTAAAAGGTTAATTTCAAGAATGGATATATTTTAATGGGTATATTTCCTACTTTCAAGTCTCTCTCTCTTTCTCTCTCTTTCTCACACACACACACACAGAGTGACGAGTGCTTGGTCTAGACAAATGCAGCATTGAACAGATGCAGAAGAACTTACTCTAAAGGGTAAAAGAATGATTTGCAAATAACAAACAAAGTGTTTCTGCAAAAAAAAAAAAAGAAAAAAAGAAAAACGGCAATTGTATATAAACGTCTATAGCTAGCTAAACTATCCATCAAGTGTGACAGGGCTCTCAGACATGCAGGTACTCAGAAACTTTCCCTCCCATACATGCTTTCATAGAGATGTTTCTGAAGGTTATGATCTCATAAAATAAGGAATAATCAAATAAAGAATAAGATATTAACTCCAAGAAATAATGAATCTACCCAGAAAAGTAATCAAGGGAAGTACTAGGATGAAATCTGTAGAATAAATCTAGAAAAAACTAACTTAGATTGAAGCAGAACAGAGAGCTTCAAGGAAAAAGAGTAACTAATATGATGAAACTTTTTAAAAAGATGGTTGATTTTTATTATCAGAAAGACATGTTAAGGAAAAAAATAGGAACTCTAGCAATAAACAAGGAACTACAAAAGAAAAAATATACTACCTGGTTCTGCCAGTATCATTTAAATAGTTATAATAATACAAAGTAAATATTAATCAATATGTTTTATTTATTTAACAAAAAAAGGTACTGTAACTGTATTTAAAAGAATTAAAAATGGTTGTTTCAGAAAGAGGGACTTGAGAAAGGGGAGGAGGGGGAAGAGACCATGATTGTTTTATTATTTTTCTCTTAACCTTTGCATTTGATAAAAATTAAATGTTTGCTGTTTTAATGTTTATCTTCATGAGTAAAAGAAATCCAAATAGTACAAATTTTACCCATTAAAATGGTAAATATATATTAAAGTAATAATATCCAGTGTTGACCAAAGTGCCAAAAATCAGACACTTGCACAGTGATGGTGGGTGTATAAATTGAAAACAAATTTCAGACACCTGGATACTACATATCAAAAGCTTTAGAATTTAGATTAATTTATCCTGAGAAAATAAATGTGCCCAAAAATACAGTTATCAGTATGATCAAAGCTCTGTTGTTTACAGCTAGGGAAAATTTAGAAATCATCTAAATGTCCAATGATAGGGAATAGTTAAACACATTACAGTACAACCATATATTGGAATTGCATGTTGTTTACATATAAAAGCTAGCTTTTCATAATATTTAAGGAACTGGATGAAATAAAAATGTAGGACCAATGATCAAAGGATATTTTGAAGCCTATCTTCCAGGGAATCTTTATTTGTTTGGTAGACAGCCATCTTTTGTCATCTTGGGTGTGCTGGGAATCTTAACCCTAAAGTCAACTCTGAATAGAAAGTTCAACTGCAGCTGTGAGTGTGACTCTCACCAACAGCACCAGAGAAGGGCCCAGACTAAAATCTCTTAATAAGCCATGAGATAGCACTAACACAAAGGAAAGGGGAGCAACGTTTTGCAAAACAACACCCAGAATGTGCATTAGATAAATTTATTTATTCTGTGGCACTAATGCTCATTGAGAATGTAGACTGAGACTGCCTGCTTGTTTTCTTTTTAAATGAATTAACTGGTGTTAATTACAAGCTCCTTTGGTGGGGTTAGTTTCCCACTCCATAGCAAAACAGACAATATAAATAATATCATGATGAGACGCTCGCATCAGTTAATTTAGTTCGAAGAAGTGATTGACTGAAAACCTTACATTAATAATAGTGACTCACCCCAAGAGAAAGAGATGCCAGAGGATTCCACTTACCCTAGGTGGAACTTTGCATTGAATTCTTCGTGAATTGCTTGTGGTGACATTGATGATACAAGACTGAGATCCAAAGAACACCAGGCTAATACCTTCCAAGCTAGAGCCTCGGAGAGTGGCCCAGAGCCCTCCTGTAACAAAAAGTAGCATTTTCATATGGGATCCACAGCTATACAGGCAAACAAAAATTATTTATCCACAGGAGAGATAAAACGAAAGTGAAATATGAAACTCTTTGGTCAAAACACAAGGCAATTAGAGGGGAAAAGGGAGAGGGGGAGGCGGGTTAGGGAAAAATTGGTTAATGGTCACGAAGAATGAATACGTGTTGTAATGACAAATATGCCAACTATCCTGAACTGATCATCACATATTGGCACAAATACTGATAGTCAACCTGTACCCCACCAGTGTGTATAATCGATTATGTCTCAATTAAAAAACAAAACAAAACACAAGGCAATGCTCGACCTGCAGAAAAGACTCAAGTTAAATATATGAACTACCATATAGAGAGGGAGAAATAGTGACTAGAGGGCAGCGAGAAGTAGTAACGCATCCTGGAGACACTTAAGAATTTTTTCTTCATCTTCCCCATCTTTAAATGATGGTGTCAGCCCTTCCAGCTTTGTGATTTTATACCACACATCCCATAAGGATATAGAAATGGCTGGCATCACCACACACTGCCACCAGGATTTCTCTGCTGACCACTGAAGAGCACCCACAGAAACCCCCATCTCCTCACTGCAGACATCCTACCGGTGTCGTGGCACACTCTCCCGTTTGGAGGAGTAGCCCTTGATCTAGCTGATAAACAGGAAACCCACTTATGATTGTTGGGAAGATGATTCTGGTCTGCATCTCCCCAGAAGGCAATACAAGAGAGGCAGTGAGTCCACTGAGTAGGAACTTGTATCCCTTGAGAGTGGGAGGGGTGCAGGAGCAGGCTTATCTTCCCCAGCCATGTCAGGGAGAGAAGGGCAAACTTACACAACCTGATGAAAACCTCTGGGGACAATGTGACTGGGTGGAACAATACCCTGAAGTTAAATATATAACATGCCTTGAAGAGTCAGGGCAAGGCTACCATAGACTTCAAAGTTAAAGAATAAAATAGAAGAAAAGAGCAATACACAATAGCAACATAAAAGATACAATATCTGAAAACAAATGAGAAAAATGCAAGAAAAAAAAACACTCGAAGAAAATGTTGAAATGTTGCTGAAGAACTTAAGGAATAGATTAAAACTTAGAAATAAAACTAAAATAAATGGATAGAAAGAGTGAGCATCATAAAGGTAGCATATCTTTGTAAATTAAACTAAAGCATCAATGCAATTCCAACAAAAATACAAACAGGACTTGTATTTAAATTAGACAAGCTGGTTCTAAAGTTCAGTGAGAAATAAGAATAGCCAATAAACAAAATTACAAAAATAAGAGTAAAGAGGTTTTCTGCCAGATATTAAAATACCTTATAAAACAACTATAACAAAAATGTAATAATAGAGCATGTGCAGACAGACAGATCAATGGAACAGAACAGTAAGTCAGAAATAAACCCAGATAAATATGAGGCTACAAGATACAATAAATATGGCATTTTGTCTAAGTGTAAAACAGGTGGATTATTTATTTAGTAAATAAAATAAGTGAATAGCACTAAAAATATTAAATTTAAATTTATACCTCACATCTTTCACCAAAATAAATTTCAAATTGATTAACTATATAGATATAAAGAAGAAAGTATTAAAGAACTAGAAGGAAACATGGCAGAATTTTTATTTTCATATAATTTCAGGATGGAAAGACTATTCTAAGTATTTTATAAATCCTGAAGCCAGAAAAGTAAAGTATATTTTATTACATAAAAATTTAAAATATTTATGAATTGCAAAAATAGGAAACAGAGAGACAAATGATGAATATATAAAGTGCTAATATACTTAATATGTTAAAAAGTTTATAAAATCAATAAGAAAGAATAATAACCCAATTGGAAAAAAATGGGCTAAGGAGATGAAGAGACAGTTCACTGAGAAGAAAACACAATGCCTCCTAAACATATGAAAAGATATTCAATTTCTCTCAATAAAATAAAAACAAATTAAAACTACAATGAAATATTATTTATCTCCTATAAGACTAATAAATATCAAAAAGTCTGGTGACACACTGTGTTAGTAAGATGTGGTAAATAAATACTCATATACATTTCTGCATAAAGAATAAATTGTACAACCTCTAAAGAGAATATTTTGATATTTATCAAAGTTTAAATGTGCATAACCTCTTTATCCAGCAATTCCACTTATAAGAAATTATACTGCTAATATATTCACACATATGCAAAATGAGACAACTGCATATTCATGTATAAAAGACTGAAGATGGACCCTGTTTAGGATTGAATTGTGTCCCCCCAAAATTTATATGTTGACATCCTAGTCTCCAGTTCTTTGGAATGTGACCTTACTGAGGAATAAGCTCTTTACAGATGTAATTAGTTAAGATGAGGTGAACCTCTAATTTAATATGACTGGGGTCCTTATAAAAAGGAAAATTTGGACACAGACAGGACAGCGAGAATGCCATGTGATGATGAAGACAGATATCAGGGTAGTGCTCTACAAGCCGAGGAACACCAAAGATTGCCAGTAAACCACCAGATGCAGGAAAGAGGCAGGGAAAAAACTTTTCCTCAAAGATTGGTTCAGAAGGAACCAACCCTGCTGACACTGTGATCTCAGGCATCTGGCACCCAGAACTGAGATGATAATTTTCTGTTGTTTAGGGTACTGAATTCGTGGTACCTGATTCCAGTGGCCCTAGAGAAATACTACAGACCACTAACTCACACCACATACGAAAATTAACACAAAATGAATCAGATACCTAAGTGTAAGAGCTAAAACTGTAAAACTCTTAGAAGAAAACACAGGCATAAATCTTTGTGACACTGGATTAATCCATGGCTTCTTAGATATGATGCCCAAAGCACAAGCAACAACAACATAAATTAACTGGACTTCACCAAAATTAAAAACTTTTTTTCTTCAAATAACACTATTTTAAAAAGTGAAAAGACAATCCACAGAATGGAATAAAATATTTGCAAATCATATACCCAACGAGAAATTTGTATCCATATGAAAAGAACACTTACTACTCAACAATAAAATGACAAATTACTCAATTTTTAAATTTGGCAAAGGATTTGAAAAGTCATTTCTCCAAAGAAGATATATAAATGGCCGATAAGCATATGAAAAGATTCTCAACATCACTGGTCATTAGAGAAAATGCAAATCATAACCACAATGACATACAACCTCACACTCATTATGATGGCAACTGTAAAAACAAAGAAAAAGAAACAGAAAATAACAAGTGCTGAAACCCTTTTATATTGATAGTGGGAATATAAAGTTGTGCAGCCATTTTGGAAACATCTGGCAATTCCTGAAGAAGTTAAACATGGAGTTACCATACGACCCAGTAATTTCCTTCCTAAGTATATACCCAGAACTGAAGACATATATCCACACAAATCCATGTACACAAATATTCATAGCAGCATTATTCATGATAGCCAAAATTGGAAATGCTCATCATGAGATGAATGGATAAAAACATATGTCTATGGTAGATCAATACGATGAAATGTTATTTAACCACAAAATGAAATGAAGTACTGATGCATGCTACAACATAGATGAACATTGAAAACATTACACTAAGCAGAGAAATCAGACACAAAAAGCCACATATTGTATATTTCCATTTATATTGAGCCTAGAATGGGCAAAATACATTGAGATAGAAAATTGATCAGTGGTTGCCAGGGATTGGGACGAGGGAAGGATATAGTAAGTCACTGCTAATTTGTACAAGGTTCCTTTTTGGAGTGATGAAAATGTTCTCAAATTAGATAATGGTGAAGTGTACAACTTTGTGAATACACTAAAAACTATGGAATTGTACACTTTCAAAAGGTGAATTTTGTGGTATAGGAATTATATCTCAATTTTTTTTTAAGTTCAATAAAAAAAAGATGATGACGGCCTTGGGGTAAAAAAAAGAATAGGGCAGCTCCACCTATTTCCAAAATACACGTATTGTCTCAATCTAAGCCAACATTATCTCTCCCCTGGATGACTACAGCAACCTCCTAGCGGTCTGGCTGGTTCTGTCTTTCCCTCCCTACAGCATGTCCTCATACAGCAGCCTAAGTCAGATCACATCACTTCTTTACTTAAAATCTTCCAATAGCCCCCATCTCACTCAGAATAGAAGCTAACATTCTTTCACCGCCCCTAAGGCCACATGATCTGCTCCCACTCACCTCCTACTACTCTCCTCTTGCTCAATCAATTTCAGCTACAGTGACCTCCTTGGTGTTCTTGGAATAAGCCAAGCTGATTCTGATTCAAGACTTTATCATTTGGTGTTTCTTCTCTCTAGAACTCTCTTCCCCAAGACTTCCCCAGGACCCACCCATTCACTTCATCCATGGCCTTCCTCCAATGCCAATGACCATCCCATTACAGCCATCCTTCCATCACTCCTTATCCCCTTCCGCTGCTGGATTTTTCTCCTTCATACTTAACACCACCTCCCTGAGAGCAGAGACTATGTTTTTATTTACTGTATCCCCAGCATTAATAGTGACTGGCACATAATGAGAGCTAAATAAATTGTGGTTATCATGATCAGTGCTGATGAAAATAATTAAAAGCTGGAGAGGTGGTGACGCTTTGCCACCCGTTTGAAAGTTGAGGTGCATCACAAGGGTCCATGCCTAAAAAGACAACTCTATCTCAGTACAAAAGTAGACCAAGAAAGTATGCAAGACAAAACCAAGGTTTTCCTCAAAACCCTTTAGAGGATGTTTCTGCATACGGGTAAGTAGTGACTTAGAATATTATTGATCACATTATTATATGTATTCGTTACATGCTCAGCTTTTCTATAAATTCCTTGCTGGTAGACCTCAGCCTGGTTCCCTTTACCCCTGTAGCTGCATTTCTCAAACTGTACTATCATAGTAATTGCCTGAGGATCTTGTTAAAATGCATATTACTCAGGAGGGCAGGCAGAGGGGAGAGGGAGGTGCTGTGACTCTGCGTTTCTAAAAAGCTCCCAGGTGATGTAGATACTGATGATCCCAGACCACACTTTGAGTACCAAGGTCTTCAGCACCTAGTACAGGGCCCTATACAGGTTGGCTCAATCAGTGTTGACTGAGTGAGTGAGTGATTAACACTGGTTAATATCAGGTAGGTGGCAGAGCCGAGGAAGGGTTAATAGGCAAAGTTTTAATCCAGTAATAAAAAAAAAAAGTGAAAGCTGGAGCCTCTCCATCTCTCCCTCCATTTCCTTTCAGCCTTACCAAAAGTTCATTTGCAGCCACCTTAGTTTCCCCTTCTCTGAGATTTCCACCTTTTGCTAAAATACAGAGGGATGATGTATGATCCTCCCAGACCTGCAACTCCCTTCACTACGTAATGTTGGTACAGCATGTCCCAATAGGGCGACCAACTCATTCTGATTTTCCTGGGACCAAGCATTAGCACTAAGAGTTCTGCATCCTAGTTTTAAAACTGAAAGTCTTGTGTCCTGGGAACCGCCACCCCCCCCCCCCCATCCCAAGCAAACTGGGACAGTGAGCCAGCCCACCTGTGCAAGGCTCTCTGTGTAGGGGAAGCAAAGCTGACTGAGTCACCTGTTTGCCCTTGAGGTGTCCACAATCCAGTGAGGGCAGCAAAAGAATATTTGTGTGGCCTGAACTGCAAAGGTGACTTTGTAAGAAGATCAAATCCACTTATAAATCTAGTTGAAAACTATTAAATGCCCGAAACTCAAACCAGTAATTATTAGGTTAATACAGAATATGATTTTTCACTCGGAACACCACATATCATCTGGCTCCTTTCTTAAATCACGGAGGTATAAGAGCAAGTGCTGTTGCTCTGTTTTATGTGCAGAAATGAGGCGGGCCTCTTAGTTCATTCTTCCAGGCAAAGTAGAGTCAGAAACAAGCTGTTCTTTGAACAGTGAGTTTGTGGCCAGAACACAGTGCTTTAAAATATGTTCTGAGTGCAAGCCTCTAGCCACCAGAATCAGCAATGACAAAAATCCAAAGAATTAAGGAAAGGAGTTTGTGCTCTAAAATTTATGCATTAGCCAACATAATCATGAGTATTTCTGAGATTCTTGCAATGCGGCTCAGTTATTTTTAACTGGCCGTGTTCCTCAGAAAGCAGCAAGTCATGGAGAGATCTCTGGCTTCCCATGGAACTAAGACACAATCCACGGGGCTGATGTTGTCATCCGCACTCCCCACTGCTCAAATGGTAGTTGGCTTTGCATGTTAGCCTAGCATTCAAGTGCACGTCAGTTAACCCATTTGTGAAACACCAACTGTGTACAAAGTCCCTAGCGGGTGGGAAAGGCCTGCACTTCACATTTGTCAAATGTTTTTACATTTAAAGGGACTTTCCCATCTGTGGACTCAATTGAGTCTCACACAAAATTAGATGGCTTGTAAGTCAAGCAACATTGGGCCCTTCTATAAGCAAGACAGCATGGTACAAATGCAGCCTTAGAACACCAAGGTCATGGGTTCAGATCCCCGCACCAGCCAGCTGCCAAAAAAAAGACAGCATGGTACGTGAAGCAGCAGGAGCATTGGCATCAGATAGCTCCGGTTTGCACCAAGCTCCACCTCTTTCCATGTGAAGCCTTAGGCAAGTAACTCTCCTCTTAGAATCACAATCATCTCATCTGAAAAAGGTAGATAAAAATTCCATCTTTCAAGCCATTGTAAGTATTTATGGTGTGTGACTATTTAGAAGAGGTACCGATAAATGATACTGTGGTTGTCATTATCATTAGGAAACTAAGACCCATAGAAGTAACTGCAACTTCTAAGGTCACACATCTGACTTGTGGTAGGACAAAAACCCAGGCATATTTCCTAACGTATGCCTCCAGTGTTGTTTCTACTAGACCAAATAGCCCTGATGACTCAGAGACTGACCCAATTATGCCTGACGCTACCAGCCAAACTATAGTCCTCTGTGTGGCAAGTGCGTTCATTTAAGGGCTCAAATGTTTAATGCTTATTAGAAGAAATGCTTATATCAGAAAGCAAAAAGCTGTGAATCACAGTGGATATGAAATTTATTACACAGCAGTACTAGATTCCTGCATATCCGCAAGAACGCTAGCTTCAGAAGGTCAGATGCACTGTGAAGCCCTCCCCAGATTACCAATCTCTGCAGCTCTGGAAGGCTCCACAGCATCCAGTCTAGGTTCCACATTTAGAAAGAGGCCTTCTCCACTGGCATTGACAGCAAGACCAGAGGGTCTCACCAACATCCACATCCGATGCATACCAACCGGTAGCAGCTCTGTCTGACAGACCACATTTGTTTGGTTTGAGAAAATAACTTTGCAACTTGTTTCCTTGACTGTAACCTGCAAGGCCTGGGAGTCATCAGAGAAACCAGTTCCAGAAATATAAATCAGTAGGCTGATGTCATCATCTTAAAGGAGGAAAAAAAATAAAAAACAGAATCATCTCTCAGTGGTATCACTCCACATAAGAGACCTCTCTCTAACATCAAATGTTCATTCATTCCTTCTCACCTTCCCCTCCCAAAATTCAGAGAGTTGAATGCTGACTCAAATACCAGGCATCTGCATTTATTATTGTAGTACACAGCCCCCATTTTAGATTTTCTTAAACTAGTAGTGAGAGACCACTGTTCAATTTTTTAAAAAAAAGAAAAAATCAAAATGAAGAATATTTCAAAACAAGGGACAAAGAGAATAAAACATTTTAGGTCATCAAAAATCAACTTGTCCCCATTTAAAAACATGACCATATCCCTTCACTTGACCAAAAAGTACACTTTTGGCTGCATCACTCAATCTCCACCTAACAAACTGATACATCTTCTACCCACACATCATCAGCTACATGGCCTCAAACAAAATCACTCTTAGTCTAGGTTCATTCCCATCTCAGTGCCAAGCCACAAATCATACCAAGGGAATACCACACTGAATGGACCCAGGGAGTTGACCCTTGGAGGTATTGGAAAGGACAGGAACCTGGACAATGAGCTGGTATGTCATTCACTCGCACAACCACCTAAAAAACAGGCAAAAAAAAAATTTACACATTTTATATTATTCATAAAGTCCTTGTGAAGTTTTCCCAAATTAAAATGTGTTCATGATTCACTTATTCTCATTTCTTTCTTTTATTTTCCCAGTGATAAACTTTAAATTGTGATGAGTAACTCAAAACACGTTAAGCTTTGTTAAAATGGTGATGGATGTGCTTCAACCCATTTCTGCAATTAAATATGCTAAATCTTGAGTAAATTTTCTCTATCATGTAGAAGCAAAATTCATAAACTTAAACTGCACTAAAATTTCTTATCACTCTGTATTTTCAACTAGGTACCCACTTCATGTGAAAAGCTCTTTTCTTGCTAGTAAAGACCAATGAAGTAGGTACTTTCTATCCACTGTCACTACATAAAAATATAACTAAAAACTAGAGTGTATTTGAACATTTGGTTTGGGGCCATTTTTGTCCTAGAATGGTAGGTTCGTAAGAGTCTGTATGTCTTTCCCTTTCACTGAAACTGTCAATCGAATAGAATTCAAGCAATACCTGAAAATGAAGAACATGAAAAAAAATGACACACTTAATCCTCTACATATAAAAACTGGGATTAAAAGCACACTATACTATAATAGTGTTTGCTTATGAAGGGAAAGGATATTGAAATGGTGATGGCACAGGTGATAAAAAAAAAATACTTCAATTTTATCTGTATTTTTTCCATAAAGACAAAAAACATAAATAAATCAAAATGTTGACCATTGTCAATCCTCAGTTTGGGTACCCAGGGTTGATTATATTATACCTTATAGTTTTTTTATTTAAAAATATTCCCAAGTTAAATGCAGATGACTGATAACAGGAATATGGGCAGATGAGAAAGAGAAAAGGACATTTTAAGGACAGAAGGAGTTGATTTAGCTCATTTACTTTCCAATATCACTGTGTGGAGGCATAAATCATATTTAGCTATAGAGGTTCTCTTTTTTTGCACCATAATAATAGCATCAATAATTATAATAGGATGTTGTCATTACCAAGCATTTATGTTTTCATAGTACTTTATGCACACTGTGAAAGTAGAAAGAGGACAACCATAAATGTCCCTGTTTTACTTATTAGAAAGATGACCTTTGGCAGCTAAATCAACTGGTCCATGCTACAAATCAGTGAGGGACTGAGTTAGACTTGAAACCGGTGCTCGCACTTTGGGTGGCCCATCCACTCTCACCTGAGTGTGCTGGCTGGCAGTAGCCAACATGTCTCCAAATATGGGTCCAAGAAAAACTCCACCATCATGTACCACATGAGTGGTTGCAACAGGATTCACTCCAGTAAGATTTTCATTGGAGACCTGAGATAATTACATTTTTGGTAAATTCTGTCATGGAACAGAAATCTAATCTTAATTTAAAAAAATTATAAGGGGGTCTTTTCACATCCTTTTTGAGCTAATCCAACAGCTAAAATGTGAAAATGGAGTGACAGAAAATTGAAATCTAGAAACCTCACAATAAGTAATGGCTAATGAAATCCCCAGTAGATTGACGGAATATTTATTTACATGTAAAGTTGCCAAAAGAGGCACATCCAACCAATCTTCTCTCTACATCTTGAGATATGTTGCTTCTCTATGCTTCTCTATTATATATGTTTGCAATTCAAAATGTTAAAATAAAATGTAAGGAAACGGTGCTATGAAATAAGAGCAAAACGCCCATCCTTCCTCCATCTCCACCCCAGTGTTTTGTTTGAAAACCAGATGACCCACCATGCCATATAACCAGGATAAAAGTTCATCTTGGGCTTCATTTTATAATAACCAAATGCTAGATGATCATTAGATTATTTTTTAAAACCCTAAATATGCAAGAGCATCTGGTTTCGTCATTATCCAAAGACAGCAAATTCTTCTCTAAACTTCCTTCTGCTCTGCCATCTGCCTGCACAATGATCTAAGTCAATCACATCTGCTTAAATTATCCAATAACAGATGTAGAAATACTATATGGTGGACACTGACCAACAACTTCCCAACATGCACTGAGTCAGGAAAGGAGACGGGACTATGAGACACAAAATATGTGTTGAAAACTTCCAGAAAGAAAGATTATAGAATCCCTTTACTTGAATATTTCAACAAAATCAGTAATTCACGGCAGTTTTCACTTGTATAATTCTGATTTTTCTTTTACAAAATTTCTCCACAGCACCAAATCCATGCCACCAAAAGCGATGCCATACATACCCTGATAAAATTGGGCAAATCCCCAACCTGGGTGGACCAGGAAAGGGTCCATACATGTTCATAGCAAGAGTTTAGATCCTCCTTTACAGTGAAGTCACTGACATTGAGGTATCTGGATGTGAAGTCATCAGCATTGTCCTGTAAGAGCTTGTGAAGGTGACTAGCAGAAATGCGCACAGGGACATCTGTGAGAAAAGGTTTTGATATAGAACACAGAAGACACTAATTAATCCACCTGGCAGAGTCTCAACATCAAAGGTAACAGAATAAATGACAGGATGCCTACTAAATTTGCATGAGACTCTCAATGTCAAAATATGGCTTCAAGAGAACCCCTAGCCCTAGTTACACCATTTTTTCCCCAAAGCAAATGCAAGTAGATGCCCACTTTTTACATCATAACACCTTTCATCAGTATTATGTCTCATAGCAAGCAGTGAGCACAGTCACATCAGACAAAACCATCTTGACTGTCCACTCAAAGTGTAAATGCCAGACATCCTTTTAATGCCTGAACATCTAATTAAATATTGGGTTTTCCCTGGAAAAATCCAATATTTTTTTCTGGCCCTGTGGACAGAAAAAAGTTGGCCACTTTTCACAGGGAGAGGAGGAGGCATACAGCAGCTGACACCCGTAAAACTTAGCCAACCCAGCTGAGGAATGTTGGCATTTAACTTTGGTTTCTCTATTAGAATTTTCTTTAAGCCCAGCCACCTGCTTCCCCATTCCACATCCCCAAAGAGAAATAGCAATGCTCTGTGTCTGAACTCTGCTTCATACTTTACCAAAAGTTTCCATCTCATTAGCTGCTCCCAACAGCCCTGTGAGGTTGGTCATTTGGGTACCCTAATGCCAACTTTAGAGATGATGAAAATGAAATCCAATGATATTCAGAAGCTTGCCAACCCAGTGAGACAGGTTTAGATTAAAACCCAGTCTGCCTTCTACCTACTCAAGAGCCTTCCTCTTGAATTCCACTCTGCCCTGAAGAGTTAATAAAACTCCCCTGCATTTCTAAAATGCAAACAAAATTCAAATCCTTTTAAAAACACTTTTTTCCACATTTATACATAATTTCGTGTCCATGACCATTTCAAAAGGCCAAGTTAAGACTGATTTTCACCGGTTGTTTTTCAAGCAGAATATGAGGACATCAGCAATAGAACCTAGTAGCAGGAAAGTCTCTCTATAGTTAAGCTGTCTCTACATGAGAAGAGAAATATAGCACAGTAAGAGACTTCATAGAGGCAGGGCACTGTTGGCACTTATTCACCCACTTATCAGACTCCAGTAACCAAAAACAACACTCCATTTCTCCCACTCAAGAAGACCCTTTGCAAGCCTGCCATCTTTCTGCCTGGGAGGGCAGAAGACTTTCAGACCATGTACCAACTTTTGTCCAGCCCTTCGTAAGTCCTTTTGTACTTTCCTTCTGATTCCCCATGTTTCTACCAAGTAAGTAACATATCATTATAACCTCTAATTCTTGTTTTTTGGGAAATATGTGTATTCTTGAAGATTTAAAAATACCACTCTATTGCATCAGAGAGCTCTTTCTACATTTGTTGTGACCACTAAAACCCTCAACAGCATATGGCAGGACCTTTGAGTTGAACTCTGAAAGCTCATGGCCACCACGGATCTTGGCATAGGAAACTCTACAGAGAAGAGGACTGATCTGAGAACCAAATACTCAGGTTCACATCCCCACCCTGCCATCAACTATTGTACTATCTTTGGACAAGCCTCACTGCAGTCACCTGAACAGTGGCCCCCAGATGATGCGGCAATGTCTTAACCCCCAGAGCACATGAGTGTTGTCTCACAAGATGAAAGAATGAATATTACTTTGTATGGCAAAAGATATAGTTAAGGTCTTGAGAGGAGGAGTTTATCCTAGATTATCCAGGTGGGCAGCAGATGTAATCATATGTATCCTTACAAGAGAGAGCCAGAGGAAGTTTTGAGACAGAAGAGGAGGCAGCAATGTGACCAGAAAGGCAGAGGTTGGAGTGATGTAGCCTCAGCCAAGGAACGCCAGCAGCCACCAGAAGCTGGAAGAGGCAGGCAACGGGATCCTCCCCTAGAGTTTTTGAGGGAATATGGCCCCGCTGACAACTTGATTTTAGACTTCTGACCTACAGAACTGGAGGGGAATAAATTTCTGTTGTTTTAAGTCACCGAGTTTGTGGTAATTCATTACAACAGCCCCAAGAAGGTCATTCATCCAGTTTCCACATCTCTAAAATTAAAAGATTGGGATCTTATTAACTATAAGTCCTTTTCCAGATCTTTAATTTTAAGAAGGTCATTTTCAGACCCTGGAAAATAAGCAAAATAGCTTTAAGACTGTCATCCTATCTGACAACCTCACAGGATGTTGTTTGCCTGGGAATGCCCCTAAATATGTAAATGAGAAGTGTTGCACCCCCAAGTGCCCCTTTACCAGTGATCACTGTGTTAGAAAGTTGGATGCGAAAGTGTCCTTCCAAAGGTGGACTTGTCCTCTGCAGTCTCTGTGTTGTCACCTGGACCAATCCAGATCCTTTTTCTGTTCCTTCAGTGGGCACAGAGCTGTGGCATATCAAAAACAAAGCATTAACCACAGTAGCCATCAAGAAGTGTGAATCCAAACAGAATATAGCTCTGTTTCAAGGACCAGCTCCCATGGTTCCAGGCCATGAGCTGAAGCCCCCAAATATGGGATGTCCCTCTCATCACAGCAGAAAAAGTATAGTATAAATATTAGAATTCTCTAAGAGTGTTCTATCCTTCACCCTACACTGATCCTGGGAGCACGGGGATCCAGAGCGAAGAGTGACTTTGGCCACTAGAGCTCTGGTTCTGAGGTAGAATTGAAAGAGAACGCAGTTTTTCTTTAGCCCCATTTGCATATTCAAACAAAAACTCAGTGTGCCCTGGTCCACAGATGCTTCCCTGCCCGGTATCCAAAGCTGAAACACATCCACTCCAGCCAGCCAAGTTTTTGTGTCTCATTCCTGTATACAAATGTACTGCCTGTCCAATCCTGCTTTTGATGAAACAAGTGGGTCCAATAAATTGTGACACACCATGAGATGGAATACGGCTCAGGCATTGCTATGGTCTAAATGTTCATGTCCCCCACAATTTACACGTTAAAATCCTAACCCTCAAGGTGATGGCATTAGGAGGTGAGACATTTTGGGAGGTGATTAGGTCATGAGCGTAGAGTCCTCATGAATGGGATTAGTGCCCTTATAAAATAGGCCCCAGAGAAGCCCTCTTCCCCTCTACCATGTGAGGACACAGCATGAAGGCGCCATCGATGAACCAGGAAACAGGTGCTCGCCAGACACCGAATCTGCCAGCACCTTGAGCTTGGACTTCCCAGCCTCCGGAACTGTGAGAAATAAATCTCTGTTGTTTATAAGCTACCCAGTCTATACTATTTTGTTGTAGCAGCCCAAATAGACTAAGACAGCAATTAAAAACCATTTTAGAAGGATATTTAATCAAATGGGAAAATAGTCCATCTATGCCATTAAATGGTCCCAATTTGAGGTTTAAAAAGTAAATATAAACGTATATATGTATACAAAAACTTCTTGGTAAAAGGCTGTCAGAAAATCTACACAATATGTTAACAGAAGTCATCTCTCAGCAGAGAGATTATGAGTCATGTAAACCTTCTTCTATGTCTTTTTCTGTATTTTCTAAACTTTCAACAATGGGCACATGCAATTTCTATCAATAATATTATTTCAGTACTACGTATTGATATTCATGCATACAAACATACAAAATTAGACAGAGTAGCACTGCCTGGGTTGGGGCATGCATCCAAGAGAACCTAGTCTCAAGCAAGGATCCTGTCCTGCTTATGCCCGAGGCTGCCAGAGGAGCTAAGTAAGGACTTAAGGAAAACTCAAGAGAAGTTTGTAAGGACCACTGCAAGTATGAACCTGGTTGGAATAACTTAAATTAGCCTCTATCATTTCATAGTTAATAACTGGAATTTAGAGCCTGCCAATATGACCAGCTTCGTCCCTGCCATGAAGCTCTCTCACCCCTTCGTTCTGTTGATGGTTTTAGCTTCTTTCCTGCCCAGAGTACTGTGAAACAAACACTAAGTCAAGGACAATGGAGAACAGATTCAAGCTTTCCTCACCTGCCTTTAATACGCTGTCCCAGCATATTGTAGGTATGAGAACTCATTTTGGAATATAGCAGAAAGAGATGGGGAAAAAACATGTATATATGTTTTATACATACATACATATCTATGTATATATATTTATGTCTGTGTGTATACACACACATACATACACACAAAAGGCAGAATATCTCAATTCTTCCCATTCCATTCTATTGGTGTCTAAGTGAAAAATTTTAAAAATGAATTAGATATACATGTGTTCCACGCACTTCAAGGAGCCTGATCCTTGTTTATTGCTTTAGAAACTGCAGCTAGAAATGTTTGACGATTAAGCAGCAATGCTTACAAGGCTCTAGTGCCACCTGGTGGTGAGTTCTTAGAAATAGCTATTTTTGTTCCTTAGAGTATTTCAAAGGATTTCAACAAGATCTATATATCGCGAATGGAATGAGGGTAGCAAACAGAAAGCAGAAGTAATATGAACCTATCAACAGCATGAATACAACTATTTTTAAACAAATTTAATAGAAATTAGTTCTCAAAGTGTAATTCCTAGACCTGCAGAATCAGCATCACCAGAGAACTTATTAAAAACGCAAATTCTCAGGCCCTGTCACAAACCTGCTGAAGTAAAGACTCTGAGGGTGGGGTCCAGAAATTTGCATTTTAACAAGACCGTCAGGTGAGTCTGATGCTTCATTCTCAAGATCGAGAACACTGCTTTGAACAATAAGACAAATAGCTTTTCCTGATAAAAGTCCCACTTCTAGGTCCCCCAGGACCAACCAGCAATCCTAAGGAGAAACGGGTCTACAAAAGCCATTTCCTACCGTGCAGTGATGAGTGGGAGCTCCGTGCCACACCTTGCCAGCCAGGAGCTTATGTTGTAGACTGAAGACGATCCCACTACAGAGATCAATTCCACCAGATTCCCGCCTGGGCGAGCTGTTCCAGAACCGGCTTGAGAAACTAGAGACCATGATCCAATTATTATCAAGAACTCAAAATGGGAGGCGCACACTTAAAGTGTGACTCCTACCTATCTGCTGCCATAAACACCAAAGGGACAGGAGGAGGAACAACCCACCCTTCAGTTCAGCATCAAAAGGAAAATGCAAGGTCATGGTTTAAGGAGATGAAGATTGATTCCATAGCAAAGTTTAACAAGCCAAACATCACTGCCCATGCTCTTGGAGGCAGCCCTGCACAGATCATCTACTGTAGTATAGACTGCCACCTTTTCCTCCTTCCCTTCCCACAGCTCCTGGCAACTCCTTAGAAACACTGAACACCCAAGGCACAAACTGGGGGTACTTGATTATTTATCCACAGTGAAGAGTCAGCACATGTGCAGAAAGAGTGTAAAATTTAAGAAAGACCACTGTTCACATCTGGATTTTTCCACTTCTATTGGGTAACCACTTAGCTAGTCAACATAATCTCCCTAAGGCTCAGTTTTCTCATTTGTAAAGTAGGGATCATGGCATGCATGATTGATAGCAATAACCAGTACAATATATTTTAATATCCCTTTCCCCTCCTACTAGGCACTGGGTAAAAGACAGCTTCTTCCCCAAGACTGGTCATAATCGAGACTTTAAAGAGTTCAAGGGTAACACCTTTGTCTTAATCATCTTTGAATGCCCAGTGTTTAGTGTAACACGAGGCACAGTGTAGGTGCTCAATAAATGATAGTTCACTCAGCTGGGTAGGGAGTCACCGAAGGTCTGGATCAGATGTCAACGATAGCTGAGTTCCAATCTCCCCCACATCCCAGCTGTGTGAATTGGGTCAGAATAATCAGCCCCTTTTAGTCTTAGTTTCCTCATCTGTAGAGTGGGGATAAGAGAATCATCTCATGAGCCTCAGAGAACAAATGAGAAATAAATGGAAGCTATCACTACATGAAAAGAACTTTCATAGAAGACATTAGGTGGGGAAATATAAAAAAGTGTTAAATTGGTCAGATGTATTACATACAATTAACTTTGAATATTGAGCCCAATTTTGCAGGGTTTATGTTGACACTAAATAATCCTCAAGTCATTGCCAACAGGATAACTTAACAAAGTGGGAAGCAGACTGTTTCACCCAAGCCAACCCAGTCTTCTTTATGTCTCCACCTCTTCACCTCACCTCACACCACCTCCATAGAGGTGTATCTCCAGATACACAGAAGATATGGTAGCAAAGAGATGGGGGCAGTGAGAAAGGGCTCTGAATCTTTGGCTTCAAAGCTTTGGAGGGGCATGATGGCACTTAAGGGAGAGAAAAGAGAAAGTGAAACAGTACCTATTATCGAGTACTGTTTCAACCAGTGAAAAAACCTTCTCTTTTATGAAGGACAGCAGAGCAAAGGATGTAAGAGGTGTTCAAGAAATTTATCAGTCAATCTATCAATAATAACAACCATAATGTTTAGTGGTTCAAGTGTGTGAAATACTTATCCTCTTTGCCCCCTGGAAATTCAGACAACACTTGGGGTCACCAAAAGCCCCCAGCCAGTTGTCTTAGGCATCACCAGGTCCAGGCTGATACCCCAGCATGCCGTGTGAATCATGTCATTTTCTAAGTGTGCTAGAACATGGACAGGATTTGAAACGATGAGCAATGACCCAGTATGACCTAGATGCTTCAAAATACTTAAACCACTGAAACATATGAGGTGGAATTTTTATATTTATTTATTTTTACTAAGTTTCCTTTTTAATTTTTTTACTGAAACATAATTGATTATACATATCTGTGAGGTACAGCATTGAATAAAGAGATGGAATTTTGATGAGTGTCAAAGATGATGTAATTTCAGGGCTGATAGAGAGTTCTCTTGCCACCTACCCCCAAGCTCCCTGGCCCTCAGCTCTACAGTTTTTAGGCAAAAGACTAAAGAGTTGCACATTTTGTAAATCAAGATATAAATGACTGTATCATCTTTTCTCCTCGGAAAGAGAGAGAAGCTATGAAAAACAGAAAAGCTCAGCCCCAAAGTCACAAGGGACTTGACAGAAGAGTGAGCAAAGCTGAGAGCCTGGAGTTCCTGAGAGCAAACCACACCACCTGTCTCAGCCTTGGTGCACGTCACACATGGCCAACCTCAGTGGGACCCCTGATGAGTACTCTGTCCCTAAAACTAGTGGACAAGCAGAGGAGACCAAGAGAACTCAAGGGAGACTTTGTGGAAGAAGGGGCCAGGCCCGAGCTCTGAATAATGAGAGGGAGGACTCTGCGTGGACAGAAGGAAGGCTGAAGGTATTCATTCTCTCAGGAGGACATGGTCACTCTCCAACTCTCCCTGTGACTTGAGGGTCGTAGATCAGAACTGTACCCCATTTACAGAGCCACATATTGCTGTGTTCCTTCTAGCACTTAGTGTGACAGATATTAACTCATGGAGAGGTGGAAAAATCCTGCTGCCCTAACAATAATCATGATAATAATGATAACAATAATTGCTTACATTTATTAAGCATTCACTATGGTCAGGACCAGTAATGCGTGCTTTATATTAAACTTTGGTTAATCGTCACAGTTCTTCAATGAGGCATGGTCCTTATTATACACATTTTACAGATGAGGAAACCAAGGCTTCCCAGCAAGAAGGTGGTAAAATTGGGGTGAGAGCACAGGCACCAGAAGTAAGAGCAAACATTGGGTTAAATAGGAAAGAAAAGGGAAAAGCTAGAGATGTGGAACCCAGTGCACACAATCCCAGCCCCATCTGCTTTCTAGAACCAAGGCAGGCGAGATGGAGAATCACCTATTCCCTCCCCATTAAAGGAGCAGCAACCCCTAGCAAGAAAGTCTGAGGTAGGCATTTGCCAGACAGGCCCACGGAGGAGAGCAGACTTGATGATCACCTGTTACATTTGTGTCTGCGATAATAATTTCATCCACATAGAGCAAGCCTGTCTCCTGAGCCAGAGGCAGGAGGTCGATCCGGTGAACCAGCACTGCGGAGTTCACCAGAGGGGGCTGGAGATCCCCAGAGCGACGCACACAAGTCTCCCAGAGGTCAGTGCAGGTGAACCGCCAGCTGAAAAACAGCCCCGAGTGGAACTGGGCCCCTCAGTGAGCACCTGCAGTCCTCTCCAACCAGAGCCCTCATTCTCAGAGCTGGGGGCCTGAGGACCATACAGCCGAGAGAGAGACTCATGAACCCCTGCATCTGAACAGTCCTGTGTAACACAGGTACAAACACCCCACCCAAGATGGGCTCAGTTCCACTTTTGATACAACACTGGTGAGTCACTTTTAAGTCAGTCCTTCATTCATAACACTCAATGTCAGCAGCATTTTCGAATTACAATTGAATTGTGTGTCTTAAACAGTTTGTATGTTAGGCTCTAACCACAGAGAAGATTGATACTCCTGGACATTACCAGACTCATTTAGGTTTAAAACAACCTACAGGAGCCACAAGAAATATGTGAAAAAAGCACTGAATCAAGGGCTCAAGAAACTTGAATTTTATTCCACAGTCATTAGCTGAATGAATTTTGGTGAATCTCACATTCTCAGTGCACCAATTTTTCTCATCTGTCATATCAAAGAATGTTCTCTAAAGTCTTTCCCAAATATAATGTTCTGTGATTCTCTCCCTATAAAAAGTGCCAGAGTAATAGGACATATTCTTAACAACTAATTGCTCTTGAGTCAAACTTCTTTGTCAAATAAAATATGTTCAAAGCCCAAACATAAGACTGTTGGTACCTACCTCAGGTGGGCCACTATCCTCAAGGGAGCTAATCCTCCCAACTGGCAGAATACCTACCACACCTCCCCACCACTTAGCTACCTCTGGGCGCTGGTCCTCCCAAGACTCCAGTCACAGGTGATGTTCTTCTTTACAATGTTTTGAAAGCCAATTGTGAAGGACACGGTCATCTGCAGGATCTTATTCATGTCGCTTTTGTATGCAATACACAGCTATGGACACCAAATAAGTCCTTCAATTAATAGAACTGCAAGAAACAGCCATTCAAACAATATGTAGTGAAGAGTCCACATTCCTAGAACTCAGCCACACACTCTGAGAGAGACAACCCAGTTCCTGCCCTCCTACAGCTTACCAGTCTAGCTGGAGCTGTAGAGAGAAATAATTTAGAGACTATTGTTATTTACTTACCTCAATAAAGCTGGGGGAAAATAAAATAAGCACTTTTTCTGAGGCTAAACAAAAATTGTTGTTTAACAGTTTTTAAATGTCTAGCACAGCACTTGGCAGTGAGGATTTTCTAGTATCTCAATTAGAAAACCCCTGTTCTAACCCAATTACCAATGCAACCTTGAACAAGTCACTTAACCTCTTAGAGCCTCAGTTCTTCAACTCTAACTCCCCAGCATCCTTAGCTTCTAAGTCAATTAAGTGCAAAGTTGTTTGGCACAAGAGGAATTTAGAGGAGGAGTTTTCAAGCTTGGCACTATTGACATTTTGAGGGATGGATAATTCTTTGTTGTGGGAACTCTCCTATGTATTGTAGGATATTTAGCAGCAATCCTGGCTTCTACCCACTAGATGCCAGTAGCACCTCCCCAGTTGTGACAACCAAAAATGTCTCTATACGTTGCCAACTCTCCTCTAGGGTCCAAGTCTCCTCATAGGAAGCCCCCACAGTGGAGGACAGGCTGAAGATGGGAGGGCCCCACAACCTGAACCATTTAGCCCTAAGCCCCACTGCAGCCCAACTAAGAAAGGACTTGAAACTACTGCCATGAGCTCCACCACACTGGTAAGACTCACTCTGGTTCCCAAGGGGCAAATGAGCTGCACTTCTTTATGAAGGATGGCAGAGCAAAGGATGTAAGAGGCGTTCAAGAAATTTATCAGTCATTCCATCAATAATAACAACTATAATAACAGTAACTAGCCACTGAGTCCTTACTTCTGTGCAAGCACCTTACTAGACTATCTCTTTGAATCTTCAACACAGTCCTGAGAGGTAGACCACATTATTACCCATTTTACAGATAAGTAAATTAAGGTATAGTATACTTAAGTAAGACACTGAGGACACACACGGTGTAGAATCAGGATTCAAACCCAGATAGTCTGACTATAGAGTATGCACTCTTATTCTTAGAAAGCAAAGAAAATACTGGAGCAAATAAAACCTCTATAGGTTTCATAACTAATTCAAAGACATTTCCAGGTAACAACACACAAGTGGGTGCCAGTGGTGCCTCTTCATGCTTGAAACAGCAGTTAAGAGACCTAGAACCTCCACCCAAAATGCCTTGAACAAATCATAGCAATCACTCCTTTCTACTTCTGTTTTTTCCATCTCAAACTCACAGAATAACACCAATCTCTCCCTTCCCACCTGGCCTGGAAGCAGGAGGACCACTACTCACATGTGTGTACTGATCCAGCCGATAGCCCCTCTGGGCAGCCGGGGGGGTTAGGACAAGGTGTCGAGGCTGACGAAGGCTGAACCTCCCACAGAAAGGTTCCGTCCCACTGGTGAGGTCCCCATCTGAGCTGGAACTTTCTGAGCCTGGAGGCAATTTGGATAAAATAGGAAAACAGGTATAGATGTTAAACAAGACAAAGCTTCCCAACATGTGTGCAGGGAATGGATTGTGGGTTCAAGGTGATGTTGGTCCTTCAGCCCTTGGAAGAGCTGGGCAGGGCTTAAGTGGCCAGTACACCCTCCCCACTCTGCCACCAGGTGAAGGCTTCAGCCATAAGAAACCCTTTCTGTCTGCCCTGGAACACAGAAAACCCATTACCATTTTCTCTGTGTACCAGAACATGAAAAAAATATTGAAAAGCAAAGTGACAAGGAATGGCAGCTGTAATTTAGTTCAACCTTAATAGTCATTTCAGAAACACACCCTCACATTTAAAAAAAATTTTAAGACTACTCTCTTATGTAATAATTCCTTTAGATGCAATTTGAATTAAACAAGATTTGTGTGGTTGTTGCTGTTTCCACCTATGTATTTACCCTTCTCCCACTGTGTGGCATGGAAGTATCTGCGGAGGGCTCCGCTCCATCTGTCTGCTCAGCAGGAATGCCTTTTCCTCCTGTCATCACTCACATCAATTGAAATTACAATAAAAAGGAAATAGTAAGCTGAGGAGGCATGTCCTACGTTCCTGGGCAAGCATCCCCTCCTGAGCACATAGCCACTCTCTTGTTCACTCAGTGTCCAAATCCAGTTCTCCTATTTTTATTTGATTCTGTTAGCATCTTGCAGAGGAAATGAAGACTGTTCCCATTTTATAGGAGAAAAAGAGAGAAGACAATGATGAAAAAAGAGGATCAGAATTTCTCAAACCAAGGACAGCACCTTGTTCGAATCCAAGCCAGAGCAGGATAGTAGCCGAAAGGGGTTCCAGCTTGCATTTTACTGCAAGTAACTCCTCAATGGCTATTTGAATCTATTAAAAAGAAAAAAGATAGCAAGAGTTCATACTGTGGACATAAAGACCACCCTTAATTCTCCCACCTGCACCCTCATTATTTGAAGGAAGTTCCCACCTGATGTGCTGTGGCATTTGCAGGAATTGGCTGACTAGAGACATTGTCCCAAATAAGGAAGAAATTTCCTCTGCCTGACACATTCAGCATCTAAAAGTCAAGAGAGACAGAACTAAATGATGTTTGATAATTATCCAGAAAGTCAATCCAGGAACATAGGACATACCTCCTCAGTTTACTATTTCCTTTCTATCATAATTTAATTTTTTTAAACCCACTATTATCTAGAAAGCACTGAAGAACACAGTGTCAATGCCTAATGAAAACTTTTCTTGGAATAATGCATGTGTCTGTCTTCCTAATTATCCATGCCCCTCTTCTTAGAACATGAAAGGTAAAGTCTGCCAATGAACATCGCATGCTCAGCCCTTTCTCCCAGGGGTGGCCAGGAAAGCAGAAGCAGCCATGTGACACACCACAGTCTTCCAGAGGCTTATTCAGTCTCTGCCTTTCTTCCAACACATTCCCTGTTGGCCACATTCCACTTTTGCCATGGACTGAGATCTATATAGCTTTTCATCTTTTAAATCACTTGTTATTTTCTACTTTGCTCTATGGTTGTTGTGTACATGCTTTACTATTAGACTGTAAGCTTCAGAGGACAGAGTCCATATTGATTTATCTTTGTATGCCAAGAGGGAACAACAGAAGAACATGAAAATTGTTCAACAAAATTACAAGGATACTTCAGAAATTTCATGGAAAATAGAATGATGAGATAATACTAATGTTTCCATGAAAGTTTTGAAGTACCCTTGTATGGGGCACAATTGAGAGATTCAAAGGACATACCTAAACAAAGTAGACGTAGAAAACATTGCAGTTGGGGAAATAGGACCTAAATTGGTCAAAAAATCATGGAACTTCACATGTGTGTGCTCATGTGTATGCACATGTGCAAGAATGCATGGGTGCATACGTGTGTGTACGTGTGTGTGCAGGACCTTATTTCTATTCTAGGGAATAAGTTTCCAAAAGAAGATTTGCTTGGAACTTAAATTCCTAAAACTAAGTCAATGAGTAAGGTAATCTCAATAATAAGACTCTGCATTTTTTAAAAAATGTCTTCACAACCCTATTGGATAGATACCCTACTTTTTTGGCAGTGGAGTTATAATTACAACTCAGGTCTCTTGGCTCACACCCTGTGACCCTTCTACTAAGCAAGACTGGATTCCTTTCACAGATCAGTTCCATGGGACTGGAAGAGACTCAGACCTGTATTTCTGGAAGTCTCTGGGCTTGGGCTCGGATCTGGTGCTTCTCTCGGAGATAAGTGGTGACCACATCAGGATTCAGCCAGGTGTTATGAATCTGGACACCAATTCTCACCCCCCTGCTGGGGGCTATTCCATTATGCTCTGCTTCAAGGTAATACTTGGCTCCACCCAACAGCTCCAACTTGGGGGTCTTCTGTTGCCAGGTCTCTGCATTCCCATTCCGTTCCCAGGAGTCAAACCAGTCAGCAGTGTCAGCCCTGATGGAAGCCACTTTCACCTGTGCCCCAATAAGCACATCAGGATCAACACTGGGAAGCTTCTGGGCAGCTCCTTCTCAAACATGAAGTGTCTGAACAGCTACTAACAAGAGACTTTTTAACTGGTCTGTCTTTTCCAACAAGTTATCCCAGCCACCTCAGCCCTGTGGTTGTTTATGCTTCTTCACGCCTCCTTCTTTCTCTCTTTCTTTTTCAATTGAATAGTATTCAAACGAGGCTAGATGGACCATGTTTAGAGCAGGAATAACCAACCTAAAACCCTAGGTTTACAAGATGCTGTGCAGAAAGTACTATTTAGCCTTTGAGAGACTTAGAATAACTTGACCACATCAAAATCTATGACGTTTCTCTAACCAAGTAGCGAACCAATTTCAAGGAAGCATATTAACAATTTGTGAAAAAATATTGCAGTGCTTTGTCAATGGTACCACTGAATTTTGGCTATTTATTAAGGGCATCTTTTCTTATCCTTTAAAGTTGATGGGGAGATTCCTGCACAAGGCTGACTACATCTCTACCCCAAATTAGTGGAAAAGGCAATACAAACTTTCTGTATTTTGTATTCTAAAGCTCACTTTAGAATAGTAAACATTTTAATCTTTGAAGGGATTAAAAAGACTCAAGACTACACTAAACAGGAAAATCATAATCACAATGCAGTCACTGCTACAGACAAATCTGAGTTTGAATCCTGAATATGCCTCTGGCTATACAAGTGGTCCTGGATTGGCTACATAATCCTTCTGAGCCTCAATTTTCTCATCTGGAAAATGGAGATAAATATACATATTTCACAGAGAGGCAGTGAAGATCAGAGACAAGGTATGTAAAAGATGTAGCATAATGTCTGGCTTACAGTAAATGCTCAATATATGGTAGATACCATTACATCGAGCCAAATTCTTTTTCAACAATTTAAGTCCTTGGTTACCTAATGGCATGTTACAACTATCTGTACAATATGAGAGCTTTAGCTTTGATTTTTTCTTTTTTCAGGGATACAGGACTGGGGACAAAGAAAAGGAAAATGAGGGCCGGCCTGTGGCTCACTCGGGAGAGTGTGGTGCTGATAACACCAAGGCCACGGGTTCGGATCCCTATAAAGGGGTGGCTGGTTAGCTCACTTGGGAGAGCGTGGTCCTGACAATACCAAGTCAAGGGTTAAGATCCCATTACCGGTCATCAAAAAAAAAAAAAAAGAAAGAAAGAAAAGGAAAGGAAAATGAGAGGAAGGTAAATACCTTAGTCCTTGGTTCCTCTGACCAACTGAAATGCAAAGAAGCTTGGCTGTCTGCTTGGATCCAGAAAGTATAATTATTTGTCTCTGGAGCCACAAAGAACCCACTGAGCCTTGCTCTGTAAAGCAGAAGATCACAGAGTTAAGCAAGAGTAGCCAAGGCCTGAATCACCAAACCGACAAATGATTGCACTTGTACTTTGTTTTTCTTTATGGTAGTAAGGAAGAGAAACCTGATTCTTATACCATGTGATTGTCCAGAGTATTCTAGAAAGAACTGTAGCACCTGCACAGTCTCAGTGTCCCAATCGTCCCTTCACTGGCCACAAATCTCCTTGCACTTGTGTCCTCTTTGGGAACGTCACAGCCATAGCAAAGGACTGTGTGGAGGCTCAGCTGAGAAAACCACCAAACATAGCCATACAGGCCTTGGGCCATGGCAGGAACTCAATCAATAGTTCAATCAACATTTAAAAAATAAGATAAACTGTAGTGAACTATGTCAGAGATAAATGTGACTAAGACACTCGTTAAACTACCCAAATAAATATCAAGAATATCTTCTGCTTGTTATTTTTTAAATCTTCAGATAACCAATATAAAGAGGTTTTTAATTTTGCTTTAATATACACATTACTTTTATCTTAAGAGAGAATTTTATATTTAAAAACAGTTTTGAAAATAGCTATTTTAAAGGTCCATCAACATAATAATATTAATTTACCAATAAGTATTCCAATTTTTTAATTTATAATTTTTAAAAAATTAATGAGAGAGGAAATGGAAAGTGAGTTACTATCTGGTTTGTGACTCAGAATGGCTGTTAAAGGAACATACCCTACAGTTCCCACCATATTAATCAAAACATTCTTTGCCTTTTGATGTGGTCTGATTCACTCCTTAACACTCCCAAACACACTGAATATAGATGAAAGATTTTCCTTTGAACATTATCAATGGTCCTCAAAAAATACAATAAAGGTGCATTATTAGGTGCCACAGTGAACTGCAAATTACTGCCACTTTAGAACCATAAATTGGCAGTTAAATGCCTCCTTAGTAAGACTTCAGGAGATGCTCCTCCATTCACAGATTTTCTTCCCGATTTGGCTTCTTCATCCCTGAAATTCCCTAAACAAAGAACAAAGCCTTTCTTTCCACGATTGAGTTGAGATATAAAATGATAAGAACCTTGGAGGAAGTCACGGATTGGCTGAAATTCAAACTCAAGAGTCAGAAACAACCTCTCTGAGATTTCGAAGGGAGAAGAGGTTGGTCACACAGTAAAGGATTGATCACTGCACATATGCACAGAGAGCACACGAAGTGAACACTGTCTAAGTAGTTCTCAAACTTTCTGTATTTTTAAGCTCACTTTAGAATAGTAAACATTTTAATCTTCGAAGGGATTAAAAAGACTCAAGACTACGCTAAACAGGAAAATCGTAATCACAATGCAGTCACTACTACAGAAAACAATGTCTCGCAGAATCCATAAGAGCTCCCCCCATACACAGGTCACTGGGTTGACCTTCAGCCTTGGGTAGTTGCTTCAACAGATCATTTGCTGCCCAGCCTTTCCTCCCTCATACGCCCAAAGGGCAAAGTCTTGCATCTGTCATTAGCATCAACCAGATGTTAGTTTCACTTCTTAACCACATCCCTGCAGCAAGTTTTATCCTGCTGTCTACCAGGTCTCCCAGCCTGCTCAGCTCAGTGTTCTGATTGATAATCATCTCCCAAAGAGGATTGTAAACTGAATTGTAGAAAATATAAATTTTACATATTGATCAAAATGTATAGTGCACCTACAAAGTGTCTGTTGGTTACTAGTGAGACCAATACTGGTTGAGAACACTGTCCAACTCTGTTGTTGAATTGGCTGTATCCTAGTCTCACCTAGGCTAATAAGGACGCTTTTGATATGGACTTCCACTTTTCCTATAACATACCTGAAAGGTTGTCCTTCCTTTGACCAAAATCCAGATGGAGAACTGGCATTAGGGACAATCTGCCACCTGTACCCAGGGGTGGCGTCAGTCAGTTCCAAGCCTTCAGCAGCATCTCCAACTTCAAAAAGAAGCCCACGATTACCTGTAAGACATGTATGTCTCATAAACGTCAGAGGGTATTCCTCCCAAAATTGAGGAACTACTTTATTTCAAATTACAGAGCAAAAGACGACCCAGGTACTATCTGTAAAGGTGAGTCAACACATGAAGTGGTCATGGGTATCATCTGTAGATAATATAAGTGCTCTGGAAAGCAGAAAATATTCATTGGGGTAAGATGCAGCCTCTTGGGAAGAGAGACTCAATAAGAAAACAGTAAGGGGAGACATTCTCAGAGGACCAGAGAAGAGAAGGAAGCCCTTTCTAAGGCAGTATCTAGAGAAGAGAACCAAGTCCTGGAGAAAATGTCAAAGAGCAAACAGTACTGTGGTTGGGTAAAAGGAGGGCAATGTGATTATGTGCTTGTGACGTGACTTGTCTTTGTGCTTCCTGAAGCCAGAAATGGAATTCAGTATCTTTTAAGGTCAAGTTCAGCCTGGGAATTCTAGGCCCTAAAAGACCAGAAACTTTTCACCAAATTTGTCAATACTTAAATTTTTCAAGTGCCATGGCCTCAATTTGTGAACCTCCACCTAGAACCAGTTATGTAACATGCTGTTATTATGTGACATTTTAAGTGATGTTGTACTTATTACTTTCTGTTTTATGTTAAGCAAACCAAGCCAAAAGCACGAGTGCAAGCAACATTGGACACTAACTTGGGTTGGGGGTGAAAGCTCTGTAATCATACAGCTGTGGGTTCAGATTCCAGCTCTGCCACTTAGTAGATGCGTAGGTTTGAGCAAATTGTTTCATTCCCCTGTGTCTTCATTTTCTCATGCACCAAAATGGGGCCAATAATGAATAGAAATAATATGCTAGGACTAAGGGAGCCAGAAATATATACACAGAGCCTGAAATATAGTTGGTGCTCAATCAAGGATAACTATGGCAATTATAATTATTTTAAACTGCTACTGTTGTTTCTCACTGACTCCTAAAATAAAGAGGTAGATAAGGAATAAGCAGAAAAGTAAGAGCATATTTTAAGAATGTTACTTTAAACCAGGGTTTCTCAACCTCACCACCATTGACATTGCAGCCTGGATAACTCTGCTATGCGAGCTGTCCTGTGCACTGCAGGGTGTTTAGCAGCATCTCTGTCCCCTACCCACCACATGCCAGTATCACTACCACCACCCTAGGTGTAACAGCCAAAAATGTTTCCAGACATTGCCAAATGTCCCCCAAGGGGCAAAATCACCCCAGGTTGAGAACCGCTAGTTAATGTTGTAATTTTCCCCACTTCCATGGAAATAAACTTTGAAAGCTCTTCATAAAGGACATTACTAACTAACTGTACAACTAACTGCATTCAGTAAATTATCCTACCACTATCCAGGTAGCTAAAGCAGGAAGTGCTCATAGAGAGAGCAGGCTTTCTATTTACTGACACAGGAAACACATTCTCTGGATTACTTGTTTCAGTAGTTTTATTTCCTTGGATGGGAGCTTTCCCTAGGTAAAAACTGCAGATCTGGGAGCTGGAGAATTCTCCAGCAGAAGTTTTGCATGCATTTTCACACCTGAGTGGCCTTTCTTTAGATTTTCTTCCCCCACTGGGCAGCTTTCCGTATAGGTGCTGAGCCTCTCAAGTTGACTCTCACTGCCTGCAGTTTAACCATTACCCTTTCTGCACAGATGTGCAGCCGTGGTTCTGGGCTGGGTCACACAACAACCACTTTTAATCCCTAACTACACTTGAGCCTCCAGTTCCAATGTTTAGCAGAAAGTGTTGCAATGTTGTGCTTTAATTTGCAGCCGTGAGGTGAAAGCTTTAAACAAAGACAGGTGGAACCTGCTACATTATCTCGTACACTTCTGGCCACTTCAGGCATAAGCTGATAGCAATGTCACAATACATCCCTATTTGTCAAAAATGACAAATGCCCACAATGGCAAAAAGGCAACATTTAGATGCATCCCATTGTGCCCTATTCTCTGGCCTCGTCTAATGCTGTTGTTATGATCAGAGAAGAGCATGCTCTCTCTAATGCTCCTGTCTTCTTAGACAATGGGAATGCACTGACCCATCATAGGAAGGGAGGCAGTTTGAGGATTTCTACCAGTAGCTACAGAAATGTCTTCACGGCAGTTATGTTTTCTGGATCATAGTCTTCACTGAACCACACTGGCCATATGTCTGGCTGGGGCTAGGAATGCAGTGTCGCTAAGTACCTGAGAACACTAAGAGCCTCCCTGATATGAAAGCCTTGACCAGGGTATCATGGACCTGGGGCTCACCAAGCTAACCAGTCAAAGAGCTGAGGCAGAATTCAAACACTCTGATTTCTAGCCCCAGGCCTGTATGATTACAAACGTAAACAGAGAGTTCATTCAACAGACCTGATGACTTCCTTACCTGCCTGAGGAGCAGTGAGTCTTGCATCTTTTTCTGGAGCTCTAGTGGTGCACTCAATCTTCCTGGGAGAGACATGTCTAATATCGCATGGAATGCCTTGAAAGAATTTTAAAAATTATAGATACAGATATATAGATATATAGATACATATGTGTGATAGCAGTGCCAGACTGAAGTAGACAAGTTCCTATTCTAAAGCAAAGGGCTGGTTCTGGATAGAATAGCAAAAGTTGTCACCCCAGTTGAAGGAGGCCAGGAAAGTGAGAGCAGCTTAGAGGAATCTGAAAGAAAGCCATGTAGTGCAATGCCATTCACTGGGGATTCTGAGCTTGGAGGGTAAGTGTGACACTACACTGTGAGGACACTCCCCCTGCATCCTCGGTGTCACCAGCTAGAGGTTCATCCCACCTGGTCAGCAGAACAAAAAGTTATAGACAAGTACCACAAAAGGTTTGCCACCCACTCCTGCTTGTCTCTGTAGAGATGGCTAAGGGGGGAGGGTGGGAAGAAGAGTGGATTTTTAGCAGGCGTAGACCCCTGTGAAGAGGCAGCTACACTCTTTCCTTCTCTTCACCCTCAAGACAGGGACACCTGAGGGAATTGCCCATGTATTGTGAGCAGGTCTGCGGGATATCCTGTTCCTTTCACACATGCAGAGCAGCAAGACTGAAATCCCACCTGGTCCCAACCAAACACAGATAAAAGACCTTAGGCAAGATAAGTTGGAAGCAGCAAAGGTTGCTTCCCCCACACTCCTCATGCCAAAAGAGACACATAATCTCCTACAGCACTTAAAACTATGGACTATTTTCAGGCATTTCAACATAGTTACCTGCAATGGTAACCTGGGCAGGATTGCCAAAGAAGTCTCCTGTAATTATGAGGTCTGTTCTTCCCCCAAGGCTCCCACTTTCTGGAAACACAGATAATATCTCTGCAAGAGTTTAAAAAAAAAGAAAAGTAAGATTCCAAATATAGACCAGGATATGACCCAGATAATAACATAATAATAGAAACTATCAATAATTTATTTCTTACTTTAACTTTCTAAGTCCAGCAAGAGTTGGAATTTTTTCTAGTAATAGCCATTTTAAAATGCACATAATAAGTAAAGGACTATAAATATATGTTACACAGGATCAATATTTGAAAGGAAGGGGGAATGCAGAGTCACTCACCGTATCACAAAAGCCCCTACACCCCTTGATGCTTTCTTGGGGAATCTGTCACCAGACCTCAAGGACTCCATTTACAAGTTAGGGAGCAGTAGGTTACACCACATGGAGGAGTCAACTTTGGAATATCAGTCAAGGCCTCAATTCACCCATGAGTCTGCAATTTGGTCTAAGCAGAGGAATGAGCTAACTGTCCTCAGCATCCTTCCACTCTCCCCACGCCACAAGCTCCTGCCCCCTGTGCTCTCTCTACCTCATGCCCAGCGCTTTCACACTGCTCCTGATTGTTGGAACCCCCCGCGGTCATGTGTCACATATCCCCAAGAATTTAACTTCATCTCACCCTGTCTTCTCTCATGATCAGACTTTCACAGTTCTAAGTTTCATTCCCTCCAGGGGAAAGAGGAGTTGTGTTTTCTGACAAACTGAAGGTACAAGTAGACTAATCATGAATGGTCACCACTCCCAAATACAAATTTTAGGGCGTGTTTCCTTATGCTTGCCCATAAGATGAAGTAGAGATACATGGGGGCAAAGATTATGTTATACTCAAATGTGAAAATTTGACACTAATAATAAAAAATCCCTTTGTTTAACCTACTATTTTATCATTCTTTCTTTTTTACACTGACACTGGAATTTTGTATTAGCTTTGTGTTGAGATTATGTATTCAAAATTATGCAGGCTAAGCAATTTATGAAGTTCGTAATCTTTTAACATGGTTGTAGATATCTCATAATTCTTTTCAACATTCACAGAGCACCTACTCTATGGTGCCAGGGATACAAAAATGAATACAAAATAGCTTCTTCTCTCGAGGAGACCAGTATGGTAAGGAAGGGCAGGTGCACAAAAGTATAATTATAAGACTTTGGGTTAGCAAATTAGAAAGAGTATATGAAAGTACAGAGGGCAAGTTTAGGAGTAGGTGGGTATGGAAGAGTAGAAGAAAATTTCTAGAGAAGACAACTGAGCTGAATCTTAAAGGATGAGAGCTGGCTAAGTAAATGGGAGAAAGAGATGGTATTTAAAGGAAGTAACAGCCTGAGCATGGAGAGAAGAAATTGCACTGGGCATTGCAATTGTAAGTATTGCTGGAATATGAAAGAGAGAGAGATGGAGCTGGAGAAGCAGAGAAGGAGAAGATCAGAAGCTCAGACCATGTCCTGTAGGGGATGGGAAGGCTTTAGAGGACAGTAAGCAAGGAAGAAGCGTCAGATGTGTGCCTGATGTAGAGAACTGTAGTGGCCATGCAGACCGCGGATCAGCAGGGGACAGATGGCAGATGAAGGGCTCTTAGAAATCAGGCAGTATGCCACGCCAGAGATGATGGGGTTCAGAATTAGGCAGCGGGTTGTAGAGATAAAGTATTTAAGAAATATATGGGGGGTAAAACTGGCAGAAATTGGTGATTGAATACACGTAGAAATGAGGGAAATAAGAGAGGGAAATCTTGGGTGGAGGCAATCATCAAAATTCAGCTTTTGCAGGATTAGACCATTTAGATCGTGAATGGCATTTGCCCAACGACCTATGAAATATCTTTCACTTTTGGCAAAAGTAGATTATGATTGCTTCTGGAATGTGCACCTACCTCACAGACATTTCTTCAGTGGCCTTGTAATTGTATTCAACACTAGAATCTAAGTACTCTTCTTTAGTAGCTAAATTTCTACTACTAAATTGAGTTCACAATTCCATGCAAGTTTTCAATTTTCAGTATTTGTTTTTTAGTTTGAGGGTTTACTCGTGAGATTGCAACACAATAGCTACCATCAGTATCAGCAAGTCATACAGTTCGGAACGAATGCTCAGAGATGGGGTGTTAGAATAAATTGAAAGATGTGTTTTTAGATTTTTAAATGCACCTCTTTTCTGCTATTTTTCAGAACATAGAACATGGCATGACTCCCCCTTCTTTCATTCAATCTATATCTATAGACTTTGTAGAGACTTTGTATAGAACTCTATGACCAAGCCTCTTTTAATACAGTAACTAAAGCTGACACTGACACAAGCAACTTAATATTAACCAAAACCAAAGAGGCATCCATGACTGTAGGGATAGCTTTAGGTGTTAAATGCTCATAGGAAAATGGCCAGAAGTGAGGGAAGGAGGATCCAAGGGTCTACGGTTAAGTGGGGCATGAGAGAAGGGATAAGGAGTACAGGGTGGAGAGAAATAGTACCTGAGTGTGTCTGGTACAGGAAAAGGTCCTGTTTAGCACTGATGAGCCACGCACTCTTGTGTACCATCGACCTTCAAAAAAGACAAAGTTGTGCTTTGGATGAAAACATCAGCTGGGATTGCATTTTTTAAATAGGCTGTCTAAAAGGAAATCACGGACTAACCTCTAGTGATCTTTAGAACAGTTCGGATACCAGCTCCCTTCCATGATGAGAGAAAAATACCAATGGGTCAAAGTTTTTTCTATTCTACAAAATTATTTATTGTATGGGAATAATACCTACTTCACAGGGCATCAGAAACATTAAAAGGAATGAGGAACATGAAAGGGCCTAGACTGAGCTAGCCTATAGTAGATAGTCCGCAAACATTAGTTGTATTCCTTCTTAAATGAAAGAGAGAAAGAGATAACTTCCACATGTTTTGGGCTGTACAGCTATGGGTAACGTGTCATTATCATCACAATGAAATTAATATCATCTAGACAATGCATTTTTAAGGAAAACAACTGGCAAATTATATAGTGGCAGAACATGAGGTAAGGCATTCAAAAATCTGGAATCCTAATTTATCTTTCCAAAGCTTGACAAAATTTGGACTCTTTCCATCTTGAAGAAGACATTTCCTAAAATGGTACAATGCATTTCATGAAACTATGTTTCACACGCTTTTTAGATTCACAATACTTTGAAATTACTTGAGAAGTAATTCCCAATGTTTTGTGCAATCACCACATTGAAACACTTTTGTTGCCTGTAGATGAGTGCATAAGACACAGTTATATTTACCCAAGTATAAGAAATCAAGTAGGTACATGTGGTTTTATTATACTATTGTCTGTGTATGTTTGAAATTGTCTACTATAAAAGGTTAAAGAAAGTAAGCAAGACGAGAAAGATAGATAATATAATATAAAAACAAATTTGCCTATTCCCATTTACTTACTTTCCTTTGTTAAATACTGAGAAACTAACATTCTGGGAACCTGTAAAACAAAGAAACAGACATTAATACAGGAATCTGCACAAATCTCCTAGGTTTGCTACCATAAACCCAAGCACTCTAATATCTTCAAGTTACTGGCCAAACCTGTAATTTCTTTAATGGTGCCCAAAACAAACACCTCACAGGCTTAACACCATCAGCCCTGTGCACTTTCAACAATGAGAGGACAACTGTAATACTGCATAGCAGGTAAGAGTCCAGGCTTGGAGGTTAGACTGATTGTGCTTAAATCCTGATCCACTGGTTACTAGCTTCAGTTTTCTCACCTGTAAAGCAAAAATAATTCTACCAACATCACAGGTGAGGATTAAATTAGTTTATATAAAAGCTGTTTCTTACAGTGTTCTTCAGGGAATTCTCAGTAAATGGTAGTTATTACTATGGTCCTCATGAGAACCAATTCTTGAAATTGTTGTTGTTGTTGCTGTTTTGGTTGGTTTGGTTTAGTTTGGTTTCCATATGCAAAGAAAGAAAGAAAGAAGATTTTAAAATTTTGTTACTTCTCTAACAGACCAATGTAGTCGCCTTCCACACGGCACTGCAGAGTCCCAATACCACGGTCTTCCCGAACAGGATAGCTAAAGAAAAAAAAAAAAAACTGAGGTAAGATTATCAGACAACTCAGTTCAGAAGTTCTGGCACTTTAACCAGGAAAGTAAAAAATAAAAGAAAAGGTAAATTAGCCAGAGAAAATTAGTAGGTACTGAAAATATGATGAGCTCATTAGGGCAAATACTTAGGGTTATACTAACGAGAGTTTTCATCAATACATATACTGCCCGTCAAACACACAGTGTGAGTGACAAAATTTAACCTACTCCTAACCTCCATTTGGTCCTTTCTTTTCAAAATCTGTTATGCGACAAGTATAGCAAACCCCTATCAAACAAAAGATCTATTGTCAAGTGTGAACCCCAAAAAGGACAATCCTAAGAAACAAACTGAGGATACCAGAGAGAAACTACATTATAGAATTTGGCTCTACTAAACACTAGTCCCAGAAAGCGAAACCAGAGTATAATTCTTGTAATGGCCTCAAAGGAAAGCTAATCCACCCAGATCAGAGTGAAGTAAAAATCCAGCAAAATGTTTGCTATCTGAACTGGAGCCTGTAAAAAACACTCATTTTTATAATTTCTAGTTGTTTTTGTCTTTGGCTGATCATTATAGCACAGTGGTTAAGAGCATGAGCTCTGGAGGCTGGTTAGTTAGACAGGGTTCAAATCCCAGCTCTGCTACTTGCTCTCTTGATCAAGTTATTTAACCTCTTTGTGCTTCACTTTCCTCATCTGTAAAGTGAGACCCATAACCATAAATACAAGATTACTGGGTGACTTAAATGTAAAGCATTAGAGCAGGCCTTGGCCTATAGTAAGCCCTTAATAAGTATTAGCTAGGATCAGAGAGGCACCCAGCCCGAGAAGCCAAAGATCCGCGGAGACCATGCGCCCTGCGGTGCCAACATGTAACCCAGCAAGTAGGCCTCGCTGCCACTGCCTGACTCCATCCCCAACCCAGCCAAGTGTGCACCAACCAGAGAGCCCTCCAGCCAGAGAGGCCCAAGATCCACAGAGATCACGCACCCTTCAGTGCCAGTGCACAACCCAGCAGGTAGGCCTCGCCACTGCCACCTGACTCCATCCCCAGCCTGGCTAAGGGCACTCTGATCAAAGAGGTGCCCAGCCGGAGAGGCCCAAGATCCATAGAGACTACACACCATGCAGTGCCAGCACGGGACCCAGCAGGTAGGCCTCACCGCCACCACCCGACTATATCCCCAGCTCAGCTGAGTGCACACCGATCAGAGAGGCACCTCCCCAGAGAGGCCCAAGACCTGAGGCGACCATGCACCCGAGGCACCAGTGGGCAACCAAGCAGACACTGAAGCAGCCATGCCAAATTGGCAGCCCCAGCAGCATCCTAGCCAGAAAATAATGTTGAACCAGTGGACCGTGAAACCCTCTGCCACAATGACTAAACATCAAAGGAAGATAGCAGAAATATGAAAAATCAAGAAAGTACACCACCAAAGGGTAATAACTCTCAAGCTCGAGATCCTATAGAACAAGAAGCCCTTGAAATCTCTGACAAGGAATTTCAAGTGATAATTCTAAGTAAACTAAATTAGATACAAGAAAACTCAGCTATATAACACGATGAAAGGAGGAAAATTATACAGGACCTGAAAGAAGAAATGTACAAGGAAATCAATGACTTGAAAAAGAACATAGCAGAGCTTGCCAAGCTGAAGAATTCATTCAATGAAATAAAAAACACAGCAGAGAGATTAGCCAGCAGGCTTGCAGAAGCAGAAGAGAGAATTTCTGACCTTGAAGATGGGCTGTTTGAAATAACACAGGCAGACAGAAAAAAAAGAAAAAAGAATTTAAAACATTGAAGAAAATCTAAAAGAGATATCAGACAACCTTCAGCACTCAAATAGCCGAGTCATGGGTATTCCAGAAGGGGAGGAAAAAGGAGATTGAATTGAAAACATATTCAACAAAATACTGGCAGAAAACTTCCCAGGTATACAAAAAGATCCCCAAACGTATTCAACCCAAAAATGTCTGCTCCAAGACATGTTATAGTCAAATTGGCAAAACTCAAAGACAAAGAGAGAATCTTAAAAGCTGCAAGAGAGAAGCGTCAAATCACCTACAAGGGAGCCCCAATCAGACTAACATCAGACTTTTCATCACAAACCCTAAAAGCCAGTTATGAATGGGATGATATATTCAAAATACTAAAAGATAGAGATTGTCAGCCAAAAATACTCTACCCCACAAGGCTATCCTTCCAAAATGAAGGGCAAATAGTATATTTCTCAGACAAACAAAAACTGTGGGAGTTCACTACCACATGACCACCCTTACAAGAAATTCTCAAGGGAGTACTGGGTTTGGTACCTGAAAAATAACTACCACTGCCATAAAAACTCAAGAAAAATCAAAACCCACTAGTAAAAAAAACTGCAAACAATGAAGAGAAAAAAAAAGTTTATCTACAAGCCAAGGAACCAACAAATACAGAAGACAAATAGGAAATCAGAAAGAAAGGAACAAAAGACACTTAAGACATCCAATCAAAAATCAATAAAATGCTAGGAGTAAATCAACACTTTTCAATTACAACCCTTAATGTAAAAGGATTAAATTCCCCAATCAAAAGACACAGACTGGATGACTGGATTAAAAAGGAGGACCCAACTATATGCTGCCTTCAGGAGACCCACCTCACCTACAAAGACTCACATAGACTAAGAGTGAAAGGATGGAAAAATATTTACCATGCAAACAGAAATGAAAAACAAGCTGGAGTAGCTATTCTTATATCTGATAAAATAGATTTTAAACTAAAAACCATAAAAAGAGATAATGAAGGCTACTACATAATGATAAAAGGATTGATCCATCAAGAAGACATAACAATCATAAATATATATACGCCCAATGTCACAACAGCCAGATTTATAAAGCAAACTCTACTAGACCTAAAGAAGGAAATAGACACTAATACCATAATAGCAGGGGACCTGAACACCCCACTGTCAATATTGGACAGATCATCCAGGCAAAGAATCAGCAGAGAAACACAAGATCTCAACAACACTCTAGACCAATTGGACTTGGCAGATATCTACAGAACATTCCATCCAACAACCTCAGAATATTCATTCTTCTCATCAGCACATGGATCATTCTCCAGAATAGATCACATGTTAGGTCACAGATCAAGTCCCAACAAATTCAAAAAAATTGGAATTATTCCATGTATTTTTTCAGACCACAATGGATTAAAATTAGAAATCAATAACAAACGAAATTCTGGAAACTATACAAACACATGGAAATTAAACAGCATTCTACTTAATGACATATGGGTCCAAAAAGAAATCAAACAGGAAATCAGAAAATTTATTGAAACTAATGAAAACAATGATACATCATACCAAAACCTGTGGGATACTGCAAAAGCAGTACTAAGGGGGAAATTTACTGTATTAAAAGCTTACTTCAGAAGAATGGAAAGATGGCAAGTGAACAACCTAATACTTCACCTTAAAGAACTAGAAAAACAAAAACAATCCAAACCCAAAGTAAGCAGAAAGAAAGAAACCTTTCATATCAGAGCAGAACTTAATGAAATTGACACCCAAAAAATGATACAAAAGATCAATGAATCAAAAAGTTGGCTTTTTGAAAAGATAAATAAAATTGACAAACCATTAGCATGGCTAACTCCAAAAGGTGAGAGAAGACCCAAATAAAAATTACAAATGAAAAAGGTGATGTTACAACTGATACATCTGAAATACAAGGAATCATTCGAGACTACTATAAACAACTATATGCCAACAAATTTGCAAATCTGGAGGAAATGGATAAATTTCTGGACACACTCAAACTACCAAAACTGAGCCAAGAAGATGTAGAAAGTCTGAACAGACCAATAACAATAAAAGAGATTAAAGCTGTTATCAGAAGCCTCCCAACAAAGAAAAGCCCAGGACCAGATGAATTCACAGTAGAATTCTAAGAAACATTTAAAGAGGAATTGACACCAGTTCTCTATAAACTATTCCAAAAGATTGAAACAGAGGCAATTCTCCCAAACTCATTCTATGAAGCAAACATCACCCTGATACCAAAACCAAGTAAAGATAAAACTAAAAAAGAAAACTACAGGCCAATATCCTTGATGAACATAGATGCAAAAATCTGCAATAAAATAGTAGCTAACAGAATACAGCAACACATATGTAAAATTATACACCATGATAAAGTGGGATTCATCCCAGGGATGCAAGGTTGGTACAACATACACAAATCAATAAATGTGATACACCATATCAATAAAATCAATCACAAGGACTATATGATCATCTCTATAGATGCTGGAAAAGCATTTGGTAAAATTCAACACTCATTCATGATAAAGACTCTCTATAAGTTAGGTATAGATGGAAAGTATCTCAACATACTTAAAGCCATATATGATAAACCCACTGCCAATATCATCTTGAATGGGGAGAAGCTAAACGCTTTTCCTTTAAGAACAGGAACTAGACAAGGATGCCCACTCTCACCACTCCTATTCAACATAATGTTGGAAGTACTAGCCAGGGCAATCAGAGAAGAGAAGGAAATAAAGGGCATCCAGATTGGAAAAGATGAAGTCAAACTGTCCCTCTTTGCAGATGACATGATCCTTGATGGGGTTTGGATGTGCTGTCCCCTCCAAAACTCACGTGGAAATTTGATCCCCAATGTGGCAGTGTTGGAAACTGATTGAGTCATGGGGGTGGATCCCTCGTGAATGGATTAATGCTCTCCCTGGGGGAGAGGGGATTAATGAGTGAGCTCTCGCTCTATTACTGCCCATGAGAGCTTATTGCTTTAAAAGACCCTGGCAACTTCTCTCTCTCTCTTGCTTACTCTCTCTCTTGCTTCTTCTCTCTTGCTTCCTCTCACCATGTGATCTGCTTGTACCTGCCAGCTGCCTGCCACTTTCCACCATGAGTAGAAGCAGCCTGAGGCCCATGCCAGATGCAGCTGTCCCAGAATCATAAGCCAAATAAACCTCTTTTCCTTATAAATTACCCAGTCTCAGGTATTTATGTTACAGCAACACAAAATGGACTAATACAATCCTATATATTGAACAGCCTAAATCCTCTACAAAAAAACTCTTAGAGTTGATAAATGATTTCAGCAAATTTGCAGGATACAAAATCAATACACAGAAATCAGTAACATTTCTATTCTCCAATAGTGAACATGCAGAAAAGGAAATCAAGGAAGTTTGCCCATTTACAATAGCCACCAAAAAAATAAAATGCTTAGGAATAGAGTTAACCAAGGATGTGAAAAATCTCTATAATGAGAACTACAAAGCACTGCTGAGAGAAATTAAAGTGGAGAAAAGAAGATGAAAAGATATCCCATGCTCTTGGATTGGAAGAATCAACATTGTGAAAATGTCCATACTACCCAAAGTGATATACAAATTCAATGCAATCCCCATCAAAATTCCAATGACATTTTTCTCAGACATGGAAAAAACTACCCAGACATTTATATGGAATAACAAAAGACCACACATAGCCATAGCAATTCTGAGCAAAAAAAATAAAGCTGGAGGCATAACACTACCTCACTTTAAACTATACTACAAAGCTATAATAACCAAAACAACATGGTACAGGTGTAAAAACAGACACACTGATCAATGGAATAGAATAGAGAATCCAGAAATCAACCCGCACACCTACAACCATCTGATCTTTGACAAAGGCACCAAGCCTACATACTGGGGAGAAGACTGCCTCTTCAGCAAATGGTGCTGGGATAACTGGATATCCATATGGGATATCCAGGAGACTGAATGAAACTAGACCAATACCTCTCACCATATACTAAAATCAACTAAAATGGATTAAAGAATTAAATATACACCCTGACACAATAAAACTTCTTAAAGAAAACATAGGAGAAACACTTCGGGAACTGGACTGGGCATAGACCTCATGAATATGATCCCAAAAGCACAGGCAACCAAACAAAAAATAAACAAATGGGATTATATCAAACTAAAAAGCTTCTTCACAGCAAAAGAAACAATTAACAGAGTTAAAAGACAGCCAACAGAGTGGGAGAAAATATTTGCAAAATATACAGCTGACAGAGGATTAATATCCAGAATATACAAGGAACTGAAACAACTTCACAACCAAAAAAAAAGTAAAAAGTATCCCAATTAAAAAATGGGCAAAAGAGCTAAATAGGCATTTCCCAGAGGAAGATATATGAATGGCAAACAGACACATGAAAAAATGCTCAACATCACTCAGCATTCGGGAAATGCAAATCAAAACCACACTGAGATACCATCTCACCCCAGTTAGGATGGCTAATATCAAAAAGACTGTGAATGATAAATGCTGGCGAGGTTGCGGAGAAAAAGGAACTCTCATACATTGTTGGTGGGACTGCAAAATGGTGCAGCCTCTATGGAAAATGGTATGGAGGTTCCTCAAACAATTGCAGATTGATCTACCATATGACCCAGCTATCCCACTGCTGGGAATACTCCCAGAGGAATGGAAATCATCAAGTCAAATGTATACCTGTTCTCCAATGTCCACTGCAGCACTATTTACAATACCTAAAAGCTGGAACCAGCCCAAATGTCCATCATCAGATGAGTGGATACGGAAAATGTGGTACATCTACACAATGGAATACTACTCAGCTATAAAACAGAATGAAATACTGCCATTTGCAACAACATGGATGGACCTTGAGAGAATTATATTAAGTGAAACAAGTCAGGCACAGAAAGAGAAATATCACATGTTCTCACTTATTTGTGGGAGTTAAAAATAAATAAATAAATACACAAATAACTCGGGGGGGGGGGAAGACACAACAATCACAATTCCTTGAAGTTGATACGACAAGCAAGCAGATATGAGGTTGTTGGGAGGGAGAGTGGAGAGGGAGGAAGGAGGGAGGTTTCAGTAATGGGCCGCAATTATCAACCACATTGAATGTTGACAAAATAAAATAAATTTTTTTAAAAATGAATAAATAAATAAATAAATAAAATAAGTATTATCTATTTGTTTTCAAGAACGGTTTTAGAATACATTTCTATTTGCATTTTGAATCAATTCCTGTGTCTTGAATCAATACCAATAAGTCTAAAGAGAAGGCAGTCAACAGTTATGAGTGTTTGATATTTAAAGATAGATGTGTGCGTTGTGTTCACGTGAAAGAGCCTAAAAGCATATACACTGGCAAGAAAAGAAAGACACTCACCGGCTTCCTGTCTGCTTGTTTACAAGAGAGCAAGCAGTGACCCATTTGTCTCCTTGAGCTTCCAAGATCAATGGGCTGGATTAAAAATGAGAAACAAAAGACAGAAGACAATAGTGCAATGTTCCCAGTAAACATGCTGACAAAACTCAGAGGAAACATGGCTATGAACATTTTCCTCTGGATGTATGGAGCACTATCAGGTGGCTGAAGACTGTGCCCTGGGGGGATGTCGACAAATTCTCAGCTAGAGAGTAGGGGTGCACTCATGGCCCGGAGTTTCACACTGTAGAGGGAGCATTTGCCTTTTCCAAAAAATCGTCTTCATCTCCACACCAGCAATGTTGGATCTACATAGAGTTATTGTGGGGTTTATGCCTTTAGTCCTCCTTTCAAAGGCTGCATCCCAGACCAAGCCTGAGATGGGACCAAGCAGTGAATGTGGTATATTTTTAAGGGTGTGGAGTTTCTATCCCCCACAGACAGAGTAATTTCCTGTGAGACAAGCTGACCATTATTTAATGCCAGAAATGTAGATCCTGAGAGTACTCAAATCATGTTCTCTTCAACTGGGTCAGAATCAGACAGATGGAACAGAACAGAGGATGCCCCCAACCCATCCAGGGGCAAAGGAAAACTTAGACACAGTATGTAGGATCTGTGCAGCTGAGCACAGAGTGAGATTATGCTCCTGCTGCCTTGTAAATCCTCACCCCAACTGCTTCATTTGTTGAATGCTTGTAGTTGCTTAGAGCTTCCCACAAACTCCACAATTTCAACACTTCCCGTCATTCTCCTCTCTCTCTAGCATGGATGATTTAATAGTAACACTTTCCACTTAACAAAGTCATGTTGACATCCTAACTATTCCCAGAACACATTAAAAGCTCAATGGCTTTTAGTACCTTTGTCCCTGTTTTCCTCTGATCCCACTGATAGAATTTCTAAACACACAAATGAATAACAACCAAACAAGGAAGTTATAATGGGCTTTGGGGTTTACACATCATTTTATAAAGAATTTACTCCAGCCTGAGAAACAAGAGGAGGAAGGGTAAGAATCGAAAAAGAAAATCCACAGATGCAATTACAGTACAATTCACACTGAGCCCAGAGTGACTAGTTGTCAGTAAATAAATGAACCAATTTAATCGACCAGTCACAATTACATTAACAAAGTTTGCTGAAGCCCAGCTCACCAGGGACCATAAACTGCAAAGAGGAAAATAGAAATTCTGTGCCAACTGCTTACAATTTATTGCCATCGAGGAAGCTGGTCCCAGGAAGCCATCCAACATATATGTAACTAGTTGAACACAGAAACAAACACTTGCTTACCTATCAATGTACTCAGCCTCAAGATCAAAGGTTTCCAATCTTCCAGTGACAATCCAGCCATACACATGAATGATTTTTCCTATTTTAAAAAAGATTTTTAAAAATTAAGTGTACTTAGCTCAAACTCTGAATGTATAAAATAAACTGTGTTTCTTTTTTGTTATATATACCCAAGATAGCAAGGCTGGTCATGACCCAGAAAATTAACACTTTTATAGACTATACAACAGTAAGGTCAATGGTATGATCCAGTGATCAATATAACACACTAGAAAGGCTAAAATAACCAGTTATTTCAATCACAGACAATAGTCTATAAATGGAGTATGGAAGGAATCATGGGTCTTCTTCATAGTCCCATAAAGTGTGAGGATTCCAGGAAGGAGGGGCCAGTTTCCACACACTGTCCCGTTCCATTCTCCTGGTCTGTGTAGACCATCCATCCAATGTGGTATTTAAGAACAATGTGCCTTGGGGTACTCCACACTTCATGATACTTTCCTCTGGACTCTTGCTAAAATGAACATGTGATGTGAAGAGGATCGTATCACACAATCTGATGGGTCTTTGGAGTTTTTAAACTTTTTTCCATATGTCAAAGCACAAAAGATAAATGTTCCAGATGATGCAAATGGACAGGAACTGAACAAGGGCACAAAACAGCAGCAGAGTTACACATTAAAGAATAAACTATTGGCACATTTCATTTGTTCAACAAATACACACATGTTTAAAGATAGGGCAAATTAGGGATCTGCAAACAGTTGGCATCTGCCTTACTCACTAACATACGAATGACTTCTACCCCTGAGCCTCCTCTGTGTGACTTGCAGGGATTTCTACTTGGGTAGCTAGTTTCTCCTTAATATGCTCCTCTTTTGAGTCTGCAAGAATGGGAATACAAGTACAGCTGTCATCTTTCAGCAAGGTGTGCTCTCAGTACCACTCCCATCCCCACTGCACATAGAAGGTGGGAAAGGAATCTAAAGTAGCCTCTTCTTGGAAAGAGCTGGGGAGCCCCAACCAGATGCTACAGGAACTGATTTCTTCCATATTTGAAAAACACCTATACTCAGCCCTGTGGAACTGCATGAGGCAAAGTTTTAAACAAATACACTATAGCAAGGTAATGTATTTCAACACACAACCCCACAGTTATTTGGAAGCATGTGCCTTCCAAATAATTAGAGAATTGAATCATCTATACTGCAATCTTCTAGCATCAAAGACTATTTTTAGAGACAAGAGAGGTGCTGGTTAATGAGGTAAAATCTCAAAAAACGGAAAACAGCATCTATTGGGCTCATGAAGTCACTTCATTCAAAAGAATGAGTCTTTTCATTAATGTTTAAGGCCACCAAAGAACGTTACCAAGAAGTTGTTCCCCTCATATTGTGCTTGTGTTTTATTGACAGGTGACTTCCAACTTCAGTCATTGGATGACTCACACTAAAACAATAGGAAACTTCCAGGTGGTATCACCGTCATTTTACAGGTGGGTGGGTAGAAAGAGCAAGAACCTAATGACAGATAAAGGTCATAGAATTGGGGGAAACCTGGAGTCTCTAGTTCTCTGCTACTGCTAAAAACTGGCAGAACAATTCTCTTTAATTTTAATAAGGCTAAATTACCAATTTCCTAGATTTAGTGGGCATGACTTCGAGCTTTGATAGTCACAATTTTAAAAACTAATAACAGGTTATAGAAATTAGGAATTCCTGTGATTTTTTTGTTTTGGTTCCAAACAAAGTAGTCCAGCAGAGACTGACGAATAGCTGAGCCAGACCCTGGTGCCTGGGGATTCTGCGTCACAGTGAAGGACTGTTAATCACATATAGAAATCCAAATGCTCATAAAACGTAGTCTCTCCTGTCCCCACATCCTCCCCCATCTCCCTGGATGCTACTCTGGGCAAACTTCCCAAATGAAATGAAAGTAATCGTCTGGAAAGTGATTGCAAAGATGCAGCCATGTGGATTCTGCCTGGAGGGATCACTCCAACCGGGCCAGCCACCAATTGTTCCCCAGAAGGTGGAGGAGACAGCATGCAGAACTCCAGCTCAGTGGAAGAAATGGGCTGGACAGATCTGGGTGCCAGCTGACATCGCATTTCACACCTCATACAGCTGGCTCCTTCCTCATCCCTCACCCTAACAAGACTTCTGCCATCCAGACAGGAGTTTTCTAACACCAGAGCAGCAGGAACCCTAATGTCTGCATGTGATTTTCACAGACCACATCTCTTCTTTAATAAAACATTATCATGTCTTGATTATTCAGACAAATGGAAAGGAACAGATCTGTGAAAAACTCACATGAGTTAGATAATGCCAAATTCACATTCTTCAGAATATAATTTAAATACACACATAATCTGTGTCTACACACACACACACACACACACACACACACAATGTACAAACACTTCTCAGTAATTTAGATATTTATTTTGACATTCTTGACCATTCAGGCCAATTGAAACTAGATCAGTTTACACACTTAGACACAATCATATATAACAATTTAACAATTTGTGTTCCCACACTTATGCCATTCTGGAAACCCTGAACAAATGAAAAACCTAAAATAAAGATAGGAATTTGCCAAGAATCAGACAGCAAATTATATATAATCCTAGCTGTTTCCTACTTAGTTTCCCAGCAGACTTGCCATTCCAGAATCTATTTCTCAGTTACAATTTCTTTTCCTTTTATGTAAATCCCCCAGCTTTACATAATGTTCTTCTCTTCTATCCACCTGACCTTTGTGATCTATGTGATACCTATGGTGTAAACAAATCCCCTAGATTAAGGTCAAAGTAATGGCCTTCCAAGTGGTATCCAATACTACTCAACATAAGACAAAATGGTGGGTGTATGGGCTACTTTGGATTCTGATTTTCTGGGTTCAAATTTCAGCTGTACAATTTATTAGCTATATAAATTTAAGCAAACTACTTAACCTCTCACTACCTCATTTCCTCATCTGTGAAATGGGAATAACGGTAGCTCCTATGTTGTCAGGTTTTTGTGAGGATCTAATAAGATAATACATGTAAAAGCTTAGAATGGAACTTGGCACACAATAAGTGTTCAATAAAGGTTTGTCAATATGTCAATAATTATAAAGTTAAAAACAATGATAATTTCTACTTCCTCCATTCTCCAGCATCGACTGCTTTGATTTCTCTGGACTCTTTCTCTTTCCATGTTGGGATTCCTTTTGTTATCAAAAGTAAAAATAAAGTAATAAAACAACAGCGCCCAGAGGTGAAACCAAACCAGGCTAAAAATGAACTGGAGGTTAACATATTTTCAAAACAGCATCAGAAAAGAAGTTAAATTTTCCCACTGGTAGAGACCAACCACCTAGGTAGAAGAGTTTGCAGCAAGGTTCGGCAAAGGGATTCATAATAATTCCTTTTTCAATAGAAGATTTCTTACCTGGAACTCCGCTTGGTGGATTAACTTGGTAAACGATGGGTGTCTGTGCCTTGGAAAACTGTTTAGAAAAAATTATCACAAGTGAGCATTTCATTAGAATATCCACAAGAGTTGCGAGCCATTCCTCATAAAGCATTAATCTAAGACAGTAAATGGTTACATTCCCTCAAATCACCTTCACAGCTACTTCTTTTTATCCTCATAATATTTCTGTGAAGCAATGTTGACAGATATTATTATATTTCTTCTATAGCTGAGGTAAAGGGCATTCGGTCAAGGTCATACAGCTCTCTATTCTGCATCATATTGTCCAAATCTCAGCAAGCCTGTTTCTGCCGGCCCACCTGCCATACCCAGGAACACGTTTTACCAGAAGCAAAGGTAAGGAGGCCATCATCTAGAATATCAACCTTTTAATTTCATTACTGATGGATTTGGATCTTGAAAGTTTTTATTGTTTTAGAAAGGAATTCACTTATTTAATTGGAAGGATCACAACTTAAATAACTATCAGCTAGCACCTTGGTAGAAATCAGCAATCAATAAAAAAAATGGGAAGTTGAATAGGCACACAAGTAGGGTGCTTGTTATGGAAATGGAAGTTGCCTGCTGGGAGGAAAGTGATTCAAAAGATTCAAGGAGTGGGGAGCAACACTGCTCTTCAAGAAGGAGAAAAACAGTGTCAATGGGAGGGGTGGGAGCCTGCAAAAACCTATTCATGGCACTCCAAATCATTTTACAATTCCCCCTCCACCCCAAAGCACATCATCTACTAACCATAAGCTGCATAAAGGCAGGGACAATGCCTGTTGCATCCCTGTGCATAAGCGGTATGTAGAAGACATTTGAATTTTTGTGAATGATCTGGAATGGCTGATAGACTATGAGGAAGAAGAGGGGGGAATGAAGCAATCCCAGGAATTCTATCTCACCTACAGCATCTGGTTAGCCTAAGATTAGTGCATTACTCCATCAAGAAATCACACTGGGGCCAGTGTGAAGAAATGGAGGAGCATAAGCATGGACTGACCAGGCCAAGATTCAACCCACAAGCTCAAGAAAAGACCTGGTCTCCCCTCCTGCCACCCTCACCACCCCCCAACCTCCTCTAGATGCCTAGACTGCCTGCATTCCACACACCTGCAGTACTTTCTATTTGCATAACAAATTACAGCAAATTGTTTTGTTTGGTCTGCTTCCAGCACCCCAGGAGTCCATCTTCCCAGGGAGATAGCACCAAAGAATAACTTCGATGTTAATCAACAGCCCTAATCAGACACTGAGAATCAACAGACATTTCAACAAAGCTGATGGCCGCTTGTCAAGTGTGGGTTTTAAGTATTGATCCACATGGCTGTACAGTCTGCCATCAAGACTAGTTTTCCCCCTTTCTAAAGGAAAGGGTTGAAACATAGTTCACAGAAAGTACATGCAGTAAGCAGGTCAAAATAAGAATGCTGTGACTTCACAGATTGTGAGCTGGCTCTGATCTCACCAAAAGATAAAGATTAATGCAGTTCCGCACACGCCTGCCAAGCATTCAATCCCCAGCCTGGCCTCCCGGCCATACTGCACTGGCTTCGCCTCGGCTGGGATGACCTTCACACCCACGTCATTTCCACTAGAACATCAGAGGAGCCCAGTGAGGGAGAACGGTGGTTATTGCTCCATCTCACAGATGTTGGAAACTGAGGCAGACGGAACAACCGAGTCCAAACCAAATAAGGAAGCATTCCTTTCGATTTCCAATTTGAAACACAAGAGCTACCACTCAGTTTGTAATCCTCCTACCATAAGTTTGTGGGGGATATAGCAACTCCTTTGTTACTCCCTCCAAACTCCTCAGATAACGGTGGGGCAGGCTCAGGGTTAAACCTCCAAAAGGGCTTCACTTGTGATTCTCTCTGAGCAGACATGGCATAAAATGATACATTTCTAAAAGGAACAGGCCCCTGGTCACCCACCAGGCTAGAGACATGACAAAGTGAAAAATTAATGAGCTTCCAAATCAAGCTTCCCGCATGCTGATTTTCGAACCTAAGTGAGGTCAGCAGCAACAAGGTGGGGAAAGGATGAGCAGCAGATTAGAGAAAGAAAACCACTGCCACCAGCTGCTTGATGAACCTTCTGTGAGCTGCTCAGGCTTGTCAGTGCCCGCAGCAGGCTCTTTGGAGTGGACTGGCAAGATGGAATTAATTTTTAATACTCACTGTTCCTCCAGTCCCAGCTCCAAAACAAAGAGACACGCCGTGTTTTATTTAGCTTGGGATGCCTCTCATTAACTGCATCCCCTGGTGATTTTTCATCAGCTCACCAGGCTAGTTGAACCACTGATGGACTTGTTTTCTTTAATGTGCAATTTTAGGAAGTGTTTCTCTTCTTTCCCCCTCTCTCTCCTTAGCGATCTTTTAATAAATAGGAAAACCACTATCTGGGGTGAAAGGGAGCATGGTGATTAAGGAGCAGGCTCTTCTGTTATATTCCCTGAGACTGTGCAGAGGGGGTGGTGTGGCTGTTAATAAGACAGAATGGTATAGTTTTATTTTTTTTCTTTGCTGCATATGTGCAGAAGCAAAATTCCAGAAAACAAGGTTCTCTTGGACTGAGAAACAAGTTGTTATAGGTGAATCGACAGCAAATTCCAAATCTCAGAAACAAATTGCCTATATAAAATCGGGATTGTATTAGAGATGAATTTAGACAGTGAAGTCTTGTTCTAAAGGAGAATTGGTTAATGATTAAATTGTACTCTTTGGAACAGCTGTTAAACAGAGACACCCTGTGTGAAGTACTACCATATCAATAGGAGCACTGCCAAATCTCTGTCTTTTGTGAAAAGTATTGGACATAACATTTCAGAGATCATTTTGGTATTTGGACAGTAGACTGAGCTAAACATAAAATTAAGCCACAGTGTAGGTATTGAGGCTCTAAGGTAAGTCAGGCATTGGCCTCATAAAGTCAGTCTCTCTCTCTCTCTCTCCTTCCTGTTTGATCTATCTGAGCATGAAGGAGAATTCCACCAGCAAATGTCCTTTCAGTCTAGTACTGGAAAGAGTAGCAGAAATCTACCATAAGCAGAGGAAGAGGTAGAAGTTGGGTCCCTTCACCAGGGAACTTGGGTCCCTGCATCCCTTCACCATCCTGAAATTCAGCATGATCTCAGCTATAAAGTGAAACATTGACCCACGAAGGTAATCTCTGTGGCTCCTCTATGGGCTTCAGTTTAGGTGAGAATTTAGAGTCCTGCAGGTTTAAATCCTGTTTCTGCTATTTACTACCTGGATGACACACAGGCCAGTTATTTAATCTACCTGAACCTCAGATTGCTCATCTATAAAATCAAGATAAATAACTATCCCATAAAATTGTCACGAACATTAAGTTTGACAATGTACATAAAGCACTTAGCTAGAGCCTGACGTACACATGTTCAATATTCATATTTCATTAGTGTAGTCTAAGAAACCCCATTGCTACCATCCACCTTCCTTCTTACCCTGTCAAAGCAGACTCTCTAGATGACTTGCTTGTCAATAACATAAACACATCCTCAAACCAGGCAAACACACATTCTTCCATCCTTAGAACCCACCTTGAAAGTACAGTTGTCTCGTGGTCCTGGACTTGGGCTGCCTACCACCTGTCCTCCAGAGTTCACTTCCAGGGAGTACAGACCCTCATGTGCTTCAGACAGCAGAGATCTAAGGGCAGAAAGAGGAAATCCTTATAAATCAAAAACCATGAATTCCCAGAGCTAGCAGCCCACTTGACCACTTCAAATGTCCTCCCTGCACTTGTGAAACAGAGCTGACCCATATTCCTGTATTTCCCTTTTCACCTCCTAGGTCCACTCACAATTACTAGTCTTTAAAGACTGGATCCTTCAGCAAAAGAAGTTATGATTCTTTGCTGTTGTTGAAAATCTCTGGAAGTTAAAAAAAAAAAAAAAAAAACTGTCCTGCTTCTCATATGCTCATAAGACTTTAAGAACTGGAAGGGACTTTGATAGATTATCTATTCCTAGTTTCCATCTTACAAAATTACAATTCCAGATAGATTAAGAGACTTTTGTGTATGAACACCAAAGGTTAAGGGCAAAGTGAAGCTTGAATCCTAGGTTTTTTCTGGTAAAAGGAATTGATCTTACTTGGTACCAAAAACATTCTTGACTTCATAATCATCCAAACAGCCCATAAACATCTCACATAGCCATCAAGACAGAGAGTCCTGGATCTCCTCTCCTCTTTTCACAAAAACTACAGTGGCTTTGTTGCCATTTTGAGACTGACATCCATGCTGACTTTTGTAAAAGGAGAAATATGATGAATAAGAAAAAAGCTAGATTCAAGAAGTGCCTCCTCTCCAAACCTTCCCAACAAAATCTTTAGTATGACCTTAAATATTTAAATCTGTACTGTTCATTGTGTTAGCCACTAGCCTTATGTGCTTATTGAACATTTGAAATGTGGGTAGTCCCAATTAAGATACACTATAAATGTAAAAAAAACACTGGATTTTGAAAATTTGGTATGCAAGAAAAGGCTATAAAGTATCTCATTAATAATTTGTATAGATTACATATTGAAATGATAATACTTTTGATATATTGGGTTAAATAAAATATATTATTAAAATTAATTTCACTTGTTTCTTTTGGCTTTTTAATGTGGCTACTAGAAAATTTTTAATTATATTTGTGCTCACATATTTTAATTGAGCAGTGCTAAATTTTGAAGCCACAATGGCTGTTTTGAAGAAAGTAGTTATGTCTTTTTATGATAATAAGTATGATGTCATTTCATTGATGACAAACTATACAATTTTTCACACTAAAATGTTAATTGAATTCTATATTTATCCCCCAGTCAATGAGTATATTTAAGAGGGCAGTTTTTTTTTTCTCAAAAAAATGACTTAAAATAAATGGTGCATCCTAAAATCATTAGTATGTTGGGAATGAGGGGAGAGAAGATATAAATCTTCAGAGCTTTGACTTATTTCATGGCAAGTCCTTGCAGAAATTCTATGCCCAAATATGCCATAAAGCTTAAGGAAAACATATAATTCAGTTTTTAAACCAACAGTAGTGCTATAAGGAAGTTCAGTTCATCAGACACCTATTGAGCATCTTCTACTTGTAAGGTACTGGGCAATGTACCATAAGGACTACAGTGATGAGATTAAACACATCTCCTGCCCTTGAAGCACTTAATTCTGTAAGGATGACCCTGACAAGCAGGCGACTAGCATAAGTGTCATGAGAAACACGGGGCTGAGGAAACGGGGTCACTGAGACTATACATGCTGTGCCTTTGTGTAAATTACAAAAGGTCTTTCCTTCAGGATGATGAACTGCACAGAAAAGTGTGTGCGCGCTCCCCCCCCCCCCCCCCCCGTGGATGGATTACTGAAAGGTGTTTCTTTTTCCTGTTTCAAAGAAGGGAAAGGTTACACTCAGTTGTGTGTTCAAGGAAGAGGTGGCATTCATAGTATGGTTGGTGGATTTAAATAGGCAAAAATGAAAGAAAGGGAGTCTTTATGAAAGAGAGAACAGAAAATGAAAGGAAATGTCAATGTTTTTTTCTCTTAACGAATGATCCCCTTTCATGCAGCATCTCTAAGACATGAGTAGAGAAAGAATGAACTAGTGTAAATTTCATAGACCAACAAAAACTTGAGTCAAACAATAAGTTACCTGAACTCCTGTACAAACTTCTTCTAAACAAAGGAAATGCCAAACTCAGCAAACAAATTGATCCTAAGGTAAGCTTCTTTTCTAATCAGTTTTGAGTTTATGCACCATCTTTACAATTAATGCCTATTCCAAATAATGAGTACATTAGACTGAAAAACAGCACCATTTATTGAAATCTTAATAGGCATAGGGCTGTTTGTTTAGAGTATGGTGTTATAACACCAAGGTCAAGGGTTTGGATCCCCATATCAGCCAGGCACCAAAAATACAACAAAAAATAAAAATAAAATAAAATAAATATCCATGTGCCCCATTGATCAAAATAAGTGATTAAAGAAATGAACAAATAGGAGAGAATAATAGCCATAGGGCTGTTGTTAAAAAATAAATTGAAACACAATCCAGCCCCTACTTATAAATACCTCAAATTTCTTTCCCATATGCTCATTCTTCCTTAAGCAACAGAGTCCTGATAGGGACTTTTAAGTATATTCACATTAGACATTTTCAAAACCTATAGCAAGTAATTGCAGTCACAGCAGGAGTTGCTCTAATACATCATCAAAAGCTACTGATGTAAGCAAAATTCACTCATTCTGTCTGGTCTTCCTATTGGGATAGATATACCTGGTCCGGCATGTCACCACAGGCAAATCCAAGAAGACAGGAGAGACATCACAGGGGATACTAGGCAGTGCAGGCACCATTACGTTCACCAGATGTATCTCCAGCTGAGACCCATTGGTGGGGTAAAGGACATCTGACTCCAAACCTAAACACAAGGGAAAAGGGAAATCAGGCTAAGCAGAGTTGTAATCCACATAGGGTAATATAAAAAGTGACCACATGAGGGCAATGTAAGATGCTGAGTTTGCCTAAGGATTAAATTAACACTTACATCCTCATAGCTGCTGTATAAGAGTTTTCTCATTTATGAGTTTATAAAACAATTTTCTCTTTTCAGATGCACTTAAATCCAAGAAAGAATTTTTTTCAACCCTCAGAGTTACTCTCTATTGTACTAGATAGAGATAGGTATGCTAAGCCATGGTTTAGAAGTTCTCAAGTATAGAATTATCAGGAAGACAACCAAAATTCTGGGGTACACGTTGCCAAGTACTATGCTATGCACTCCATATCATCTCCTGTAGGCTTCCTAGAGTCCCATCCCACAGGTTGGGAAAAGAGAGTGGACACACATATGCAGTAGTGTGATGTGCTTTGCTTCTGACATTAGCAAGTGAACATCTGGAAAGACAGAAGTTGGTCAGTCTGTCCATCCCCCTTCAGTCTCTCTCTTACACCTGTCCTTAGACAACAAAGAAAACCGAAGATGCACATTCTTTAGGATTGTGGGTCAATAAATAAAATGTGGGTCATGCACTTAGTAAAACCCAAACCTACCATCAAAAATGACTGTGATCCATGTGCCCCCCGCAAGGCTACCTTCTTCAGGCTCAATACGTAAACTCAGGCGAGGTACTGCAAGGAAGTGAGAAAAACACTGGCTTTGAAGGTCAGATTCTATCTCTCACTTTCCCAATATTTTAAAGCAAAAATTAGCATGCATTAGAATCACCAGAGGGCCTGATAAAGCACAGATGACTGGGCCCACCACCAGAGTTTTGGGTTCTGTAGGTCTAAGGAGGGGCCCACAAATTTCCATTTTTAACCAGATGATGCTGTTCTGGGAAACATACTTCTGAACCCCATTTTAAGGAAAATTCTGACTGATCTCACTCATCTTAGGCATACAAAAACTCAGTGTTCACCAGGACAATCCTGAATTTCTGCTCCTTTTGGAAAGAGCCTCAGAGACAGATTTTGCTCCTATCTGAGCCCATACTATCCCTCCTACCTTCCCCACTCTTTGGTCAGGTGCCCGTATTTAATTGTAAAGGTTGCCACTTAGTTCTTGTATGTCCACTTCCTAGACAGGAGGGAAAAGTCCCTTCTGCAAGCTGTCCCTACTTCAATTCTCCTGCTTCATAAACTGTCTCCTAGTTTCCTCTTCTAAATACATGATCAGAATGACTCCCCAAATAGATACAAAATTCCCTAGATTTTTGCCTTGTCTGCTCAGAGAGGGGTTGCAGCATGGCTCATTGCTGCAATTTCATTTAATAAAAAATATCAGGGCTGGCCAGTTAGCTCAGTTGGTTAGAGTGTGGGGTTATAACAACAAAGTCAGGAGTTTGGATCCCCTTACCAGCCAGCCACCAAAAAAATAAATCAATCAGATAATAAATCATGTTTATCTTTTTTAAAAAGTCAGTATGGACTTCACATGCTAGACTAGATTGGGTCCTCTTCTATAAACCATCAGCCAAGCATGACCTTAATCAATCCCTCCATCTTTGAAGATATTCCTGGACATGACTTGGCAAAGTAAAGCCACTTCAAGGAAGCCAGCAAAAATCAATCAGCTCCTCAGTGAGGTAATAAGCAAGGAAAGTGTTATCAACAGAACAATTATTTATTTACATCAGAACTTAAAGGATAATTCAGGTCATGCTAACTGTGGCTAGCCCAGGGCTTCCATGTGCAGTTATGCAGGATGTGCTCTGCACACCAGACAGTGAAGAACCATCCACATCAACATAATCATCCATGGCAGCCCCAGCCAGACCAGACCACCCCTACCCCTCAAAGATGATTAGATACTTTTATCTAAAGACCAAGAAACAAATGCCATAAAAAAATATAGAGAGGATAACCAAATTCACAGAGAAAATTGGAGACATGATTTGAGAAGATTGGAGATTGTAATACAAGTACTCATTAATCACTACAGCAAGGTAAGTTACTCCCTTTGGGAAGGTAGAAAAGAATTACATTATATAGCCCCAAAAGGAGTTATACAAAAAAGGTTACAAGTTATTAAAAGTTCTGAACTATAACAGCAAACTCCACTGGCCATTAAAAATTGAAATATCGGGCCGACCCTGTGGCTCACTCGGGAGAGTGTGGCGCTGGGAGTGCAGCGGCGCTCCTGCCACGGGTTCAGATCCTACATAGGGATGGCCGGTGTGCTCACTGGCAGAGCGTGCTGCGGGCGACACCAAGCCAAGAGTTACGATCCCCTTACTGGTCACACAAACAAAAGAAAAGAATTGAAATATCAATTCATAACAATTTAGTATATAACCTTAGCTATCAAACAGAAAAATTTATTAAACAAAGAATATTCAAGGATGCCCACTCTCACCACTCCTACTCAACATAGTGTTGGAAGTACTAGCCAGAGCAATCAGAGAAGAGAAGGAAATAAAGGGCATCCAGATTAGAAAAGATGAAGTCAAACTGTCCCTGTTTGCAGATGATATAATCCTATATATCAAACAGCTTAAAGCCTCTACAAAAAAACTCTTAGAGTGGATAAATGATTTCAGCAAAGTTGCAGGACACAAAATCAACACAAAAAATCAGTAGCATTTCTATACTCCAACAGTGAACACGCAGAAGAAGAAATCAAGAAAGCCTGCCCATTTACAATAGCCACCAAAAAAAAACAAAATACTTAGGAATAGAGTTAACCAAGGATGTGAAAAATCTCTATGAAGAGAACTACAAACCACTGTTGAGAGAAATTAAAGAGGACACAAGAAGATAGAAAGACATTCCATGCTCTTGGATTGGAAGAATTAACATTGTGAAAATGTCCATATTACCCAAAGTGATCTACAGATTCAATGCAATCCCCATCAAAATTCCAATGACATTTTCCTTAGACATGGAAAAAAGCTATCCAGACATTTATATGGGATAACAAAAAACCACAAATAGCCAAAGCAATCCTAAGCAAAAAAAAATAAAGCTGGAAGCATAACACTACCTGACTTTAAACCATATTACAAAGCTATAGTGACCAAAACAGCATGGTACAGGCCTAAAAACAGAAACACAGATCAATGGAATAGAATAGAGAACCCAGAAATCAACCCATACACCTACAGCCATCTGATCTTTGACTAAGGCACCGAGTCTACACACTGGGGAAGAGACTTTCTCTTCAGCAAATGCTGCTAGGAAAACTGGATATTCATATGTAGGAGAATGAAACTAGACCCATACCTCTCACCATATGCCAAAATCAACTCAAAGTGGATTAAAGAATTAAATATCCATCCTGAAACAATAAAACTGCTTGAAAAAAAATAGGGGAAACACTCCAGAAAGTAGAAGTGGGTACAGACTTCATGAATAGGACCCAAAAAGCACAGGAAACTATAGGAAAAATAAACAAATGGGATTACATCAAACTAAAAAAAGTGAAAAGACAACCAACAGAGTGGGAGAAAATATTTGCAAAATATACATCTGACAAAGGATTAATATCCAGAATATACAGGAACTCAAACAACTTTACAGTAAAAAAAAAACCCAATTTAAAAATGGGTAAAGGAGCTGAATTGGCATTTCTCTAAGGAAGATATATGAATGGCCAACTGACACATGAAAAAATGCTCAACATCACTCAGCATTTGGGAAATGCAAATCAAAACCACTCTGAGATACCATCTCACTCAAGTTAGGATGGCTAATATCCAAAAAAGTGGGAATGATAAATGCTGACAAGGTTGCAGAGAAAAAGGAACTCTCATACACTGTTGGTGGGACTGCAAAATGGTGCAGCCTTTATGGAAAATGGTATGGAGTTTCCTCAGACAATTACTGATAGATGTACCATATGACCCAGTGATTCCACTGCTGGAAATATACCCAGTGGAATGGAAATCATTATGTTGAAGGGATACCTTACTCACATGTTTATTGTAGCACTATTTACAATAGCCGAGAGTTGGAACCAGCCCACATGTCCATCATCAGATGAGTGGATAAGGAAACTGTGGTATATCTACACAATGGAATACCACTCTGCTATAAAAAAGAATGAAATACTACCATTCACAACAACATGGATGGACTTAGAGAAAATTATACTAAGTGAAACAAGTCAGGCACAGAAAGAGAAATGCCACATGTTCTCATTTATTTGTAGGAGCTATAAATAAATATACAAACAGATAAATGGTAGGGTGGGAGAAGACACAACAATCACAACAATTCCTTGAACTTGTTAAGATAAGTGAACAGATATGAGGTAGTTGGGGGGAGGGGAGGGGGAAGAGTGGGAGGGGGGCAAGAGGAATGGGTAAGGGGACATGAAAATCAACCACAATATATATTGAGAAGTTAAAATGAAAGAAATAAAAGAAAAAGAAAATTTAAGGCCAGAAGCAGATACCTCAACACTCCTCCCAAACGATATTTTTTAATTTATTTTTTCAATTGACAAATACAAATTATATATATTTATGATGACAACCAAAATAATATTTTAAGTATAAATAAGAGTTCTCAAGATAACTTAGTATGCTCTTATCTATAATCCCTTCAGAACACATTCTACTCACCTGCCAAAAGTAGTACTTCAATACTTATCAGAGAGATGAGCCAGACATTCATCTTGTTCACTTAAATCAATCCTCTCAAGATTGCTCAGATATTAAAAGCATTTTCAATTTTGATTGGAGCAGCATAGCTTTTGTGCTTTATAAAAAGTAAAGTAAAAAATTACTATCGTTTTTGCTTACATACTCTTATTTTGCAATAGTGAAACTTGGGAAATTAAGGAAATGATATAACTATGCCCCTAGTGTCTTCAAAGGGACTTACCATATTTTCAAGCTTGGGAGAAATCACCACTCTGCCCACCTTGTATCACCAGCTTATTTTATGCATGTTTAAGTGGGTAAATAAGAATAACCTCTTTCATTTACTCATTATTGAACAAAAGCTGAATTTTTACAAATAAATTCTAGATATCAAAATTCTATTTATGTGGGGGAAAGGATCTGTTTTGTTTTGTTTTGCTTCTGGAAGAGTCTCTGCCCTCAGGAACCTCAGGAATAAAGTAAAAAGCTTAACAAGGCAAATGCTAAGTATGGTTATGGATTGAGAAAATGGTACCTAAGAAGAATTTGGGGAAAATTGTCTTATCCTCACAGCAGAGGAGAAAGGGAGGAAAGAAACAGAAGAAGGAAGTGCAGGACCCTCCAGACTGGACCCCAGGACTCCAGGGTCTCTCTAGCCCACTCCACGATGCCCACCTCTGCCAGCCTCATCTTCCTTAAGCACGGCTTCATTGTGCCATTCTCTGTTTAAAGAGAACTCAATGCAGAAGCTCCATCACTTGTAAAATGATGGTAAGAACTTTCCTCTTAGTATCTTTATCAAGATTAAATGAGATGATGTATACAAAGAAATTAACACAGAGCTTGGCCCAAAGGAAACAGCCACAAATGTTAGATTTCCTTTCACAGGCTCTCTATCTCTGACAAACCCAACGTAAAATCATCTGTCTGTCTTTTCAGTCACTCCAAGACCTGGCCCGGGCCTACCTTTCCAGCTTTTCCTCACATTGCTGTCCTCATTACCACTCAAGAGAAGCCTCCCACACATCAGCCTCTGACCTGGCTCCCACTGGTCCCTTCCTGGATTCCTCAAACTCTCTCTGTGGCCTAATGAGATCCGTGGCCTTCCTGCGTGACCCTGCTCAGCAGCGTCCTCCTCCACCAAATCCTTCCCCAGCCATTCCGGTTCGCATCAACCTCCCACCAGCCTCTAGCTTGTGTCCTGTAGAACCTGGAGCAGAGATGTAGTACCACAAATGCTTCTTCTAGACGGCACATTCCTCAAAGAGAATCAGGAACCCATCTATTTCCACAACCTCTTATTGTGAAGGTCCCGACAGAAGGCTCAGTAAATTCTAATTGATGAGTATACATTGAAATATCCTAAATCTGGGTATACCTAATCTGAGAGCAATGATTTGCATGTATGTGGGGGATGGGCCGACTCCACAGATGGCTGAAATACCCATGACTGTTCTAGAAGGGATACTGAGCTGCTCGCCAGCACCCCCAAGTCAGAGGGCAAGACTAATCCTCTTAAAAATGATTGCTCTGAAATTTTATGAAAATTCAAAAACTTACAGAATTAAATTCACATGCATACATTACTAAATATACACTTAATTTCTATATTTAAGAAAACACTGAGACTTAGCAGAAGTAGTTACACCATTTCAGAAAACATAAAAGCCAAAGTAAACTTCCAGAAAAAGAATATATGCAAAAAAACTTACAATAAACTTATCTGACAGGTATGGCCTGATTAGGATAGCCTGAAATATAAAATAATTTATATTTATATTTAATTCAATGCTGCAAACATTTATTATATGTCTCCTTTATGCTGGGCAGTGTGCTAGGAGCTGGGAAGACAGACAATCTGTGCACCTGCCCTCAAGTCATTATCAAATGGGGTCAGAAGGAAGGCTACTTGTCTTTAGGAAAGGAGTTCTAAAATTTCCAAGTGGATTCAGCAAGTATTCTTTTAAGCTGCAAGATTCCCTATACTTTTACATCTGTTTGGAATAGAATTCAATTTACATTCAATTTTCAGAAACACATCTACTTCACAGAGAAAGGTACCCAGGAGTATTTACTACTTAGTTCAAAACACAGGATCTGACTTGCTTGCTACACCCAACAGAATATGCTCAGCACAGGAGAGTCTATTTTCAATCTGGCTGAATGATTTTAATATTTCATTTCAACACCTACTCCCAAGCTCAGAACAATGGAAATAAACATTCACACATTGATTTTCTTAAAGCCTATGCTCAGACCTGCATCCTTTCCTCTAAAATAGAGCAATCAAATCAGTAATAAATGTGCTTCTTCTTAGTGTTGATTAATCAATCCAATAATTCTTCCTAAGAATAAACTCAGTCTGTATGTATTTCTTTTTACCAGAAAATGTTCATCCACACACGAGAGTTGTGTTCATTTAGTCCAGTCCTCTTTTTCCTCTCATCTTTCTTCTCTCTCTGCTCTCATTCTCACCTCTTCCTTTCTCCCTCCCTCCCCTCTCAGCTCCCCCCCATTTGGGACACTGAGGAACAAAGCTGCTAGGTGCTACTGTAGATCTCCCATTCTTTTTGTTCACCACAGCATTAGCAAGAGATACAATACCTAGAAGATAGACAGCAGAGACCTTTCTGAATCAAACAGTACCTTTTTTCTGATTCTCTCTCGTTGATTCAAGGGAGAAATTATCTTTCCTTTCTAAATGATCTTGTTTCTCTGCCTGCCGAGAACCGATGGCAGTGTTATCTGGTTAGAGCCCAGCCTGCAGCTACCGTGCAGGTAACCCACTCATGTTGGACTCACCTAACCCGTTTGCGTCCCAGCCAAATGTGTACCACAGTAAAAGTTCAGAGCTGACTGGAGGGCAAGTTTAATGATTAACACCAGCTACTTAGGCTTTTTCCTCCAGGCCCTCTGTTAATGACCAAAGAAAGAGTGTCTCACATTTTTCTCCACTCACTGAGTATACTCCAGAGAAGAATTTTAAGCAATAGTCCACCCAGAGAGACAAGCAGGCATTCAAAGTTGAAAGAATTTGCCAATAAGTCAGTGACCAAGCAGAAGGCCCAGGAAAAAGGCCATGAGAGGGCTGACCCCTGTTTACGAGGGGTCTCTAGTTCTTCATCAAGAAGAGTGACTCATAGATGCTGTGCTCTAGGTTGACATTCTCATATCACCATAGGGGTATAGATCTAAAGAAGCAAGGAAAGGAAGCGACTTGTTCAAAGTCTTGCTGAGAGAGGGCTAACTAGCCCTCTTTCTTTTCCTTTTACTTTCCATCCTCTCTCTTGATCTTGCTTTCTCAACCAACAGGAAGTCCTTGACTTGCACCTGTCCCCTTCCAGTAGGACCCAGACCATGTTTCAGTCATTGGTTTGACTGTCTCTTGATAAATAATCAGAGAACTAGTGAGCCTAGGAGGGTCAACCCCACATTCTCACTAGGTCCACATCTGGCTTCTCTGTTCTTGCCCCACTGTCCATTTCAATTTACATCACCTGTTTCCTGATCATGACAGTCTATGCCCAATGTTACCTGACTGGGAGATGTTCTCATCTTCTTTCCTCGCCCTTTAATTTGGAAGAGGAGTCGTTCTGGTAGAATTTGATAGTCCCAAGTCTTCACCTCCAAGGACCATTAATAGACCTAGGGAAGCATCCTCAGCAAGACCAGATTTGATCCATGGTAACACAGCTCAACTTTGAGGAGAACAGTAAAACTATCCTCTAGAAAGTGTAAGGATTTACACCAACTCTTCTGTATAATCACACATTGGCAACCAGTGATAAGCCAAATGATTTTCACAGTGCTGCAGCCAGTAGTGTAGAGAGAGGGGGTCTGGCCATGTGGGGACAGGTAGGGAGTCAATCGCCCTGGCACCTGCCTGCCTGCTGACTCTCAATTTCCACTCTGCATCCCTCCAATGAAATTCGATGGCATCATTTGAACCACATTTGTGGGCCTGGCATATGGGCAATGGCAAGGAGGGGACAGACCGTATTTGGGGAACATAGTCAAAGGAGATTCCAACATTAATGGTATTTTTTTATTTTTGTAAAGAATATCACATTAGTGAATCAGTTAGATGATTCAAAATTATTTTTTTAAAGAATATGACAGAATTCCCACCTTCAAAGTGTTTGCCATCTGGCAGGGAGACAGAAACGTAATCTGATTATTTTACTATATCATTGTAGAGTATCCTGATAAAGACTTAATTCATGTTTTATATCTTGCAACTTCAGCCAAAGGCTTTCATAAATTAACTCCATCTATTCTTGGGTAAATAGCCTATATGGTTATTTATAATTTTTTTTTGACAGCCCAGCTATCAAGACCTCATCCTAAAAGCACCCCAGTCTTCTTATGGGAGTATTTACCTCTCCACTGTTGATCAAAAAAATCTTAATGATACCCAAGACTTCGGTTTCTGTGCTCTGTGCTCTAGGAACTTTCTGGTGGGCAATCAAGCTCTGCTGTTAAAGAAATGAAGTAGAATGAGCCATTTCAAGCCCCAAAGCCTAAAGAGAGAAGTAACAGAACCCTTCCAGCAGTGGCTATGCCACATGGAGGCCTTCCCCATGGGCACCATCATCCACCCCAAGACCCCAAGATGTACACACATACCTACATTTGCTATGCCTCTAGACAAGCCCCACCTTTCTACCTCATCATAGTCCAAAGCTCCTCTCACATAGAAATTCTAAATAACATCTTGAGCCCAGGTCTCTGACCCAGGGATGACGATGCTCCTCAGAAGGCAGCCTGAGCATGGTTCCCTGTCACTCCAAGGAGGGTAGCCATGCCCACCCCCAGACAATGGCAATATGTCACAGCAAGCTACTTCCATAAGTGTTTGTGAAATTCTTAGCACAAAAATTATTGCTGAGGCCCATGGAGCAAACTTGGGAAGGTCGAGGGAAAAAGTCATTCTCTGACCCTTTTCTTTTGTATCCCAGCACCACCCTGAATTCCTGGGAAACTGTGAGGGGTCATGAGAATGCACCTTGCAGATTTCTAGTTACAGGAAGCATAATTGATCAAGGGCCTCGCTGCTGTGCCCTGAAATTTATCAACACATTTGGACTGAGGCCACAGTTCTACAGGCTGCTCTCAGCCAAGGATTGAGTGTGGCAGGGACAGTAAGGCAGGTCCATTGAGAGGAAATGTGGAACTTCTCTAATAGCAGCTCTGTCTTGAAGACTCCCTGACAACATTGATCAACCTTCCTTAGAGTGTGTGGCAGTCGACCATGCTTCTACTTCTCTCTCTTTCACTCATGGTCAGTCTGGCAGCTCTTCCAGCCTTCTCCAGCTCATCTCCATCTTCTCTCACAGCACTTGCCTTAATGCAATCCTTGCTCATTTCATCCTATCTTAGCATCTGCTTCTCAGAGGACCCAGAGTAACACAGGTACACCAAAAGAGAGCACCACTGGCAAGGACTTGGAGTTTGCATTAGTGACCCCAGGAGCAGCATTGATGATGAAGGTCCTTTAGATAGTTTTGCAGGCCATGGACATGAAACAAAGGAATCTAGAAGAAAAGAGGAAGGACAAGATGTGCATCACCTAAGGAACTCTATGAAATCATTGTGCTTGGTGTCTTCCACTTGACCCTCCTGATCTACTCTCACCTGTTCTGTGCCCTGACAGGATGAACTGTGTGGACTGCACCAGTGGGCTTCCTTGCCCATTGACATCTGGTTGGTTTCACAAATGGGGCAATAACCAGGAACCCAGAAGGTGGTGCAGAGGGACAAGATGGGACGAGGGTGTTTTCTCCCAGTTCCATCCCTCAGTTTCTGACATCTCTCTCTCTCTCTCTCTCTCTCTCTCTCTCTCTCTCTCTCTCTCTCTCTCTTTCTTGCTCTCTGCAGGTTCTGGTGACCTTCCTCTCTTTGCTCCTCCTAAGGGTGGAGGCCTAAGGCTGGCAGCAGCTCCTACTGTTCCTAGCTTGCACCATCACTTGTTTCCCTAAACTTTGGCCACACTTCTTACAAATAGTCCCTTTATTCATTTTTCAGCCTGAATGAGTCATTTGTTGATCTTCTACTGGGACCCTAACTGTAATATATAAGCTCTAAGAGATAGCTAAGTCCCCACGTGGGTACATGTAGAATTCAAAGGTATCAAAATTTAGGTTCAACTATAAACGTGACATCATGAGCAAGCACAGGCTGATGATGTCTGGCAATATTTGAGACATCCCCAAACTGGATGGTACATTTCTTAAGGAAAAAAATTGTCTTTATCCCTCTGTACCCTAAAACATTTTGCACAATAAAATGGCTGGCAATGCCTCATGAATCCCTCTGAGGAAAAGCACGCGGGAGGGGATAAGGGCAACAAAAGCCAAACACAGATTTGAATGGAAACTAAATACTCTGGTTTCTCTTCACATCATATAAATCCTTTGCCTTTTAAATATAAACTAAGAATGTTCAATACATTTGTGCTTTTTTTCCTTCTCATCCAACTTGTTTTATTAGATGCTCTTCAACTTATAGGCATATTTCTGACAGAAGGCAGATAGGTCATCAAGACAGCAGGACACTCACATGGCCCTTCCTTCTAAGTAAGAACTTCACTGGGCAAGGGGAGCTCCTGTCACTCTCCAGATACATCTCTTATGTGACTAGCCATGGAGCAATCGCCCAGAAATACCCTCTTTTTGTCCATGTTGTTAGAATCTACCCCAGTTAATCCCCTTTCACCTCTGGGATAGACCCAACTCATTCTTCATCCTTTTCCTAGTATCCCTTCTTCCAAGAGAAACTAAACTAAGCCACTTACCTTCCCTCTGGCTTAATAGCATATTCCTGATTAAATTGAGATCCTAAGGGTGATGAACACATGAACTCAAATTTGGAGGGGAAATGAATCTGTTCCACCAGAGGGTCTAAGGTACGGGGAGAAAATTTACTTCATAGCCTCTTTAGACAAATTTTCTTTCCCACTAAGTACTCAAAAGTGATCTATCGTTATTGCCTCTGTCCTAAGTCCTTCTTGCTCATTAACTTGTTTTGATAACAATGTCCCCACTTATCCAAAAGCCAAACTACGCTGACCTCCATCCTCCTGATGAGAGTCCTGAGAACCAACAAGACCACTGGGTGGCACGGGTGGAAATAGCTTACAAGACCCATGCACTTATGTAGTAGCATTGAGGTGCAGGTGGTTCCTCACTGGGACGAGCAGGGCTGACTGTCTACTCCAGCACCATGTGGTCTGGGGCATAGGGTGCTAGATACCTCCATCATCCGGAGGGCATCATTGAGTTACAACACTCAACATAGCAAGTTCATACTGATGGCACAGAGTCATCAGCAAGTTCATACTGATGGCACAGAGTCAACAGAAAGCCATAAAACCAAGTTCACATCTCACTGTAAGGTGACCAGCTGTCCCAGTTTGCCTGAGCCTGACAGCTTTCCCAGGATATGGGACTTTTGGTGCTAAAACAGGGAAAGTCCTAGGCAAATCAGGATGGTTGATCACCTTACATCTAAGAAAACAGGGAAATGAGTGTGATACACTCTAGATAGATTATATTCCAAAAAAAATTAACACTTTGTAAAGCACTTGGCCCTCAAAGGGGGTAGACTTCAGTTGCTCACAAAATTCACTTCTGTGGAATAACTAAATGGCTTCCATGTCACATAAAATAGATGTTGCAATATCCAACATTTTCCAGACCACAGAAACATTCTTTGAATTCAGAACATCTGTGAGAGACGTGGGCAAAACAGCGTATGTCAGTTTCTGAATTTCACTACAGCTCCTTCTCCCTGGGTTCAGCAGAATTTAAAACAAATCATACCAGCAGGCAGCAACAACACAAAAGCAATTAATTATTTCTAGTTTGATACCATGTTACTATCTAAGGCCCAGAAGCCCACTGAGATTTCTAAAGTGTATGGCACACTTAATTTTAAAATTATGAGTGACATTGAAGTCATACATTTCTGCATCCCAGTGGAATGTTTGTTTTAGCAGCAGAATGTTATGATACTATCAAATTTTATATCTTACAGAAAATTGTTTTTAAAATGGAAGAAATATTTGTTCCTTCTCTGGCAAATGTCACACAGCTGATAAAACAGCATAACGTCCAATACCTGATTTGAGGGACATATAAACAATGGAAGTGAGGGGACTCCAAAAATATAAAAATAAGATTGCCTTTACATTTAAATAATAAAAACAAGAAGTAATGAATCAAATTGCTTGGTAAGACTTAAAGCTACTAACATAGTGTAGAAAACCATTCAGATAGCCTATTTGTAAAGATGGGTAGTGTGGCAGTTTTTTAAAAAATGGTCACAAATTCTTTGTCAATTACCTCATTGAAAGGCGGGGTCCATATCTCCCTCCTGCTGAATCTGGATGGACTTGTGGCTCATTTAAAAGCAATAGAAGTCAGTAGCTCTGCATTTGGCTACTGTGACTGGAAGCTAAAGACAAAAAAGTGTCAGATATGGAACATTTTAAAGAGACCATACCATCACCCCAAATTGGGCCATGCAGTTCCTCAGGGTTAATTAAATATGGCTGAATAGGCTCCAGCAATATAGGGATATACCCTTACTGTTCACAGGGACAAGCACAAGGTAGATACTAAATAAATATCTGTTGAATGAATGAGGCAAATGAATATGACCAGTGTATACTCATGTCAGATATTTAATGCTAAAAAGTAATACCTGTTAGCCTTAATTGAATACTCTGTTAACTTTTTCACTGACTATTTCATTTATTCACAACCACCCTACGAGGTAGGCTCTACCATTATCCCCATTTTCCACGAAGGGAAAATGAGGCACAGAGAAGTTATAGAAGGTGTCCAAGGTCACCCAGTTAGTGAAGGGCGAGGTTGGGCTTGGGAAATAGACCTGTCTGATTCCGTTCCAGTGTGCCACCCTTTTGTGGAGAAGGTTGCATCAGGTATGTAAGCTGGAGGCCCTTAAACACTCAAATCCTGTAACCAGCCCCCATTTCTGATTCCATGCCACCAAGCAAGCATCTGGTTGCAGTCTGGCTCTCACTTGCAGGTACAAAGGGAAAGCTGATCAGAAAGGATTCCCCAGATCACAAACCAACGAGCACTGGAGAATAACATAGTAAGGCACTCTTAGAATTTGCTGAAGAACTCGTCTCAGTGATAGATTGCCCTCGTTATGCTAGCAAATCAGGTTTCTGAATTGGACTTCATCCTGGAGTTGGGTAGTTTGCACAGGAGAGTAATGCCACCTGTGAAGAATTTTCTGAGTGCCAGGCAGCCTTCTCCAGGTGGCACACGCAGTCTCAAAATATGCTGTATAAGCCTTTTAATTTTGGCACATCATATCTGGTACATTTTAAGTGCTCAACAAAACAGTGAATAGATGGATGGATGGATGAATAGATAAATTAATAAAGTTACAAATCATAAGCAAGATTATAGCAATACATGTTGACGATGTATGAAACATTGTTCTCAGGATATTTGCATCCTATGATAATATATTTGTTTTTGTTTTGATTTTTGTTTTGTTCTTCTTTTTCAATGTTTTCTTTCTTTCACCAACTCATGTAATTTTCACCATAGCCCTGTGGTTGTTGTACCCATTTTACACATGGAAAAAGAGTCGCAGCCAGAAATATCAGGCAGCTCTTCTAAAGTCACACTAATTAGCAATCAGATCTATGGATCATGGACCTATATGTGTTTCCCAGCCATAAATGATATATGCATTCTGCCGTATGAACTGAATAAGCACCAATGCCGTAAGGGAGGCTTAGAAATGACATACAGAAGTGAGATGAACTTAGAAAGAAACCTCTCCCTCATCCGCCACGAAGATCCCAGTACAGATGGACATTCAGCAACAGTCCCGAAGAATTGGCCCTACAAGCAATATGTGCTGTCATTAATTGCATTCATTGATTAATCAATCACTTAATGAAGAAACTGAATTAGAAGATGGAAATCAGAACTTCTGGTTCTAATGTGATCCCATTAAGCAAAAAGAAAGTGCTGAGTACCTGGGGAGCTACGCTAGCTGCTGAGAGGGCCACATTGCAACCTTTGCCCTCCAGACGCTTTCAATCTAGTTAGAAAAAACTAAAATATTTACTAGCAAAGCAGTATAAGGCAGGACATAGGAAGCACCACAGAAGAGGCACAAATGATAAATTCAGAAGAAGGAGTGATCACTCCACTCTGAGATAATTAGGGAGGCCTTTGGAGGGGCTGGCATCTGAGGGAGACATGGATGAACGGGTGAGATCTCTATTGACAGAGACAGGAGACAGACTATTTTTCTTTTAAGGAACAGAAATACAAAAGTACAATTGAAACTTACATTTTGAGAAAGTAAAATAAAGCTTCAGAACTAGGGTGGGGCCAGCTGGTTTGTAGTGCAAGGTTAAAAAGTGTGAACATTAGAGCTTATTGGTGTGGTGTGGTCTTGACTTCCAAACTGCAGCCGCATGCTTAATCAGAGATCTGGAGTCAAGTCCGACAGCCGAACAGCCATGACTTACAGCTATGTGTACAGCAAAAAGAAATAAAAGATCTTTGTTTATGAAAAAAAAAAATGAGCATATACAATATTTCTAAGTAGGTTGATATATATGGAGAAAACACTTTTTTTAAAAAAAAGGTACAATTTGATCCGATCCTCTTTTTTGTCCTTAGCAGCTCCCTCCAAACCAGAGACTAAGGCTGCAGGTCCCTTCAGCTACAGCTTTCCAGAGTCTCCTCAGTCTTCAAAGCCTGTTCTCTTTGTCCATCTATCTGTGGTTGCACACTTCTTAACTCAGACCCGGTTTTCACCTCTTTGGCCCACTGCTGAGTAGTGCTGTCCCTGGATGGCTCACATGTCCTGTGTCCCTCAGCCAGCTGCATCCACTCCTGACCAGACTGCAGAAAAATAGTTATAATTGGCTGTTTATTTTGTTACTACCTGTAAAGACCAGTACCATCTCCTTAAGAAATAATTGACTTATATCTTTTTTATTTGGGCATTGATACACCAATTGGGATCCCAAAATAAATCAGACAACATGGGTTCAGTATGGCATTGAGAGCAAAGCCTGGGCAGATTCAAAAGAAGCAAGATTCTGATCATTATAAAATAATCTCTTACCTTTTGATATTTAAAAAGCAAACAAGCAAATGAATGGTAATTAAGTAAGACACTCCTTAGATTATTTTAAGTTCAAACAAATAGAACATAAGAGAAAGTGGAGACCACACCTCGTGGCACTGTTCAGACCTGAAATTAAAACCAGAACCCCCGCTCAGAATCCTAGTTTTTAGACATCCTTTGGAAATAGACAATTTCTCCCTATTAACCCGAAATGCAAACCTCTGCACAAAACCTTCACTCTTTATTCATCCAACAAAAATTTAGTGGGTGTCTGAGAAAGGATGAACACCTCTGTGCGGCTCTTAGAGAAACACTAGGAGAAAGAGAAAAATACAAGGGCACTTCAGAAAGTTTATGGAAAGATTCATATGACCTTTCAATCTATTTTCCCATAAGCTTTTTGAAGTACCCCTTGTACCAATGGACAGGTTGGTGGGCCAACTTATGAAGAGCATTTTCAACCACACCATGGAAATTACTATGTTCTCCTATGGGCTTTGGAAAGCTGTCAGTGTTCAATCAGGCTATCGAACGATATAAATAGACACAAAGGGATAACTCTGGAGGCTGGGTGGATTGGCAGAGGGGAAAGCAGATGCAGAAAAAAGAAATGAAGAAGCTTTGAGAATGGTCCAAGGACAATGGACTAATATAATGATGGTGATTATATAATATACTGATATAATAATGATGATGATGATTGCCACAACTCCAGCAGCAGTCAGAGAGGCATGGAGAAGAGAAAGCAAGTTTGAAAGGAATTTCTAGCACAGATCAAGAGAACTTGACCTTGAATGATGCAATGTAACAGAAAGAGACATCAAAGACGAGTGAGGTTTCTAGTTTGGGCAGCGTGATGACCGAGATCATGTGGTGGGGCTGTTGATGCCCAGTCAGATCTGCTTTGCCAGGCTGGTGTACCCATCCCCCACCTGCTGTGAGTGTGGGTTTCTTTATACCCGCACCCATCTTCCAAGAATTTTCCCCAGCTCTGGGAGCTACCTTGCCCAGGAATGCCTGGAGATTACACCCTTCATCCAAAGCAGCCCGCTGTGGAATGCAAAAAGGCCCCTTGCTTCCCAGAGGACCAGTCTCCGACACCATTCACTGTCCAGAGCTCCCCGAGGGATGAGGCTGAGGCTGGACTTCAGATAAACCACATCTTTGCTTGGCTTTCTCCCCTGCTCAGTCCCTTTATGGATTATCTCCTGACATCACTTCCTCAATAAACACCTTACCCAAGAATGCTTGTCACAAACCCTGTTTCTAGGGAAACTAACCTAAGACAAACAGCAGGATAATTGGGAAGTGAAGATGTTTTAGAGGCAAGATGATGATTTCAGTTTGAGATGCTTCCAGAGAGACTAGTATTTTTAAAAGGGGTGGAGGGAGAATCTGGAAGCAAGAATCAGACAAACGTGGCTTCACATCTACAACTAATTAATCTTATAGTCTTGGACAAGTTACTTAATCAGAAATGGGTCACAGTTGTGCTGAGGTCTTGCCCTCTCGGGCACTGTTGCTGGGTGGCAGCTAGGGCAGCTGGAGACCAAGGCCAGTTACCTCCACCTTGAGCAGCTCCATCAGTTTACCTCATGGTGAGGTTCAAATGCTATCATTTTCTATGTGTACCCACAAGTGAAAAATTGGGGAAAGCACTGACTAGCCTCTCTGCAGCCTCAATTCCCCACCGGTGAAGTGGGAATTCTTATACTCCAACTCCAGGGTATAGTCATGAGGATGAGATGAGACGGCCTAGCACAGGAAAGTCAAGGGTAAGAAAAGAGGAAACCCCAATAAATGGAGTTACCATTAGTGCTACTTCCCAGGGAGACATCCAGGAGGCACTGCTGCCTAGAAAGTGTGAACTGATGTAGGCTACTGGGCTGTAATGCAAATCCTTGTTCCTTTTTTCTTTTCATTGTTAAAGAGAAGCAAGAAAGAGACTGTTAAGTGTGACAGAGCTTCAATTATTCTCTCTGGCCTTTGTGTATTTTTTACACCAAGTTGGAGGTGGAAGGACTGAGGAGAGGTGGAGGGAGAAGAATGAAACCAGGATCCCTCCCTAATGCTGTCCTGTGCTTTCAGTGTTTTTGTAAGTGAGCCGTGTCCTTCATCTCAGCATTTTGGTGGCACCGGGCATGTCTTATTTATAGACAACAACTGGTACAGAACTTCAAAGGGGGCATGTAGCCAAGCCAGAGATGCAGGGGGAACACTCTGAAGCGCTAAGTTCTCAAATTCAGAATGGAAAGGACAGTACACAAGAGTTTCTGGGACCTAGCTCCAAACCATGCCAAGAATGCCCCATTGTCCCTGAGTGTACTAGATGGCCAGAGCCTTTATGTCAATCCAAAACTTGCAGCTTTCAGCCAAGGCAGGCAATACAAGTGGGCTTTATTTGACTTTCTGCCATCACCTGACAAACTCTCATATTTACCAGATTAATCCATAGCTGTTAGAGACCCTGACTTCCAGAAAATGAATGCCTAATTTTCACCTTAAAATCTTTCAAAATAAATAAATAGCCAGTGTAGAGGACTGAATAATGGCCCTCCCAAAGATGCCCATGTCCTAATTCCCAGGACCTGTGAATATGTTACCCTACATGGTAAGAGGGACCTTGCTGATGTGATTAAGTTGAGGATCTTGGGATGGGTAGATTATTCTGTATTATCCATGTGGGCCCAACGTCATCACAAGGGTCCTCAGGAGAGGGAGGCAGAAGGATCAGAGTCAATAGGAGGAAATGTGCTGATGAAAGCGAGAGGTTGATGTGATAGGAGAAAGGGGCCATGAGCCAAGAAATGCAGGCGCCTCTAGAAACTGAAAAAGGCAAAAAAACCAGATTTTTCCTTTAGAGACTACAGAAAAAATTAGCCCTGCCAACACCTTGACTTCAGATGGTGAGACTGATTTTGAACTTCTGTCCTCCAGAGCTATGAGATAATAAATCAATGTTGCTTTAATCAACTAAGCTTGTGGTACTTTGTTACGGCAGACACAGGAAACTAGCACAGCCAGGAAAGACTGTCATTTGGTGCCATTAGAAGTATATATGCTCTGGGCCGACCCCGTGGCTCACTCGGGAGAGTGTGGCGCTGGGAGCGCAGCGGCGAGCCCGCCGCGGGTTCGGATCCTATATAGGGATGGCGCATATAGGGATGGCTGAGCGTGGTGCAGACGACACCAAGCCAAGGGTTGCGATCCCCTAACAGGTCACAAAAAAAAGAAACACAAAACTAACAAACAAACAAAAAAAGACAAATAAAACTACACAGAAAGTGTCAAAAAGAAGTATATATGCTCCTCTTGAAGACATCGATGCAATTATTCACAAAACATCATTAGTTACTATGCTCCTGAGTTACCCCTTTAATATTTCACCCTCTTTCTCCTCCTACCCCTTCAAAAGGACCAAAATATCCAAGGAACAGGACCTTAATTGAGGTTCAAATGAAACATACCCCCAAAAAGGCAAGAAAAAAATATTTTTTTAGTTTGGGAGGGGAGAGGTATGAATTTGTATGTAAATATGTAGGATAAAAAAACTAAAAGGATGTACATGTCGAAATTGATGTTAGTTAACCTTTGAGAAGTAAAATTATAGTTTATTTTTATTTTATTCATTTTGCTTCCCTTTATTTTCTCATTTTAAAACAAGTATGTACCTATCTGTGTCATTAAGGGTTTTAAGTTATATCGTGTATAATAACAGTATTTATCTTTTTCACGACTTTTAAAGATTTTTTCGTGAAGAAACTGCCAAGCTCACTTCTCAAGTTTAGGACGATTGTATAGAAAATTTAGGATCTGGCTGCACCCTTTGGGGAGAAACATTGAGCCCCTGAAGATGAACAAAGAACCAGACTGCTATATGCTAATACTAATTAGGAAAAGATAGCTACTCAAGATGTAACACTTCAGCACCTTAGTGCCCAACGTGACCCAAAATATTTTCCCACCAATCAACTTCACAAAGTAGTGTTGGGAGTGCCAAATGAGTGCCTTGTGCTAATTAAAGATGGTGTGGCTTTGGTCAAGGGAACTTATGTCGTGAACTTGGCAGTCCTAAGCAGGACATGCTCACATGATATGAATGCCCTGGGCCTTAACTGATCACACGCTTTTGAGATATTACCATCATGATGAAGGAGTTCCAGATGGTCGTCCACGTGACATTACCTTATCAACCTTGCCAGACACCCATGTAGGGTATAACTCGACTATATGACAGACCGTCTTTGCTGCATCTGTCAGCTGTGGCAGGTTGCTAGCCAGTCACTCAGATCCTTGGTCCAGTGGACAGAAACACTGGAATTGACACTTCTTGGTGTGAGCTACTCTTACACAGAGGAGGAAGCCATTCTTGTTGAAGCCCACTGGACCTTTAGCCCGTGATGGTAAGGACCCTTGAGCACTGCCTCTGCTGCACTGAGGAAGGACCCAGGTGTACACCGCTCTCAAGCCACGTTTTCAAGGATCATCAATCATGGTCCATCAGATGTACCCAGTTCTTGGTGGATGTGAGTCAGGAAAGATGCAAGATTCCTGACCTGTTCCTAACAGGATAAAGAATAGGAGTTGTGTGCAGTGTGCCCTTAAGGGATCATATAGTTTAAAGGGACAGTTGGTTAAGGATAGATAATGTGTGTGTATTTAAGATTGTGTGTCTAATAAACTGTGTGATTCGAGCATCCAACATCTTGGTCTTGAGTAGTCCTTTACTACCAATAAGGGTCTGCACATGACAAGTAGCATGAGAGCAACTTCTTCCATTTGAGGTAGAATACACTTAAAAGTATTTCTGTGCAACTTAATAATTCAGAAACTCAATCCATGAAAAAATAGGTCTGTGGTCAATTAAGTTTGGAAAATCCTAAAAGTTATGCCCTTCCTCAAAGACTTACAAAGTATACTGGCTTATAAAGCCTATGAAAATTCCTGCAGAAAGGAATTCTACTTAACGTTGTTCAAGTATTTCCCAAATACTGATTTTATCACAGAGCCATCATTTTGCTTGAAACTAGTGTTTATGAGTATTCTTTGGGAAATTCTTATTTACAGACTTGGATGCCAAAAGCCCCAATATGTTTTCTGAGAGAAGCAACATACTTGACATACACCAGTCGGAATTTCAGAAACTGATTTTTCTGGAGGTTAGTAGAGTTCAGTCATTTCCAGAAGAGCTAGCATGGCCCATGCTGTTTATCCTTTTGAATGCCAATGCACCTTTTACTCACAAAGGAACTTCTGAGATGGGCTAGAAGCAGAGAGATTTGATCTTAAAAGTTCTGGCATGCAGGACCACAGAAAGCACTTAGAGACATCCTGGGAAGTCGGCAATGGCATCAGTGTTTCCTTCAAATAGGACCCTTCTCATGAAACTCTGAGCTGGGGGCACCCCACATTTTCAAGCATCCTTCTACAGAGAGGTGATCAAATAAAGGTGTGCTGGTTCCAATGTGTCTCTTCAAATGATCCTTCTCAGTCACATGGGGGAAACTGAGGCAGCTGAGCAAAGTCATCATCACCAGGTAACCCCTGAGAGAGATCCATTCCCAGAAGAATGTAGCATCAGAATGAAGCGGTTAGGTCTAGAAGGGGACAGGATGTAGCTGAGCAGGTCTACCCTCATGAGGGGTGGGAGGGAAAATGAGCCTAGAGGGGTTGCAAAACAAAACGATGTCCACGGTTTTTGAAAGCAGAGAAGTGACGTCCCGCTGGTCCATGTCACTGCCGATCTCCTGGGCTGGGAGGCCTTACATTTTGCATCGGAGGATATATAATAGAGTTATCCATCTATCAATTATCAATATCAATTGCCTAGTCTAATCCCGTCATTTTAGTGATGAAAAAACTGAGGCCTGGAGACGGAAAATGACTTACCCAAGATCACATGGCCAGCTGGGAACAGAGGCAAGCCCAGCACCCAGCCTCACAGCTTTCCCACTGTGCCTTAACTGCCTTCCACGGGCCTCCCAGCCAAACCCCACAGGATGAAGTCCAGGTATGTTTGGCCCCTTTCATAGAGTGGTAGGTCCAGAAACAAATCATTCTCTGAGTGTCACCCTCATCACCCCAAAGTCTCTCCAACAACATGCTTATGCAGATGAAATATGGACAGAATGAGTTCCAAGTACTGACTTAAAAATGCAAAGGCTCATAAAATAGCACTTGGGGGGAATGGATGGAAATGGAGACACGCCATCTCAGGGTTGGTGTGGAGCCTCCACAATCACGAAGGGCTGCGCGTGCGGGTAAGGAAGAGCTGCGGGTGTGGAATATGTATTTCATTCCCCAGGGTCTGCTGATGGTGTGTTGTGTTGTTCAGCTCCAGCCACCTGCCTCCTTGAATCCCTGTCCCTCCTTCTGGTCAACAAATCAAGGCACTATCACCAGACCTTCACCCCCACACCCTGCCCCCAGGCACAGGATCTCAGAAAGTCACCTGATTTGATTGGGAGGCCATAAGGAAAGGGCTGGGCCAGGGTCGGTTGCCATACAAAGCCTCCTGGGCAGTGATTTAAGATCATTGAGCTAAATTTGGAGCTAGACCAGATTTGCTTCTGACCTCCCACCTCCACCTCCAGGCAGCCACCTTCTCCCTCTTCCTCCACCTCCCTTGTCCCTTTCTTGTTCTGGAAAATTCTGACAGCAAGGCCTGTTTTCCCAGGTTCTCTCAAAAGATAAGTAGATATGCACCATTCGCTGAGAATGCTTTCTAGTAAATGACCTCTTTTGCTCTGTCCCACTGTCAGTGGGGCCCTCTTGGGGCACTGACTCTCCTCCACTCTGCACACATGCAGAGGGAGAGCTGCTGTGGAAAGAAGGAAAGGTCCTAGATTGATGCAGTCCCTCAACCTCTGTCTTTCAGATTCTTCTTCTCTCACATGAAGAAGGTACTTTATCTGTTTCTTTTGAAGATTCAATGAGAGAATAATTGTGATTACACTTTGTAAACTGTAAAGTGCCCTCAAATGCAAGGGATTAGTGCTATCTAAAATTTTACTAAGAGGATATATTCATGCATAGCATCATGTGTGATTAAAAAATAGAGATGAGTGGTGCTGAGAACACAGGTACTAATGAAATGTTTCAGAGCCAAAGACAATAAGAAAGAAAACAAGTACAGCAAAATTATTTGTTAAATTAATTTTAATAGGTTATTTAATTTAAATTAGATTTTATAATACTGTATTTCAAGTTACATTGGAAGCTAAATTGAAAGGAAATGAAAAAGTTTAAAAGGGAAGGAAAAATAAGATTCATTGAAGCCAATATATAATTTTTAAAATGTGAGTTGTTAAGATTTTGATCATTCGTCTTCATGAAAAGCTCAAGCAAGGACTAGAAACTTCTGGTCCCCTCCACCCACCACCCCACCAAAAGGCCCCTCCCAGCCCAGTGCCTCGTGACTCATCACCTCTCTGGAGCCTACTGACCCCCAGCACACACTTGACAGCCATCCCCACCGCTTCTCAAGAGCAACATGAGATTCCTGAAACATGATCCCCAGCTCGCTGTCCTGGGGACAGTTGTTCACAGTGGAAAAAAAATCTCCCTTTGGTATTCAGGAGGATTGGGAGACTCTGCTGAGGAAAGGGGAAAACTTGCAAGAGATTTGGTGGCGTGTTGTCCTCTTGCCCCACCTGCTCCCTCTCCCCCTGAAGGGAGGCAGCTGCCTGCCCTCAGAGCTTGCCACCTCCTGCCCAAGAATTAAAAGATCTGACTGTACCCCCAGGTGCTTTGGAGTCAAAAGCTGCCTTGCAGAAGCCGCATAGAAGACCTAGCACAAGCAAGATATTCATTCACAGCGAACAGCTGCTCCTAAGAAACCTGAGTGGGACCGGAGTGAATCATGCTAAACCCAACCAAACTAGAATTTAAAATAAAATTCAACAAGTTTCAAAAGAAAAAAAAAGTGTATTTACTTCTACAGTAAATACATGATTAATTTTTTAAGTATTTTAAATAGGAAAAAAAAGTCAAAAGGAAACGCATGATTTCCAACAACTGATTCAGGATAAAACAAAGATACTACAATGTTCACAGAACTCTATGAAGATCTTTCAACTTAAGACACTTCCACTAGTCCTGTGCTCTTTATTGCTTGAGCAATCTGTCCCCTTGCTCCCTTCTAACACTGAATGGCAATGGTCTGAGAACAGGTACATGCAGAAACCCCAAGAAAAAAGTGTTCCTATCCGCAGCAGACCCTCACCCTTTCTTCTCAACCAGTTGGTTGACAGGACAGACACTTGAGTGACACAGAAAGAAGATCCAAAAAGAGAAGTGAGTCTGAAAGACAGGGTTGCAATTATGTCCAGACTAGCCCTGATGGGAGTCTTGCAGGCGGGACACAGCAGAAGGAAGAGGTTGACCTTTAAGGATCCAGGTGGAGATTGTGAGTACTATGACACTCAATATAGCAAATGAGGCTTACCAGAAAGAAATAGCCTTGTTGGAACTATAAAAATACTTGGTGAGTTTCGGTCTCACAGGTGCAACCTGATACCGGTTTTTGTTTATCATCCACTTCCATGGCTTCATGTACTATCTATGTGCCGATGACTCAAATCTTCTGAGCTCATGACCTGAATATACAACTGACAACACAGTGTTACCACCCGGCTGTCTCTCAACTACCTGAAACTCGGTAAGTCCAAAAACTTTGAGCCCTGGATCTTCTGCCTGAGATCTCTTCCTCCTCCAGTGCTTTCTGTCTCCAGGAATAGAACAAGCATGCGCACAGGTACTTACCCTAGAAATCGTAGATTTGTTCTTGACACAGCTTAGCTTCCCTCTTCTGTTAAATCACCAAGTCTTACAGATTCAGCCTCTTAAACGCCTCTCCCCTTTCCCCATCCCCACTGCCATGCTAGTCAGGCTATTACTATATTTCCCCGACATTCCTGCAAGATCTGCCAAACCTGTCACTCGGTGTATACACTCACTCTCCCAATCCATTTGTCTCAAGTCTCCAAACCAACTTTTTTTCAAGGGAAAACTAATCGACGTTTTTCTCCTTAAAATCATTTGATGGCTTCCCAATAAAGCTCAGAATTTGTAATGGAGCCCACCACTCTCTCCCTAACTTTCCATTCATTCAATAAATGTTTACTGAGAACTACTATGTGCCACTCACTGCTCAAGCATTGAAATTCAGCAGTGAATGAAACAGACAAAAACCCCTGCCCTCAGGGAACTTGTAGTCTAGTAGGAGAGATAGAATATAAACTAGAAACATTAGTAAAATATGTAACAGGTTAGATTGGGTTAAGTGTCAAGGAGCAAAATAAAGGAAAGAAGAGAGAAGATGTCACGGTGAAGACTAAAATTTCTGACAGGAAAGTGAGGGAAGACTTCAGGTAAAGATATGAAAGAATGAAATAGCAAGCCTAGAGAGATCTTGGGTTAGAGAGTTCCCAGAAAGCACAAAGACCCTGAGAAAGGAGCCTGTTAGAGTATTCAGCATTTAGTGAGCAGGCCAGTGTGACCAGAGTAAGAAAGAGAGATGAGCTCGGAGAGGAAGGTTGGCGAGCAGGAGAGATGTTGCAGACCATATGGAACTTTGTAGGTCATCAAACGTACAAGACCTCTGCTCAGCATAAGTGGGGAGAAGGTGAAGGGTCATGAGCAGAGGCATGACTTATGAGCACCCAGCATGCACTCTGGGGATTTGTCATAGGCACTGGCGATTGAGTACTAAATGAGACAGTTAAGGTTTGTACTCCCACCAAGGTTGCATTCTGCTGTGGGGAGGGAGGCAAGACACAATAAATAACAAATGAACCAGATAATTTCAGATAGGGAGAAGCACTAAGAATAAAAAATAAAACATGATGATGTGATGGGGTGACAAGGGTGCCTGGCATCTTCAGATGTTATAGGAAGGCCATTCTGAAGCGACAATGTGTCCACGGAGACAGAAATGTCAAGAAGGAGATAGCCACATGGAGGTCCGGGGACAGAGGACTCCACCCAAAGGAAAAGCAAGTGCTGAGGTACAAAGTGGGCACAAGCAAGAGTATGTCAGGAATGGAAGGGAGGCCAGTGTGGCTGGAGAACAGCATGTGAGTGGGGGTGACAGGATTGACATGAGAGAAGACAGTGGGGTCCACATAGATTATGGAGGAGGTCAAGGTAAGGTTTTTTGATTTTATTTGAAATAAAATGGAACTCTATTAGAGGATTTAAAATAAAATAATTTACGTTTTTAAAAATATTATGGCTAATTAGATGCAAATTGATTGAAGGGAAGCAAGCGTGGTTATGAACCAGACAAGAGATGTTGGTGGCTTGAAATAGGTGGTGATGGGCCGGAGGAGAGAGGTGTGTAATGTATTTTGGAGGACTTGCCGAGAGACTGGATGTGGGATGGTGTGAAGAAAAAGAGCAATCAAAGATGACAGCAACCTGGATTCAGGGCCTGAGCTACTGAGCATCATTTTCTGAGACGGGGAAGAAGGTAGGGAGAACATACAGTGGTGGTGAGAATGAAGAGTTACCATTTGGTGCTAAATTTGAGGTACTTTTAGACTTCCAAACAGAGAAGTCAAGTGGTAAGTTGGACATACGAAGAGAAAGGTTGGGGAGAAGTAAATCCAAAGTCATCTGCATATGGATACTATATAAAGATTTGGGACTGTATAGCAGCACCTAGGGAGAATTATAACCAGAGAAGAGTTAGGGGTTTATCAGGGCACTCCAATATTTACAGGCCAAGCAAAAGAGAAAGATCAAAGAAAAAGTAAGTGAGAAGATGCAGCAAATGAGTTGAATGCTGCTGAGATGCTAAGATGGGACTAGAAAAACTAGAGAATAGGAGTGAAAAGTGGATACAGACATGATAGACAACTTTTTCAAGAAGTTTTGCTACAGCAGTTTTTTGTTGTTGTTGCTGTTTTTAATGGTGATCTTGGAGCATGCTTGTGTGACAATGGGAAAGATACAGGAGAGAGGAAAATTGATTCTCAATGGGGGAGTACTCCACTGTTCAGACTTTGTCCTAATTAATTCCAAGTTCCCAAAGGTGCATTCCAGTTGATTTTCCTACCATTCAGAACCATAGTATGCCTCCAGCTGTGGCCAGTCATTGGGGAAAAGATTCCTCCTAGTCACCTGGGAACTGATGGAAGAGTGTGGATGGACAACTCAGATCCATTAGTGCAGGTGGGAGAGAGCTCCAAATGCAGGCCGCAGAGAGGGTGGGTCGGCAAGGGCAGTAGAGTCACATACAGCTGTTTATCATTGACCAGCATACAGAAGAGCCTGCTTCTGAATTTGGGAGATGCTCTCACTACACAACAAGGATTGACAGCTCCTCAAGGGCAGGGAATGCCTCTGATTCATTCCAATACCCACAGCACAAGTATAGTAACAGGCACATAGGAGCTACTCGATAAAGGTCTGTTGGATGGGCGATGGATGAAAAGAGTGAAGGAAGGAAGGGAGAAAAGGAGAGAGAGAGGGAGTTTTGTAAGATGTAAGATTACTGCCCTTATCATGGTTCTAATAACCAGTGTGAGTTTCTGTTTGCTTCCTTTCTTTAAAACTCTTCAGTTACAAGTAAACTAAAGCACTTGTTGAAATTTATTAACAAGCCACCCGTTCTCAATACACACACACACTACCCACACAAAAGCACGCAATTTATGCAAATTCGCAGGATTGCTTTCCCTCATCAGTAAAAAGACACTTATGATGCCATAAAGATCAACACGGTAAGAAGCCCCTGAAAGGCCCAAAAAAGGGCTGCCTTGTTATTGACCTTGCAAGGCAGAGGCTCTTTAATGCTCTCTTGGCAATGGGAGTTAGCTCTGAGGTAGAACCACCCACCATGGTGATAAAGCTGGCCTGCTCCACCCTAACTGAGGGAATCCAAAGGGAAATTCAGCCATAGATTTTTGTCTCCAAGAAAGAACCTGGAATCCTGAAGCTCTGATCTGGATGAAGAAACCAAAGGAAAATCTATACTAATTATAGCTGCTTCTGTTGCACTCCTTCCCCATCAACAGCCACTGGGTCTGCTTCTACGTGCAATTTATGGCTTGTGCAGCTGCTTTGACAACAGGTTTGTGGCTTCTTTGGTTACAGCCATCAGCTCAGCCCCATGCAGCCCTCTTCTATCTGCCCAGGCTTAGGAGATATGCTACCAGCTACCCCCATCGGAGGGGCAGCAGATGTTCTGCATGGGGGGGAGGGATAAAATTAATGGGTCTCTCACTCTCTCCACCTTTGCCATCCAAACAGCATGGAGTGTCAACTCTGGCTTTCATCAGGCATGGTCAGAAATAAGCTGGGAAGATGAACTTACACGACTCAGCAGCATAGGATAGCATTCCCTACACTTTTGTCTATCCTGTGACACAAATATAAGGGAGTATCAAAGAGGACCAGCCACCTTCTTTGCCTTATAGTACAGCAAAATATCACCAATGCTCAAATCTTTATCTTCAACCAAGTCCCCCTGCCTTGTGATTCAAACCACTTATGTATCCTGCTAGAAATCATCACAATATGCTCAAACTGAACTCATAATCTACCCTCAAACTCCCCTACTAGGTAGGCATCTTCCTAAACTTGTCACCTCTCCAACTTCTTACAGCAGCCCAGTCTATGAAGTCCTCTTCCTATCTCCCCAATCCAGCCGCCTCTCACCTTCTCCAGCCATTACTCTCGCTCAGGCTCCAACATATTTAGCCTGAATCACCATCGCTGTTGTCTAACTGCCCTCATTCCCTCAAGCCTCAGAAATCTCGGCATCTAACAGAACTGTGGCAGCCCTCCCTAAGGTGACCCCAATGAACCATGCACTTACATAATGCCGTCCCCTGAGTATGTGCAGTACCTGTGACTTGTTTTTAGCCAATAGAATGTTAATGTGGCAAACGTGGTGAAATGTCACTCTCTTAATCAAGTTTCCTTTTACAATAATCCATCTTAGCCAACAGGAGTGAGATTCTCCTGCTGACCTTGAAGAAACAAACAGCTATGTTGTGAACTGCCTATGGTGAGCGCCACATGAAGTAGAACTGTGGGTGCCTCTAGGAAATGAGAAAGGCCTCCAGATGACAGCCTGTAAGAAGCCAGGACACTCAGTCACACAGCTGCAAGGAAATGAATTCTGCCAAAAATCTGAATAAACTTAGAGGCAAATTCTTCCCCGGTCAAGTCTCCAGATGAGGATGCAAACCAGGTGACACCTTGACTGTAGCCTTGTGGGACTGAGCAGAGGACCACTTATGTGTGCTTGATCAGTGAGGTAATAAACTGTGAGACGGTAAATATGTGTTGTTTTAAGCCCATAAGTTTGTGGTAAATTGTTACTCAGCAGTAGGAACTGATAAAAGCATGAATAATTTTCCCAGTATTTAAACTAATAAAATAGGGGATTTGATCATTTACTTCTTCCAACCCCTTATTCTCTTGACTTCTCCCTCCCTGCCCTCAATTCTTTCTAAATAATCAATAAAGATTTTTTCTCCAGCATATATTCCTTAAACCCGAGTGCTTCCAAGACTCCTTTCTAGACCACTTCCCTACTAGTTCCTTGTATTCTTTTTAATCGATGTCATCTAATCCCTCTGCCCCTGTGCTGATGACTCCCAAATTATGACCTCTCACCTGAACACCACTGGACAGATCCAGCTCACAATCTATCAAATCCAACCTGTCCAAAAGTAAAGCTGTCACCTTTTCTGTTAACCCCGCTCTTGCTTCCTTTCTCACCTTCCCATTTTATGGCCAGAACCTAGAGTCCTCCCAGAACCTTTCTCCTCGTCACACTCATGTCCAGTCAGCCCCCAAGACCCACTTGTTCTCTTCCTAGTTCTCTAATGTCTAATGCATCCCATACTCCCCATACCTATCACTCCTGCCCTGGTTCAGGTCTTCATCCTCTGTCACGTGGTGCAAGATCATATATCACAATGGCCTCTCAGGTTCAAGTCTTACCATCCTCAAAATCGTCCTCTGCACAACTGCCAGAAGGAGCTTTACAAAACACAGTCTGACCACTATTTAAACTATTCAGTGTAGCACCATGTAAAAGATAATGGCATGCAAGACCCTCCACAACCTGGCCTCTGCCTATCTCTCCAATCTCAACTTCCATCATTTTACTAAGCCGATTTTTAATAGTTTTACTAAAGTATAATTAACATATAATAAACTGTACTTATTTAAACTGTACCTATTGATAAATTTTGGCATATGTATATATCCATGAAACTATCACCACTATCTAGACAGTGAAAATATCTATTACTATCAAAAGTCTACTCATGCCCCTTTGTGATACCACCCATCCATCCCTCCCCTACCCCATTTTCCCAAGCAACCACCTATCTGGCTGCCTGTCAGTACAGATTAGTTTGCATTGCCTAGAGTTTTAAAATAAATGAGTCATCTAATATTTATTATTTTTGTCTGGATTCTTTCATTCAGCATAATTATTTTGATATGCATCCATGTATCAATAGTTAATTCATTTTTATTACTGAGTACTATGCCATTGTATATCTGCACCATAATTTGTTTATCCATTCACCTGTTTATGGACAATTGATGGTTTCCAGTTTGGAGTTTTTACAAATAAAGGCGCTGTGAACATTTGTGTACAAATGTTTGTGTGGATATATGCTTTCTTTTCTCTTGGGTAAATACCTAGGAGTAGGATAGCTGGATCATATGGTAAGTACATGTTTAACTTTTTAAGAAACTACCAAACTATTTTTCCAACGTGGTTGTAACCGATTTACATTTCTACCAGAAGTATATGAAAGTTCTAGTTCCTGCATATGTTCAACAACACTTGAGATGATCAGTCTTTTTTACTTAAGTCATTCTAATAAGCATCCTACTATGGATTTAATTCTCATGTCCCTAACAGTTAATAATGTTAAACATCTTTTCACGTGCTTATTACCATCCATATATCTTGTTTGGTCAAGCGTCTGTTCAAATCTTTTGCATACTTTTTTGGAGGGAGAGAGAGTTGGGCATTTTGTTTGTTTGTTTTCTTATTAAATTTGAGAGTCCTTTATATGTTTTGGGTTGAAGTTCTTTATGAGATATAAGATTCTATAAATACTTTTCCCAGTTTTTCTTATTTTTTCATTCTCTCAACAGTGGATTTTGAAAAGGCAGAAGTTTTTAATTTTGATGAGACTAATGTATATTTTTTTTTCCCTTTTATGGATCATGCTTTTAGTATTATACCTAAGAAATCTTTGCATAACCCAGGGTCACAGAGATTTCTTTCTATGTTTTCTTCTAGAAGTCTAATAGCTTTATGTATTATTTGTAGATATATGATCTATTTTGAGCTAATTTTATGTGGTTAAACTATGGATCAAAGTGTTTTTTTAAAAGCATATACATATCAAATTGTTCCAGCACCACTTGTTGAAAGACTATTCTTTCTCCACTAAATTTCCTTTCCATCTTTGTTAAAAATCAGTTGTGCATGTGTGAGTAGGTTTATTTCTGCACTCTCTGTTCTGTTCAATCATCTGTTTTAATGCCAATACCAGCCTGTGTTAATTATTGTGGCTTTACAATAAGACTTGAAATCAGATAGTATCAAACCTCCAAATTTGTTCTTCTTTTTTAAAGTTGTGATGATTTGGTCTTTGTGAATTGTAGGATCAGCTTGTCATTTTCTACAGGGATCCCCATTTGCAGGGATTTTGTTTGGGATTGCCCTGAATCTATAGATCAATTTGGAGAGAATTGATACCTTAAAAATACTGAGTCTTCAAACCCATGAACAGAGTATCTCTCTCTATCATTTAATCTCTTTTAATTTTTCTCAGGAATGTTTTGTAATTTTCTGTGCAATATAGCCACCTTGGTCTCTCAGGACTCTTAGCTCTGTCTCCTCAACTCAGGGGGTCCATTAGGCTCCACTTGGATGCCCTGATCCTGCACTGCAGCCTGAAAACTGTCTCAAAGCTGTAAGCTGGGGGTATCTGAGAACTCACCTCTTTTGTTTTTGTCTCAAGACTAGTCTCCATTGCCTGATGTCCAGTTTCTTAGAAACCATGTCACATATACTTCGTACAGGCTTTTCGGTTGTTTCAGACAGGAGGGTACGTCTGTTCCCTGTTACTCCATCTTAGCGGAAGCAGTAGTCTCTACTAAATTGATTTTATCTCTCCCCAATGTGCCGTTCTGTTTCCTGCTTTCATGTTTTGCTCATGTTATTCCCTCTGACTGGAGTTCCTGTTTCCCCTTATTTGCCTGTGTAACTCTTGCTTATCTCTCAAAACTCAATTTAAATATTAACTCCTCTAAGAACATCTCCCCTGTGTCCCGAGGCTGAGTGACACTTCCCCTCTTCTTTGCCCCATATTATTCTGTGAATGTGTCTGCCACTTCCTTTTTTACCACTTTACATTCAGATTATCTGTCTATGTAACCATCTTCCCAATTGATTATAAGCCCTCAAAGAGAGGGGCCAGGGCTTATTCTCGTTCTATCCTCCGTGACTGGGGAAAACCCTGGCGCATAGTAGGTGCTCCATAAATATTTGCTGCCTTATATCTTTGGGACACAAATCATGAACAGTAAGAAATGGCTGTCTTCCCTTACAGACTGTAACCTCCAGGAGGGCAGGGATGCTGTCTCCTTCTGAAAACAATATAGTCAATTCCACTAATTCAACTTCACTGTTTCTCAGTAGAGTGAGCTGCTTCTAGATGCTGGACTGCTGGGTCAAAGAGTATTCCAAAAATGGATGATTGATGGCAAATTACTCTCCAGAAAGCTGTCGATTTACACTACCTATAATGTGTTGGAGTTCCCCCTTCTTCTCATCCTCATCAACGCTAAATAGTAATACTTTATTTTTCCAGTTTTGGCAGTCTAATGTGAGAAAATAATATATTATTTCTAAAATTACATTTTACTACTTATTAGTGAAACTGGGGAGCTTTTAAATAAATCAAGTGTTTTTTAAATATTTATTTTTAAACTGTGGATTCCTATTCATGATGGTCATGCCTATTCTCTATTTGCTCTCTCTCCCACCACAGATTCATGCTTCACCCTTCCATGCCCTGCTCTGGACCATGAAGACTAATTTGAAACCATGAAGACTGCATCACTCAGGATCAGATCCATTAGGAAGTTCCCTCATCCAGAACTCCAGCTCTCGCCAGGTTACAACAAGCCATTTCTCCCCCTTATGCCTCCTGACTTAGGAATGGGGGCTTTCTGCTTTTGCTACTACCTTTTTTGTTTATTCCCTCAATCCTGGCCACAACTCCATAAACCAGTCCCTTCATCAAACTCTTCTTCACTGAAATCCTTTGAGTAAGCCATTGTTTCCTGCTTGTACCTGACAGATACAGTAACCTTTTCCTGTTTTTATATTGTAATTTTACGTTATATCTTGTTGGTTGGTAGCAGCTCTTTATATATTATGAATATATTACTCTTTGCTAATATACATGTTGCAAATATTGTCCCGCAATTTGTAGTTTGTCTTTTAAGGTGGTCTTTGTATTTTTTTACCATAAAAAAGACTCTTTTTCTTTTTTTCGTAAGTTCAACTTAATGGTTGCAACACTAAACCCGAGCAAAGGAAAAAGAAAGAAAATGTATCCTAATTCACTCCCAGATTTGATTAGGAAAACTTTTTCATAAATCATTCATAATTCTTTTTCTGGGGTCAGATTAGATGACTCCTGGAGTTAATATAACCTTGATTACACCCATCTAATTTAACTCCCATGTTCTCCCAGGGGTCTATTTAAAGATCCCTTTAGAAGAATCCACAGATTGCCATAGACCTTCTAGTTATCTATGACTCCTCTCTCTTCACTTGTCCACTGGCATATGTAGGAAAGATCTAACTACTCTGATAAACTGTGAGCTCTAGGAAAATGGGGATAACGTCTCTGTGTCACTACTGCATTCCCAGCTTCCAGCAATAAATGCTTATTTATTGAGAGTTAGTGTACAATAAATGTTTGTTAAATGAATGAATGACAAAGGATAAAAAATAGCATTTTTTTCTCTACTTTCCTGCACCTTAATTCTGTACCATCATGTGATGTACCCATGACACATCAACCTACCTGGTGCTGAGCCAATTATTACTGCTTACTGAATGAAGCTCTCTCACTTCTTCTATCCCATAAAATATCCATAAATAGCATCTATGTTCCCTAAGAACATTTAGAAATTGTGCAAGTGGAAGCACAGAGGTAGGCAGCCAGACTTCACATGCAGATCATTTATTTCCTCTGTAGCAAAAATCCTGATAGACTATGAAGCTGTGGATTTGTCTCCTTTTCTTCATCTTAAAGCTATAAAGGTAGCTCCCCTTTGGAGGGGTATATGTAGGGATCAGGACAGCTACTCTAAGACAGAAAGAAAAAATATTACTATTTGGAAAAAGGAGTAGAATGAACGTTCAGTAGATTTTTAGTGTGGGAAGGCTAAGATGAGGGGCAAGAGAGACAGACTAGGAGGAGGCCCTGGGAGAGGGCAGTGTGATGGTACTGGAGTTTGAATACCGGTCCACATCCCTGAGTCATGACAAAGTTGAACCATGGCCCAGAAAATGCAGAGGCAGTATCGGGAAAGCAGCCACTGAGTGAAATGCCCAGGTGTCTGGATGCTAGGCCAGACTTAGCAGGCTGTCCATCATGTGAGGAGAGCCATGCATTCAACAAACACTGCTCAAATCATTTAGGATACATCAGTGAACAAAACATCAAATTTATATTTTAGCCATCACCCTTTGTGTGCACTAAAACCTTGCCCATCACTCTCCAGATATTTTGCCTATGCGGAAACATGACCTCATAGGCAAAAGTCCTATCATAACTAACCATTTGTTCACCTGTGAGGTCCACCTTTGACATGCCCCAGGCACCTATAAGCCCTAAGGAGACCCCCTCTAGATCCTTAGCAGAGCGGGAAAGGGAAGATGCCCACAGGTGTCTGCTGGGACACTCCAAGCTGGGGTGGAGGGGATGCAGACATCTCTGGGATACATTCTATCATTCTTATCAAAGAATTCAAAATAAAATGCCATTTATTTCAACAGTCTTTCATTACCTCCTCTCTTTCAGAGCATAGGCTCAATGTCAAACATTTACTTAGTTCTCTTCTCTTGTTGCCCACATTAACATTTAATCAAAATTCCAAAACATTCTTCCAGTGTGGTTAGGACGGGTTAATGATTGTCTATCACAAAAGAGCTGCCAGGATGGCCCTTCTTCAGAAACATCCTGACCGAGTCCTCCACTGGACAGCCAACTGTTCTGTGGACCCACATCGTGGCCAACATTCAGCTGGTTTGTGTTTAAAGATCCCAAGACCCACACTGATGTCCAGAGTCCACTAATCTTCTCAGTGCTCCCACCCACCCTAAAATTTTAGAGTCTTCCTCAGAACATTATCTTTCCTAACACAAAGGCCAGTAATATTCCTCCCTGAGAAGCTGAACTGCCATCTCACCAGGCATTCTTTGAGATAATACGTCTAGTGTTCTCTGCCCAAGAGAAATTCAGGAGAGGTTTTCAGCACGAAGGCCATTTGTGCTTGGGGGAATTTCCTTCTGTTCAACAGGTTTTTGCTTGTTTTAAACATTAACTAAACAACATGCCAGTCTTGGGCGTGGAGGGCAGGGCTCAGGGGGGAAGCAGGTGGGAGGGGGTGAATGGTATGAGGCCAGCAGTCTGCTGTCTCCACTCCCCTGTGGCCATCACCGTCATGAGGACCGTGCTCCCATTTCTCCTTCAAATGATTCCCAGGAGGACTGGGAATCTGCCTCAATTAGTCCATCAGTGGGTTTAGAGAGAAAATCCAGTTTTGCTTAGGGGGGAAAAAATCAAGGAGAAAAAGATGTGCTTCATCCAGAATCATTGCAAAAATGTGGTTCCCAGCCCCAGCCTTTTGTAAAAGGGGGAAGGCGTGGGGGGTGGTAGCTCAGGAGGCAGCTGATAGGGCAGAAGGAAGGCATTTCCCCAGTTGTTGCTCACAGAGAACTAAGGTTTTTATATGTAACCTGAGTTTCCACAGAGCCCCCACGTACATTGGAATGTGGTAGCAAATGGGGTGTCATTAACCCGAATGTCACCGGAACTTGCTCTTATTTACATGTTCAGCAGAACTTTAGCTTCCTATGATTCCCCCCAAATAGGTGAAAATTTCTGAGACTCCTCGGGTAGGTTTTTATACACTTACACATAAGTGCACCAGCTACCAATGGCTTCTGCCAGGTACTACAGACACTGCCTTGGGTACTGCAGATGAAAAATGGATGCCATACTACTTTCTGTACAATGTAATTAAACATCCCCTCTAACCAAATCATTCCACAAATTTAATTTTTATCTATTTTCATACACTAAATATTAATAAAACACACATGGAGAGACGTGTGGCCTATTTATTCTTATATGGCAACTCTCTCAGATGGAATTAGTGATATGTGAGACTATCACTCCATTACTAAAAGAAAAAGTATAATTCAAAATGATGGAATCCAATCTGATGTTCTGAAAAAACTTGATTTTTAATTGTGATTAGAAATTGTAAAAGGTGGGCACCTGGACTCTCCCTCCAGTTCAGATATCTGACTGCTTTTGTACTCTTAGACATTTTCCACTGGAATGCACATATTTCACCGTTTTATAGGCAAGCACATTTAAAACTATAGAATCTGTGACTTTCAAATGTCGTAGGCTCAGAGGATGACAAAAACTTTGTGCACTTAGCTCCATGTCATAATAGTGTAAATCTTTAACTTGAAGGAAGTCGGGCCAGTATTCCACAAAAACAGCCACTTCATCCCTCAACTCTTTCCCACCCCTACCCCAACCCCCAGCCAACATTTTTCAGTAAGTTAGGCTGGAGGTCTGAAAACTGGGGTAAACAAAGACCTTCTAACAGGTACAAGGACATAGGAAGTTCTAAGGGAACCACTTTCCAGATCCTTGGCTCCCACATATACTCTCTGCTGAAACTCATCTCTTACTACCTCAACCCAGTTGCTTTTTTCTGCTTCTCCTTTCACAGCCCCACTTCTTCCACTTTACAAGAAGAAATTTATACCTTTAATTACTCCTATTCTATGACGCATTTTCCTGAAGTATGAAAAAAACTCTGGAGTGCCAAACAAAGGGACAGCTTGAAATGTTGGTGTCTGCAAAACCTGCTTCAATCAAGACTCCATGAAACTACAATAGAGCTGCCGGTCTTTCCGTTCTTTGATATATGACTGTTTTTTTAAAATCTGGCATTAGAAATGGGATTTGGGCTAATATTAGGATGTTCTTAATTTAGAATGATGACAATTTTAATTTAATGACTTCAACCCTTTAAATCCCTATTACCAAAGGATACATCGCACCTGAGAGGAAGACTAGATACAAACAATAGTATAAAACTATCTGGCAATGTCTTTTGTTTTCAAACATCTAGATTTGAAAAATAAAATTTTAAATTTTTGTTGATAAAAACTTAAGGTACTGGAAAAATGTAAATGACATAAACACTTTCATGTAATTATCAAAGTTGACTTTGGAAAACCTATTACAAATTGGCAATGTTCTTTACAGAAGATGGAAAGTCTTACATGATTGTAGAAAAAGTAATCACTCTTTGTGCACTGTTGATAGCTGCAATGATGTTAGATAATAGGAGAATCATTCATGAAGTCAATGATTCATTCATCCATTCACCCAAGAAACATGAGTAACTACTAAGTTCCAAGCATTAGGTAGGGTAGTTACAATACTGTTAGTAACAAAACAAAGATTTTGCTCTCATGGAATTTATAATCTAACAGGGAAAAGTACAGAGGGTGTATTAGTTTTCTATTATGAATAAAAAATTGCACCAAAATTTAGTTGCTTAAAAGAACACACTTTTTAAAATCTCACAGTGAATCAGGAATTCCTGTGTGTCAGGAATCCAGGCACAGCTTGGTTGGATCCTCGGCTTCACAGTCTTTCACAAGGTTGCAATCAATGTGTCAGCCCAGCATTTGTGGTGTCATCTGAAGGCTCACCTGGGGAAGGATCCACTTCTAAGTTCACTCAGTAGTTGTTGGCAGCATGCAGTTCCTCACAGATCGCTGGACTAAGAGCCTCAGTTACTATCAGGCTGCTGACAGCCGCCCGCCCCCCCCCTGCCGCCCCCCACCCAACTCCTTGCCATGTGGCCTTCCCCCACATGTGTCTTACTTCATCATGGAGTGCAAGTCAAGAAGGTACTAGAGAGTCTGCTAGCAAGAAAGAAGTCAAAATCTCATATAACCTAGTCACAGAAGTGACATCCCCTCAACTTTGACATAATCTGCTAGTTAGAAATAGGTTACTCAAGAGGAAATGATTATACAAGGCTGTGAATACCTGGAAGTGAAGATCGTTTGGGACCATCTTAAAGGCTGCCTACCAAAGAGGATAAAGAGGGATTGGGAATGCTGAGCCAAGGAATATAGGTAGCAACCTTTAATAGCATTCTTGGAGTAGGTCTCCTTGAGGTGACGATTGAACAAAAACCTGAAGGAGGTAAAGGTATAAGCCATATGAATATTTGTGGAAAACATTTTAGGCAGAGAAATCAGTGAGTACAAAAACCCCAAAGTGGAAGTACCTTTGGCATGAAGAAGAAACATCAGGAGGCCAGTCAGAGAAGGGAATGGGTAAAGGGGAAGAGTAAAAGGGGATGAGGTCAGGGAATTGGCAGGGAGGGAGACCACGTAGGACGTTGTGGGTGAAAGTGTCACATGGCAGGGTATTGTGCAGAGGATGGACATAATTTGACATATGTTTTTAAATGATCACTTGGGCTGCTCCATTGAAAGTAAACTGTAAAAGGGCACAGGCACAGGTTTTTTAAAGTGTGTTTCAAAAGTATATTGACAGAGGTACATTGAAGCTAACAAAATATAGATTCTTCCAACACTTTTAATTTATTATAGTAAACAGGTCACCTTCACGTGGAATAGTCTCTGGTACAATTAACAATAATTCAATGAGTAAGGATAATGCTTTCTTGGTATTCTTGAAAATTAAAAACAAAAATATGTCAGGGTCTGTAAAAGACCTGGGATTTTATCCTACTTGCAAGCTAATAAGCTTGTCTGCTACTGTTTCATGGATGCTGGCATAAGGCATGAAACTCTTGGGTCAGAGACTACAATCTTTATAACTCTCAACACAGCAAGAAGCATGAGCATGATGTTAGTTTGTGTCCATTTCCCATTTCCCCCATGTGCCACAGAAGCAACACAGATGGGCCTAGATGGATGCTGTGTACAGTTTGGGTTTGCATCACACTGAGTTTGAGGGGTTCTCCACTTAATAGCAAACAGAAGCAAGCCTGCTCTTTATCTGGGGGGAGATGTAACCTCATCTCAAGGTTGCTTGCTGTTCTGAGACATGGCCTGAGTAAAATGCAGTAACAGCCTTGCATTCTTGGCACACTCAGTAAGAATGTGCAGGGACACTCAGGACCCATGGCAGATAGCCTCTCCCAACAAAATACTCCCATGATCGGGTCACAAGTTCTTCTGCAAGTTGCATCGTTTCCATCTCTTAACATTTAACATTGAAGGAGAACCTTATCAACTGGTCAGTGACAGACCACTAATCATAATTTTGATAATATAATACTATATGATTTCTGGCATAAAACTCAGATATAGTTCAAGGAATTTTGTGAAATTGCTATAACAAAATTCTTTCCATTCCCACCTTCTTATTTCTATGAACAAATGCTCTCAGTGTTCACATCTATAAATGGAAAAAGAGAATGGAGCCGATGCTGAACCTTCACTGTAACAATTAATAACATCCATTCCTGGATGTATAAACTCATGGAAAAATAAAAAAGCCCTATTAATTTCATAAGAGATATATTTTCAATAAATGTAAATCTGTATGTTTAGCAATTATTATTTGCAACATATTTATGCTATATTGAGTAACTATGTGCTAGTAATAATTATAATGATAATTCAATCCAAAAGAAAATTTTAATACTTAACTCTATAGTCACAGGAATTTTTTTTAATTTCTTATTTTTGTTATTAATTAGAAAGTTTTAATCTGAAGTTTAATTTCAATATTTGCATATGCATTTCTTGTAGTGAAGTCTGATAGGGTGATAAATAAAATACTGCAAACATAATACTGTACATTAGAATAAAATTTGTTGTGGGAAATAAAATGAAGTAACACAGATTCCAGAAGAAAAAGGAATGTTGCAAATTTCCAACTGTTTACAAAGCTTGCTTTTGTCTTTCTTTAATGAAAGATGGTGGGTGTCAAATTGCTATGTATTAGATTTCCTTGGATATACACAGAAGAACGATAGAACAGTTGAACTTAAAAGCCAATATTTACAACACATCAGAAATTAAATCCTTAGAATAATTATAATTTAAAAATCCAGATATAAATTTTAAAATGTGTTAGGGGATATGTCATTTTTTAAAATTATTTTAAGTAGCACGCAAATAAGACATAGGCTACATTTTTTTAAAACACCCTGGAGTCATCCTTCAGTATCCTGATTATTCCAGGACCCCTGTGGAACCCAATATCCTCAGATTCTCAAGTTTCGATATAAAATGGTTCAGTATTTGAATATATCATACCTACATCCTTCCATATGCTTTATATCATCTCTGGATTACTTAAAATACCTGATAAAATGTAAGTATTATGTAAATAGTTGCTATACTGTATCGTTTTTCTTATTCATGTTATTTCTTATTGTTGTATTGTTATTCTTTATTTTTATTTCTTTTCAAATACTTTCAGTCGGTGGTTGGTTGAATCCGCAGATGTGGAACCCACAGATAGGAAAGGCTGACTAATCACCTGGATGCAGAAAACTGCAGCAGAGTACGAAAGACAAACAACCCCTGTCCTGACGTTTAGTGTCTACTTGGGGCAAACAACGGTTTTGTAAGGATAATGAAAAAAAAGTGTGTGAAAGCCCCCAGCATGAAGTTGTCTGAGGCCAAGGACCTGATAAAACTTAGTTTCTATTGTATTTAAGTAAAATCCTTCTGCCGCATTGAAATCACATGTCCTTTTGTGATATACAAAGAAAAAAATCACATGACTGGCGATTAACTTTCATTTAATATCTCTTCATAATCTGAAGAGAGTTAAATTATCTTGCTAGTTTCTTTTAAATTCTACACAAATCTCAAATGTAAATTTTTAAAAGATGAAGAAAGAAAGGATAAGGGAAGAAGGAAGGAAGGATGGAAGGATGGGAGGGAGGGATGGAGGGAGGGAGGAAGGGAGGAAGGTGTTTAAACACTACATGCACTGTCTTCCAAAACCAAGCAACTGAAATAAAGTTTGTGTTGATTTAAGCACACATTTAACTAAGTGAATTTTCCATTGTTCCCACCTGTTTCTCAAATAGCTTCAACTGTTTTGCCTTTGACCTGCTTTGGCCCATTCCTATATGAATTTGTGTTCTTGGAACACCCCACTTCTGGGCTCCTCCACCACAGAGCTGGCCTTAGCAGCAGCTGGGAAAACCTCCTGAGGAACAGCTGGTGTCCAAGGCCCCACATCTCTGCCATCACCCAGGGCGAATATTAGCTTTCTGCAATAACAGCCTCTGGGAGACACATTTCAATAAAGTAACACTTCACATTTGTGTGGTATTGTACAGCTGAAAGATAACTTTCACAATCATTATTTCATCTGATCACACTTAGTCATGAGAACAAACCTGGCAGGCTCTGGAACATTATCAATCAGGAGCCAAAGTTCTGGGTTCTGATCCTCATATTCTGATGCTTATTCCAAAAGTAACACTGGGGAAAAAAAATCACTTTAACTGTCAGGACTTCATTTCGTTACTACAAAATGAGAAACTCGGACTAGATCTCCACTTAAAACTTACAGTTATGAGCAAATGTCTCAAACCAACAGTCCACCCAGTGAACTCCATCTACTGCGAAATCCACCTTCATGAAACCCAGTCTCTTACCTTTATCACGATACTTACTGCTTACCATTGAAAAAATGACTAAAACAAACCAAAAACCAAATAAGCCACCTTATTTGACCCTCCAAACAAACCTAATAAGGGAGGTAGTTCAGTTATTATTACCTCTGGATTTTAGAAGAGGATATAAGGTGAGAATCCGTGATTTCTGGCAATCACATAGCAGGTAATCTCCTCTAGTTCTGAGGAAATGCAACCATCTTGGAAACAAAAAAGCTGATACAAGTTCATTGCTAGTACTACATTCACGCGTGTCCAGCTCCACAATGCTGACAACTGTCACCCATTTGGTTGGAAACAGGATAATCAACTAAAGCACATGATGCTTTATTTAATCTCTGGACTACGCAAGCCAGTTCATGGGGCCACACATGCCTCCATGCCAAACTTGAAATGTTGAGCACATTTTCAAATTCTAATTCCTTGAGGGCAGAGATGGTGTCTACATTGAAGCTTTCACCTCCAAATGGCTCTGCTCTGTGCAAGCCCTGCACATGCTTGTTGATTTATTTCTCCCATATTGGGGTGGGTCTCTCCTTGACAGCTGGGGGCCACATTTAGCCAAGCAGCTGCCCATCAGCATCTAAAGCCTGCAGTATGTAGTGCTGGCAGCATCTCAAAGGATTTATTATTATCATCCCAAGATTTCATTATTATTATTATCACCCTTATGAAATTCAGTAGCTGAGCCCACTACAAAGCATTAAAATAATTCCTAACATGAACAGTCTGATTTCTGCATTTCTCCCACAGCTGTGGGGTTTTTCCCCAAGTTTCTGCTAGTGGTTGGAAGGCTCTAAGAGGTGGCCTCCAGTCATGAATAAGTGAGCCCTGTCCCAGTGATGGCCTTGGAGAGGAGAACGCTCTTCAAGGGGTTCTTTACCAAATAGGAGGCAATCTTAGTGTGAAACAAAGTGCGTTGACCTGGAGTCAGGAATGCCATTTCTGAGTCCGAGGGCAAGTCTCTTTGCTAACCTAGGCCTTGGTTAAATGGGGTAGCTGAGTAAGACAGTCTTGAAGATTACCTCTTGCTTGGACCAGCTCTAATATTACCCTTTTCCTGGCTTCTGGAGATTGCCACAGGGAAGAGCACCTCGTTAGAGAAGACCTCAGGAAGAGACCTTCCCCACTCTTTATCTTCATTCCACTTCATTCATCACCTTGGTCCTTAAAAACCAACCTGCTTTATTCAAAACTTCAGGGAAAACAAAAGTAAGTAGCTCTTTACAGGGAAGTCAGAATTCCTGACCTAAAACGTGCCAAGAAAGAGAAGTGACTAGGAGTCCTGAGACTTGGGTTTGATCTCATCATTTTCAATAACTAGCCATGTGGCCTTCAGCAATTCCCTCACTGCTGTGGGTCTCTGGTTCCTCATCTTCCAAATTCAAATAATAATTCCTTTCTGACGTACCCACCTTAAAGGGTCCTTGAGGCTCACGCGGGTTTATGGCTTGAAAATGTAAAGTATAATCCTATGTACAGATACATCATTAAATTAAGATCAGTTTCCTCTTTTGACCTTAGGGAAATTTCAGAAGCAGTAACAGAGTGATACAACGTTGAAGAGATGCTTATCTTCCTATTGGTAAGGTGGTTGTTGGGTTTATATTGTGCTGCAGAGTTTTAGCAAACCTTTTGATCCAGTTTGATTTTTAACAAGCATTTATTGGGAACCTGCTGTGTGCCTTCCATTGTGCTGGAAACAAGAGAAGAAATCAAAACAAGTATAAGCTTAACCTCCAGGAGTTCAGTGTTATGAATTCTAGACTTACACGCAAAAATATTATTAAACAAATTTTAAAACAGTAAGGGGAAAGAGTGGTGTTAACTAGAGTCCACTTACCGAAAGCTTATCTCCCAACTTGGCTGGATTATGCATTTGTTATGGGTCTATATACACTTTAACTCAGCTTTATACTGTTTTTAAACTTGTTTTACAAATGTCTATTTCTCTCTGAATATTCAACAGCAACAGATTTCTGACCATTGTTATCCAAATAATAATTATCAAAGAATCCAAATTCATATTCATTTAAGTTGTAGAAACCACATGAACACTACAGCATAACTCTTTTTAAATGAAGTTACCTGCAAATGTGTGGTCTAAACGAACTCTTTGAAAAATTATCTCCTACCATAAGCACATTTTCTCAAAATGGCTGGTTTGTACCCAAGGCCTTCCCCAGCCTGACCCCTTCAGAAAGCACTGGATCTAGTCACAGGTTAATTAGTACCTTCTGAACATCTTCTGCACATTCCTGCCTCTATGCCTTTGCTCAAGCTGTTCCCCCATCTGAGAAAGCCCTTCCCTCCCCTCTCCAAGCATAAAAGCCCTTCCTATCCTTCAGGACCTAGCTGAAACCCAGTCTTCTCTATGAAACTTTTGCTACCTGGGCCACCATTTATCAATCTCGGCTTCTGCATGCCAACAGTACTTATTTTCTGTACTATCAGTCTGCAATTATTACATTCTCTTTTTTTTTTTTTTTTTTTTTTTTTGCATATTCAAGTCCTGTCCCCAAAAGAGCCCATAAGTCTCTTAAGAGCAGGGAACATATACACTCCTTTATATTTCTAGTGCTTAATATGGTGCACTGTGATCTGGCAGGCACTCACTAAATATATATGTTATTGAGCATCTAGTCAAGTCCCAAACCATCCCTGCTTTTTATAACTCAACTCCACCTCAACCACCCTCCCATTTGAAAACTGGCCAAAATAAGTAGATACAGCCAAAAGAGCTGTATCTGAGGTGGTATCTATTGATAAAACCTAAAAGAAATCCAATATTAAGAGATGGGGATTCATTCATTTGAAAAAATTAATGTCCTTAGTCTTTAAAATAATACATGCATCATTTCAGTACATTCCATAAACAGAAGCATTAATATAGATTTGCCTATCTGAAAAAGAATTTAGCAAAGGACATTTCTCCTTGCAATGGACAGCTGAAGAGGTGTAATTTAACAACTTTCAGAGGCCCGTCACTGGGTGATTGAGGTGGACAGAAGGCATGGACATGACCAAGGCCCTTAAAAGACACAAACAGGTGGGAGAGTGTGCTGGGGGTGGGTAGCGGGCTGGAGAGTACAAAAGGAGGCAGCTTGCCTTCCGAGAGCAGAGACCAGATGAGGCAGGGATGAGACTGCCCGAGGAAGCGGGGACAGGAGAGGATAGGAGAAGACAGGACTGGGGAGGAGAAGAGATCCAAAACCAGGCTGCATCTGAACGGGACACAGTCAGAGGTGAAGCTAGAACAAATGACAGAACTAAAAAATGAGAGAGAAATGAGTGGACAGGGCACAAGTAGAGGAAATGACGGCCTATTACGTGAGGATCGGGAATGGACATAAAGACAAAGATGACTTTTCTGTGTGTGACTAAAACAATAGCAATTAGAAAGATAAGAGTGAAAGGAAAGGGAGGAGTAACTAAGGAGACGAAATAAGTAATAGGTGCACTAGGACTGATCTAAATGCTTTTAAAAATCACCAGGCTGTTAGGCTGAGCAGGAAGAAGAGCCACAGTGGTACCCAAGAGGGGACCATCAGAAAGACAGAAACAGGCAATTTAAGTAGCTAGCTACTGGGGTAAAAATGAAAAAAAAAAAAAAAAAGAAGAAGAAGATGGAAAAGGTGAGAAGCAGGAGAAGGAAAACCCAAAGGAGACACTGGCCCAGAAACCTTTTTAACTTTCTGTAAGAATCTTCAAGGCCCCTAACTAGGCCAAGATTCTGACTGACATTTCTGAGCTCACCAGCTGCTGTTTCCTTGAGAGAATTCTGACAGGAAGGCATAGAAATGCAAGCCGACGCTGCCAGCTCTGGGAAAATAAATAAATAACAATCCGTGTTCTAAACACCTCAATGGGGGGCGAAGCCTGCCCGGGAAGAAAGCCCACAGAGGAGGTGGGACCCGCCTGCAACTTTTCCCCAGGTAGGTACTGAGCTATTCCCGCGCGAGCTGCTTTCTCCTCTAATTGTCCTCTGGCCGTTCCTGCCTTGCCCAGCTGTCTTTCTTCCTTTCTTTGTGAATTTTTGGGAAGCCCTGCGGGCGATCTGCTTCTGTAGCCAGCAGGGCAGTGTGGATTCGAGCAGGTGAAGCTCCAAGTTGTGCCTCCCCGACGGGCGCGGGGTGGGGGGAACGGCTGGAATCCAGGTCCGTGAGGCAGAGCGAGGCGAGGGGAATGAATGAGAGAGACGGCCCCGCGCAGCCCGGGAGCAGGAGGCGACTCGGGGCGAGCGGTCGCCGTGGACGTGCTTCTGTGTGCTGCAGGTCGAAGGGAGGCAGAGCGGGGGGAGAGCGGACTGGGAGGCAAAGGACAATGAAAGGCAGCTGGAGGAGAGAGATTTCACAATAATCACCCAGGGGGCGGGTCAGTTACCTAAGGAAGAGTGTTAGGAGTGATGAATGAAAACTTGATAGCATGTGACCTTGAGCTTGCGGCTTGCCCTTTGAGTGCCTTGGCCAAATATTTTGAATGTATATTGGATTTTTCTTCCAGCAACTCAAAGGAATCTGTTTTTAATGTGTAATTTAGATCAAATATTCAATCTCTGAACAGGGGTGGATTTCTGTTGACCCCCACAGAGGTCTCCTCTAAGACAATGTGAGCTGTTACATCGAAAAACTAAGAAACTAAGTCCCCGAACCATGTATTTCTTTGGAAACTAGGACAAGAACAGGATGCTTCTGACTAGGTCCCTGGACCTCAACCAATTTTTAACTCTCACTCAATTTAATAGATGCACTTAAAGAAAGTAAAGAGATTCTGGAGTTAAAGAGCTATATCGTTATTCCGTATTATTACATTATGTTACATTATCATTGCGATCCCTCTGCAAATATGATGTGAGGTCAGGTGAGCCAGTGGGCCTTCTGCTGAGCTGTCTTCTGAAGGAAAAACAGTCACCTCAGTTTATATCCATTCTCCACCAAATCCCACTGAAGATTCATTGTTAAAAATTAGAAGCCGAAGAGACTGTTCCCTGTACCATATAACTGCTCAAGATGAAAACACGTAGTAACTTCCCAAACAGGGTTTCCCTCTCTTTGGACTGCTGGCCATCTGTCTGCACCCTCCCTGGTGAAAGCGCCTTTGAGAAAGGCTCATGCCTTTCTGGCTTCTGTGTGGCTTTTACTCCTCTTTCTCACCTCCTCGTTTTTTAGGAGACTCAGAATGTAAGGGTCAGTTCCTTACTCTTGAACTGTGGAGCATCAGAAACAACATTGACCTAGTGCAATGGTTCTCAGAGTATGGGCCACAGACCAGCAGCATCAGCATCACATGGAAACATGTTAGAAATGCACATTCTCAGACCCCACCCTAGATCTCCTGAATCAGAAACTCTGGCAGCGGGCAATCTGTGTTTTAAGAAGCCATCCAGTTGATTGCGATGCACTACCTTAGAAGGTTTTTTTAAAGTGCTGTTTCCTGAATCCACAGTATTCGGATCTCCTCGTGGTATGATGCTGATCACCTACAGGGTTAGGGCTTCTAAAAGAGACCCTTCAACAAATAGCAGCCTCTTGGTTCTTTGTTTCCTTCATCTGTAAAATAGGAAGCTTTCTAATATCAGTTACTTGTTACAGTGCTTAGAACAGTGCCTGCACAGTAAGTTCTCTATGAGGGTGGTGGTGGAAGTGGTGGTGTTTTATTGACTTCACCCTTACTGTGCAAAAGGCCTTTATTTACCAAGTGGTTAAGAAATCAAAAATGAAGCAGTAAGGATGACAGCCCTCTAGGAGGGGAGATTTGCATGTATTCCAGGACACAGGAATTAGACTGCAAGGTAAGAGGTGACATATGCCCCATCACAAACCTTAGGAACTAAGAAGAGGAAGAGAGAGAATAAAGAGAAAATTTTGTGAAGAAAGTGTTTTTTGAGCTGAGTCTTAAAGAAGGAGTGATTTTTAACTAGTGAAGATGGTCAATGGGAAAAGAACATTCTAGGTGGAAACTGAGCGTAGGGAATATTGGAAAGATAAGACATTACTGTTCAGTTGTAGCCTTTCCATTACTAACATTTTAACTACTCATATTGTGAAGAGGTATCACCCTGTTTCTGAGTCTAACCATGTATCCCACATTTGCAGAAATTCTTCCTTTAACCCAAAACTAAGTAATTTTCCTTAGACTGTTGTGAAGTGAGTCGCTTTTAGTATTAATGATTTCATTCCTTTAGAATCCATATCTCTCTTATTTATTAGAGCAATGTCTTTCAAAGTCCTCTGACCACTTGCAACAGAGTAAAATAGGGGTGGTAGCAAAAATGCAGATTCCTGGGACCTGGCCCATGTCACTTATTCCCACACCTTGGAGAGCACGTCAAAAGAATCTGCATAGAATCTTGTGATTTTGTGATTCTAATGTTCACTGAAGTTTGAAAGCAGCTCTCCTGGAGCTGTTCTTTCCCAAATTCGCTGAGCACAGAATTCACCTGAGAGCGTTTGTTAAAAAGATGGAGCCCCAGCCTTTCCCTTGGGGATTCTGATTCTGCAGCTCTAGGAGTGGAGTGTAGGAACAAGATTTTTGATAATTGCCTCAGTAGCACAAAGGATCAGGCAAGGTTGGGAAATAGCATATTAGAATGAATGTGTGCCCTGAGTTAGAGAGAAACATCAAGTCATAAGTCTTCCATTTACTAACTGTATGATTTTGGCAAGCTTCTTAACTGCCCTTTGCCTCCAAATTTCGTAACCTGCTTGACACGGTTTTATCTTGTGCAATAAAATGTACTTCACAGGATGGCTGTAAGCATAAATACTCTGAGTAAACGGTGTAGTATAATGTTAGCTCCTTCCTCCCCCTGCCCCCTCCTCCCCTGAAGTTCCAGCTCCAGTTCTCCTGGATGAGAAGCAGGGTGAGGACAACAGTAATGGTGAAATGCCACGAACACTCACCTGTTCTGAGAAGGTAGCTGATGCCTTCAGGGAGAGAAGGTGGATTCTCAGAGCCCTGCTCCTGGCATTGCTCTTGGCTGGCCCTGGGAAGTTAAAATGGGATATGTGCCCATGATTGAATCAACCTTCAGAACTGGTCAGTCATCTAAAAATAGCAAGGCGTTCTGGCTGAGCCCCAGGAAAAATAAGGTCCTATCCTGACATATTACCCTATGCTTGCCTTAAAAGGAGGGACCTCTACTTTATTTCCTATCTCTTCAGCCTCTTCTTTCTTTCCTTTCTTCCTCTTCAGCCAGATGATGGTGAACCCTAAATAAGTTGGCTTTTACTTGATGAGCTCCAGAATAGCTTCTATTTCATGGACAGCCACCAAGAACACCAGGGGTAGATACCAGTGCATAAGGTCACAAGTCCTCAGACTTGGGAGTGAGCGCATCTGTGCAGGCCACTCCTCCTGCAGACAGCAGTGAGGTTGTAATCTCCATAAAAGCATGCGATTCTTATTACATTTTACCAAACCATTATGGGCTGTTTAAAACTTCCAGGCCTGACTGGAGGCAGAGAAGGAATAGGGAGTGCTAAGATGCCTATATTAGAAATTCAGAGAATGAGCTGCAGGTGATTGTTCAGCAAAGTTCTGGTCTCCTCTCCTCATCCAGCAAAGGGCTGATGAGCTAAGGTCAGACCTGTCATCGGAAGACAAATGCCTGTGGCCAGTAAGGGGACAGTCTTAGCATTTTACCACATATATCCTTCCATAAAGGTCCTGAAAATGACACAGGAGTCCTGGAAGTTCAGAACCTGTAATGATTCCTGTCAGAAATGATACTGATGAATACCTTTCCTTAACAAAACCATTTAAAACATATAAAAGTATTTTTAAATGTTTTTTTAAACAGAACAAAATTGCGGGTGGAATATTTTTGATAATATATATGCTTTCCCAGTATCTTTGAATCACCCCCTGCATAAAAACAATTATCATGTTAGTGAAATCCTTTAAAATAGATCAAATAAATATAAGGACTTTCACGTAGTAGGTAGATTCATTAATATAAATTAATAATATATTCATATTAATACAGCATTGCTATCTTATTAATTCATATTAATTAATAATATGTAATACATTTGATATTGTATTAATTACATATTATAATATTAATAGTAGTAATAGAGACCATTTATTAGACTTCTAATACCATGATTGCAGCATTCACATAAATCTATCTCACTGTGACCTCTTATAGAGTAAGCCCTATCATTCTCCCTTCCCAGATGAGGAAACTGAGGCTCAAAGAGGTTTAGTAGCTTGCTCAAGTCACAGACGCCAAGCCGTGATCTTCCTCCCTGCACCTCTCTACAGCCAATAACCTTGAAGATTATGACAGCATTGTGTTTGTCTGTAATTCAGACTTCTCCCTGTCTCAGCCGGTCCTTGATTTTTCCCAAATCCCAGAGGCTTTCTGAGGACTGTTCATGGGAATCACCGTCTTTAAGTCTCTGTCATGTTGTATCTGAGTCATTTGTGTTCCAATACTGCCTTGCTCAGTGAAAGAAATAGAAAAAGAACTGATTGCTGTTTATGCTTTTGACACAACTTTTCTGTTACTTGAGTCCTGAATGCTTTTAAAAGGTACTTGCTTCTCAGGAACAAGGAAAAGGACAGCTTGGTAATTTAAAGTTTTTGAACAATTATTCGATTACAGGGCAGGGTTGAGCGGGGGAAATAAATCTTGTTTTCAATAACATGTTGAGTGACATTTTATATAGATGTTGGCCTGTTCCCCTAAGCAACTCAAGACCCTTGCATGTGTTATCTCATTAATCTTCCACCCACCCTTTGGGGGGCAGATGGGGTTACACAATTGCTATTCACAGAGAAGCGGCATGGGATCCAGTAGAGGGAGGAGGGATGAAAGGTGATGAGTTCGCCAATATCACACAGCACACAAGTGACTGGGTGACAAACCATATCCCCTGACTGTTTCCATTAACACCACCTACCAAAGTCAAAATATCTGGGCAGCTAGCAAACTAAAAACGTAATCTGGGGGAAAAAAACCTACCTCTGGCTCCCGTGTTAAATGTCCTTTGCTCTCTGCAAAACGCAGAGAAGCCTGTCTTCATGTTCCCTATCCTACATCTTTTCCTGCCATTTTTACCTTGTCTGAAATGTGTGGCTTTTGTTGTAGTTAGTTTTCATTTGTTGCTCCAGTCTATCTTTCACACCATTTTTGAATCTGTTCCATGAATATCCTTTCTTGCCTCTTAAGTTAGATGCTCAGGAAAAGTGGGATGAGGGTTTCAAAGAGACTTTCATCATAAATATTCCCATTTCAAAATTTCTCTTGACTTTCAATATTCTTTTTGTGTTCTAAATTGATGAGTCCTGGACTCATCAACTATCAAGTAATTAGTTATTAACTTTTTAAAATTTTTTCCTGCAGATTTTGAAGTGAACTTTTAATTTTAGGTAACCTTTTGACCAAATGAGGTTGGGCTTGACAGAGACAAAATGATTTACATCCAAATGTTGAGGACAGTCTAATGGGATGGTTAATGTCTTTTGGTTCTCTCAAACATTTCCCCTGGAAATATTTTTCTTTGGATTCTTACATGAATTCACTGCCTTCTGGGTCTCCATCTGGCTCATGAATAGCAAGGCTCTGAAAGGTGGCTCTTTCTAGTTCTTGGGACCATAAAACTCAGTGTCCCTCACTCCTGACAACTCACATGGCAAACACTTTGGAGGATCTTGATCTGACAGATTTAACTAGTCAAAGTGAACATTTACTCAGCTCTCAAGTTCCCTGTTCTCTGGAAGAGATGAGACATTTTAATTTCCTTAAAGGCACAACCACATCTTCTCCTTTGACCTGGCTTCCTCCCCTCCCCACCAGCCCTGACACCATGTTTTTGACTGACCACCACCCCCAAATGTGGAGGAGGAAGAGCATCCCCAAATTTTCAATTAGATGTAGCTTGTCCTTGACTATGGGAGAGAACCACCATGATTTTGGAGCAGAAACTTATATAGCCTTGGATTGGATTACATGCGTTATTGGATGACTTCCAAGGTCAGCCAGAAAGATTTTGACTGGAATGTCAAGGACATTTTCTTATTTTTCTAAGAAAAGGTATAGTTTGTAAGCCACCACCACCACCTGCACCCCAGGTGCAAAGCTGCAGAAGGATAAATGCATACAGAGTATAAAACCCATAGTGTTTTCTTCCCTTCCTTCTTTCCTTCTCAACATCTCTTACCTTCCAAACCTCTCTCCATGGGTTGCACCAAGACTGTCCCTCCAATCAGATTTGTTTTTTTAAAAATAATTATCATTTACATATATGTAAATTTAACTCATTTCTATGACCCTTGTCTTCCTCAACTTTAAAACCAGATAGAGCAGCTACCACTTCACAGAGTGGTGAGGATTTAATGAGCTTACATAGGGAAAGCCCTGAAAATTATCTTATTATAGAAAACATGTTTTTGAAGAGTTACTTCTTATTTTACTACTATTACTAGATGTCATTAACCACCCCTGTCAGTACTGTGATCTTCAAACCTTTTTGGGGGTCCAATTCTTCTCTTGGCATGCTTCTCCTCGTTTCCTGGCAGAGAATCCGATGTCGTGAAGCTCAAAACCCGTCTCTCTCCAGCTAGGGTGGCCTGTCCAGACCCCGAGTGGCTAGACAGCTGCCAGTGTCCCTCAGCCTTCCGCAGCTCTGGCTGCACAGATTGTAGGGCAGGTGATGGGCTAGCGGGAGCAGAAGCCAAACAAAAGGATCCTTCCCACAATGAACAATTGTGCTGGGCATGCTGCGCCGGCAGCTGCAACCCTCCACAAGCACCCGAGACGGACGTACAGTAGGACCTGCTCAGTGTGGGTGGGTCTCTGCCTGCATGCAGAATATTTCTGTTGAATTCTCTCTTCTTTTTAATTTTCCCTTTTTTGGATTCCAAACATTAAAAAAGAATCATATCAAAATGCAGAAAGCAGCAGCAGAGAATTAATTAATAGTAATAAAGGGTTTGATAGATTGTAACTGCACCAAAATAAGTCAGTGATACTTGGAGTTATTTATCTCTGAACAAATAGTAGGGAACGAGATTTGGTCCCAAAAAGCACGTTCAGTCCTTACAGCAGATTTATTCCAGGATGGTTTGGGGAAATGTTGGGATGGATAAGGTCTCAGCAGTCCTGCCTTCTAAGTGTTTGTCACCTAGGCGAGGAGGAAAGATGTCAGCAGCCCATATCCCAGCACTGCTTCTGGACGATGCTGCTTCCCGAGGCCACATGCTTCTTTATATCCCCATATGGATTACTTTGCTATGGAATGTAAGGAAGTGTGTGGTTTTGGCAAGCACCTCTTCGCTGGACCCACGGTCCTGCCCAGAGCACAGGCTCGGTGACCTTCCTCCTCATCCGGGCTTTGTGTCAGCAGGTGTCGCCCTCACCAGCGAAGCAGGAGCCTCCGAATCCCATCTGAGCTCCTCCCCACACCTGCTTCTCCCCCTCTGTGGTTTTGAGGTTTCATTTCAGCTCAAGGTCTCAGGCACACTTCCTGTTGTCCCCTCTGCAGCCAGCCTTCTGGACCTCCCTCCTCGTGCCGGCTTGGGGAGGAGAACCCACATCTTCCAAAGGTTTTTCACAGAATCAGCTGTCACTCTCCTAGCTCCCTGCTCCTGACACATTGCTCCCAAAGTGAGAGTTTCCACTAACCACACTGGATCGTAATCCCCTTACAACCGTCTGCGTCATGCATCTGTGGCAGTTTGTGCATTCCTAAGGGCTTTCCTTGTGGATGAAGGGCAGATGCTTTGAGGTTCACCTCATGTCACACAGTCCCCTGACCCTGCTCTGCTGTCCTTCCCATGTCACACCACAACCCTGCTGCCAGATGACACATCTAGGAGATGTTGTCTGAGGAAAAGACTTCAGATGCTGAAATAGTGATTCACGCATCTAATGGCCTAAGTTCCTTTCTCCTCTGGTCCCTGTACCCTTGTGTTCCCAGCTCTGACTCTAATGGGCCTAAACCCTCACCAAGAAGGAGCTGGGCTGACAGAAGGCAGATGTGAGCACAGGGAGACTGCATTCACCCAGGCTTGTGCCCCACCTACCACAGAGTTTCAAATGAGGGAGGAAGACGAGGGGGTCTCCCTCCCTCACTTCGACCCCAGCTCCAGGAGGGCTTCGTGCATTCCACAGCTCTGCCTCCTTGTCTTTAGGGTGAGTGTGGGAGACATGAGGGGTGAGACCACACGGAAACTTACAGCTTTAGATCAGTGGTTCTTCCTTCAGAGGCGATTTTGTCCCCCAGGGACATTCTTGGTTGTCAGGACTGGAGGGTTCCTGGCATCTAGAGGGTGGAGACCAGGGATGCTGCTAAACATTGTACAATACACAGGACAACCACCACCCCCCACCCCCACCACCACCATAGCAAAGAATTACCCAGCTCAAAATGTCAATATGCTAAGGTTGAGAAACCCTGCTCTTGATAGTCATTCTTTGAGTAAATAAGGTCTCAGACATTCGCACATTATGACACACTATATTTTTCGAAGAAAATTTCTTTTATTCCTGGTCTTGATCATGTAAAATAGGCAGATGCCTGAAGGCGTGCTTCTTTTCAGTGACAACCCCTTCCCTTTTCTAAATCACACCTTCTCAAAAGGTAGTTTTCATTTTCCTACCCTGGAAGTCGATTTCATGTCATCTGCTCAGAATTTGGGGGTATGTGGTATGGGGGAGGGGTGAAGGTGTGGGAGGGGGTGGGACAAGAGTAAAGAGGAGAAGAGGGGTGGTGGATGAGCACTGTCCAGAATTGAAGAAATTGCAGCAGAAGAGACTTGCCATCCTGACTGATGAGCTGGACACACGTGCTTTTTCTGTCCTGATTTCAGACTGCCCGGCTTCCCTCTGCCCCGACAGCCACCTGCTCCCTTGCTCCCCAGGAGGAGCTGGAGGAGGATCCGTGGGGCTAGGAGGAGGTTAGCCAGAGACAGAGCTGGCAGGCAGCAGCCCCAAGACACCTGTGCCATGAGGAGGCGGAGGAGGGAGAAGGTAAGAGGCCTGACTGCAGAGCCTGGAAGATGCACACCAAAGAGGGAAACTCAGAACTAGAAAGGAGATTCCACATCGCCCTGCATACACCTTCTAGTACCAAGCCATATTTGTGGTGTGCTGCCTTCTCACCACTAAAAGCAGTCAGAATTGTCTCCAGGACTTTCCCACAAGCCCTTGCAGTGTCCATTGTGCCCACCAGGGACTCCGGGCACCCCGCCTTCATTGTTGTAAGCCTTGCAGCAGTAGGCAAGGTAGGTATGCTCCCCTCTGTATGGCTGTAGAAACTGAGGTTTAAGATGTTATGTGACTGCCTAAAAGCAAAAGAGCAGGGAAAGCATCAAAGGGATTTGAACCCAGATAAGTGTGACTCCAAGGCCACACACTTCCCACTTGATGACACTTCTGACGTCAGGAAGAGGAAATACAAGGGCAGACAATACCTAGACCCAAGGGAGAAGGACAGTTTTCTGCTATCATTCAAATTATTCTTTCTGCCACCTGCTGCAATACACTCTGAAGATGGTCAGACCATGTTTCTGGGGAGTGTCTCCTTCTTAATCAGCTCCCTGCCCCCTTGATCATACCTCCCTGGAGGTTGGGAGAGACCAGTGGGTTTCTGCTAGTCCAGTGGTTCTCAAACTTTAGCTCATCAGAATCACCTGAATGGCAGATTACAATACAAATTTCTGGGCCTCACTCCTGATGTTTGGGCTGGTAAATGTTTTTCCTTTGCAAGATCAATCTGCAATTTCTTACACACTGGAATCAAGGCTTCTCCTTTAAATCTACAAGAATCAAAGATTTCCCTACCTCCCCTGAGAAATTGTTTAGTTAATTCTCCCCATTTGTCAAGCTGAACAACCTCAATGTCTATGGCTGGGAGAATGCATAAGTAAACTCCAGTATCTTCACATACTAGAAAACCATAAAACAATAAAAATTCAAAAGCTCAAGCTACCACATCAATATGCATGAATCCTACAAATATCATTTTATGTGAAATTATCAAGTCCCAGAAGAATATCTATGATATAATACCATTATATACTAAAATATACAAATGTATTATTTAGGAATATATGCATAAATGGTAAGAACTATAAAGAAAAATATTTAAATTATAAGAAAAAAAGAAACAGTATTATACTTATCTCTGGAGGGAAACATGAAGAGATAAGTTGGGGAAAGCATTCAGTAAGCCTCAAGAGTACAGAAGAGGAAAAAGAGTTCCTTTTTTAAAGTAGACAGTTGTTCATAAGTATTGGTTTTATCATTATGGGTCATTGCTTGTATGTGTATTACATGTATTCTTTTATAAATATATATTTTAATAAAAAGTAAAATTTTAAAAATTAAAATATGAGAGAGTCAAAGAATATATATCAAGATGTTAAATTTATTTCGGAAAATGGGAGGAGGGAAAATAATAGAATACTGTCATTTTCCATATTCTTTAATTCTCTATCATTTGTGTTCTTCATGATGTTTCCATTTAAAAAAAAGAAAGATTAAAGAAAGAAAACACATCGAAGTCATGCAATGCAAAATACAAACCATGATTTTCACAAATTATGTGAGAGGACATTCTGGGCAAAGCATGCTCCTGGGATTTTCACATGCTAACACATGTTCTCTCTGTGTGCCAGGCTTGGACAAGCAATTCTGGGGACATACCAAGGTATCTCCGCACTCGAGACTGCAGTCACCTCCCAAGAGAGCTGCCCCCTGCTCTGGCTGGTCAAACGGAACCAAGTCCGTCTTCCTGAGAGGTTTGGTCCCCTTCAACCAGCTACAGCAGGGCTGGCAATGCCCAGTCCTTGGAGGAGCAGAAGAGATCACCTGTGGCTGAAATTACCTGCTAAAGCTTTCCTCAAGAAAATGATTCAGGTTTGTCATCATATGCTCATGCTCCCAGGAAGGAAGGAAAGAGGAACTGCTCTGGGTACAAAAGATTTTTATGCTCAACACACAGAGCTCTGTGCCTTTGCACCCAAAGCTAGAGCCACTCACATGCTCTTAACACACACAGTCAGGAACGATTTTGAAGGTGGAGTTGCTATCAACCTTGGGCCAGCCAGGGGAAGAGTGGGAAACGTAGAAGACAGGGCTTCTGCTCACCAGGGGTTAGCAGGATAAGTAAAGAAAATGGACACGAAAAGATGGCACAATTTGATAGAGTTGCAAGTCAGAGCATGGGTAGTCTCAAGACATAATTCTGCTTACATAGCCCATTAAGTATACCTGGTACGTTGTATATCAAGTCCCTATTGATTTATTCAGCCTAAGATATCTATTCAGTAAACAATGTACGCGTGTCTCAGTGTCCTGATCCGTGAAATGTGGATAATAATAATAGTACCTACCACATGTGGCTGTATGTGGAATGAAATGAGAATAAATATAAAGGAATTAGAAAGCTCTCCATAATTGCTACCTGTTATTAAGAGGGAATTCTGATCTGTTCTTCCAATTTATCTTTCAAGATTTGTTTCTTTTATGGTGTACCTGAGAGTGTGCCCAGAACTTAGCTAATGCTGGATAAACATTTGTTTTGAAATGATATAAGAACATGTGTTCACATGCTGTGCTCTGACACAAATATGGTAACCTGTGTGCCTAGAGCCCACCACGGTGGCCACACAGGAGAGCACAGTGCTTACGTGCACAGGCTTCGGAGTCAGGGGGATCCAGGTTTGAATCTGCTCTTCTCATTTATTAACTGTGACACATCCTCTTGAGCCTCAGTTACATCACATAAGCCTCAGCTGTAAAATGGGGACAGTGATATCTACCTCAAAGTTGCTGTAAGATTTAAAATAGATAATGTTTGCAACGAGCCAAATAGAAGCCCTGAAGGAATGATAGCTGCTGTTGTTTTGTTGTTGTAAATGGCAACAGCATGAAGACAATGTTGTGTCCCCAGGCATTCGCACCTGGAAGGGGAGAACCAAGTTTAAAAATTATATATATATATATATATAAACTCAAAAAATAAGTAAAGCCACATTATAGGATATTTTTATATTCTAACTATTAATTTTACTAGCATGTAGTAAAATGCTACATTTATCCTAGTTCTCATGACTAGTATGCAATAAGTTTTACTTAAAAAGAAAAGCTTCACACATGAAACTGATATACCATCTTAATGAAATATACTTTCTGGAAAGCCTTCATTTGTGAGTGCTGTTGAGATCCAGTCTACAACCACACGTCCTCCTTAATAAGTAAAGGTCATGGGATGTGTGTGTATTCCAAAGGGCAGCACAGAGTGTAGTTTACATGTGGGTGCTAGAGCCAGACTGCCTGGGCTCAAATCCCAATCCCCCATGCACCAGATGTGCCACCTTGGGAAAGTTGCTTGACTTCTCTGGGCCTGGGCTGCTTCATCTATAGAGTGGGACTATTAATAATAGTATCTGCCTCATAGGGTTTTCATGCAAATGAAATGAAAATACATGTAAAAGCTTAAAATTAGTATTGGGTATGTAAGTGCTCAAGAGTTTTTATCTTTGACAATGTACTTGAAATGTTTCTGAAACTAAATTGGTGTTCAATAAAAACCTGTTTAATAAATGATCACTTTCTTTATTTGTTTATTCTAAACACAAACTATGGGATCATATAATTTCTGGTTCAACTATTTCTGCTTATCTCTTTAAGTATAGCACACTGGTTCAAACCAGCAGTAACAAGGGGGGATGGTGAGCTTACCTCCACCTCCCCAGTTCTATGGTGTGATGGAGCTTCCCCAACAACAAGGTACACACCTCTGGGAGTAAAAAAGGGTGATCTTGAAGCACAGTCACGAAGCTGTCACCTGGAAGAACAGAAGAGTTAAAGCACATGAAAACAAATATGACATGGTCAAATACCAGATGCACTTATCAGGAGGGATCTTTTTCTATCTGGGAGGATAAAAATCAGATGAGCAATGGCTGGTGTAGGCAATGAGAGAGTAAAGAAAGGGTCACTTCCGTATTTAGGACTCTATGACTAAAATTCCTGATAAAATTGTACAGGACCATCTAGGGCTAAGACTAAATAATGTCTTCCTCTATGTTAGACAGAAGCTAACCCACACACAGCTAGAGTTGGAGCATACCTAGTCACTCCCCACCTCCTGGGTGGTTTTGGAAGCAACTCTGTACCTCTGGCAGGTCATAGGACTTCTGGCAAATGTTGGGGAACGTGGGATGAACATTCCCATCCAAAGTCCCCCTCCCCCTTGTCCTAGGCCAGCACATCTGTGATGACCACAGGACAGAAGCAGCTCCAGCCACAGCCTGCATCCAATGTCAAGATATCACACCAGCCCCTCTTATTCGGCCCTGTGTGAATACAACTTCAAGATAAGCTTATTTTTGATTTCCATAAAACCTGCTCCCACTCACCACCAAAAAGACAGACAGAACCTTTAGGAAAATGTAGGTTTTCTGGTAAGTCTGAATGGTCCACAAGACCAAAATCTGCATTTTGATAAAAATCAAGACTTGGGCATCCTGCCTGAGGGCTGCTGTTGCTCTTCCTGCCACAGTCCCTTTTCAGGGCAGAAATGTAGGTTAGGCCACCCGTGGAGCATGTGGTTTTGCTATTGCTGCTGTGTCCCTTCGTGTGTGTTCCTGTACACTCATCATTCCTGTACCAGTAAGAGGCAGCACATGATGTCACACAGGTCAACATGATGACTCTGGGTCACCTTCAAACTGGATCCCACCCCCACATCTAGCAAGCATTATCTCTAAGAGGGAAAAAAATGATATCACACAAATGTTGAACAGTCTCTTCCCCTGGAGGAGTTGATGGAAAATAGTGCTGGAGCTATCTGCTTTGCAGAAATTCAGACAAATAGGAAAATCCCATTAGACACAGTTCATCAAAGATTTTCTTTGTAAAGATAATTCCCAGTGCTGGCAAGGCTGTTGGCCAACAGGCAGCTCCTACACAGCTGGGAGGAGTGAATATTGATATATCCTCTTCAGAGCATAATTATCAATACACGTCCACTGATGATGCTATTATCTTCTCTGCCTACGATCCTCCCTTCCTCTGTGAACAGCTCAGTCTCTTCTCCTTGTTTATTCTTCTTACAATTATCTCGTCTTCCCATCATTCACTGGCTTTCCACAAGAACTTTTCAAGACCATGCACCACTATCTGATCTCAGCAATCCTAGTGATCCCTTTTGTGGGAGTTTGGATTTATGGTCTGTAAGGATCAGGATGTATTTCCTTGGAGAGCTGAAATGGAACATGTGAAGCTTCACAACTATTCTCAGTATTTCCTGCCAGTGTTCAATAAGAGAGAACAATGGGTCAATTATGTAAAAAGAAACTAAAGAAAGAAGATATACAGAGTCCTAGAGGTATTTAAGTCCCGGGCCCAGGTGTTTCCAATGCCCTGTTCCTATATCCTGTGTCTCTTTTTACCTAAGACATTTAACACTGACATTCTATCACTTGGAAACAAAAAGGTCCTAAATCATATAGTATCAAATGCATATACCCTTTGACACTTAAAAGTTTATCCTAAGGACATATTGTTAAGTCAAAAAAGCAAACTAACATGACCCATTTTTGCTTTTAAAAAGTACATGTATATATCTGTTGAGAAAGATGTGGAAAATCTAGAATGAAGGTTAACAGTAAATATTTAAATTGGTAAAGGGCCACAAAAAAAAGTTTACGTTATGTAATATAAGATAAAAAATAAAAATAATAAATTTAAAAAGAAATTTTTTAAAAAACACTGAAAAAAAGTAAATATTTCTAGATGGTGAATTTTGGGAGAAAGGCTTCTCTAAATTTTCTAGATTTTGTCCAGTTAGCTTGTGTTACTTGTAACAAGAAGTAAGCAGCAGAGATTTTTCTATTTTTATATATTTTTTATTTTTCTCAAAGTTATCCATGTACAAGATTCAAATTTTTTAAGTTTATACTGAAAAATAGTAGTCCCCTGCCCCACTCCCAATTACCACCCCCCAGTGTTATCCACATTCGAAGTAATAAAAGTATTCAAGGAAAGAACACAGGTCATTACAGGAAATGCAGTTTGGAGACCTACTGCGAATCAGATCTCACTGTCCCTGCCCTACACATGATGTTCCTTAGGGTAAAAGCCTCATGGCTCTTTCAAAGGTTGGGCTGAGTTCTAACACTGACTCCACCCCCTTGTGTCCCCCGCCCCAAACCCTGCAGGCAAGGGAGCTGGAGGAAGAGTGGGTGGAGTCACTGCAGAGCCCACTCCATCCAAGACCCAGTAAGGACCCTGCTCTGACCATCCTGTATTCCAAGGAAAGAAGCTCCATGCACATCCTTGATGGAAACTTCTTGTGAAAACTCTCCTTTATGCCCTACATAAGTGTCCCCTACTGCTATGTAAACTCACTTCCTCTAGAGTTTTTCTCTGGGGAAACTGCGAATACCTGTATTTTCATTCCCCACTAAAATAATCTTCAGTTCTTTGTTCATAGAAGGCCAATAAGTGGGTCTCATGTACTTAGTCTTTTCAACTGAAATATCAGAAATTCTGTTCTTCAATAAAAAAAATTATTATGAGTAAAAAGTACACTTATGGAACTACACTTACAAAATACAGAAACACATGAATACACACAACAAACTTCCTGATATTCTACAGCTTGACTCAGGGGGCCATGTCCAAGTAGTTTCTTCACCAAAAATTAAAATCCTTCCACAGGTGTATTAGTTAGGTGTCTCCAGAGAAACAGAACAAATGGGACATGTATCGATAGGGTGTATGTGTGTGTGCCTGTGTGTGTGTGCCTGTGTGTGTGTGTGTGTGTGTGTGTGTGTGTGTGTGTGTGTGTGTGTGTGTGTGTGTGTGTGTGTGTGTGTGTGTGTGTGTGGAGATTTATTGTAAGGAATTGCTTCACACAATTATGGAAGCTAACAAGTTTCAAGACCTACAGGAAGCTGAGACCCAGAAAGCTGGATGGTGTAGTTCCAGTTCAAAGTTAGTCATGCAGGAAGAATTCTCTCTTACTTGAGGGTTAACCTTTTGGGTCTGTTCAGGCCTTCAACTGGTTGGATGAGGCCCACCCACATATGGAGGGCAATCTGCTTCACACAGTCGGCCAGTTTAAATGTTAATCTCGGGCCGAGCCCGTGGCGCACTTGGGAGAGTGCGGCGCTGGGAGCGCAGCGGGTTCGGATCCTATATAGGAATGGCCGGTGCACTCACTGGCTGAGTGCCAGTCACGAAAAAGACAAAAAATAAATAAATAAATAAATAAATGTTAATCTCATTCCTCACAGAAATACTGAGATTAATGTTCATCCAAATATCTGGGCACTCCATGGCCCAGTCAAGCTGACACATAAAACTAACCATTACAACAGTCTTTTCTTTTAGTTAACAAAGAGGCAGAATAGTCCCTTTCTATAATTTTAGGAGGGGGGAAAAAAAACCTGCATGAGAGAACAAAATTTCTGTATTTTTATGTTGCTATTTAAAATTTCCTTACTTCTCCCTTTTGTCATGTTAGTCTAGGTAGCCAAATTTTACTGTGGCCACAGCCACTGTTTTGAGCTCACTGATGTTTGGACTTTTACACCAATTTCATGACTCTTTAAAGACAAACCATTAATTTTTCAACTTTTCCTTCTTGCCAAGTTACATCTGTAGCTACACTCATCCCTCCCTGAGCCTTAATCCACCCCAGAACCCACCCCATCCCCAAACTTCCTCTAATCCCAGACTCCTATCTACCCCTCTGGGGTCAGTTGGGCAAGAAGATGTGGTAAAGGTGATGTGGGCAGATTACATGAAATACTTTTATAAAAAGAGCTAAAGGTTCATGTCTCCTTTCTCAGTTTTCATTGCAATATACCAGTATCACAATGGCTTTTTAAAATATTCTTTCAGTCAGCTCACAAAAAAGGAGTCGAGGCTCAGAGGTGTTACCAGAGAGAAGAGGTCTCAGTGGTGTTTGATGGCCCTTAGAGAGCCGTCAAATTCTGACCAGCAGTATCCTCTAAGGTAATGTGCATATTTCCTTTCCTTATCAGGCTTTGTGGTGGACTGCTCGTCAGAGAAATAATACCCAGTGGCATAAGCTCATAGTAATGCCCTTGTAACTGCCTGCCCCTGCCTGACTCAGCTGCTCAGTATATGTGACAGCCCTCGTGGCCTCTGTCTCCTCTTCCCGTTCCCCCCACCTTTCCATATCCTCTTCCAGAAGCAGCAACTGTGGGCACCTTGGAGAACTGGAAAAATGCTGTGCCAAAAAAACAATCACTTGCTGACCATCTTTTCCTGGGCTTCAACCACTCTTCAAACCAAGAGCACTCCATAAAACATGTTAGCCAGAGTGACACACTGTTCTGCCTGACTCATCTGAACTGGAATATTCCACAGTGTCAAGGGGCACATGCCAAAATAAAACACTCTCTACAACAAAGAAAAGCTCTCTCCCCTGCCTGTGGCAGTGAACACACCACACACACAAACACACACAAACACACACACACACACACACACAATTTGTATAGGATAGAGAAACAAAGTCCAGAGAAGGGAAGAGAAAATCTTTAAAAATCATATAAAATAATAACAATAATAAGAAGCTTCTCGTATTACAGATCTTTTGTGTCCCAGACTTTCCCTGTAGCAAATGGCACTTGTGGTCACTCTCCCCTGGAGTTCATCAATGTGCTTATTCATCAACACACACGTTTGTGCCAGGAGTGGGGTGGCCTAGGGCATGGGAAAGGGGGTGCAAAAAGTGGAGAAAAAAGGATGGAGGAGAATATAGAGGAAAAACAAAGGAAAATTTTTAAAAACACTGAGCAAATATGGTATTCCTGAATTGTATATCTTTCAAATAAGTAGTTGCATGTTGGGAAGTTTCTAAGCAAGAGAAGGTAACTCCTTTTCAAACTCCAATTCTCAAACTCCAACAATGTAGCATATTTTTATTTAATCCACAGAAGTGTTTTTCAGCGAAGAAGAAGGATTCCAAAGAGTGATCTCAAGAGGAATTGATTAGGAGAGTTATGAAGAGGCAAAAATCTAGAAGAGAAAAACCCAATGGAAAGAGTAAACACTAAAAAATTCCACGTGCATTACTAATTTCAGGTATTTCCCTTTGTTACCTTGTTTTCTTCTCTTGTTTCTCTTCATTCCTCCCTGCCTCCATCTCACTGGGTTTTCCTGAGCGGCCCCTGCCTTAATTCTGCACATCATAGCAGGGCACAATCTCATCAGACTGAGCTGAGTCTCAGCATGTCCCCCAGGAGGAAACCTTGGTTCCCTCAGTGCCGTGGACCCCACCTCACCCTCAGTCTTTCACTAATTTGCAGGAATGTCACTGAGTCCTTCCAGCGGAGCTGCCAACCCTCAAACCGACTGAAATAGGGAAGGAACTAAGCCAGCAATCTTTCCTCTACGTTAGCTAGAGAGGGGAGGAGAGCAAATAAAGGCAGATCAGGAAAAAGCCAAGAGCATCCTGGGAGTGAGAGCTGAGATGAGCAGGAGCTGGGGCCTGTGCAGAGCACCTTACACTATGGCACTCAAGCGGCACGTGTGTGTATCATTTACGCCACTGCTACTTCCCCTAACGAAAGCATACAGTAAACCCTCGGTATTGTAGTTTGGACTCTTCATAAGTGACTCCAAAGCCCATGATGTAATAATTTATAATTTTGCTGAAACAGAAAGTTGTGCTTTCTCTAAGGCTGTTGTGTAGAAGTGAGTCATTTCGGAAGTAAGTGAGCCCTAGCAGGCTGCCCCGCATCCGCTCCTCAGCTTTAGCGGTCCTCATTTTGTCCATGGTCTCATTTAATTCTCGCAACAACCTAGCAAATAGCTTTCTTTACCTCCATTTTAAAGATGACGAACCCACAAAATTAAATACTATAATTGGGTATTTGATATTAGGTTTTCACAAGATTCTAGGGCACTTAAAGACAAAGAAGCAGAGAGTCTGATCTGAAATATGTACATGAGGAAAGAAACCCAGAACTTGGGAAAAGATTATCACTGCAGTCAAGCATTTCATCTAGCCAGGACCTTCCCGGTAGCCAAAGCAAGGAGGAAATACAACAAAGTTCAACAAACTAAATAGCATTTCAGTCTTTATGCTATTGCTTAATGAGTCATGTGTAGCTGGTTGTTAGATAGAAACATGCTGAAGGACATTTCTTCAAAGTCATAGGTCGGATAAAGGGCATAAGGAAAAATCACGATCTGTAATAATGAATATGCTAATAATAAAAAATAAAAATTTTAAAAAAATAAAATACTTTTTTAAAAAAAGAGTCAGGGCACCATCAGAGTTAGAGCTTCTGTCTCATGGGTCAATTCATCACTGGAATCCAGATGGCAAATCTCACCATCTACCTCATACAGGGGTAGAACATGTATTCTCATCAGTAAAATTATTTATTTCAAAGGTTTATCAAAAGAAGTACTTTTTAGAATTGTTTATCATAAAAATATCAGAATGCTGTTAAAGGTACAAAAAGAACATATACCTCAATGAATGGCCAAGAAAAGAAAGAGGCCAATTCACCAATATTCAGCATACCAAATGATCCCCAAAATCTCCAAGGAATATATTCTTCTTATGAATATAATTCTCTTATAAAAATATGTGTGATAAATATAATTATAAAACAAGAAAGTATTAAATAAATGTCAATTGTTATCTAAAATCACCTAAAAAGCCCAGAAGCCTGTACAGTTGCATGCTACCGAAACAGAGCTAATTCCCATGTTAAAGGTTGCCCAGAAAATAGAAAAAGAGCAAGTGCTACCCAGTCTATTTTGTGAGACTAGTGTATCTCAATTCTAAAATCATTTACAAACTATACGAAAAAACAAATTCTACTCTCATTTTTATTCATAAAAATAGATGTGATAATCCTGGATAAAATAATAGCTAACCAAATCTAATATATTATGATCAAGTAGAGTTTTCCCCCCAGAAATGATATAGTTCAACATTTTAAAAATCAGTGTAATCTTCCACATAAATAAAGTAAAAGAACAAAATCATCTGATTATTTCAGTAGGCGCAGAAAAGACATCTGGTAAATTTCATCAACTATAACTTTAAAAACACCTCTTAACAAACTAAGTTATAGAGAAGCTTTGGTGCATTTTCTTTAACATCAGGAACAAGGCAAAGAAACTTCCATACACAGACCCTACTTTGTTTTAAAAATGGCATTGGAGGTCCCAGACAACATGGTGGGGGTGGGGTGGGGGGGATTTAAGCATTGAAAGGAAAGAGATAAAGCTATCATTATTTGTAGATGATATAATTATCACCCAACAGCCGGCCCCCGTGGCTCACTCAGGAGAGTGCGGTGCTGATAGCCCCGAGGCTGCGGGTTTGGATCCTATATGGGGATGGCTGTGCGCTCACTGGCTGAGCGTGGTGCGGACAACACCAAGCTGAGGGTTGCAATTCCCTTACCGGTCAAAATAATAACAACAACAACAATAATAATAATAATAATTATTATTATTATTATTATTATTATTATTATTATTATCACCCAAGTAAATACCAACAAAATCAACAGAGGAACTATTAGAAAAGAAAAATAAAGAGTATTCAGCAGAATGGAAGGATATAAGATTGAGATAAAAGTAAAAAAGTCAACAGCATTTCTCAACATTGGCAATAACCAACTGCAATCTGTTTTAATAATGAGGTACCATTTGGAATTGCAAAAAAAACTACTTGATATCTTAATTGATAAACTCAATGGACTATCCAGTCCTTAACTTTTAAGCTCAATAAAGGGGGGTTCTGGTCAAGATGGTGGAATAGATGGTCCCCAGTGTCACTCTCTCCCCAAAATCAACCAATTTACAACTATAAAAATATAACGTCAGCCAAGCTGGGGCCGCTAGAGCTCAGGGGAAGAGGAGGAGAGACCTACGGAGTTCATGGAAGCAGGAGAAACCACGATGAGAGAAAGAAAAAACTGCTCTGAGTGTTTTGGGCCACAGCAGCTTTAATGCAGGAGCTGAGTGCCTAGAGCAGTAGCCAGCAGAAGCCACAGCTGTGCCCTTCAGATGGAGTTACTTGGAGGCGGCAGTGGAGAAGAGGACATTGGTGGCCCCCAGGACAGCAAGACCACTAATTGGGTTCCCATGGACCCACGCAGGAGCAAGGAGCCAGAATAGCTGAAAAAGGAGAGCTGTTCAGAGGCCGATAAGTCATCACAAGGGGCTGGTGCATGGCCATCCCATGGGAAGTGTTTGGAGCACCAGCAGTGGGGAAGACAGACCTACTGGGAGAACACTGGGACACAACAAGGACAGCCAGTCTGCCCCCCGATCAGCACAGGACCACTCAGAGGAGACTGGTCAGGAATGCAGAATTGCATGGGGTGCAGTTTGATGAAAAAACTCAGGCCCAGATCAGAGTTTCTACACAACCCAGGTACACTGAGTCTCTGGAGAGCTAGAAGTGCCTATAAGGTCAACCATTAAACCCTGAGCTGCACAAAAAGCCTTCCCTAGGGAAACAGCAGCAAAGCAGCAGTTTAGCTCAACCACACAGCTCAAGTACTGGTTCCCACAGGAAGTTCCCTCCTGTGTTAGAAGTAAAGGACAAAAATTTAGTTCCGGCCCAGGAACACCACCAATGCCTTGGGGCCCACCAAGGAACATCAGGCATGGAGCCAGGGGTAGGACCCCTGCCCACAACCACTCATACCACCAGCACCTTAGAGCCTGCCCAGGGGCCCAGGGCTAGCAGCCAGGGACCAGACCCCCCTCCCACAACCAGTCACACTGCACCAGTACCTCAGGGCCTGCTCAGGGACCTGAGGCATGGAGCCAGGGATCAGATACTCTCCACAACCAGGCACACTGCCAGCACCAAGGAGCGTGCCAAAAACATCTCCTCCACGTGGGTGGCCCACCACAACATGGCTGCTGCAAAAGCAGCTAGACACCACAACCACGATGCAGATGGTCCACCAGCCACTGGAGTGCATTGACACAAGCAGAGCCACCAGCAGAGACCAAAGAAAAGAAGAGGATGTCTCTCTCCACAAAGCCCATTCCAGAGTGACAGAAGCATCTGCTCTATGATAATATTGGGGGACCTGATCACACCTCTGAGCATTGGGCAGATCATCTAGGAAACAAATCAACACAGTAACCATTATTCTTTCAGGAAAGAAGAAATCTAGGGTAATTAGAGGAGAGAGGGAGGAGGGATGGGGGATGGGTAGAGATTGGACAAGGGGCATAAAGAATAATTATGATTTGTAACAATATGTATGCTAGTAATATTGATTTGATCAACATATGTCAATGTTGAACCCCCAAAATATGTATAATCAATTTTGATTCAATAAAAATTTTAAAAATAAATAAATAAATAAATAAATAAAATCACTGTGTTTTATTATCAAGTCATGTGTATAGCAGACATTCCAACTCTAACCCTGAGCCACATATCTGTCCCAGAGATAAGATAGGAACATGTGCTGTGCACATTTTTTGGCAATATTAAAAAGTTTCTTAACCAAAAAAAAAAAAAAAAGAAAGCTCAATAAAGGGCACAGAGAATGATCTGAATAAGTGGAGACATATTCTTTGCCCTTGGACTGAATGGTTAACTATATACAGACGTCAATTCTCCATATTAACCTATACATTTAATGTAATTCCAAATGATATTATACTTGGGTTACTTATTTTGTTAGGAACCAATTACATTTAGTCAGAAATTAATGAAAGAGTTAATGTTAACAGCTGGTTGAGCCAACCAAAGATGTCTTGCCCTATTAGATATTAAGACCTATCATAAAACTATAGTGTGATATTATGATATATATTTTTTGGTTTTCATCCCTGGTTCCTGACTCATAACTCCCATAGTCCTTGTTATTTCCTAAGTGACTGAAAGGATAAGCATGGTGCTTTAGGCTTCAGAAGGAGGCCTCAGAAAACAGTCTCCCTCTGACTTTCTGCTGCCCTACTTTCACTTGCTCCTTTTTCCCCCCAAGGCAGGAATCTAATCTTCCCCTGTCTTTCTGTCTTGGAGCTAGCCAAAAAGGAATTCCCTGAACTTCCCTGTCAGAGTTTAAGTCATAAGACCCCCATTTCAGAAGGGGTCCTGCCACATATCTGAGAGGAAGGAAGGCTATACAGTGAGGCCAAGAAGAATCTGAACAGACTAGCCTCGCTGGGTTTCCCCACCCAGTCTGTTAATGTTAGATCATACCCTTTTTTGTCCAATCACATTTCTACACAGTTATTCATGCTTCAATCATGCCTACATAATGATTGGCATTGGAAGTGGGGGGCAGTCTTGTAAGTCTGAGCTCTCAACCTGTGGGATCTGACACTATCTCCAGTTAGATAGTGATGGAATTGAATTGGAAGACGCCCAGGAGGTGTCCGCCACAGAACTGATTACTTGCTTGGTGTGCTGGGAGAAACCCTCACATGCTTGGTCACAGAAGTCTTCTGTGTTGATTGTCATATTGTGGGAGCAGAGGGAAACCAGATTTTTTTTTCCCACTCACACAGCAATAAATTAGTTCAGTGTAACATTTGTGCAAAACAGAAAAATTAACTAACAAATAAAAATTCTAAAGCTTACAGACAGATCCATATACATAGAAAAACTTAATATATGATTTTTTTAAAAAATCCTGTAAGGCAATGGGGAAAAGATGGAGTATTTAGAAGATGGTATAAAGAAAATTTGCTCATTTTGTGGAAAGAAATGAAACAAGATTCCCACCTAACATTCCATATGAAGGTAGACTTTAGGTAGAGTAAAGATTTAAATGTTAACAGTAAAGGTCTAAACTTAATAGAAAAAATATATATATATAAAGAACACCCTGATATCTAGATGTGGGAAAGCACTTCTTAAAATCTCTAACCATGAAGCAAAAATATGGATGAATTTGATTATATCAAAAGTATGCATTTCTGTTCAATAAAGAACACCCATGGAAACATTAACAAATAGACTATAAATTCAGAGAAGACCTTATCAAAATGTAAAACAGGTATTGCAAGTCTAAACAAGTAGTATTTATAATACACAAGTAAATTCCACCATTCAGCGATGAAAAGAAGAAATCCAAAAAGCTAACGAGACTAAAAAGAGATGTTCAAACATAATTGTAATCAGAGAAATGCTAATGAAAACAACAGTGAGATATAATTTGACACCTATTGTATTTGCAAAATATTTAGAGCTGGACGAAGGTGTATTTCTGGAGATCGTGAGGACTGAAGAGAGTTCTTTCACATCTCTGTGGAGTAGATATGACTCTACCTTACAAATCAGAATTTTCACTCTTATGTATACAGCTTTACGAAGTTCCCACTCAGGTCTGTAGAAGAGCACGCAGGAGAATATTTATTGTGATGTTATTTGAGGTAGGGAAGGGCGAGTTGGCAACAACCTGGAATCCTTCCCTGGGAGAGGGGCTGGGTGAAATGTGGAGGATGAACTCCATGGAGTCAGAAACAATGGTCAAGTTACACACAAGCAACTTGCCCTCATAACATCACCCTGAGTGAACTGAGCAAGAAACAGAATGAGATCTGCAACACAATATCATTTTGGTAAGCTAAAAAATATATATATATGCACAAAGCAACACATATTTTGCAAGAACTCATACAAGCAAAAACATATGCATTAAGCTCATTTTAATGCTTGCCTGGGATGGGGTGGCAGAAGATAAGAAGAAGACATGGGATTAAAATGAAAGAAGGAAAGGGAGAGGGAAAGAGAGAGACCTTGAGCCAACAAATGTTAATGTTTTATAGAATGATTAGCTCAACCCTGTGATACAAAAGAGAGAAAAAAGAAAGCATTTGTGAAGAATTTTGAATGTGCTCTTAAATATGGAGATTTCTTATAGATATAGTCTTTTGTCTATGAATAAGCCCCATCCCTATCCTCTCCTCAACTTCCACTTCCCTCTTTCCCTCAGTACCAACTGCAGAGGCAGGAGCTGGGATAAGAGCAAATTCAACATCTCTTAAAACATATTTATGGAAGTAAAATGGAAGCAGGTCACCCAAAGCTGAATAGTTAAAAAGAAACAAATCAATATGGTGCATTGATCAATTGATGGACTGGCTTTCAGAAAATCAATTTTTGGAGCTCTGACAAAGAGCCATCAGGAAAACCTAAGTTCTGATTCTCTCTAACTGACTTTCTATAAATAATACTTTGAAACAATGAAATTTTCCTGGCCCCAATTTCTGTATCTATAAAATGGGAGAAACTAATAAACAAACAAAAAAACATTTTAATAAGCAAATGAATATTCAGTAGGCCCAAAAGCCAAAGAATGAATTGAATAGTTTCCAGTATAGAATATTCCTTCCCTCAAGGAAAGTAATATTCCTTCAACAGGGCACCTGCTATGCACTAGGCACTGTGGTAGGAATGGGTACAGATTTCAACATATGAGATAAAACCAATTACCAAGGACCAAACCTTTCAAAGATTGTATGTCTTGTAAGCAACAAAAAGTATAGCATAATTGAGGTAATTGACATAAAGTGATATATAAACATACCTGTAATTATTAATGCATTTAAGGGAGCCAAAAAAGTGACTGAAAACATTAACACTAACACTGATTTGCTTTGTTTCTTTACTGCTTCTATTGAATTAATCATCTCCCTCCAAAAGAGAGCTTTAAAAGGTCTTAAGGCAAAAGTTTTGCCTTTAAATCTGCATCCTATTCCAATATAAAACAAATAGCCTTCCTCTTAGGTACTTTTCATAGACAAAGATCTTTGAAGTATTTTAAGCATATTATAAATACATATTCTAAGAATTCCATAGAAACAACTGTATCTCAAAATGCCAGGTGGAGGCATCCAAATAGAAATGGAGTTTCTACTGCTTCTCTCCTGAAGATCAGTGGAACACTGTCTCAGTGACTTTCTCCACCTACAAATGTCAAAGCATGTTCTCTCCACCAAGTATTTCTAAGAGTCCCCAGAAGAGTTTAGCTCTGTTGTTTCTAAATTTTCTTTTAGCCATTACATTGTTTGTAGAACCAAAACCTTAATTAGAAGATTATCATGCAAAAGAAATGAAAGAGGTGGTATTGACAGGAGCGAGGGTCCCAACCCCACCAGCCAAGCACCCGCTTTGTTCCCATCTCTCTCTCATGTATGTGGAAGAACCTCTAGAACATCATAAATTCCAGCTTGAAAACCAATGATCCTGTCCAATACCGTTATTTTATAGAAGAGAAAATGGGACCCGGAAGGGGCATGTGACCAGGGTCATATACTGATGTAAATTTTTCTTGGAACAAGGAATTATTATTAACTAGATAGCAGTAGAGCTAAAGTTCACAAACAAATCTCTCACTTCCAGTTTATTCCACCTTGTTGGCCAGGTTAGCTGAAGTCTATTGTGAAGCAGTGGATAAGAGCATGCGCACAAGAATCGATGTCTCTAAGCTACAGTTCTGGCTCTACCACTTAGCAGCAGTGTGTTACGGGCAAGTTACTCAACCTCTCAATGCCTCAATGGAGTAAAAAAAAAGATAATAATGATACTCCTCTCATAGAAGTCTCATAAATATTAAGTAAGACGATCCGTGTAAGACACTTAAAACAGGCCGTGGTCTTCAGTACTCTTAATAAATATTGGTGGTGGTTGTTTTATTATTATTATTATTATTATTATTATTATTATTATTATTATTATTATTATTATTATTATCATTATTATCATTATTATAACCTGAAGAAAGATGACCTAAAGTATTAGTTCATAATAATCTCTAGCTGAATCTGATCATATCCTAGAGGCAAACACAGTAAAAATACCTGATTCATTTTGCCAAACATAAAGAAAAAATTACTATTGATACCGAAATTTTCTGCTATTCCTCAAATTTGCCACCAGGTGACAGCAGCTGATAATAGGAAAGATAACTTAGGCACGCGTTGACTATTTCCTCCATTTGAAACATGAGTGAGAACCTCCTACCAGCCTTTATTAAGTGCATACCTTTGTAAAGCCCTGTTAGAGACAGACAAATTCCTTTCCTCTCTAGAACTTGCTCAGGGAGAAGAAGTATCATCTTCCTCACTAACCACAAGGGTCATGGCTGACACCCCTTTAGCAAAAAACAGATTAGCAAGAGAGAAGCATAACAAATTTACTTAACAAAGTTCTGTTAAACTTTAAGAGAGTTTATGGAAGCCTTTTTTATGGGAGCCTTCAAAAATGAAGATTCAAAGTCCGGGGAAAACTATCTTTATGCTATGTCTGATAAAAGAAGTGGAGAGTTGTGAAGAAACACAACTATTACAATTATTAATTGTATTATCTGACAGTAATACACGGGTGGGGGCTGGGGGGTGGAGGAAGTCAGCAAGACATTTTTTCCCCTGGGTATGGGGCAGGCCACCTGTCAACAGGAGGACCTTTAAGGAGAAAGGGAGGAGGTTAGAGACTTTCCTAGGTTTCACGGCTTGCTTTAGGGGAGAAGAGTAACAGTTTATATGACTCAATTAGGGAAGAAAGGGGAGAGGGAGAAGGTCAGAGAGACCTTGTTTCTGAGACTCTCCTGTCAAAGGACAAAATTACAACAAAATTAGTTAAAGAATTCAATTGGATGTATTGTGATTCCAGAATCAGGCAACAGTCATTCCATAAAATAGAATGAGCTGAGCAAAAGAGGTTGATTTTAATGAACAAAAAAGGCTGAAGAAAGCAGAAACAGAGAATGAAAAGCAGATTGGTCATTTCAAAGTTGCTTTCCTTGTAAAGTGGAAACAGGAAAACAGAACAGAAATATAACTGTTATCTCTTTTGTGTAAGGATTAAAGCAGAGCGAACTTCATTATCCTATCTATCAAAGATTTAAACTGGCCTATTCAGGGAAATTGGCTGTTCACAACCTAAGCGACATGGAATTTAGCAGGAGTGACTCCATTTTGGTTTGGTCTTTTGGGGCCCAGTGCAGGAACTTAGTCAAAACAATGGTCTTCTATAATTTTTATTTAACACTCCCAGTCTCCCTTAGTTCAAAGTACTCAGCATGCCAAGATGCTATACTTTGAGTTATCATTTTCTGAGCTCCAACAACTTCTACTCTAAAATATATGCTGCCAACAAGTGTTTAAATAAAGAAGAACATACTCTATTAACATACGTGTAGTTACTAGGCACTTTGAGGGAATAATACCAATGAAAGTTTAGGAATTATAGGATTTATATTGAACCACGTTATTACAGTGGTTAAGCCATGCCTAAACCAATAGGAGCAGTTGTTCACAAAGCATAATTACAAGCATCTGGAAAAAAAAATCAGATTTCAGCTCTGATCAATTTTGACTTTTTTTAAAAAATAATTTTTGTAATTTTCTTGGTGGGGGGGCAACTGGCCAATACAGGGATCAAACCCCGGACCTTGGTGTTATCAGCACCACACTCTTATGTGAGCTAACAGGAGAACTTGTAAATTTTTAATTGTGGTTTAAAACCAAAACATATCCCACTGCAAGGACATATACAAAAAATAAAATAAAATAGCATCACATAAAACTTACCATCTTAATCATTTTTAACTGTGCAGTTCTGTAGTGTTACATATGTTGACATTATTGTGCAACAGATCTCCAGACCTTTTTTATCTTACAAAACTGAAACTCTATGCTCATGAAACAACAACTCCCCATTTCCCCTCTCCCCAGCCTCTGGCAACCACCACCGATTGACTTAACTGAAGCACTGAAGAGTCAATGGCAGGATCTATGTGGAAAAGAGTGTTGTATGAGTCTAATTAAACTCCAAGAATCAGGATCTTGCTCAGTCTTTCCAACCTAAATTATGCTGCCAATGGCTATGTGCAGACCTCAGGAGAGTAAGAGAGAAGAGGGAGATAGGGTTGCTGCAGAGAGTTGGCCTAAAGAAGTAAAAATTATCCTCCTGAGTCCTTGGATCAGAAATGGGGAACTCTAGTCTGACAGGTACGAGGTTCCACTGCAGGGCACCGTGCATGGGAATACTCAAGCCAGATGACCCACTGAGAATATGAGCTCAGAGTCAGACAAGCTACGTTTAAATTCTGGTTCTGCCATTTGCTATCCTGCTGTCTTCATAGAACTTATTCGACCTCTCTAAGCCTTAGTCTCCTGATTTATGAAATGGAAATAATAACACCTTCCTTAAAGAGTTAAAATTGAGAATTGTGTGAACTTCAGTGAGTTCTCAATAAATATTAGCTACTACTAATATTATTTTTATCATTACACAAATACATGCCAGATTCTGAGGATACAGTGTAGAACAAAGTAGAAACACAGGTTCACAGATCTGAGATACAGGCAAGCAGATAAACATGTACTGATTGACAAGAGTTATAAAGAAGAGGACAGAATGCTGTGGAAGCCCATGGAAGGGCACCTAAGCCAGTCTGAGAAATAAGGGAAGTCTTCCCTTGGAAAAGTGAAATCTAAACTAGGAACTAAAGGACGATAAGCATTATTGAGTTAGAGTGTCTATAGCAGACAACAGTGTCTTCTAAAGCCCTGAAGATCAGATATTGTATTCAGCTCCTAGTATAATAATAACAATAGCTAACACTTTCCAAGAGCGCAGGAAGTTGCAAGTACACCTATAAGTACTTAATGCATATAAATTCATTTACTCTTTATAATAACCCCCATGGAGTACTATTGCTGTCCCCACTTACAGATGAGAAGGCTTAGGCACAAAGAGATTATATAACATGTCCAGGGTGACACTCCAAGTAAATGGCATAGCCAGGATTTGGCTCCAGAAACTTGACTTTTAATGAATTATTAAGATCTATTGTCTGGAAAGAACCAGCTATAATGTAGCATTCTCTAAAGTAATTTTGGAGAGACCCAGAAAAGACCAACTAATTAACATATCTCCAATCATATGAAACAGCACCCAAGAATCAATATTATCTCCTTAAAGTCTTAGATCTGAGAAAGATCCAGGGATTGCCCAGAACCTCCAAGACATCCACAGATCAGACCAGCCCCAAAGTAAATGGCAAGAGTCATCTATCATCAGAAAGGTCTCTGTCCAGGAGCTCTCTAAAGCCGTGTTATCCAAAGCAGTAACCACTACTAATACATGGCTACTGAGCACCTGAAATATGACTAATGGGACTGAGAAAAAAACTTTTTAATTTTATTAATTGAAGCATAAATTTAAAAATTGAAGCAGTATAAAATATTTCTTTCTGTTAAATGCAAATTTATTGTTTTGGTGGAACTATATTTCCCCTTTAACATTGCATCACATAAGACATTAGTGCATGTGTTGGCACATATTGTCTTATTAGTATATTATTAATGATTTTTTATATTACGCCATGTCGAAATGATAGTGTTTTAGATATATTGGGTTAAATAAGATATGTTATGAAAATTAATTTTGCCTGTTTCTTTTTACTTTTCAAAAAAACTGAAATTATGTATGTGGCTCACATTATATCTCTATTGCACAGAGCTGGTCTAGAAGAACCCTGGAAGTTACATTCAGAGTCATCTCATCATCAGGGAAGAGCCTGAGACAGAGGATTTGGTCCCTCACATATGCTTCTTGGTGCTATACACTTGTGTTTTGAATGTGTGAGTTGCTTGAGCCTGAAGTAGAGCAAGACACAGAAATTGGCTCAAAATTTCTTAGCTCAAATGTTTGGATCCACGTGTTGCAGTAAAAAGATATCTGACTGGGGAGTCGGACATCCCGTCTTAAACCAGCCTGATTTTCGATCAGTTCTTTAATCTCCTCACACCTGCTTCCTCACCCTGGGTACATGAGAGTAAGAACGATGGCGTGTGGCTTTCCGAGAGAGTTCCAGAGTCTCAGAAGGCTGTTTTTATTATAGAAGCATGTATTCTGTTGACCAGGAAGAAGGTGCCATGTAAACCACAGCCTCTGGGCCCATGACTCTGGGGCTCAGATGCCTGAAAGGTGTCCAAGGGCATCCCAGGCCCCCAACGTGTCTGTCACATACAAGAAAGAGGATTATTGTCTCCTCAGTTGTGCTAAGGTGCTGGTACTCTTAGATGTACTCTCCTTCATCCAAGATATCTGAAGAACAAAGCTCACAATTATATCTATTTTCATGAAATATGCTTAAAATTTTAAAATATATAGTATTTTCTGACCATTTTTCCTTTCCATTTACATTAATTGAAATTAAAATATAAATACTTTATTTTTATTAAAGATAAATAATAATTAAATCTTCCTTGTTCTAACAGTAAAGATTTAATTCCAGTTACAATTTCATTCTTTCTTATATTTCCAGCATTTATCTTTGGTATATTTTCCAGGCTGTCTTCTTAATTGCTATGTTGTTTGAGACATAAATTCAAAATCATTCGATTCTCCTTATTCAGCATATTTTTCCCATCGCACGCTCTTTTACTTGTATTCACATGACCATGAAAGTTTTTACACCACCCACTAACTTTTTATGGGTATATATTTTTTATTTCTTATAGGGATTGAGTTGTCAGATTTTTGTTTTTGTTTTTGTTTACTTTCTGTGCTCTCTCTTGCTCTTTATTTTTTATTCTTATTTTTTATTTTAATTTATTTTTTCATTGTCTATGTTTGTGGGGTACAGCTTATTTCAATAACATACATATATTGTATAATGACCTTTTGTTTTGTTTTGTTTTTTACAGATTTTTAACTTCAATCAGAACATTTTTTGTAGGGAAATTACAACCCTTTTACCTCTCTCATCCTGTTGGTTTGTCATTACTGTATTGAGTTACGATCTCTTTTCATGTACATAGTTTCTGTAAGTAAACTCGAAACTACTCCCTTAGAAAATAGGTCGTAAGATAATTTAAACTATTATGAATCCATCTATTTACTAACATTCAAAGATTAACATGTTGTAAACCAGTAGTTTAAATTATAGTATTAACCTATTTTGTTAACTCAGCAACATTTGATTACTCTCCTAGGTGATATAAATTATGGATCCTTCTTCCCCTAATAATTTGAATAATATCTCTTAATAAAGAAACTGTATACACTTCCTCCCCCATGCTCGTTTGTACTTGATTACCTTAAATGTATTACACCATCCTCTTATATCTTATAGTTATAATATGGGTTCTAATTTACCAATGAATTCTACTTGGTTAAATTTGAGTTCATTATTTTTAAAATGTTGCTTTAAAAAAAAAAACTTTACTTTTTATGATATTTAGTACATGGGGAATTTAGGATACATTGTTCCAACTACTTCCGTCTTAAATAAAATCTGTCTGCCCATTATTGTTATCACTCTCAATTCTTGTCAGTATTCAGTGTTTTTAAATGCCTGCAGCAAGTTTATCACATTACTATCAATTAGCAGTCAATCAATTAAAGATAACCATAGTTTAGCAAGTTTGTATATTTCATTTTAAATAGCAGAGATTGTAGAAGAGACAGGATTTCAATCCGTGTGTCTGACTCCAGCTAGCCTGAAAGAACTCAGAGTGTTACTGGAAAAGATGAAAATACTCACACACACGCACACACACACACACACACACACACACACACATAGAAATAAAGGTCAAAAATGGCTTTTTTTCTTAACAAGGGGGACATGCAATATGTGTCCTCAGTTGGAGTGCGTAGTGTGGGCTGTTTTGTAAAATCTTCCCAACCTGCTCCCTGATTAAGAAGCACTGCCCTAGAAGGAGAGGTGAGAGATTAGTCAAAGGTCAGTAGAGTTAGAGCCTCTTGGATTTGAATGTGATCAGAGGATGGGTAGGCTATGAATATTGGGGGTGGGAGTGCTGTAAGTGAAGGACCTCTATGGCAAGCATCAATCAGAGCTGCAGAAAGGAGGTTTCCCTCACAACCAGCTGCACCACCCTGTTTTCCATTGTCCGGCTAAGCTATCACCCTCCCTATCACTACACCCCATCACCTCCTTGAGTTTCCTCTTCTTTAAAACCAATTACAGTCACATCTTCAAAACACCTTTACCAAAAACTGAAAGGAGGGGCCGACCCATGGCTCACTTGGGAGACTGTGGTGCTGATAACACCAAGGCCACAGATTTGGATCCCTATAGAGGGATGGCCAGTTAGCTCACTTGGGAGAGCATGGTGCTGACACTACCAAGTCAAGGGTTAAGATCCCCTTACCAGTCATCTTTATAAAAAGAAAAAAAACTGAAAGGAAAAAAATATGATAAATAAATATGAAAGAAAAAAAATGAACATACAAGAGAAAAGATATGAAACTTAGATAGCTAAATTCTAGTCACAAATTTCTTTATCAACAACATGTTCTAAATACATATAGGTTCCTGTTCCTCTTTTCATCTACAAAGCTACCCCTACCTTCAATTGTTTCAGGGTAGCCCTGTTAAAAAGGACCTCAGTACTTTCCAGAATCCAGTTCTTAATTTTTCAAGCATGTCCCACATTCCCCTCTACCCCAACTAGACAATTTCATTCTACTCCCAAAATCAGTGCTCTGAATCAGCCCAAGTCTTGTGTTCCCTGATCGCTGATCTCCATAGGTGAGAAAAGTCCTTTTCTAATCTGAGCCTAAGGAGTCTTGGGGATTCAGACACTCTGAGGGTTCTAGGATCATCTTCTGCACATTCTCCTAGCCAGTGCTAGTGCTTGGCTCAGCCTTTAGTGAAAGTTGATTTCTTCACCTTGAATTTCCCTACAGCATCCAAGCAAAGACTTCATCAATATGGCATAGCATGAGGTGACAGGTTTTATCTTGGCCTGGCTCAGTCCCAACTTCATCCCACCATTTTTTGCCCAGTCAACCCCCTAAATAAAGCTTCTTCTTGCCAAGTGTCCTGGGTCTCTTAATGACAGCTATCAATTCACCCCTGAAAACAAATGGACAAATACATGAATTTTTGCATGTAATTTTAGTAGGTTCACAGATCCCTTGAATCTCATTTAGGGACTTCCTAGAGATCCCTAATTAAGAAGACCTGTCTCAGAACCTCCCACCTTTCCTAGGTTCCAGTCTGAAGAACCACGTGGTTCCCAGCCCATGTGTAAGCATAAATGACTAACATCCACAAATCCCATGTCATCAGTCTATGCTCTCAACTCTTCTGTCCTATGATGGGTTGGTAGCAAAAGTTTAAACCTTTATGGTTGCACAGTTTTTGAACCTTCTAGCCATACAATAGTCATAAATAGAGGGTTTCTCTACTCTCTGAGGAAATAATTTACAGGAACAAAGACTTGAAGAAAGAATGGGAGCATTGTGTTTGAAAAACAGAAAACTAGCTGGACAGAAGCAGAGCTGGGAATTACAAAGGACAGGGCTGGACAAGGGGGGGCAGATTCACATGTGGGGGACTTTGATGTAAAATTGAGAAGTCCAAACTTTATCCTATAATAATTTTACATGGAAAAGCCTTTGAGGAGAGCAATGGCTAAGAAAGATGGGTGTGGTTTTAAGGAGCAAGGTGGACTGCAAGGAGGAGGGTCTGGAAGTAGGTGAGTCCACAGAGGAGGCAATGAGGTAAGGGGGATCTGAACAAGGATGGAAAGGACTTCTCCTGCTATGCAGCAGAAGAGCAACAGAGGATCAGTGGGACTCAATAAGAGACTGAAATTGGTGACAGGATCAGAGGAAGGTAGAGGAGGAAGAGAAAAGACAATGAAAAGTCAAAGACAATGAAAAAGTGTTGGACCTAGTTGATTTGGAAGATGTTTCTTAGGGATAAAGCAAAACAAATTAATTTGGTTTACAACTGAAATGAGTTTGGTTAGAAATGAGGATAAATTTCCAGGACAGTTATAGCATCTCTTTCTCTGAATGTATTTAGATAAAACATAGATGCTTAGGAAAGTTTTTAAGAACACCTAGGAGACTGATTGGATGAGTTTTCTGGGCTATTTCCATTTTTCATGCTATAAGTCTATGAGTCTAAAGCCATATCTACATGTTGCCCAGACCTACAGATAAAAGGCAAAAAAATTAGCCCCTTCTGGATATTATATACATAAATAAGTTATATTTGGCAACAAGTAGGCAAAGCATTCTGATAATCTGGATTTTTCTTTCTTCAGATGTTGTGTTATTTTACGACTACACCTCAATGAAGCAATTTCCTACTTAGAGTGACAGTTTGTGGCAAGCAGAATTTATCTTTTGATATATTCCACAATGCATAAAATTTTGAGCTCCTATAAGAAATCGTTGTTGCTAATGATGAATATAATGATGATGATTAAAAATAATAATACATAATGTATATGGTTCTGTCCAAAGAGCATTACCCACAGTAACTATTCTAATCCTTACATAACTTTTTGATGTAAGTACTATTATTACTATTGCCATTTTAAAGATGAGAAACTTGAGGCTCATAGAATATTAAATAACTTAACCAAAGTCACATGGTAAACAAGAGTGAATCCAGATGTGTCTAACTCAAAAACTTTCCTATCAGTTTGTGAACTTTTTGAGTGTGTCTCAACCAGTGCTTCTTCTAAAATCATATATTCCTGCTGCTTTTTGTACAGTAATTCTTCAATAAATGCTTAAAAGATGGGATATACGGGATGGATGGATGGATGGATGGGAATGTTTGAGAAATTAGGACAACCAATGGGCAATACATTTTTGCTGGGATCCAGGCTCCCAAACAAAAGTATTTGTAGAACCTTCCTGTGTGTGAGCTAGGCAGCTGGTTGAAGACCCTCTTCTGGCAACAAGCACAAAGGCAGAAAGAGTGAGTTTCTCACCCATGTCAAATGGTTTGTCAACCACTTCCTCAATGGCTGTTTACTCATCATCTTTAGTAGATGCTGCATGTAGCCCAGATGGAGCCCCAGCTCCCAGTCTCTTAACTTTAAGGTGCTAAGCTTGCCACAGGTGGTTGCAATGCCTTATGCAGCAGATCTTATCAAAGAAAAGTCTAAAAGCCACATAGTTTCAGCAAGACCCATGTAAATCTATATAAACCACATAACTATTTTTAAAGGTGACAGATGGATCTGCATCCAACCTTTTCAGACAGGAAAGGCATCCTGAACCAATAGTAAACAAACATGTATTAAAGATCTATCATGTATGCTTTGTGCAGTGCTAAGAACTATAACAGTGGGTTTAAGTTAAGTGGAGATACACACATATAGATATACATACATGTACATATACAAATTATATAATATACATACGTATATAAATTATACATGTATATATAATACATCATTGAAACATAATGCCATAAACAAAAGGAAAGCAAACATATCACTCAGACTGGGGAAAAATAATAAAGCTTGAAGTGCTGGAGTCATCCTTGCTAAGATTTGTTAGTATGGAGGAAAGAAACTACTTTGCCATTTACGTATGTTTTTCCTCTGTTGGAGGAGGAAATTGACTTAGAGCACACCTTTTAGTATGTCTACCCAGCACACACCCCTCTTCTTTGAGAACAGGGCTAACCTAACCACAATGCTGGACCCCAGCAGCCCTATTTGTACTACATGACCTTGTCCAACCTAGCTGATTAGACACGTGACCCAAGTTAAGTCAGTCAGACTCTCCTGAAAATATGGCTTGAAACTGAGAAATGCCCATCAGAGTATATCTGAGAATTTGTGAACTTCAGAGAGCCAGAAGCACAAGAAGCAGAGAAAAGCAATCTGCACAGATAGAGGAATGACGTAGTTCAGGGGAGAAGGGAGTATGAGGATTGAGAAAGTTAACTGCCTTGACCCTTGTTTGTTTTTTAACTCTTGTTCCGGTGTTTTCCTGAATCCCTACTGTAACTCCTCTCCTTGTTTATTTGGGACCCCTTTACATCCTTGTAATTAATTCTGCATTTGTGCTTAAGCTAGCTCAATTGCATTTCTATTACAGACAAAGCAACAAACTACACAATCTTCAAGATGTTTTAGTAAAACACAGATAATGATGCAAATACCCTTATAGTTCCTATAGTAATAATACATATTTGAGAAAAGATCTAATTAATAAGATTTTATCACTGAATTGATTAATAGTGAATAATTTGGAATAAATTTAAAATGCATTAATAGAAGACTAAATAAATTAATGATGGTACATACACATACAATTAAATTCTAGCCAAACATTTAAAAAATTTTATGTACATCAAAGAATTTTTAAAATTAGTTTTTCTTCACCCATTATAATTTTACACTTGGCATTAGGTTCACGAGTTTAACTCAATACTGGTCTAATATTTAAAACCTTGACTTCTGCAAAGTTTTTCTTCCTAGCAAAAATGTGTTATGACTGTAATGTCTTAGTTCTTCAGAACAAACAGAAAACTAATCTGATTCATAGCCATAAGATTCCCCTTTGTGGTTCTCATACTTAATTGTACTTCCTCCAGTCCCTTTTTTTAGGGAAAAAAAAAAAAGGAAAAAGTTAATGATCTTCTAATCCAGCCAAGAAATTAAGCACTAATCCTCTTACATTGATCCTCCATGATCAATGCAGACATATATGCACCTCTCTCTGCTCCTCCCTTGTTTCTTTTTATGGAAATCTCTGCTTACTTCAAGGGGATTATAAAATAAATATATGTGGGCATTCTCTTAATCTAGATGCAGGCCTGGCACTCGACAGAGAGAGATTTTCAATAAAACAGAGATAATGCACAAGGGTAAATGAAAGAAGTAATACCACCAAATGGATGAACTGAAGATAATTTGATAATTTTTGAGAATTCAAAATATCAGAAAGTCAGATGCAAAAGAAGTTTTAAAGAGGTTTTCAATATCAATGTTTTCAGTCTGTCATAGTGAAAAGACCGTGGACTTGAGAGTCAGTGATATCTGTGATCAAGCTCAGGGACACCACCTGCCTACTAGATGACCTTGGGCCAGTTACTGAAACATACCAACCCTTAGTTTTCTTGCCAGTATCTTTGGATAATAGTATTCTATAGTATTACTGTAGAGATTAAGTGAATAAATGAATGGATAAATACAAAAAAAGTCTTGGTCTTTGATGTTACAATATTTATATCATTGACATTTGGCACCATATGGTAGACGACTGTTTTTCACAGTCATTAGCCTCTCTGTTGTAAATATTTTTGTTGAAGTCTTTTTAATGACTACTGCCCTTGTAATAACATTACCTAGAATGTTTAACAAGCTTCGTAGATCTCTATCAATTTACCTTAAGCATTATTTTTATTATTATATTTGATGGCCATGTATCTGTGAATAGATTATAATACATTATACTCATGTTTTTGTACACAACATACTTTCCTTAATAATGCTGTTAACATCAGCACAATTTCTATTTATTCTTACCAAGCAAAAACTGCTAGGAAAGTATTTTGAACCAAAATATTCACTTTTTCTCTACCATGGGAAAGTACAAACCAGAAAATTGCAACTTAGAGGAGCCCAAAGAAAGAGATCTTTTATTTTACAATGTATCTGCTGTAACCATTAAAATATTGAATCTGTTCCATTATAATTAAACTTTTCGTACCACTGTAACTACAAAAGAAGATTTGTTCTCTTAATCCACCCTATTGGGCTTTGTCACTAACCAGTTTTTTGGTTGTTGTTTTTTTAATTCTTAATTTGGAGTTGTTCACTTCTGAGGTCAAGCCAACATTTAAACAATAATAATTTTCCAGTGCTATGAATTCATGATGGTCACTCTACTAATGCAACCAAGAATGTATACCCCTGTGGGTCTTTCTCTTTCTTTGCTTTTATGTCTTGACAATACTATTTTTCAACTAAATCCAGGCAATTTGCAAGTGTAAAACTCTACAATAATTCTACTTAGCACAAGGTATTAGTATTGTTACTGTTATAGGGAGATGGCATGGAAACTCAAAGAAAAATTAAAAACTTGGCAGCAATCAAAATATTTAACAGTTGGCAATTGGTTAAATGGTCTTTTGTTAATCCATTTCTCAGATGGTTAGGTGGCCAATCTGTTTCAAACACACACATGCAAACACACACATGCAAACACACACACACACACACACACACACACACACACACAAAGAGAAAGCTTTGAAAAAGGACAAAATGTTTGGAATATGTTGTAAGATGAGAAAAAAGATTACAAAACTTTTATAATGTGACTCAATTTTATAAAATAAAATACTTCTACTAAAACAATATGCTTAAAATGATCCCAATTTTGTAAAATAACAGGAGGTAGACTCCAAAAGCTTTTTCTAAGAACTAGGGTTATGGATCAATTATGCTGTCTTCCTTTTGCATATATGTGTGTGTGTAAAAAGATAGATAATAGATAGAGAAAGAGAGAAAGATAAAGCACACACACACATAGACTGGTAGTTCTGGGTTGAATTCAATACAATATATGGTCAATTTTGAAATTCCTTTATTGTCATTGTAATAATATATAAACCAGAAAGACAACTTAATAATTTGTAGCAAGTACTATTCCTCTTCTATAACCAAAATGCCTGTGTCTGCTATCCAGCTATCTAGGGCCCTGGATTCCAGGTTATCTACCTATGAAACCTAATTTGTTATCAGCAAATAAGCTGTTAAACACAGAATTGAATACAGAGCCTGGATTAATCCTGAATGTCAACTCCTTGAAAGCAGGGCCTCATCTACTGTGCCCTGCTGTATCCCCATGGCCCAGCACAGTGCCTGGCATATAATAAATGCACAAGAAATATTTGATGAATGAATGGCTATTTCATCTAGGCCATATGGAAGCCTGAAGAAATCTCCCTATTTCCTTACAGAGCAGACATTCAAATAAGCAGGTAATAAGTATCCCTCAGACCCAAGGTATCTCTTTCCCCAAAAAGACTCCTCTGACAGATTCTCACACCCTGACGTTTCTATAAACATTAATATTCTATCAACATTTATTGAGCATATGCCAGGCCACATGTATTACTTAATTTGCTCCTCACAGCTACCTATGAGGCATGTTCTATTGTTATTTCCATTTTTTAGGTAAGGAAACTAAAATGTACAAGATGTAATTTTCCTAAGGTCATGTTGCTACCAAGATGGAGCTGGAACCTGATCATAGGAATGTCTGGGGCAAAAAGCTTTTCTTTAACCAGTATACTATACAGGACCTTTTAAAAGTACCAGACAAAAATTTTATTTCAAAATGTAGTAATAGAAAAAAATCCATCTCCTTTAAGGAGTTAGCTAGCTTCTTCCTTTCTGATAATGAGAACTATGTAACTGAGCATGTCTCCTGTTATCTTTGGCTTCCAGAAAGCTCAGAGACAAATGCAAATATGTTGGCCTTTACGGACTGTGACTTTGGGTTTTCTTTTCCTGAATCTTGACTTTTGACTGTTTCTACATTCCCCGGGCCTGATTCATATCTTTATTTTTACTTTATTACCTCAATTTTTGTTACAAATCATCTCAAATCCTCTGAAGGATTTTGAAATAAAGGAATACAGCATCATTACGCATTGATTTTACCCTATTTCCAATTCACAGAGCTGCCACCTCACCATTGCATCCTCTGTCTAAAGAAGAAAAACCAATTAACAATTTGTTCCACGTTCTTAGCTATATCTTTCCTTTTAAATACAGTCTGTGGTTGTCTGTAAATCGTATTAACTTCAAAATTGCTGAAAAGAAAATAAAGCTGATAACTTGATAGCCCAACCGCAGTGCATGGTTTGGTTTTCTTGTTTAATTTTAGACCTTACTTTTCAGTGACATCCGTTCAGATGTGAAACTTCAGTCACTTGCTGACCTTAATGCTTAGAGTAACAGATGAAGTCAGCATCACCAAAGGGAAGACCACTGGTAAAACCAATTTGCATGTGCCTACTAACGTATAGGTGTGTAATTGTAAATGTATTTGTTTGAAAAAAATGGAAAGTTTTCTTTCTGACCCACTTTAAATCAGTGTTTCGGTAAAAGACTAGTGAGAAACTCACCTAAGGAAGAAGCTTGGTTTCCACAAGGTTAGTAATTACTACTCAAAGGAGAAATTGACTTGCTCATATGGTCTGTTTGATAGTGGATTTTAACGTAGGGTTGGGGAAACACTGATGGATTGTGGTTGTTTTGAGTTGACGTGACGAGACTTATCTTCCTTCTTGCATGGCTTGGTCTCTTACACAACTTTCAGGCAGTATCTCGGTGCTTTGGGGCTGGCAAAGAGGATGTGTTAACAGCATGTCTCCTTTACCTGAGGGATAAAGGCATTACACATTGTTTGGAAGTCACCAGGGACAGAGTACCTTTCAATCAAACACCTGGCATGGACAATGTAACTGCTGTTCAATGTTCTTTAGGCCATATAAATTAGGTCTGTTTTTTAAAGATGTCCAGACAGTTTTGGGATCTGATCTATCCGATAGCAACAGTCTGGTCTGGACTAGGTAAAGGAAACAACAAAAACCAATAGTAGAAGAAAGAAAATTAGTTACTCAAAGGAGCTGTTCACAGATGGTCTTCATTAGTGGAAAATACCTACCAAGAATTAGAATAACCGAAAATGAAAACATAGAATCCAAATGTTGGAAAGGATTCTGCCTTCCATCACTCAGCCCTCACCAGCCCATTAACAATGACTCTGTTAAAATGTCATCCCTGTTAATCATGCCTTTAATTCATCATGTTGTATAAGGAAGGGAAGTTTCTCCACCTGAGATTCCAGATGAAGCCTGTTCCCACCCCTGGTGTGCTCCCATCCATCAGTTCACTGTTCAGAATGGCCTCAGAAGCACAGCCATGATGAACACTAACCATGTTATGCCAGAGAGGAGCTCTGATGCTCTCAGACTCATACTGGTTGATATTTTCCATTTAATAAACCATGTTAATTTCATATGTATTGAGTACTAGTTCTTGCAAGACAACTTCTTTAATCTCATAGATGAACCTCTGGTGCATAACAGTATTAATACCTTCAAGTTGGGGGTAGATGATCTAGATCTTGAAAAACTGGGTCTAAATCTGGATCTCCGTTAAACCTTGACTTATCAACTCCCCAAAGCCTTCCCAATGGCTCTCCATTGCAAGTATTCTCCTCTCTGAACATCATGTCTTCCTTTTAAGTGTCTCTTTGGCATTGTTCCTTATGTGCTGGCCCACTTTTAAAATATCAGCACCCAAGTTTAAAACCCAAGAGAATTCTCTCCAGCTACTCATTGTCCCATCTATATTAGACCAAGATCAATAGAGAAGGAATTTTGTCTAGTGATGTGCACAGCATTAAACAAAATGACACCCACCTCTCTGAACAGCCATTGTCTTTAAATTATAATACACCTTAATCACTAATAATGGCATGGTGATTTCCCCTATTCTGAGACCATTGCTATTTTTTATACAAAGACTGTAGAATACAAATTTAAAACACTATGGTATCTCAATGGTAACCCTACCATCTAAGCACAAAATAAAAATTAGCTTATTTACTTATTTTATGTTTTTAGCAAGTCTTAATTTTCTACCACGTTGAGTCAAAAGACTCCACAATATTCTCTCCTGAATACAAAAGGAAGAATTCCTCTTTCATCTCTCACATTATTCTCTATTGTAAGTAAAAAGGAATACTGATTAATGACCTAATCATTTCAAAGAACCTTAAAATCATCTCTCTAAATCAAGAAGCCTACAAACAGTTCCCCACTATCATCCCTTCAAATGGGTGTTGGCTCCTAGGAATATTTTTCGGGCTCCACTTGCACACCTCCTTCCCACACATCCTAGCTCCCAACTCTCAACCTGCAGTTTCCATTGCATGTGGTCAGTTTCCACTGCAGCTTCAAGCCCTCAGGGAAGCAAGATTGATAAACCTAAGGACAATCACTAAGCAAAATAATCACCCCTAATTTACTTGTTCTTTATTACTTTCTTTCTCAAAAAGTTGTAGACTATCAAGATTACTTGGTGCAGATACTCATTTTATAAAGCAGGAAACTAAGCCTCAAAGATGTGACATACCCAAGGGCATGGGTAGTTAGTGGTAGAGCCACAATGAAAGCAAAAGTGTCCTCTCATCCAGTGTTCTAGGCACTCTAGTTCACAGACCAGCGTTCCTTCTACCTCAACAGACTACGATCCAAACCTGAGCCAGCCGCCTATGCAGACAAGTGCAGAGGAAGAGCCCCTCCCTCCCCCCGCCCCCCGCACATTCTTTGTGCTTCCAACAGCTTCCATGTGCTTCCAGAGAGCACATGTTTCCAGCTCAAGTAGCTGAGAAATCAGCCCTACTCAAGGCTGGGCACACTCAGCTCCAACCACTATGCAAAAATGATAATTTTTACAGTTTTGTGAAACCCCATCTTTTTTTTCAATCCTTATTTTAAAGCAAAGGGTAGCATTTCAAAGTACAACACACACAGGCTGAATTTCATCGGCACAAGAGGAAAGACTAGGGAGGGCAGCCAGAGTCAGCTGTACCCTCTTTACCATCAACCAAAGGACTTGGCAGCAAACAAATTCTTCTCTATCCCATCCTTGACAGAACACTACAAGCAAGGAATTCTCTACACCAGAGTGGTTCAGAATAGGCTACAACCTACTTTCAAAAGGATCAGGATGGAGATTCAAGGCATTAAACAACTGAGTAGGATCCTTGACATGCAGCTGTGTTCTAAAAAGAATAAACAAAATTCTGAACTTCCCAAATAACATTATTCACACTGAATTATTTCATTATTCAGTGAAAATATTGAGCACTTACTGTTGACTAGACACTATGCTAAGTGATAAAAAGACTAAAGAGATGTTCAGGTAGCTCACAATCTAGAAAGAATATCAATATATAAATGAATGACATGCAATGCACCAGAAGTACACATGAATGGCTGTGTATGAGAGAGGAGCAAGCAACACAGACCAATCTGTGAAGATCTATGTTGTATAAAGGGCTACGTGAGACACCACGGGAGTCCCAGTGATGAATAACACACTGGGCTTAAGGGCTTATGGTAAAATCTAAAAATGGAAATAGACATATGTCTTAAGCATATTTTTTAAGCCAAATGAAACACAATACAAAATGAAATAAAGTTACTAGAGAGGTAGGTGTAAGCTACATGTGATGGGAGGAGCTGTTCATTCCAACCAAGATACCTAATCAGGAGACAGCTCTAGACCTAGAAGACACATTTGAATAAACTGAGTAGCATTTCAATAAAATGAGTTTGGAGAAGGGCATTTCAGAGATGGTACCTTAACAAATGGTGTGTGAGTTTTGGAAGGAGGCCTGGAGGAAAATCAGGATCCTATGAGCCCAGGTCGTGGAACATGGTGGGAGATGAAACTAGAAAGAAGATTGCACAATCTCAGATACTAATTCAAGTGCTGAGGAGTTTATACTTCATTCTGGGTGCAAGCTAATGGGAGAAAAAAGGCACATCAGAGTCCCACTTTAAGAATCATTATTGCAGGAATGTTAAAGAGGGCCCGAGGGCAGCAACTAGGAAGAGCGAAGATGGTGATTAAAACAGTTCAAGTTGGCAGGAGTCTGAGCTAGAGGAATAGCAGTAGGCCTGGGAGTGGGCGACAGATACGAGATGCTGCAGCCTCCGAGATTGCTACTTGATCACAGGGAGAAGAGGGACAGGAGGGCTCACAGTGACTCCTGTCTTCAAAGGTAAGTAGATGGTGATGTCAACAGAACTAGAGAACCCAGCTGAAGCTGCTCCTACTTCTTCTGTCTGTATCCGCCTCATTGATCAAGGTCTTCTGGCATCACCACTGAAATTCAGCTGCTCATGGCCTCCCTCATCAATCAGTCAGGGTCTATCTAGCCAGAAACAGAAGCCATTTATGGCATTTGCGATAGAGGGAGTTTGATTCAGGGAACTGGTTACACTAGTGATGGAGATTGGCATCAGCAAGAGGCTACTGCCATCCCAAAGCTGGAGGGACAGAGGGAGCAAGCAGTGCTCTGTGACTCAGAAGAGTAAAGCCTTCCCTCCCCTGCCTCTTCCCTCCAATCTCCCTCTGGCTGAACCCAGTTGGAATCCAGCAAACAGGGGAGTCTGAGAAACCTGCCCACAGGTCAGTCCTCTGAGCTAGAGTAGAGCAGGGCAGGGAGGAACGGATCTCAGGACAAACAGGCCCAGCTTCCAGCAAACTTACTCTACCCTCCAGCTGTTGAGTGGGAACTGCTGGTCAGCCTCCCTGTGTCACCAGCTGAGGGCCTGGAAGGCATCGTTCACCTGCGGAGGGGGGACATAGAAGGGTGACGTGTGGCCAGCCACATCTGTGTCCACTGACCCCTCCTCTTTATCATCCTAGTCCTCTATATTCCTGAGAAGGAGCTAGTCTCAAGGACCTGAAGTGAAAGTTCTTCTCAGTTAGAGAGGAGAGAGAGCACAGCTATTTCCTTCCCCTTCCTTCTTATCCCTTCGTCTCTTATCACTCTCTGCCCCCTGTTGCCCTCCGTTTCTCCACCTCCATCACTTTTCTTCAGTCTCCATTTCCATTTCCAATTCCTTCCTCGCTTTGTCTGGCAACATCCCCTCACTCTTTTATCTCCATTTCACTCCTCCTGATAACTGTGTGAGATCGAGCCTCAAAACACCAAATAGTAACAAATCGCTTAGTAGCATGCAATGTTAGACATGCCTGTAATAGTAAAGCTCCTATCTCTTGAACCTGGTTATTAGCTCCTAGAGTAGAGTAGACATTCAACAAAACAGTTGTTAAATTTAATTAAATATAATATACCCTGTCATCATTCAATTATTTATTCACTATTTGCTTGTTTATATGATGGGGTCTGGAGTGGTTTCTAGACTTGTCTCCACATCTGGCCAGGGAATCTGGTGAGGAAAGGAAAGATCAAATGGGAAATCGAGGCACACGACACCAGAAGACCTGTATGTTATGTCAAATTTTTATTTCCCAGTGAGCCATTAAAATAGAGCACAGCTCTTATGACAGCTTCATATATCACTAGAAATGCATGATAATGATCCATAGCAAAGTATCTTTGCTCAGCTTCCAGCAAGTAATAGTTTCTTGAAGAATGAAGAGAGCACATAGCCTTTACAAACAAGAATTTCTGCCATTCCGATTTTCCTTCAGAATCAGATATTACCCATCCTGAAGGGGAGGTTCTTCTCTGATGTCATTTGGGGATGGAACTTTTAACCAAAATGGTGTCAGCCCTGAACCCACTCTGACACACCCACGTAAGTGACCACAGGAATAGAGTCCTATAAAAAGAGAGAAGGTGGCACTGCACCGTATCCATCTCACAGCCGGCACAAGCTCATCCATCCCCAGCGGACCAGAAGCACCGATGACTCGTGGGAGGGCTACATCTGTGGTGAGTCCTGCACTGACACGCCATGCGCTCGCTGACTGGGACCAGACAATGCGTCTGGACTGTGGGCATAAATTGCTGGATTCTAACCATGGAGATCAGAGACTACTGTGTATGTAGGATAAGAAATGAAAGCTTTGGTAGATACTTAAGTCATTGTGCAGCATTTTCAAGAACTGATACACATCAGTTTGAAAGACAAGATTAAAACTGAAAGATAGATATATTGGGGCCAAACCACACAAGAAGTATCATGTGATGTTGTGTATTAAGAAAGAATGCTTATTGAAAGTCTGTTTTCTTGAGCACAAAAGGATTTAACATAATTCTCCCACAGCATTTTTCTTTAATTCATAATAAAATGGGTCACTATCCTTGAGGATTTGAAAGCTGTGGCAGTGACTTCTGTTTCCATCATCTTATACCGTAGTCTTGGCATACCAAAACTATTTATTCTAATTAATATATGTATAACAGTGTTTTAGAATAAATAGGCTTTATGTTTTTAAAATATTTAACTTAGAGCATCTTTTCTGAAATTAAATTTTATTACGGAATCAATACATGTTATATTTAGAACAACTAGAAAATATACACAAGACAATATAAGAAGGATCCAGTTTTTAGTTGGATATTTCCCAGTAGTACCAATAGCATTTCTAACGTGAATATTGATGCTGCGTAGATTTTCTACAGCCCTATCTTCCAAGGTGCACGTTTGACTTTACATAGAGTTTCACAGAATGGTAGGACTGAAAACAATGGTGTAGAGGACATTTCCTCCTAGAAAATCATGGTCATATTCTCCCATTGACCTGACAATGATGCTTGTGTTGACAGGCTGATGGCATGGCATGATTTGACGTTTCTACTAAAATTACTGCCAGCCAATGTATAACATATCTTTCCTAAGGCAAAATAAGAATGTTGGAAACTGGTTGGAAAAAAAAAAACCCCTCCATGGTCTTAATGTTACTTTGGTCATTGTATTAGTCCATTTTTGTGCTGCTATAATAGAGTACCTGAGACTGGGTGACATAAAGAAAAGTGGTTTATTTAGCTCACAGTTCTAGGACAGCAGCATCTGGCTCAGGCCTCAGGCTGCTTCTATGCATGGCAGACAACCGGTAGTTACAAGGAGATCACACGGTGAGAGGAAGCAAGAGAGAGAAGGAGGGTAGGTGCCAGGCTCCTTTTAACCATCAGCTGTAGCAGGAACTGATAGAGCGAGAAGTAACTCACTTACCCCGCTCCCCAAGGCTTTAATCCATTCATGAGAGATCCGCACCCATGACCCAAACACCTCCCAACACTGCCACATCAGGGATCAGATTTCAATATGAGCTTTGGGGGGGGGACAAACATATACAAACTATATCAGTCATCTAACTAGATTTTTATTTAACTGATCTGAAAATTTAGTATAGATTGTTCTGGAACATTCTATGTTTTCTATGATTAGGAATGCAACATTCATTACAATTAATTTGTCAACAAAAAAAACACATGCTAATTCAATCCCCCACCTCTCTCTCCTTTCCCATTCAGTTCCAGTCACTGCTGCTGCTGCTGAGTCTGGTGGTTACAGTGAAGGCAGGAATAGCAATTCCACAAAATCCAGGATGTCCAAATACTGGGAACAAGAACTTCCCCCAAAGTGTGAAGGTCAATCTGAACATCTTTAACCGGAATACAAATTCCAGAAGGCCCTCAGATTACTACAACCGATCCACTTCACCTTGGAATCTCCAGTACGTAAGGGCCCCAGATAAAATCTCTGTATTCTTCCACTGTCTTATGCATCAGACGGCCAATTAAATCACCAAGAGGATGATTTTATTTACTCACAGCCATTGCGCAAAACAATGATTCTCAAACTTTCATTCTTCTTCTTTGACAAAGCCCAAGATACACCCTACCCCCAAAAAACTCCTATCCTGTTAGATCTCATTGTCATTGACACCAAAAACCAACCCAAATTAATGGTAGTCATTATTCTAATATTTACAAGACAAAAAGTCTATTATTTATTTATTCAAAAGAAAAATGGATGTTTATCACAGGGGAGTAATACTTGAATTCTCTGTACCTTGAGCTATCATTGAGAAGATTTGTTGAAAATAACTAATAATTATGGTTTTGTGCTTTTTTTTTTTTTTTTTTTTTTTTTTTTTTTTGTCATATTAGCACTGGGAAATATAGCTAGAATCCCAATGGAGGAAATACGATATTGGGTCTTTCTGCAGCTTTTTTAGTTCAATAGTCTTGATTTATATCTCCAGCACATCTATACATTTCTGTGTCCTTAGTATACCTAATATTTAGGCTCCATCAAAAATTAATTTAAAAATGTATTTTGATCATTTGACTTTATGCAAATAAGCCTCAGTTATGTGGAGCCTACAGACAGACCTGACTATAGGATTTCTTCCCTTCTTCCCATTACTAAGAACGGTTAAAATAAATCAATTCAAAAATCAAACCAAATCATTCACTCAGCTGAAAGAGAGAGGAAAGAGAAGGTTCTAGAGGACCTTGAGCTTTTGTTTCTAGCCCTTCATATCAGCTCTGGGCTCTGTCCCATGAATGTGCTCTCAGGTAAAATTCTGACACATTCCCTCTTTCAACAATAGACTTCATCAAATCATAAACAGCTATCTTATTATTAGATGACTCCAAGTCTACTCTTCCCTTGGTCTTTTTCCATCTACCAAATATACCCTAAAAAATTTATCCTTTGTGTCAAACTTAAATCCTTCCTGTAGTATCAGTCTATCTTATTTTGCTCATTCTTCAAAGAAATTGAGAAAAACCAATCAGTCTTCTTTTCTATAACACTTCATTGTGCTTGAAAATCCAAGTTCTTCTTCAGAGTAAGCATCACTTAGAGATTTTTCAATGCCTGTAATTTGTCACCCTGTGAGTTTGCCTCTCTTCATTTATTCCTGTTTGATTTCCTTCCTACTTTACCAGGAATTCATTTTTCTCCTGGCTTTTGTCTCCCCTCCAGCCGCAACGAGGACCCTGAGAGGTACCCCTCCGTGATCTGGGAGGCCAAGTGCCGCCACTTGGGCTGCATCAATGCTGAGGGGAAGGTGGACTACCACATGAACTCGGTCCCCATTCAGCAAGAGATCCTGGTCCTGCGAAGGGAGCCCCAGCACTGCCCCCACTCCTTCCGGCTCGAGAAGATGTTGGTGGCCGTGGGCTGCACCTGTGTCACCCCCATTGTCCGCCACGTGGCCTAAGAGCTTTGGGTCAGACCCGAGACTCCCCAGAGCAGTCAGGCTTTCTGAAGAGTAGACCAAGCCCCTCAGAGATCTTCATCCTTTGAGGACCCAGCCCCATTTTTGAACAAACTCACTAAGGCTTTTAAAACAGTTCATCCAATTGACGCTTTGGAGGTAACATTTTGGTTCAGAGATGGGATCTGAACTCTCTTACTCTCTCCCCAAGAAGGAAAGTTTAGACTGACTACCAATTTGCTTCTTGTTTGCTTTTCTAAGAGCTTTAAGGTATTTATGTACTTGATATGCCCTGAGATAACTTTGGGGTATAAGATTCAATTTTAATGAATTATCTGCCTTATTTTGTATTTCTTTTTTAAAGAGACAAGATTCCAGACTCTGAAATTTTATTATTTAAAAGGTAAAACCTATATTTATATGAGTTATTTATGTATCTATTTATGTTTCTTAAATCTTTAGAGAAGGATATAGGATTAGGATATGGATATAGGATTTTCTCCTCTTTGCCTGTTAGAAGTGCATAATATGGCTGCAAAAAGAGAAAGTCTGAACCTAGTTTCATATTTATTAACTTAAATTTTGTAAATTGTTGAGGTTTTACAAGACAGACAGCAAGTCTAGCTCTCTGTTCTGCTAAATCCTTGTTGTAAAATCACTCTGTAATAATAAAGTTTGGGAAGAAAACTTGTTTCCTTATTCTTTCTCATTAAAAGTACTTCAGCAAACTCAGCCCTTCCTTATTTGGAAGAGTGTGCAAATTCACCTATAGAGCAAATCTTTGAGTAACAATGCCCTGGAACCATGCAAGTCCAATTCTCAATTTCACATGCCTTCAAGACAACAGAGGACCAAAGCTTTCATGCTATTATCCAATGCTATAGACAGAAGCATTCTAACATGAAGTAAACAAACAAAATAACAGCCCTGGTGTAGTGGATTGGATAATGTCCCCCCAAAACCCCCTGAAGCTTGTATTGTGTCCCCCAAGTTTTACATTTTAGAAACTTAGCCTCCGCTGTGACTGTTAAGAGAGTGGGAAATCCTATTATGGTAATTGAAAGGTGGAGCCTTGAAGAGGTGATTGGATTGTAGGACCATGCAGTACTGAATGGATTATAAATGGTGGTCAGGGCATCATTCTGAGGGCTTTAAAAGAAGAGAGAGTCTGTCTTTTGCTCTCCCTGCTTCCTCCATCTTGCACTATGAGACCCCTGAGACACTGTTGCCACCACCAGATGGACTTTGGACTTCCCTGCCCCAGAAACTGTAAGCACTAAATTGCATTATCTTTTAAAATTACCCTGTTCAGTGTACTTTGTTATAAGCAATGAAAACGGATAATACACCTGGGAAAATGGAATATCTTTACTAAATACTATGTGGGGAAGATAAAAGACACTCCCAAAACTGTAACCTGAGATTTGACATGAAGGAGGGAATGCTGAGAGGAGACGCTGTTTTCAGACTAGGATGTCCAGTCTCTCCCCCAGACTCAGACATCCTTTGAAGATTAAGGCCCAAAGATGAACAGCAGAATATTTTTTCTCTTCCTCAGGCCACACTGCTAAGACCTGACCTCTGTCTGATCCAATGCACCCCAGGACACAGAAAGGAACCGATACAGCAGAACAAACTTGAAGTGTGAGAAAAGTTCAGCCCAAGTAAAATGAAAACTGAATCGCATTCAATTCCAGAGTGGTTTCAGGTTTCGAGTCAAAACCATTTCCCCCTCATGGCCTGGCATGCTGCCTTGCCCTACTTCTGGAGGCCTCTGGAAATTCTCAGGCAGTCCCACAGGCTCCCCGCCTCTTGAAAGACCCTTCTCCAGAGTGCTCCAGTCCCACCTAGAGGCCTGTGGCTTTTCTCTGCTTCTTCCCCAATTCCAAACCCAGGGTCAGCTTTCCCAGCCCCCTCTTTTAGGTGTTGCATTGAACTCTTACACCTTGATTCTCACAGCTGTCCCCTGTCACCATCTTCCTACAGGAAATCCATACACAGCTGCCACCGACAGTCTCTCGCGGCCTTTATGCTTGAATGCTTCTCATTAAAAACCTGCTGCTGATTTTCAAATTTTCACTGAAAGGTGGTAATAAAAAGAAAATTTTGTTTTGTTTTTGTTTTGGGAATGGGACAAAAGGAGAAAGTTAGGTAGATAGGTGGATAGACAGATATAAATGGATACATGAGGATGTCCATGGTCCTGAACCAGGATATTCCACAAGATCATTTTTCTGGGAGTGTTGTGTTTTTTCGTTTTTATTGAAATATAGTTGATTGTACATATCTGTGGGATACAGAGTTGAATTTCAACACCTGTGTGCAATATGTGATGCTCCCATCAGAATAATTAGTATAGTCAACATTATACGATGCAGTCATTTTTTGTGGCCCTTTACCAATTCCTTCCTCACCTCCTCCCTTCTCCCTTTCCCACCTCCGGTAACCTCAGTTCTGTTTTCTTCTTTTGAAAGTTCAATGTATCATTGTGATAGTTATATCTTTCTCTCTTTCCTTTTTTTTATGTGCTTATTGTTTTAGCTCCCACTTATGAGTGAGGACATGCAGTATTTCTCTTTCTGTGCCTGGCTTATTTCACTTAACATAATTTTTTCTAAGTTCATCCATATTCCTGTGAATGGCAGAATTTCTTTCTTGTTTCTGGTAGGGTAGTATTCCATTGTGTAACTGTGCCACATTTTCCTTATTCTGGGGGTGTTTGGGGTGGGGAGAGGCTGGTGCCTTCCATGTCCCCCCTCTCCTGATACGCTTTGCTCTTATCCCATCTTCATTTTCTCTAGCAAGCACTGTCATACACCCAGTCACCCAATCTAAACATCCGTAACTCTTTGCTGATTCTTTCCTCTTCCTCTCCTAACACCCACACACCGCCAAACTCAGTATTTTCACTTCCCAAAAGTTCTCCAGTGAATCCCCTTCATCCCATCAATACCAGACTGCTCAGGTTCAGGACTTGGTCCTTCCTCGTGTCTCTCCCCAGTTGTCGCTGCAGCTTCCCACCTGGTCTTGCTCCCGGTCCAACAATCCATCCTCCCCCATACACCTGTGGCACCAGGTGAAACATAACACACAACGCCTTCCTCAGTGTGGCCCGGCCCCCCTCCTGCTTTATCTCATGGTGCTCCTTGTTTCACCGTCCTGTCATAGTGAAGCTCCGTGGTGACCACCGTGCTGCTCTTGGTCGCGAAGCTGTGTCATGTGGCCCCCTTTGCCTTGAGCGCCCTTGCCACCGTCTCCCCTGCTGCTCCCCTGTTCATATCCTGCCCTTTCCACTCTGCCCAACCCCCGTCGCTCTGCTCAGGCTTTATGATTCCCCTTAGGTATCAACTGCTCTAACCTGCCTCTGGACCCATCTCTCCCTGTTATCCCAGATTAAGTCCCTCTCCTCTGGGGCATCCTTTGTCACTGCTCTTACAGACCATATTGGCTTTATCTATTTAAACCAGTTTGTGGTCCCTTGAGAGCAGGGATATCAGCACCTGACCTGGCACATAGTGGACAGTCAATACTAACCTGAACTTTGAACTGATAGCCCATAGACTCCTCAGAGTCAACAGAGACAAAACTAAACTCGCCAGATTTTCTCCCAAACTAGCTCCTCCTGCTACCCTTTTTGCCTCCTGGAACAGCATCACCTACTCATCTGAGCCAGAAACCTAGCTTTCTCTCTGTCACTCATTTCCTTCATCCAGTCAGTGGCAAACTCCTCATCAACCTCTTGTGTCCTCTCCCTCTTCTCTAACTCCAAGGTTGCTGTTACAGTTGCTTTGTAATATAGTAATACATTATTTCAATATAATCCTAACTGGTCTTGCTTTTAATCCCTAAGAATTTGGTGTCTCTCAAACTTTTAAGGGAGTCTAGTCAGGGTAAGTAATTAAGAGCTGCCACAGACAAAGCCCAAATAAAAAGAAGTTCCTGTGCATGTTACTGTCCACCAGGGGTCCTCAGGGAGCTTTGCTCCATTAGTCACTCAAGAACCCAGACTGAGAGTTTCCTTCTTGTAACAGCACCATCTAGAACAGCATTGTCTAATACAGTAGCCACCAGGCATTTGTAGCTATTAAGCACTTGAAGTGTGGCTTGTCCCACCTGAGTTCTGTTATAAGTATAAAATACATACTGGATTTCAAAGATTTAATATTTTTAAATGTAAAATATTTTGCTAATTATTATATTGATAAATGTCAAAATGATAATGTTTTAGATGCTCTGGGTTAAATATATAAAAATTATTAAAAATTTACCTTTTTTAAAAAAATATGGTTACTAGCAATTCATAGTTAAAATGTGGCTAGCAGTATATTTCTGTTGAACATGTAGCCAATGAAAGAAAAGAGAAGACTGAAAACTATGTGGCAGTGTTTAAGGGCCAACCTCATCGGCCAGAACTCAGTCACATAGATTCAAATTAATGCCAATGGAGATTGTGAAATGTAGTCTCTCTGTGTGTCTAGAAAAAGGAAAACAAAATGGGGTCTGGTGAATGCATAGCATTACCTCTGCCACCATACAGGTGATGAATGAAGGCTCATGCATGACCTGCTCCCACAGTTGCATAATTCCAAAAAGCTAAACAGATACATGGCCACTTTCTAGTGGAAGAAAGCCTAGCATATTAGTCCATTTCTGTGGCTTATAACAAAATGCCTAGAACTGGGTAATTTGTAAAGAAACAATATTTATTGCTTACAGTTTCAGAGGCTGGGAAGTCTAGAGTCCAGGGAACTCATCTGGTGAGGGCTTCTTGATGGTAACTTCAGTGATGCAGGGTATCACATTGCGAGAAAGGCAGAAGCAAGAGAGAGAGCTGACTCCTCTCCCCTTCTTTTAAAGCTATCAAAACCACACCTATCACCACCATTAAGCCATCAATGTATTAATCCGTTTACTAGAGGATGGTCCTCACTATCTAATCACCTTTTCAAGGCCCTACATTTCAATTATCACAATAGGATTTCCCACCCTCTTAACGCTGTTACAGTGGTAACCAAGCATCTAGCACATTAAACTTTGGGGGGATGCAATTCAATCCATAATGCAAGTGAAAGTGGGCCCTCTGTGAGCACTGAAGCTAAGTACACATTGAATTATGTCTAAATAATGCTTATAAATGTTCTTTAAATGAATTCTAAAGTCAAAAGAAATTCTTTTTTAAAAAAAGATATCTGGGCTGGCCAGTTAGTTCACTTGGTTAGAGAGTGGTGCTGATAACACCAAGGTCAAGGGTTCAGATCCCTGCACTGGCCAGCTGCCAAAAACAAAGAAAAAGAAACACAAAATTTAAAAAAAGATATCTAAGGAATAATACAATAATAACACAATAATCTTCTAGGTCCGTAATCCAAGATTCAGTCACCCAAGCACCAAAGGAGGGTTGCAATGGAGTGACAGAAATAGAAAGACACAAAGTTCCTCAGCATTAGTAGAATGAAGTAAAAACTATTGCTTTTTTATTTTTTATTGAAAAATAAAAACACAGAAAGTATAAACAAATGAGTAAATGTTTTTAAGTTACTTCTTAAAGTTTAGTTATTAAAATTCAGTTATTAAAAATGTAAATATACTCTGGAAATAAGAAATATTCCTAAAGCCAAATGACATAAAAAGTTAAAAAATAAAAGAGTAGGTAAAGAAATACATCAGGCAAATATATACTAGAAAAAAATCAAAGATGACATCAATATCAGAAAAAGTAAAATTCAGAAGCATTAAATGGGGAAAAATAGTCACTTCATATGGATAAAATTTAGATTAATAAGGAAAAAAAAGTTATTAAAATTTATGCACAGGATAACTTTTAAATGTTTAAGTCAAAACAATTTTTAAAATGTAGAGACACTATAATCACTTACCATTGAGTGGAAGTCCTGCCCAGCAGTGAAACAAACATTGGAGTGAAAGACACAAGATCATCATTATCTGCAGAGAATATAACTACATACTTAAAGGGAAAAAATGAGTAAATCAATAGAAAACCCATTACATGTAATGAGATTGCTCAGAAACCAGCTAGCTACAAGATGAATATTTTTAGATTGTTTTTCTGTATGGTGATAATAACAAGTCCAAATATGTAAGAAAAAAAGCACCATCTATTATGGAAAAACAAAAATCTGAAATACCTAGAACTAGCCTTATTAAAGTATGAGAGACTCATAGAGAGAGAATTATAAAATGTTGATGAATTATTTAAAATAGCTTGAATAAATGGTTAGAAATACAATGTTCATAGAAGGGACGTTTTTCCCTAACTTATGTCTATGTGTAATACAATACCAGCCAATTCCTTGTAAGGTTTTTTGTGGCAATATAAAAAATTTCTAAAACTCTTCTGATAATTATTGAAGAATTGTTCTCATAGAGTGAAATGAGGTTTAGGGTTGTCATCTTTAAAAATACTGTGGCATGAGGATAGAAAACGATGAATAAATTAAATAGCCCAGAAATATATCGTGGAATATTTAAAGAAAAGAAAATATAGTAAAAGTAGATTGTCAACATAAATTATTAAAATAGGGGATTATTTAGTGAAGAGGTTTGGGTTTCTTCATTGATTAACTATTTGGAAGAGAAATAAATCAAGTTATACCTGTCCCTTATATCATATATCCAAGAGAATTTCAGATAGATTACAAAGTATAATATTTTTTTTTAAATACACAAATTATAAAACTTGAAAAAAAATCACTGGTCAAAGAGATTATACATAATTTTTATTTTCCTTATACTTTATATTCAAAATTTTACAGAGAGTACATCATTTTTGAAAGAAAACAATAAACATTTTGAATTTCTACTTAAAATTTAAAATACAATTGAATATCAAATATTTAACAAGTATCTATCTGGAAGAAGAGTCTAGAAGCTTCACAGAAATAAAGAGAATGCCAAGTTAACAAGGTGGATTAAACATCTAATTTTACTTCATCTTGAAACTGCATTAATACTACAATAAAGAAATGACTTCGAAGGGCCAGCCCGGCCCGTGGCTCACTTGCTGATAACACCAAGGCCATGGGTTCGGATCCTATATAGGGACAGCTGGTTCGCTCACTTGGGGAAGCGTGGTGCTGACAACACCAAGTCAAGGGTTAAGATCCCCTTACCGGTCATCTTAAAAAAAAAAAAAAATGACTTCTAAAAATAACAATCAAACACACAACAGCAACACAATATTACAAGTGGAAAGCCAAGCATAAGTGATGACTGATTTCATTGAACTGAGAGAGAAAAATCCTAAACTGGCAGAGGGGAAGCTGAAAACCAACCCAATTTATGCCCTAGCATCGTCTGAAGGCTCAGGCTTTCAGCAGAACCAGGTCCTCCAAGCCAGAGCGGGAGCTGGAGTGAAGGGGGAAGAAGTAGATTCAGGAAGTCTGTGTAAAAGATGTTTGAGCAACAGTTTCACCCCTAACTTTTCTTCCCAACCTGAAGCTACTGAGCAAATGCTCCTCACAAGCCTAACAGAAAGCTGGAAGTTTATCTCCAAATAGGGTAAAACAGACGATCATTACACTGGGATCTTCCAGCACAGGGGAGAGTGCGATACCACCAAAATCAGGAGTCAGTGATCATACAGGTTCTGATTGCTGAGAAAGGGCCCCCCCCAGGCCTCTGTACCCCCTCAGTTTCCAGAACTCTAGAAATAAGAACTTTCTCTTCTGTCAAGAGACTGAGGAATCTGACCAGCCCAGAAGGGACAGCCCCACAAATGGCCCACCCAGGTTACCCTTTAGTGAAACTCAAGCTCACGAATATATGCAACACATTTTATTCAGTCTTTTGCATAGTTTTACATATTTTATTCATATTTTTGCATTTTATTTATTATTTTGCCTACTTAACTATAATTATCTATGTTCTCACCACAAAGAAATGACAAATGTATGAGGCGATAGATATGCTAAATATCCCATCTTGATTTTTATACAATGTGTACATGTATCAAAACATTACATTGTACCCCATAGATATGTACAATTATTATGTGTCAATTAAAAACAAAATTTTTAAAGTTTTAAAAAGATATGGAAGAAAACACAAAGAAAAAGAGCGATAGAGGGCCGAGCCCGTGGCGCACTTGGTAGAGTGCTGCGCTGGGAGCACAGCAACGCTCCCGCCGCGGGTTCGGATCCTATATAGGACTGACCGGTGCACTCACTGGCTGAGTGCCGGTCACGAAAAAACGACAAAAAAAAAAAAAAAAAAAAAAAGGTGAAAAACAACAGAAAAGAGTGATAGATTTGGCTACATGAAACAGTAAATCTTTTACATGTTAAACATTCAACAGAAAGGCAAACAACAAATTAAAAACATGCTTGTCACAAATACTGCAAATGTTTAATATCCGGGCTATTACCCCGGATATGAGACATTTCCACCTCAGAGCCTTTGTCCTTGCTGTTCCCTCTGCCCGGCACACTGTTCCACAGATAGCCTAATGAACAACTCCCTCCCGTCATTTGTGCAAATGTCATCTTCTCAGTTAAACCTTTTCTGGCCACCCTGGCACTCCCTTTCCAACTTCTATAATTTATTTTTCTCCATGGCATTCACCTGTTTCCAATGTATTGTTTGACCTTTTAGTCTGTTTTTGACTATCTCTCCCACTGGAATGAAAGCTCCATGTAGGCAGAAATTTTTTTTTTGGTCTGCTTTGTTCAGTGCTATATCCTCACTGCCTAGAACAGTGTCTGGTACATGGTAGGTAATCAATAAATATATGTTGGATGCATGCATGCATGTATGAATAAATGAGTATGCAAAGCTCATGATAATTGAGAAGACAAGCATTAAGAACATCTGCTAAAAGAAAAAGATATAAACTGACAATTTGCATGATATGAGATATCAAAATGTCTTAGAAGTACATGGAGAAATATTTACTATCACTAATAAGTAAATAAATTCATATAAAACAATCTTCCGCCTATCAAATTAGCCAAGTTTATTTTTTAACTGTAATGGACAGTGTTGGCAAGAATGTGCTAAATTGAGCGATTATTGGCTGCTAGTAAGGGTAAATGAGTACAAAATTCTGAAAAGTAATTTTATAATCCAATTCAGGAGCTTTAAAAATGTTCACACTCTTTGGCCCAGTAATTACACTTCTAAAAAGTTACCATAGCAAAATAATTTGAAATATATAGAAAGAGAAACAAAATTCTTTTTTTTTTAATTTTTTATTTTTATTTTAACTTCTTAATATACATTGTAGTTGATTTTCCTGACCCTTTACCCATTCCTCTTTCCCACTCCTTCTCTGCCCTCCCCCTCTACATCTGTTCACTTGTCTTAACAAGTTCAAGGAATTGTTGTGATTGTGTGTCTTCTTCCCGCCACCCGGCACCCTTTATTTTTTTGTGTTATTTATTTATTTGTTTGTTTGTTTGTTTCTTTGTTTCTTTGTTTATTTATTTATTTTCAGCTCCCACAAGTAAGTGAGAACATGTGGTATTAGAGAAACAAAATTCTAAATAAAATTATCATAGCATATCATAAAATATTATGGAGCCATTTTAAATATTCAAAATGCATTACAAAAACAAGTACATAGGTAAAAATCAGAATAAGAGAGAATAGTTCAACCATTTGAAATAAGGCACTGAAAAGATGGGAAGCAGATATGTAAAAATGCAAACAGAAATTACTCTGGGCTGTGAGAAATGAGTCAATTTTATTTTTTCTTTATAATTTCTGATTTTAAATAAACATCTCTTTTAAAATGAGAAGTGGTGTTCATGATCTGAAAATTGGCAGCTTTAAAAATAATGGTTGTTTGGTAATTTGAATAAGTTATTTCTATTCTTAAAGCAATAATGTAATGAATGGGAAAAATGAGATTATATGGTAATGGCTCTAAGACAAAATCAACATCTGAAACCTGGAACTTCAGACCCCCCCAAAAAAAACAAAACAAAACAGAAGCCACCGTGGTTGTAGCCTATTGCGCCCCCTGGTGGCAGAATGCCTAAGTAGAGAAACAGTAAAGTGACAACCCACTCAAGCTGAGAGAACCTACAGAATCTAGCAAATACTTCACTCTAAAAACAAAGCTTCATCTTCAAAATATCCGGAAAAAAGATTTCATACACACAAAGCAACACTGAAATAAACCTTTGTTTTCATCCTTTTTACGTTGTCAGCATCAGCTCCTTAGAATTAAAGACCTGGAGAATATACTGGGTTCTGCACCACTATAAAGCAACCATTCCCATTGAAGGACTCAACAAGTCTACTTTGGGGCTAAATTAATCAAATAAACTATTGATCAAATGAGGTTATCGTTGTCACATCTCTATTATTTCCTCATCCTTGGGGAGTCTTGAGTTACAAATCAAACAGGATCAAAAGCAAGTTATGATGGCAGTCTAGGTGCAGAGGTGGAAGACACAGGACAAAATTGGGTTCAGAAATTTTTAAATATCAAAATATCACAAATTGAAATGCTGAGACAGTGATAGTAATTTTCCACCTCTCAAACTGGGAAAGATTTTAAAATATTATAACACATATTCAAACCAAGCTCACACCCTGTATAGCTTACACCCCAATAGTTCCTGCCACCATCGCCAATGACTTCCATGTTGCAGATTCCTTGGTCTTTTCTCAGTCCTCATCTTGCTCCACCTCTCAGTGACATTTGACACCCCTGAGCATGCCCTCCTTCTTTCTCTTTTTTCCCAGCTCCTATTCCATGGCTGACCTTTCTGCCAGCAAGTTTTCTTCAGGTGTGAAAACACTGTGACTAAAACATGAAGGTCAAAAGGGAAAATGAAGTAAAGAAATCCCATACTTGTAAATCCTTCTATATGCCAGGCAAATACCAAACATGCTCCTCTGATTATCGCATTTAATCCTCACATCTTCATCATCCAGAAATGCATACTGTCATGGATACCTGAGTTATAAACCTAGCCAACTTTCTTCTCAGCCTTCCTCTTCAGGCTGAGTTGTTGGAAGGCCATGTCTGCAGCCTCCTTCCTGTGCTGCCAGCAAGAAAGTCTGAGCTAATTTCCTGGAGGGAGAGCAGAGACCCCACTTTAAACCCAGCCCCAGATACCCAGGGAAATTCATGCTTCCCACATTCCTAAGTCTTAGAGGGATTTCTGCAGCCCACCCTACCTTCAAGAGTGACTCATACCCTTACCTATTAATCCAGTGCACCTGGCTGCACTTCATGTTGGGAGTATCACCTATTTTCCTGGAGTGTCTGTTGTCAAATGTCTTGGGCTCTGAAAGATTCTCAAAGTGTTCACCCAGAAAGAAGCCCTGACTGACAGACCCACAACAGGCCTGCCCTGTGAGTGAGATGAAATCTGGCCTCCCTTGACCCATTTAATGATCCCTTTCTCCAGTGCTTTGTCAACAGGCCTCCGATAGCAGTTGCCCGTGCTAACTGTGACCATATTTCCAAAGAGAAAATACTTCAAGACATGAGGTCTAAAAGGGACTAGTGGGCCACTTCTGGGAAAGAAGAACTTGGGATGAAGATGTATAAACTTCAAAGTGTTGAAAATTTCAGTTCAGATTCAATGACTTAGGGAGCAATGGGAAAAATATTTAAAATTTAAACTGGTTTACTCAATTGTGAGACAAATGGAAGCTCTTCCTATATTCCAAAAGCTTCCCTTTTTTTGCTTCTCCTCAACAAATCTAACTTTCTGTTTTCTCTGTATCCTTTTCTCAGCTGCCTCACGGAAGAGTTTCTAATTCATACCAAGATGCATGTGACATGCATTAATGTGTCATCACTTCTCACACATTTCCACTTCCAGAGTGGATCTCTAACAACCCAGAAGAATTGCTTTCATGGTGGGACACACAGGCAACAAGGACTGGAACCAAATGCAGGCACCTCAGGGCATCAGCTGTTGTGAAGAGCTTGCAAAGACACAGAGAGCATTCGGCTTCATCAACCGGACAGCCTTTCTTGGTCATTCTCCATCAAAGCAAACCCAAATGAGCAAATACAGTTGACTTTTTTTTCTCAGATGTAACAACTGTCATCCACAGAGCCATGGATCAAATGCAATACGAACAAATCACTTAATTTTTAAAATTCTATTGATACTTATTTGGGGTAAAACACCATGGTAGGGACTATGGAGAGAGCCAAAGATGAGTGATGAGGTTCCTGTCCTCAAAGAGCCCACAGTTTAGTGGGGCAAGGGGAAGTGCGGATGGAAGGTGAGTGTAAAAAAGAATCGGGGTCTCACAGCAGACTATAGTCTAAACTAGTTGTATGGAGTATAAGTCTCATGGGCTTTCAGAAGAAAGGCACTTCACCATTGGGTGGGATGGTCAGGAAGAGCTTTATGCAGGAAAAAGAATTTGAGCTGTGCTGGAAAATATTTCAGAGCAGCTGGGAAATATTTCAGAGCAGCTGGGAAAAGAGTGAGAAAAGAAATTGAGGGCTTAGGAAAGAGAAGAGAGAGAGAGAGGGAGAGAGGAAGAGAAACAGGGATATGGCACATGTTTTCCTTGTTTCTTGAACTACAAAGGGACATTTAGGATTTTAGGATCCAGGTTCAGAAGTTCAGAGCTTATCACAAAAAGAGCAAATCGGGAAGGATAGTGCTAACCACTAACAAGGGAGGTCTAGTGACTTTAAGGGTGATAATTTATTCCCACACAATCCCACGTTCTCAAGCACCAACTCCCACCAGGTGAATAATTTAGGGCAGAGCTGACAAGGCTGATTCTCAAAGCATGAAATTCATCTTTGGTGAAGTAGGGGAAATCGATGTATGTCTGTGGTTAAAAGCCAGCAGCCTTAAAAGGCTCAGATCAAAGGTACCTCACATGCCTCGTGGTGGAACACTACAGGTCAGTTACTCCTGTGAGTTCCTGAAAGGAGTAACAATCACAGTGGTTTGCACATAGCCACATGTGTGCCAAACATGGATAATGGTGATGGTGATGGTGATGGTTATGGTGACTACAATGGTGATGAAGTTTCGGTCATAAATTACATTTATTGAGGACACCTGTGTCGATGGTCCTGCATTAATTACAGGGAAGAAAAAGGTGAGAAACTGGCTCATCACCTTTACCTGCTCAGTGCCTTCCTGGAGGAGTAGGGCCTTAGCTGACTCTTACTGGATGATTACAAGGGTAATTATGAACTTATTATGCTGGAAGAGTTTGAATGGTCTTCCGGTTCATTTCTCTGCCAAAAGATAAGAGAAAAGGATACTATGCATGAGCAAAAAGATTATCAAGCCTATTTTTTAAAAAAGTCAGATATGGAAATATCACAACCCAGTGATTCGTTACCCCCCAAAACAGAAAATCCTTCTTAATGTTTAACTGAAATCTTTTTGTCTTGAATTTGGATCATATATCAATGTATAAAAATTCATTACAACTACTACAGCTTTTAACTTGATGGATATGCAATGGAATATCAAAGAAGCCTTAATAACCTTATTTTTTAATTCAGAAAATAAGCGTACACATAACTGATTCAGGAACAAAGCAACACTGATCATAGTGGCATCTTGTAAAAATGAAATATGATGTTAAGTTGTATTTAACCAATTGCATGTTGCAATGTGGCGCTACCATCTTGGGAGGATCTGAGGTAATGTGAATTAAGCGAGAACTACAAAGATACCTTTGTAGAGAAAAATTCTGGAGCAATAAACCTGAATAGGGGTGAGGGGATGGGAGCCAGTGAACACATGCAGGAGTTGACCTCAACTAAAAGTACAGTCAGGTCATCCAGAGTTACCAGAGAGTAAGTCGATTCAGGAAGGTGGGCAGATGCATAGGACTTCTAGAAGTTCTCTTCTAATTGCTTTTATTTTCTGCATAAAATAAGAAGCAAGGGCCTCTGTTGAGTGTGAAGATGGTGAGGAGGTATTGGAGATGTGAGGAATATATCAATCGAGGTAGATTTGGAAATGAGAGGCAATAAATTGATGCCTATCACAAGGAGGTAAGAGAAAATATGAAATAGTCATGCAGGACAGAGGGAGAGCAAATGGAGGTTTGGACAGCGGTATGGACCCAGCTGAGGTTGTTGGTCATACATTTGAAGTGAGATCCGTCAGCAGGGCTGCATGTGGCTGCGTGCCACATTCAGCAGCACAGGTTCAAGCACAGAGTAAGTGCAGACTTGAATTTAAGTGAAGGTGGGGTTTTGCCAGTTGAATAGGACCAAGTGAAAGAGGCAAAGGACTGAGAGCATGTGCAGAACTAATGAATGTGATGATTGTCCATGGGATTTAAGCTGGGTAAGAAGGAAAGTAAGAACATGAGGACAAAGCACAGGAAATTGATTATAGGGTTTAGCAGGGATGGGGCCAGAGATTGGTAGAGTTAGGGCACCCCACTCTGACATCTAGCCAATGACAAGTGATTTTTCATTTTCACTTGCACCTCATTGAGGTTAAATTAATTTAATCTTCTCCTAATTGATGTATCTGACTCCCACCCAGCCTGGAGAATGGTGGATTTCATAATGTGCAAAGTAGCCAGTTTGGGGTGTGGAGTGAGTTAAGGTTTAGACTCCTATTGTGTAGTTTAATGAGGAAATAGTCAAGATTAAGTATCCAAAGTAGAATAAAACATTTGACTAGAGGCTGATGCTCACTCCTTAGTGATACTTTGCATATAATAGGTAGTTGCTGAATATGTTTGAAGAATGAAATTAAATGGATGAATGAGCAGCATTCTCAGCATGAGGAAGTGATTGAAAGGATATAATTTTCCTGAGAGAGAAGTAAGGAGTGTGGCCTTGGCAGTGGGAATGGCTAGAAAGGGTGGATCTGAGAAAGATTAAGGATAAAATCAACAGGACTTGATGGGGTGGTGAGAAAGAAGGAAGCAGGAGTGGAAAGAAGCTAGGATGGCCCCCAGATTTCTGACTTGGTCAATGGGGTAGATGGCAGTGTCCTCCGGTAAAATAAGGCATGGAAGAAGAGCAGGTTTGGGGCAAATGGGAGTGGTGAATTAACTTCGGGCACGTTAGCTTTGAGATATCTGTGAGGCATCCAAGTCATTGAACCCAAGAGGAAGACCAAAAACACACTAGAATAGATTGAGGAATTAATAGAAAGGTGGCAGATATAAGAAAAAGCTCTTTTCCAAGGTACTTAGCTATATAAAGAAGGGTGGTAGAGTAATGCTATGGGAACCTGTGACTTACTTGTAGTTTTTGGTTTTGTTTTTTGAAAACTAAAAATGACTGAGCATGTTAATAAACTGAAAGAAAATGGTCAAAGCTTGAAGATATAAGAGAAAGCTCGGGTTCTTTGGGTAAAGGCATATGGGACATAAATCACAGAAAGATGTTCATGTCTTTTCCTGTAGGAAGGACCAGAGGATGCTTCAGATGGAGGTATGTTTATATCTGCCACTCTTAGTGAAAGATACATCTGTCTTTATTTCATCCACTTTCTACGCATTCTGGCTTCTGACTACTGCTTCACTGAAACTGCTTTTTCCAAAGTTTCAAATAATCTCCCCCTTTCAAATTCAGTAGCATCTTCTCAGTTCTCTTCATCTAAACCCCTGTACAACGTTAATCCTGTCGCACCCCCTTCTCTTTCTAAAACTCTCTCTTGCCTTGGTTTCTGTGACACTGTGACCTTATATCTCACCTCCCTACTACTTTTGCTGTCTCTACATGGGTTTCACTTCTGTGTCTTGGGCCCTAAATGTGGACAAGCTCCCACAATTTGTGGTTTCAGCTCTCGCCTTTATAAACATGTCATTCCAAGTTACTTCCAATCCCTATTACATGGCTTCAGCTCTCCAGACTACATTGTTCAGGTAACTGTCCCAAGAGATTTTTTTAAATGGAGTGTATCAATCAGAATCACTGGACCTAGCGAATAGCACCAAATCAGTGGGGGAATGGGAATGATCAATAATGAGTGACCAAATATGACTATGATACATTAACTGTGGCATGAATATGTAAGGCCATATAACCTCATATCAACTGGAGTGGGTTCACAGTAAAGATGAATGCCAATTCACCAGCAGATAAGAAAAAGGCAAAAGGTGGGCTTGGTACTAAAGCAGGATACAACTGGAACCAAATTACTCATAAAGGACACATAAAAAGATGCCATATGTGCTGGGAAGAGAGGCTCATAGGTACTCTCACAAGATTAGGACAAGGTGAAAGAAAAAGACAGGTGAAAAGTCAATTTTTTCCTTAGGAAAAATTAGATGAAAGGCATCGTCTAAGATAGACCTGCTGGTACCAGGGATCAGCCGTTTGTGCACACAGACCCCAAACAGTAACGCCTAAATGAAGAGACAGAGCTCTTTGGTGTCACAAATGTTTTAATCAATATAGTGTGACATACAAAATAAAAGTACATTGAAATACCCTTGCACACCCACTTAAGTGCCTACAATTTTAAAAACTGACAATACCAAGTTTTGGTAAAGGATATGGGAGCAACTGGAATTCTCATACATTTCTGGTGGAAATACACAGTGATATAGCATGTTAAAGTGTATGGGAGTTCACTGATTTGACTAGTTTCCTGCACTAGACCCCAGCAGGCCAGATCGAACCAGAATGGAGTCACTTGTGTTAAGTGCCACATAATCAAACTGAACTTTGAAACAAGCCAGTTTTCCTAATAAAAAAGAGATTCCAGTTAGCTTGAGTCAGTCTCTCTGTTTTACAAATAACTTTGAAATGACTGATCTACTTTTTGTTCTCTGTTTCTGCTTTCTTCACCCCTTTTCCGCCTATAAAGCCAACCTCCTCCACCCGCCTCATAAAACTCATTCTGTTTTATAGAATGAGGTGTTGCCTGATTTTAGAATTACAAATATAAGCCAATTAAGGTCTTTAAATTTGTTGTAGTTTTGCATTTTGACAAGTCACTTTGGAAAATAGTTTGGCAGTTAAATATACACTTACCATAAGTCCCAACAATCCTACTTTTATGTTTTTATCCAAGAGATATTAAAACATACGTTCATACAAAGACCTATATGTAAATTTTTGGTCATAACAGCCAAAAACTGTAAACAATCCAATGGCCTATCAACTGATATACAAATAAATAAATTTTAATATATCCATATAATGGAATACTAGTCAACAATTAAAAAGGACAAACTACTGATACACAATAACATGAATGAATCTTAAAAGTATTATACTAAAATGAAAGAAGCCAATTGTTAGAGAATATAACCTCAAACTACCTGCTGCCCAAATTTTAGCAACAGCTTTGTTGTAAAAAGAGTTATATTTGTATTTGAACGACAAATTCAAGTCTATCATTTCACTATATCAATGATGAACAAAGAATTTACCCCAAGGGAAACTTGCAGAAAAGAAAGAGAAAAATATTTGCAGACTACTGTTTCTTTTATAAATTACATGTATTTTTTCTGTCAGGAAGTACAGTATCTGCAACTGGACTTAAGCATTCATGTAATACTTCTTTAACCAAGGGTTTCAGATTATTTGCCAAAGTTTCTGAAATGACATGAGGAGGGCATAGTATAGTATCTGGCTTTAGCTTTTTGCCCTTTGAGTAGATATTGTTGTTGAGTAAAGTATTCAGGAAGCCCTTCACTGTCCCACATAATCTAGATTTTATCTCTTTATCACATCCAAGTTGACACCCGCAAGGCCCTGCCTCTCTCGCCTTGGTCTACCTTGTCTCTCAACAAGCCGTGTGGTTAACCAAACTGTCTACGGCCCTCTTGATCAGTTGAGGGCTCACCATAGTGATGCTCATGATGATCTAATAAACTGTTCTCAGATCCAGGCAGAAAAAAGGAAGAAAAAAACGCATGAGCTTTCTTTATTTCTATGCAGTGCCATAGAAATTCTCATGCTGAATAATATGGGTGAATTTAGCATAGCCACAAAGAAAGTTACTCCAATAATGTCATTCTCTTTGGAGACTTCTTCCTTTGAAGACCCTTTGTCTGTCCCCAGCACCTTTTTCAAGATAAGGGCTAAAGAAAAATTAAACAAAACAAACTTTTTCCCACTTCTAGAAAAAGTGAAATATTCCACAGTCATTTATGACTCAACCTGGAATATTCCTGAGTTGTTACTGTGTTGTAGTTTTTCTAAGTTTCTTTAAACACTGGTTAGTCAACAAGTCCAAATAGGTCCTAAACATACAAACACAAACATTGGAAGTACGATGGTTTGAATGTTTGTTCTCTCCCAAACTCATGCTGAAACTTAATGCCCAATGTGGCAGTATTGAGCAGTAGGGCCTTTAAGTGGTGATTGGGTCACGAGGACAGAGCCACTCATGGATTAATGGATTAATTGGTTGATGGATTAATGGATTATCATGGGAGTGGGACTGGAGGCTTTATAAGAACAGGAAGAGAGACCTGAGCTAGCACACTCAGCCCCATCACCATGTGATACCCTGTGCTGACTCAGGTCTCTGTGGTGAGTCCCCACCAGCAAGAAGCCCCTCACCAGGTGTGGCCCCTTAACCTTGGACTTCCTGGCCTCCAGAACTGTAGAAAATAAATTGTGTTTCTTCATAAATTACCTAACTTTAGGTATTCTGTTGTAAGCAACAGAGAATGTATTAAAACAGGAGGAAAGGAAGGGAGGCAGGGAGGAAGGGAATTCTTTGGGGAAACTGCTGCTCAACATACATGATATTTCTAAATGTTTGTTTTGTATTACTCCTCAAATGCCCTGAAATGGGCTTTCAGCATTTTACACCTGAGAGAACTAAGGTAAGACAGAAGTTCGTGCGTGTGCTAAATACTCAGGTGTGACTTAAAGAATGAGTGAGCTTAATCACCAACATTTATGTTAGCAGCACATATCAGAAAATGGGGTCCATGCATCTTAAGCATGAGCATGACTTGTCCATAACATCCTTCCACTCTTTCATCTCTATTCAGATCAGTAGCAATCAAATATAAAGGGCAAATTTCAGAGATTTGCTTCATCTTATAGAGTGATTTGTAATGGACAAGTTCATGTGAATGTTTTTGTAGCATGAAAATTTAACCAAATGTGACATGTCTAAACAATGCAAACTTAAAATAGACAAATATATAAAGTTGAGTTAAATACTGTTAATAAGATATGTGTTAAATTCATCAGTATCTCTCAGTGACTCACAAAGAGGCCATGATTCCTATGTATTCTGTCACTGAATGAGTTTAGGAACATCTGCCCCAAGAATCCCTATGTCTAGTATGCCAATTTTTTCATTCTCTTCAAGACCCCAACCAATCCTCATTCTCTTCCTGCTCCCCAGAAAACCCTTCTGAACCAAAGGCCTCCAACATCTTCCCTTTTCCTCAGTTACAACCTTCCTTTTTGCCTCCAAACTGCCCTTCCCCTGTGTCTTCCCTCCCACCACCACCACCTCCTTCGAAGCATTTATTATTCCCTTTTCTCCTTGAGATCTTTAACCTCTTCTCCATGAGATCTTACTGCTGTAAAAGAAGTTTATCCATCAAAGAAGCCCAGGAGATAAACTCTTCAAGAACCCTTTATCCAACACAAATGTATATGACAATGTTTTGAAAAAAGTGACCTAAGGAAGTGATGCCCCTGGTCTGGTCTTTGTTTAGCAACCTCCCCCACACAACATCAAGTGCAGCCCACTCTAAAACATGGGGACTGAGGGGGACCTAGCTGCCCCACTTCTTTTAGGCTGCTGTGACAGGGCACTCAGGCTACATCTTCCCAGGTCTCAGGAGACTCTGGGAGCTGCATCCTCAATGTTCTCATTGACCTGATCACCTCTGTGCAGATGAGGACAGCTGGGTCCTTTACCAAAACCAGATAAAATACTTGTTTTCTTGCATAGCTGAGTCTCAGTACTTTTCATAGAGCACCATTCCTAATCTTTATGGTAATTTTTTAGCCACAATTGCATCTTTCAGAGCCAAATATGATGAACTAGCAATCAGTATCTGTCACTTCTACTTCTCCACATCCGCTTGCCTGCTAAGCCCTTGTATTTGACATCTATGATAACAATGCAATTAAAATTGAGCTCTTCAGAGTCCTCTTCTAATCACTCCTTGAAAAATACCTTCACCCTTATCACTTCTTGGCCTTTTGGCTCAGATCAAGTGAAAGACATCTTCACACTTGGTTTCCCCAACATTTCACTATTCTGGTTCTCATTACTTCTGTCTTGGTCTCCTCTGATGACCCCTCTTCCTTCTTCAAGATAATATCTTCCAAGAATTTGTTCTCAAGTCAACTTTAGCAAAATCATATGTACTAGCTCACGTAACTAGGAAGGGGAAGGGGCCATAAGAACTGCTGTGGATTGAATATCCCCCTCAAACTCATTGAAACTGTTGGAGTGAGCAGGACTGAAGCCATGTTGGGACCTAAAACTGCCTGGGCTGCAGAGGACAGGGGGATTTTTTAAAGGGCAGTTTTTTTCCCTCCACTCTTTCTTCCCATTCCCTGACTTTCTTATCTTGCTGAGTAGGAAAATAGGCTGAGAAGTTAATTAGTACTTTGCAAAGCTAACCATTCTTTGAGACTTGTAGAGTTTTAAGAAATGATCAAGGCCAAATGACAGGAAGCTGACCTTGGCACTAGCCAAGTTCACCAGTGCAAATCCAAGTCTTGCAGGGTCCTGAGGTAACAGTGAGATGAGAACAGAAACCAGATGAGGCCTTGATGAGACCTTGTACCTGGACGATAGACACAGACCCCACGTAACTCACGTCCCGTTCTCTCCCGCTTTTCACCTCCCACATTCCATTCCCTCAACCTCTCCTTTAAAAAATCCTCAGTAAATCAAAATCTTTGAAATGGGATAGCCTATCATCTCCTTCAGCTAAATGTGCCTGTTTTTCTAACACCAGCAATTTGACCTCTGAGGTTTTTTTTTTTCTTTCCTTCTCAAGGGGGTGGGCAGCCAGACCCGAGTCCAGTAACAAAACTTGACCCCCACTGTAACAGTGTTAAAAGGGTGCAAATCCAATTACGGAATTTAGAAGATGGGGCCTTTAGGAGGTGATTAGATTGTGAGGATTATGCCCTCGTGAATGGATTGATCCATTCATATTGACTAAAGTTATTAATGAGATAGAAATAAAACACATGTAGTTTAAAGGACCAAAATCCTTAATGTAGAAGGACAAAGCCTGTAGTTTAGAGGACCAAAGTCCTGTAGTTTAGAGGGCCAAAGCCCAACCCTTTGGAAAAACACATAGAATTGCTAAAATTAAGAAAGACCAGAGAACTTTCACAGAACTAAAGCCTTTGATGTAGGTAAGAGAATTGAAGCACAGCAAAAAGTGATTGCTCTGGCGGCAGTTGCCCTTGGTGCAGCTAAACCTAAATGATGGGAAAGTGTGTAAGCTAAAATCTTCAAGGATATTCTGCTAGATTAGTTAGCACCTCGGGACGTTCCTCAACTTGCCCTAAGTGTTTTCTTTGAGTTTCTTGGGGAGTTAAGCACTTTAGTGATTATCTCATTGTTTCTTTTTGTACGTCACTGCAGCTTAGTTTTATGACTCCTTTTGATGGTAAATTGCTTGAACTATTTTAAGTTACACCTACTTTAATGAAGATTGTCACGTAGCCAGTTTGTTTATGTTTTCACTATGATTAATTAACCACCTGTTTTTCTTCTGTGACTTTCCTGCTTTTACAATAAAAACTGAAGCAAAAGCTGACTCAGGCTGTGCCTGGGCTCTTCTCTCTTGAAGTTTTCCCTTGGTGCAGTCTCTTTGGTCTTCTCCTTGCTTTGAGTACATGGGCTCTGAGGAATCTTTGGTGTCTTCATTACTCTGTGAGAGGTGACAACTATAAAGAGTCACCACCAAGAAGAAGACCCTCACCAGCTGTGTTCCCTGGACTTTGGACTTCCCAGCCTTTAAAACAGTAAGAAATCAATTTGTTTTCTTTATAAATTACCCGGTTTCAATTAGTCTGTTATAAGCATCAGAAATGGACTGATACAGAAACTAAGTCCCAGAAACTGGAACTGAACTCTCCACTCACCAGGACTCTTACTCTGTCATTTCTGCTTGCCTCTGCCTCTGGGGTGCTGGCCTCTTCCCCTTCTACTGCAAAAGAACCCTCCTTGTATGATGGGAAATGTGGCCATGTGCTGGTCCTGCTCTGAATTCCCACTGAATAGACAGAGATTTTTTTCTCCCTTTCTGGCTGAGGCCCCACGTGGTGTCAGAGTCTTGATGCTGCCCACAGACCCACTGGCCTTTGCACAAAGTTCTTCCAATAAGGATGTTTGTGCTGACATGTCTCTGAGGAAACCCTGGAAGAGTTGGGTAGGTGACAAAATCAGTTACCTTGCACAGTCTTCACTGGACGTTGGAAACAGCAACAATGGCTGATGAATGAGAAAACTCAGGCCTCCCTAAAGAAGCCATCCTGCATACACCCATGAGAATCAACAGCTGTTTTTCAAATTGGCCTTGCCTATGCACCTGGGAACTTGCACAAAAACCAGAGCAATACGTGAGAGAACAAATAATAAAAGAACCATAATTTATAAAGACTTCCTTGTAGATACCAGTGATTGCTGTTTGGGGTTCCTTGACCAAAGGAAGCCCGGGGTAAATTTTTGAAGTAGTCGAAGATGGTCTTCAGCTCTTCTTTCTGTCACTCTTTTCTTCATCTTCCAGGCATCCAGTGACTCATCATGACTGTCATCTTCCCAAGGACAACACATCAGAGATCTCCAAAACCAAAGTTACTCATTCTACTTCTTTTCCAAAAAGGAAATTCCCTTTTACAATGGAAGAATCTCAGCAGTAAGAAAGAAGCAAAGCACCTTGTAAATTAACTCACCTGAAGGTGTGGATGACTACCTACTATACTCTTTCCCTTGTTTGTGGTTCTGAATTACAGGTCATAGTTACTCGGTCACCGACTATATCCCCAAAATACCAAAATTTCTTTTTCTGTGCTTTACCTTCAGCCTCCTCCTACAAAGCTGGACCAATATATCCAATTACCCACAGGCATCTTGAATTGCCATATCTTAATCTAGAAACATACACTACCTAGAAAAGGCTTGTTCTTAAAGAGTGTCACCTTGGCTTTCAGCACAGGCATCCACCCATTGGCTCCATCAGTCCCCCGAAAGTTTTCCCAAATTCCTCCCTCTCATTAATCTCCTCCCACATCCTACCCCAAGCAGATATGAGCAATTACCGAATCCTGTTGATTCAATCCTTTCCCTTTCCCCCAGCCCCACTGATGTTGCAGGACCTCATTGTTTCTTGCTTGGGTTTTAACAATAGCATTCAATGATAGCATCTCCACACCCTACCAGCCCGATCAATGTGCTCCAGCCTCACACTGTTGCCAAAGTGAGCTCCCCAAAATGCGAATTTGATTATTTCACTCTCCTACATAAAATCTTAAAATGCTTCTCCATTATTTGGAGAAGGAAATCCAAACTCCTTAAGATGACGCACAAGGTTCACACTTTGGTCCCAGTTTATCTCCTCGGTCACATGTCCTGCTGATCCCTCACTGCACTTGTGCTCCCACTGTGCAACCATTTGAGTTTTCTGAACACGATGTGCCATCTGTGCCACCACACGCTGTGCTTTTCATCCAAAAAGCCTCGTGCCTCCTAGTCTTCCTGGTAAACTCCTGTGTGTCCTTTAGGTGCAATGCCAACATCACCTCTGCCAATATCACCTGCTTTGAAAACCCTTTTGGGATGACCTTGCTGGCCCAGAACAACTCAATTGTACTTTATCTCTACTCTGTAGTTCCTACTTATTTACACTGTTGCATTTATCACACTGTATTGGGATTGTCTGCCTTTGCTGTGTAAAAGAAGATTCTATTTAAAACCACAATCTGCTTAAACTGCCTTTGTCCTAAGGCAAAAGCTTCTACTCCTCAGGGAGCAGCATAATTTTTCCCCAGAGTAGATATGTTTGCAAAATACTTTGGAAGGCAGCATTTGGTGCAAAAGTTAGGTCACCAGGACCTGTTTTAGCAGATTACAGAGAAACAAAGAGATAGCTAAGCCAGACTGCAAACAGAAGATACTAGAATACGGTGAGAGCTGAGAAGAGAGGTGGAGTCAAGGACAGAGCTACTGGGAGACAGGCGAGGAGCCTGTGAAGAAACGTTTGCCCCTGAGAATTCCTCAGTGCCAGCGGAGGCTGAGGAATGATTAAGAACAAGAATGTGTACCATGGAGTGCTGAGTTCATTGCACCACGGTGCTGCTGGGTGCCTCTACCACTGCACATCTTTCAAGCACATCTACCACACACACAAATGCCCGGTGTGCTCTTACCACAGGCAAAGCACCCAGGTCAGCTCAGAGCACAGCCAGGAGGTGGGCCATGAGAGCAGGAGAGCAGGACTGTGGCAACAAGAAGCCAAGCACTAAAAGAAAGCTGAGTTTCCCCTGAGGAATCCCCACAGCTGGGGGGAAGGGCCCGCTGGGTTGTTTGAACCAATTGTTACCTAAATTTTGAGAGACATGATGACCCCAGCTGACAAGGATTAGATTTGCTGACTCTTTTCCTGTCTCTCTTCTGGACCATGAGCATCATAACAGAAAGAATGGTGCCTTACTGATCTTTGATTCCCCAGTAGCTGACACAATACCGGACTCTTAAAAGGAAGGTTTTCAAAGAATGTCTAGAAAATTGAATCTACCTTATCAGGTTAATGTGTCAACCTCCTAAGAGTTGTGTATTTTTCAAAAAGCCCTCAAAAGTGAGGTTTCAAAGAGACTATTTCAGCAAAGCCAAAGATATATTTTGGAGGCACAGTCCCCTCCCAGCATCTCCCACACCACATAGGAAATGGTCTGTTTTGCTAAGCTTGAGACTCAGCTGTAGCTGACATTCCTAGAGCCATGCAAGGATGGGAACAAAGAAGGCGAGGCCCTGACAGTGGAGGGGGCAGCTTTTTCCAAAGGCATGAAACAGCACTCTCACAAAGACAAGTAATTACCCACACCACCTTTTTTCCCTGTTGCCCTTTCATGTATCAAATTCAAAGAGTTTGATGAAGCCAAAGGATTTCAAATAATATTTATATTAAAAATGATTGTCATGCAGTGTTTACTTTTATGAATTTAACCTTGATCCACTATGAGTAGACCTTGAACGGCTATGAGTAGAATGCAGGTCATTTTGTAGACTAAAAATGTAGGTCAGGCATCTCAGTTGAAGTTCGTGGAAGGAGCACTCCCCTGACACCGACTTCCTGCCCCTTGGGTTACTGTAAGAAGTTGCCTGCTTTGGCCAGATGGTGAGAAGCCAATTTTGGGTCCCAGAATGCTGTCTCCCACATGGGGCATGCAGTGTCAAACTAAAACAGCATCCTTGCTGCTTCCTTTCAGAATTCACCACATGGGTGAGTCAGAGACATTTCCCAGCCTGTCTCTCCCGCTGCCATCAAAGACTTTGTTCACTTGGACTAGCCACTAGGTAAAGCAAATTGTCTGGAGTAGACTAATTGAATTGAATTGGGGCCTGAATACAGTGAATCTGAATTACTGCACTGCATCAGGAGACATTGGCACAGAGATTACAAACTGGTGAACCATGCCTAATTATTCCTAGAGGGAATGCTCTTCCAGCCTGGGAACAGAATGCTTAGGCTAATCAAACATCCAAGTTGATGAAGAGCTACCCATGCAAGAAAGATTTTTAAAGAAGAGGAAAACACTCATATAACATAGCATTCTATTAGTTTCTTATCACTACTGTAACAAATTACCACAGACGTGGTGGCTTAATACAGCACATACAGTTCACTAGGCCAAAATCAAGGTGTCAGCAGGGCCCATGCTCTCTTTGGAAGCTCTAGGAGAGAATCATTTCTTTGCCTTTCCAGCTTCTAAAGCTACAGCCTTTGCATTCCTTGGCTCATGGTCCCTTTCTCTATCTTCAGAGCCAGCTGTGTAACATCTTGTTTCAGTCCTTACATGGCCCTCTATCTCTATAGTCCAATCTCCCTCTGCCTCCTCCTTCTCATGAGGCCCCTTTTGATTACATTTAATGATAATTCAGGATAATCTTCCCATCTCAAAATTCTTAATTTAATCACATCTGCAAAGTCCTTTTTGCCACCATGTAAGGTAACATTCACAGCTTCCAGGGATTAGGAAGTGGATATCTTTGGGTGCCATTATTCAGTCTAGTACATCATGCAAGAAAGATTTTCAAAGAAAATCAGATACACATTGTGCTTTAACACAACTACATTTTACATTATATTCTCTTGATTATATAAAAAAATATATCTTAGGCTGTTATCATTATGAACATCAATTCATCACCATGTTCTATTGCACAGCAATGCCTCTTAATACAGAGTTCTGGTAAATACATAAAACCAGAGGCTCTGCTCTATATGACTTCAGGATAAATTGAGGCTAGCTTTTTGTTCAGTATACAGGTACAACTAATAGAAGTTGAAAATCTGCATTTCCAGGAGGCAAGCATTTTTCTGAAATGTGTCTTAAAACCCCCTATTTCTTTCTGAGAAATGCATGCAGTTGGGCCCTTTAATTATGCAAATGCAAAGTGGAGCAACTTGGGAAGCTGTGGTTCCTTCAGATTAAATTGCTGTATGTAAAAGGTGATTAATAGTGTAGGAAGAGTTGCATCTCTGCAGACTATCTCCTTTGTAGAAAAAATACCCTTCTAATTATCAATATACTGTGGTCTTGTGCTTTGCTATTTGTCATTGTAGAGGTGTGTGTATGTTTTTCATTTTAGTTTCTGAGATAGCCAAAAATGCAGCAAATATATAAAGGCACAATTTTCAACTCCTGCTGTACAACAGAACAAAAAATAGAATGAGATTATCCATAATGAAGCTCACCTAGACTCACAAATTTAAGGCTGAGTGAAAATTTAGAAAATGTAGCAATGCTAGGATACTGCTGTCTAAAATTGTTGTTCTTGGGGCCTGATGTGATTACTATTGCCATGTAATAAATCACCCCAGAATTTCCTGATGCAAAACCACACCATTTTATTTTGATCATAAAAATTCAGGAAGGATTCATCTGGGCTGGAAGGAATTCAGGAGCAGGTTGGCTCTAGGGACATACAACCTGTGTAGTTACACAGGGCCTTGCACTTAAAAGGGCCCCAAACTTGTTTTAATGCTCTCCTTGACATTCTTAATTTTTTAACAAGGGTCCCCACACCTTAGTTTTGCACAGGGCCCCAAAGATGATGGAGCAGGTCCTGCTCATGAGGTTGCATTCAGATACTGGCTGAAGCTGCATCAGTTAGTCTCAGCTAGGCTGGACATCCACCATGGCCCTTCCACATGGCTGGCAATTAATGCTGGCTGTCAGCTGGGCTGTCAACCAGGGCACCTACACGTGGCCTTTCCACCCTATCATCCAAAGGGTAGTTGAGCTTCTTTCATGACCATTGGCTTTCCCCAGAGTCAGCCTCCGAAGAGAACAAGGTGGAGGCTGCATAGACTTTTGTGACCCAGGCTTGGAAATCATAGAGTCTGACAGAAGTTACCAGGCCTCTATCTGTGGGTGGCTGGGAGGGGCAGGGATTGATTGTCCAAAACCAAACAACTGGCCAAGGTGGTGAACAACGTCAGGAAAAATTTGAGGGAAGTGAGGATGTTGCTCAGAGAGTCCCAGAGACCCCTGGGGAAGAGGGACTGACTAAAAAAAAAAAAAAAAACTGTATTTCCTATAGACGAGCAAGATAAGGGCCATTATAATCTGAGGTATTTGTGGAAGTTGGTGAACCTTGGGATCAATATTCATAACATTTCCAACAAGCTTTCCACAAAGCTTAAAATCCCATAATTGTGTGACTAAGCAAATATTGAAATTAACATGCTTTTCCTGACCATTCATAGAGAGAATGATCCTCAGAAATGATTTTATGATTCAGAGACTCCAGTACAGGCAAGTGATTTGTGGTGAATCTCCCACAAAGAGGCAATGTAGCCTCGTGATGAAATGCAGGAGTCTACCATGATATGACTGTTACAAACTTGAGAAAGACAGTGACTCAATCTGTGCCTCGATTTTCTCATTTATACACTGAGACTACTTAAAACTTCCTCCCTCACAGAGTTATTACCACAATTGAATGGGTAAATGCATTAAAGTTAGAAGAGTGTCTATACTATTGTAACCATTGAACAAGAGTTAACTTTTATTACAAACAATTCCAATACTAATGAGAATAATGGGGAATACCTTGGCATTCACCTACTGTACAGCAGGAGTAGTTACGTCATTGCTTAACCCAGTAAAACTCTCTCCCATATGACAAGAGCAGCAGTTCATCCAAATTCTTTCCAATTTTAGTATATATGCTGCTGAAGCAAGCACTAGTTCATCCAAATTCTTAAACCCATATCATAGTACTTAATAGATCTCACAAAGCTAAGCAACATGGAACCAAAAGAAATGTTTTCTTTTATGCTCAATTCTATTTTCTATGTATTAATTTCCTATGTATTTTCAAATATAGTAACCAAAAGTTTAGCATCCCATATGCAGACACGCTCAAAACAAGAGGAAGAAGCAGACCTTGCTTTCTTAATGGATTCCACGTGAGGTTTAATGTGACCATAGAAGGCAATCAGGCATTTGACAAGTGGTCTGTGGGAAATCTGGCTCTTTTTTCTCTTAGATGTTGCGAAACCCAGGAGTGTGGAACCAGCAGATGCCTAGGACCCTGAGGAGCCCTTGCCTGATATTAGTGTTTTTAGAATACTAAGCACTTCTCCATGAGTGTAGTGTCCCTTCCAAGAGGGATGGTCACACTCAGATCCCACTCCAACATTCAGCACACAGAACCCGTCCAGAGCCATGACTCCCAAAGCTGGTTTCTGTCAAAGCCATGAGAATGTGGTTGTGGGAAATGGTTACAGGCTTTTGGGGTTGTCACCACTTTAAACAAGGTCTGGCACTCACCTTCAGGCCATGCAAAGTGCTGTGGTGTGTCACCTACAAATAGCACGTAAGGAAACCACAGAGGTAAGCCAGTGGAGTCACAAGTCTCTGAGTTTTATAACAGCCACAACCCCAGAACAACTAATAAATCCATCTTTGTCTAATGCATTGATTTACTTGACTTTAAAAACAAAAATTAAAAGGCGGGAGCATTCATCCACAAGCCCTGCTTAACCAATAAGACTAGTAACAACTAGTTGGAGCTTGAAACTACTCTAAATGCTTTACATTTATTATTTCTTTTAATTCACATCACAATCCTAGGAGATAGATATTATCATCATCCCATTTTATAGTTGAGGAAACTGAGACTCAGCGAAATTAAATAACTTGCCCAAGATAGGCTATAGATATAGAAACACGCACACACACCTACACAGAATTTTAACATGCCAGCCAACTATACGTATATAAAGACATACACTCTTCTGTTTGTATTACATAGTTCATATTTAAAAGATAATTAAAACAGCTACAAGAATTATCTAATTTTTTAAGTGGAAATAAAGGTCCAAAAATAAAGGAATTACTAAATAAATTCTGGTTCATCAACTTGAAGGAATTATGTAGTGACTAAAAATCATTGTGAACACTCTATGGAAACATGGGAAACAAAATATAACATTAAGTTAAAAATTACCAAGTACAAATTTGCATATATGTTACAGATACAGCTTCATGAAGTACATATCTGTGAGGCAAATGAGCAGAAGAAAAAGTGAAAAGTGATATATTGATGTGGTGGGACAATTCTTGGCTTGTCTCTATTTTAATAATACACTGAACACTGGCACAGCTAGTAAGTTCCAGAACTGACATTTTAACCCAGCCTCTAGCTCCCATATTTACACACTTAGTAATTATGCTGTGATCTCTGATATTGCTATGATGTTTGCACAGCTTAAAAGAAGAGACAAATATTTTGCAGGCAGGAATATCTTGATGCTCAAATTGTAGTCATTCTTTTCTATTCTTAATTTCAAAATATTTTCTTCTTCACTACTGAGCAAAATTCTCAAAATCAGTACCCTCTAAGAAGCTGTCAGTGAGCTAGCAGTAGGTCACAATTCTTAAAGCACACACTTGTCCACCTGAACATGTATCACTCTTGAAACTTATTGAACTAAAAATGCTTTTCTTCTCATTTGTACCACTGGAGTAGGTTACAATGAGCATTTGGGCTCAAGGGGAATATTTTAATAAATTGAATTGATGTCTTCTTTGACTTTTCACATATGGAAAAGTGGTTTAAATAAAGTATCTATATACTAATATACAGATCCAATTAAATCCATTGTGTGTGTGTATGTGTGTAGAAATTAAATGGAGAAAGCAAATTTGATAACCAAGAGGAAGATTATAGCTGTGGTGTTTAAGTATAAAAGCTGGTTCTGAGTTTCCTTGGGCCAAACAAAACAAGAAACATAAGTTCTTTGCATCTTGGGATAATGACTATAGTTACTAAGCCAACCATTTCCTGGGTACCATATTAAGTCATTTACATTCTTTTATTTCAATTACTTCACACACAGCTCTTTAAAACAGATAGTATCCCTCATTTAACATATGAGGAAGCTGAGTTTCACAAAGACTAAATTGCACAAATTCATACAACCAGAAAATGGTAGAACCAAGATTTAAAGCCAAGATCCATCTACATCTTAAATGTATTTTTTGTACCTCTCTTTTTATTGGGGGTGAAGGGGATAGAAAAACCAACTTCCTATTTTCCTCACTGTAAATTACAAGTAAAATTTATCACACAGAGCTTTATAAATACAGATGATTTATCCATATTTGGGGAGGTGGGAAGGGAGGGGGAGAGAGAGACTGAGATTGACAATACGTTTTTTTCCCCAGCCAAACCTCCATAAATAAGAACTGGATATCAACAGAAAAGGCTATATGGATTCAAGTTTCCATGTGGAATGAAAATTTTCTGTCTTCAAACATTATGGTGGCAATGTTGTATTTGAACACCTGAACCCCTCAACTTAGGCTATTTCTCCTACAGGCAAAACAAGGGAACTCTCAGTCCCAGAAAGCTGGGCAACACAGCTAAAGAACCCAACTTGCCCATTGTGCCTCAGCAGAAGAAAACAGATTTCACCATAAAGCAGCCATTTCTTTTCTTTCTACCTACGCTAAGGAATCTGGGAACAAATGGGTACAGTGCGCCCCCCTGTGAGTGGAAGAGGACATGCAATTTCCTGAGTGACAGCAGCCCTTAGCACAAGCTGGGAAGGGATCCTGTAACTCAGGGCCCCAGATTTCAGGGGCACCGTATACAAGGCATTTGTGGAGATGTGGAGTGTGGAGGTACTTTTGTACCCTCTCCCAGGGCCAGCCCTAGGACACATAGAGAAACAACTAAAATGGGTCTTTATTGGACACAAAATAGCCTTACTGCAAAACCAACATGAATACCATGAACCTGGATCAATGAACCTGTTTCTGCCACTAACTACTCAAGTGACCTTAAACAAGTCACCTAATTCCTCCAGGCCACATTTGCAAATGAGAAAGGTTGACCAGGTTACTAGGGGTTCATCCAATTCCAACAATGTGAGTCTACCAACAGAGAAAAATTGCCTTCTCTCTGATCCTGTAATTGGCCTTCACATTTCTGATCCCTTTTATACACTATCACTAACGTTATCTTGTGAAATACGGCTGTGCTGTTGTCTCTCCTGCAACAGAGTATACAATACCTTCCATAAGTGGCCCATTTGCCTACTGTTCTTTGTCTACAGCCAGGTTAATTCATTCATTCACTTACTCATAAAGCGTTCCTCACTGTGTCCCCATGTGCTCACTTACTTATGTGTCCCTCACTGTGTCCCCATGTCCACACTATCCTGGGCACATAGAACCACTCACTGTTCCCCTAACATGTACCTCCTGCCTTTATTTATGCTGTTCCCTTTGCTAAGAATGCCTTTCCTCATTTTCCTCTAGACAAACTCATACTCATCTCAGTGCAAAAATCATCTCCTTTTTCAAATTTCCCAGTAAGCTATCATCCTCTGTGTTTTCCTAGCATTTCATATCTTGAGGATAGCACATTGCCTCAAAATTACCTGTGCATGTGTGTAACATGATAATATCTTGACACACTCAGAGGTGTAATTTTCTTCCCCGGCAATTTCCTTCATCTCTATACTTCCCCCACTCTCAGACAGAGGACTTTTTATATGTACTTCCCTCAGGATAGAGCTACAACTGACAAAATGAACAGAAAAAGGAAGATTCATTGCACAGATTTGAGCATCAAAATGGACTTGCAAGATTCATGGCAAACTTATGAAGCTGATAGCTGTAACAGAAAGGTTTTTTAGGTTTCAAGAGCCTGAACATTTCAAGTACAAGAGTCAGTATGTGTACCTTAAGCAAAAGATTCTGAAGCAAAGAGATGAGGACTCCGCCTCTCCAACCATTCCCATTCCCATGCCCACCAACAGATTAGATAAAAGAGTTAGTCATGGGAGTCAGGCTCCCTCCACCTGCCCATCCTCAAGCCTAATGCCAGGTGGGAGCAAGAACTTACACCCCACCTGCCCTCTGGAACCAGGAGGTAGCAACAGGGCGCATGTGCTCTCAGCCAGTGGCGGGGTGGTGGTAAAGAAGGAAATATGGTGGCAAGAGAGGCATGGAGGACCTCTGACTTTCCCCAGAGTGGCAAGAGACCAGAGTCTTGAAGCTCATGTGCCCCCAAGAAGCACAAGAGATGGATAGAAGGCAACCAGTGATCCCCAAATGGCCCAGAAGTCAGAACAAGGAGGATGCAAAGTGACAACCATGGCCCCAATGACCAGGGGCCCTGTGGATGGCCCCTTCCATATGCATTTCTTACTTTTCTTTGTGTCTCCAGTGGCTAACACGGTGGCAAGTAAACGTTCACTTTGTAAAATAACGTAGCTGGGAAGATGAAGCAGGCAAGTGTTATCAGGCAACCTAGAGCTGTTTGCACCATTTTCTCTAACCTTTCATGTCACCAATCACCAATCCCATTAATAATAAAACAACTCTAACACTAGTGCTCTGATGAGGAAATATGAAAAACAAATGACAGGTATACGGAATTTCAAAATCTTTGGGGCTACAAGGTCTGTGAGTACAAGCTGAGACTAGAAACAAACACCTGAAGTATTTTTCAATTATTAATACTTTATTATATTACTACTGGATATATTAATTTTTCTCCTAACATTTTATGTAATCAATAGGTCATAAATACATGGACAGTTTCCTTACAAATATAAATATCTAATAGTTCAACTTCATCTATATTTAGCAAATTTTTAAAATAGACATATGTACTAGATCTTTGTACTTATCCTTACCAATCCACCCCACCTGGCAGAGCCCCTCCCACACACCCAAATATTGTGATTGTTTTTCTTTTTCTTTTCTTTTTTTTTCTTTTTTGCATTTCCATCTACAAGAAACAGAGGACTATTTTACCAACAGAGCTCCAAGGGGATGGCACTGCATCAGGGTGACTGCATGACTAGGGGGTGGTTATCACAGAACATAAAGAGAATGGGCCAAGGGCTTCTTAATTCCCCTCCATCTATTTTCAAGGGATTAAGACAGTACAATATCTCAGGACTGTGTAATAATTCTGAAGCATCCCAGAAAGTGAATACTTTCAGGGGTCTTCAAAAAGTTTATGGAAGAATTCCTATTATCCTTTAATTCAATTTTTTCAGGAACTATTTGAAGTACCCTTGTATATGTAATACAGAGCTTTGAGAATTCCAAGCAGGTCTTATAAGAGTCCTATGAAGTGGAGAGAATTGGGGATCAGACAGGACTTGTTGCAGAGTGCTGGGTAAGGAGTGGTATTTCAATTGCTTCTTCAGCTGAGTTGATGTGCAGCTCTTAGCCCACATGTTGGACCACGATGGGAGTGACACAGGTGCAGCCAACAGTCACCAGCATCTTCTCCAGCCGGAAGGCAGGAGTGCAGCCATGGGGAACACTCTGGGTATCCCGCCGGAGGACCAGGACCTCTTGCTGGATGGCGATGGAGTTCATGGAGTTGTCTTCCTGCCCCTGGGCATTGATGCAGCCTGAGTACCTGCACCGGGCCTGTACAATCTCCGAGGGGAACCGGTTGGAGTCCCAGGTGATGCTGCAGAAGGAGCAAGCCAAAGCAGAATGGTGAGAGGCAAGGCAGAGGACGAAGGACAAGGGATGAGAGGCCCACGGCACTGGCTGCTTGCCCACAGGGAGACGGTTCAGAGTAACATGGAGGCGGGGGCGCAGCACAGACTCTGGAGCCACGCCGCCTGGATTCATACACCGCCTTCTGGCAGTTGCTGAACTCCCTAAGCCTCCATTTCCTCAACTGTAAAATGGGGATTCTCACATGTCATTCTCCCATGGGATTGCTGAGAACATTCAGTGATAAAAGTGCATATAAAACACCCCACTCTACAATGTTAGCATTCAATTAATGGTATATCTTTTACTTCATTTTTATTTGCATTGTTATTATTATGATTATTATTCATCCTTTGCCTAGAGATTAAACATCACTAGTAGGTTTCCTCATATACAATCTACAAAGCCTGCTGTTTGGACAGAAAAGCCAAAGCCCCAGAGGTCTGTGAACCCTCTCAATTTCTCCCTCAATAGGCCCCTGTACCTGGAGGCATAAAGAGAGCAAAGTCAGTCCCACCAGCGTGCCACTGTACACACTCCCTTCGTGTGGGAAGACGTGTAGCAACCCCAGAATCACTTCTAATTGTTCCTGGAATGTTTTTGTACCTATATTTGGAGAGTATAGGTGGGTTCTTGGGGTTCCAAGAACCTATGTCTTAAGACAAAATCACAAGACAAAATCTTCAAGGTCTCAACCTAGCACTCCACTTCCCAAACTGGCCTTCCTCCTCAGCTCCTCTCACATCCCCACTCCTTGAAAGACAATGTCTAATCTGAGCAGATCTCCCAAAACTGACTTTGCTGATTCCTACTTATCCTCATGCAGAGATCCTTATGTGGGCTGCTTTAAAGAACCCTCTCTTCCAACACAGATAGTTCCTAGATTCCAACCTAGGACTGCATGAATCAGAAAAAGGCAGAGAACTGAGAAGAACATGGAAGCAAAATATTAAGACCCACAACCATGTGGATGGACGTAGCCCAAAACATCCAGAAAAATGTGAGCTCCCAGGTAAAGGGGAATTTTTTCTGTTACAGGTGAATGTAGAATCTTCATTTTTGGTCCTTGTTGCTAAGAAGAGCTATTGAAAAGGCCATAATACTGCAGTTCAGAAGAAAGGAACAGAGCTAAGCAATTGAGAAAATGCCTTCTCTTGAAACGGATATAGTGCTGGAAATAGAAACTATGGAAGCTATAGGATGATTTAAGAATCATTTGATACAGGGGTTTAATAACCTATCGGGAGCAATAAACAAAGGATGGGTACAGAGCTTGAAAAATATCAGGGATTTGAGAGACTTAACAGAAAGAAGGCTCAAGCCTGATTATCCACAAAATCAAATTACTGAAGTAAGTGCAAAACAAGAAAAAGTCTCACAGAATGTGGAGAAAAGGGGAAAAGACATCAAGATAAGGAAAGAGGAAAAAATGAGAGACCTAGAGGACCGGTCCAGGACATGCAATCTACACATAATAGGAATACCCGAAACAGAGGACAGAGCAAATGGAGTTGAAACAGTAATTAAGGAACTAATTGAAGAAAATTTTCTGGCGTTGAAATGCAAACTAGGTCTACAAATGGAAGAAGGACACAGGAAATCTTTAAAATTTGGGGGGGAAAAAGCAACAACTAGACATATTCTGGTGACTTTGGGGGGGGGGCATGTCTAGGCCACAAGGGGATCCAAACTCTTGACCTTGGAGTTATAAGGCAGTGCTCTAACCAACTGAGCACACTGGCAGGCCCCTGGTGGCATTTTCAAATTTCAAGGATAAAGAAAAAATTCTACAAGTATCCAGAGAAAGCAATTTATCTATAAAGGGGCAAAGGTCAGGTTGACGTCAGATTTTTCTCTTGCAACTCTAAGTGCCAGAAGACAATGGAACAATACCTGAAGGGAAAGTAATTTCTAACCAAGAATTATGTATCCTGCAAAGTTATTATTTCTCTGTAAAGGCAACTGGAAAACATTCTCAAATATGCAGGGGTTATGAAAGTATGTCAACCAAGAACCTCCCCTGAAAATTTTGTTGAATAATTTACTGCAGCAAACAGAGAACATAAGCTGAAGTAACTCAAGAGTAGGGAGTCAACTGTATGAAAGAATTAACGTTGTTTTCCCATCAACCTGGAGTTGCAAACTTGCCACAAGACACATACTATACAGACCCTAAGAAACCGAAGGTGACATTAATAAAGCTATGCTGATTCCACCCCAAAGCACATCAAAATCCAGCAAGACACTAAGGTAACATCAAGGTTGGGGACGGAAACCAAAAGGCGCCTTGGCGAGACCTTACACCAGGCTCCTCACACGGAGCCCCCACAGCCCGTGCCCCCTCCCTCCTGCTTTTCACTTCCCACATGCCATTCCCTCAGCACTCTCTTTAAAAACCCTCAGTAAATCTGAGGCTTTGAGATGGTTTTAGTCTGGTCATTCTCCTTCAGGTTTATCAGAGAGATGGGTTTGCTTAACATCTACCTCTCCTCAGGTCACTGGTATTACTGAACAAAAGCTCACTTCACATTCCACTGACAACAGCAACAAGAACAACAAATTTTTTTAAACGTGAATGTGAGGGCCTTTTTCTTTTATTTTTTTATATATTCTAAATATTCTACTTTATGCATAGAATAAATTAACATATTTTTCAAAAGAATGTGGGGATAAGTCTCCTTTGCACTTACTTGTAATCCCAGGGGGAGCTGGAGCGGTTATGAATGTTACGTAAGCTGGGGCTACCCACATTTTGATTGAGAATATGAACATCAATCATCACACTGTTCTTGTCCAGAGAAGGGCAATTTTCAGGCTTTGGGGGGGCAATATTCAAAACTTTGGGGAGGGCAAGCCTCAACATCAGCAGCAGCAGAGACTTCACCTGAAAAATAGAGTAGGTTGCCATTGGTTAGAGATTCTGGTGTCACTCGCTGGTAAGAAATAACATGTGCTCTAGCTGAACTCAGCTTTCCCAGTTCTATGTGATCAGAGGTCCAAAGAGAATGGGAACACTCATAACTGAGGATATTAACATGCCAAACTGAGAACTAAACTAATTAACCTGGTGATTGAAGCCCTCCCTTCACAGTCTGAGAGCTCCTAAACAGTGAGACAGAAAGATGTCAAGGTCTGGAATTGAGTTTATATCCTGTCCTGGCTTCCTTGCTGAGACTGTGGTTTCTCTTCTTTCCAAATGGATAATAATACTCACTTTATAATACTATTAGCAAGATTAAATGGAATGTTCTATGTAAAGCACCTGTAAATTTCTCTAACAAAAATAAAGTATTAGTAAGTGATAGCTCTTGTTTTTATTTTCAACCTCATATCTCATGGATCCTCCACAAAATCCTTCCACTCATCCCTCTACCTAGAATACACTGCCCCACCTCTGTCTATTGAAATCCAACCCTTCCATCAAGGCCCTACTCATGTGTAGTCTCCTCCAAGAACTGTACCAAAAGTGGTACAATCAGAAGTATGTCTATTATCCCTAAATCATAAAGCTATTCCCATGTGGTACTCAAGCAGCATTTTTTTAATTGTCTGGAAATGTAGTATTTGTGTTCATGTCAAATCTAACCGATTAGATTGCAAATTCCTTCAGGAGAATGTGCATAGTACAGGTGTTCCATAAATACTTTCTGAATGAATGAAAGAGTGGGTGAGTGAATGAATGGACTAAATGACACTGTTAATGATAATGATAATGATAATGTTATATTAAACAATATAGTTAAGCTTAATGAATTAAGGAAAACATTATGCAAAACCATCTTTAGCAAAATTCCAATTATCCATGCTAATTGAAAGAAGCAGGGGTAGTAGTGGTGCACATCAACAGAGAATATGGAATCTATTTCTCTTTGGCTCTGGAACATATATTTCTTATACTTACATTGAAATGTAAGTTTATCTGGTATTACAGGAATGCACAGAGAATGAAAGTGCTCTGTGAGGACCTAACTAAAAGAAGAGTCAAAAATCTCACCAGCTTCCCTTTGTCACGACTACTCTGTGCTCATCCCACCTTCACCACCAATCCTTACTGGGGATGGACAAGGCCCACCATGATACAGAACAAGAGGTAAAGCTGGGTTGCTTTCATTCTCTAGGCTCAACATTGTTCAGAATCATGCCTTCCATGAGTTAAAGTAGAGAAGGTGACTAGACTTGTTGGTAAAAAGGCCCTCCTTTTTATATTTTACAGATGCTGGAGGCAAGAAATGATAAGAGTAAACAAAAAGGTCATGGTATCAACTTGCTATACCAAGAAGCTGAAAGCAAAGTTGAGCCGGATAAGCCAGAGTGAGGCTGATTTGCCTTCAAGTAACGAGCCTTTATCTACTTTCATTCCCTACAATTATTCATTCATTCAACAACTGGTTCTTGAATCTGTAGTGCCATGGCTCAGACATGGGCTCTGGAGTCAGAATTTCGAGGTTCATCACCCAGTTCCAGGATTCTTAGAAGCTGTAATTCAGTTTCTTCCACCAGAAAATGGGAAGATTAAATGAGGTGATCGATACAAAGCACGAAGAGCACTGCCAGCACAAAGTAAGTATTCAATACAGGTGGCTGCTATTAAGTCGACATTGTGCTAATGCTACACAGTGGGCAAGATATGTGGAATTTACCCTCATACACCTTCTGTGTTGACAAAGTGCTAAGAAGTTTAAAAAAAAAAAGATGCCAACTTAGATGAGAGGATCTTTAGATAGCTTCCCAAACCTATCAATCATTTCAGTTATTCTTAAGTAAATTCCTCTTTTGCCTTTTCTCTTTCTTCTTCTGTATCATATTCACTGAATCACTTCTATTTTCATTAACAAAGCTTTAAAGTAACTATGCCTTGAGGTTATATGATTTAGCAATAATTACCATGCTTCTGACAAGCCATTATTATATTTGTTTATATATTACTAGATTATTTAGGAAAAACTTTCACATCTCTTTAAATACTGGATCTTCACAACTACTTTGTGAAGTAGACAGAGCTAGTATTAATTATGCCCATTAGACAGATAAAGGACTACGTCTGAGAGGCAGTAAATAACTTGATTAGGTTCACCAACCTATTAGTGCCAGCCTGGGGATTCAAACCTAGGTGTCAGTGGTCAGTGCTATTGCCATCGAATGTCATTATTATTGTCAACATTAATCTCAACTTTATTTCACTAGAGGAGCCAAGCATTTTAAGCAATGTGTCAACTGTCTCAGAATTACATGTGTTGTAGGTCACAAGACCCTTTGTCAGGAAATCAGATGATGTCTGCAAATCACTCTAGTTTGCTCCATGAAGCTTTTGATCTGAAACTGTAGATTTTAGTGGTTATCCAATACAGAACAGGGGCTCTGATAAGACTCTTGCTGGTTCTTAAGAATGATATAAACAGCACTTCTCAGAGAAATTCAGAGCATTTTATAGACTTGAATTCTTATATACCACCTATAAAGCACGTAAATAGATACCATTCTCATTCTGTAGAATGGGAAATGGAGGCAGGAGAAAGAACCAGCTGAAGATGGGCAGTAACAGGACACCAACCTCACAGCCTAGGTTTGCACCTCACACTAATCACAGCCTACCTGAGAGACCATCTGCTGTAGGCTGATGTCCCCAAAAAACTTATTCCCCACTGTGACAGTGTAAAGAAGGTAGGAAGTCCTATTATGGTAATGGAAAAGTGGGGCCTTGAAGAGATGATTAGATTGTAGGACCATGTCATAATGAATGGATTAATAATGGTGGTTGGGGCATGTTTCTGACGGTTTTAAAAGGAGAGCACAAGAGGGTCTCTCTTTCTCTCTGTTCCTCCATTTTCTGCCATGTGAGATCCCTGCATTGCTGTAAAGCCACCACCAAAGAAGACCATCACCAAATGTGTTCCCTGGACTTTGGACTTCCCAGCCTCCAAAATAGTAAGCAATAATTTTTTTCTTACAAAGTACCCAGTTCCAGGTATTTTGTTATAAGCAACGGAAATGGACTGATATACCATCTGAACATTTGCCACCTGTACTTTGCAATTTGTCCTCTCCCATGGAGAAATGAGCTCTAGAACCTAGCCAGCTCCTAGGTTTATGAGAATTTTCGTCAACTACTTATAAAGGATGTCCTATTTACCTGCACCTTTCAACCTCTAATTCTTCTTCAATGCCTCTTGCACTGTCCAGTTTCTTGCTGACAACACAACAGATTTCTCCCAAGAAACCAGAAATAGAAATGTCTTTGGAGCACAAAACTACTCAACAGATTTGTTTAGATGCAATGGCTCTAAATTCAGAAATCTTGCCTCTGAACCATTCATAGAGAAGCATACTATATGTGGAGCCAGAAAACCTAGATTCATGTCCCAGTTCTTGTGCTTACAGTGATGCTAAATTACATAACTGAGCTTTTGTTCACCTGTATAATGGGAAAATAATCCCCATCTACTTCACTGGGTTGATGAGGGTCTCAGAGGAATAATAACAATAATATTAATATTAATAGTTAACACTTACTGAATGCTTCCTCTGTCTTTAACAGTTGCTGTATACTAGAATGACCAAATTAACTAAAAACTGAGCATGTACAGAACTGCCATTACAGAATATGGATTCATTTATCCTCAGTGATATTAATCCCCCAAAAACATTCTGTGAGGAAGGGGGCCATTATTATTTCCATCATACAGTTGAGGAAACTGAGGCACAGAGAGGGTAAATAACTTATCTAAAATCCCACATTTAGCAAGTGGTGGAGTCAGTTGTGTCTGACTCCAAAGTGTATGCCCCAGAACACTGGTATATAAGCTTTATACCTCCATTGGAAATTGGAACATTACTCTCTTGTGATTCTCCTGTGCTTTGCCCCCACCCAGCATATTAAATAATAAAATTTGTTATGCCTTTTCTACACACACACAAAAAAAGCCTATGCCCCTAAATAGTGCACTTTGCTGGATTTCTAGTATTCTCTAAAATAACAAATAAATATAAAATTAAAGTGTTATCATTGCCATTTACCATGAACCTTTTATGACATACAAGTTCTTTTAAGTTTCATGGCTTGTTAAAGGAGAAAAAAGAAAAAGGAATTACCTAGTCCGCAATATGGTACATGACTTCCTAAGCCCTGTTTCCATGCACCTTGTTGTTAAATTCTCCCCAGGCTTTATCTGACTAATGCCAGGTACAATTCCAGAACCAGCGGGGGTGGGGGGGTGGTAGATTTCCATCACTTTAACATTTCTCTTTCCTCCAAAAGGAATGAGATGATACCAAAAAAAAAAAAAAAAAAGCAATTAATGATATGGGAAATTTCCCTCCTCTAGGAGCTGTCCAAAGTTCAACATTGGCTGGTTTCACTTCTTCCATCCAGGGCACTCCTGTTTTCTTAGGGGAATCATCAAACTTCTAGGGCCCCAACTTCCTGGTGTAAAATGTATAGGTACATATCCCCTAAAGGACTGGCTAAGATCCCACCATGAGATAAAAGTTTTAGGTCAATCTAACTGTATAATGGGTGGCCACAAGAAGGACCATGCCAGTTGTCTGTGATACCAAGGACTTCACATAATAACACCACTTAAGTAAAAACCGTCAGGTGAAGAGCTATGTTTTGTACCTCATCATAACTTTTCTGGTTATTTTTTCTTGTCCACCAGACAGGAGCCAAAATCGAAGTTGGCTCTGTTTTTTTAAAAAGTAATTTAAAAAAAAATACACACATGAGCCCAATTCCTTAGATATCTGCTTTTTGAAATTTTAGGCATGACTGTCCATAAACAGAGGTGGTTGTTACTACTCACCATGACTGTGTCACGCAGGATCTTCATTGTCATTTGGCTCTGGTTGCTCACTCTGGTGCAGGAAGCTCTTTCTGTGGATGTGTCTGCCTGTGTTGTGTCAATGAAAGTACCTGTCAGTTTTATACCCATCACTGTCCCTGTTTTAATTGACCTGCATACTGTCTTTAAGTTGTGGTTGACCTAGAGTTACTGACGAATGCAGGGTTTTTTGTTTTTTGTTTTTTTTTTTCTCTTCCACTTCCTGAAGGGCAATCAAGGGGAGACCCTAAAAAGGGATGATGGAAAAAGGACCAAATCTTCTTTCTCTTCTACCCCACTTCCACCCCATTGCCCTCAAATTATAGTGAAATTTTTAACTAATTTACTACAGAGATGAATCAAGTTACAGATTACTATCATCATCTTTTATGTTCCTCCACAAATTGACAACAGCCCTTGTCACACACCACATGCTCTACTTTCCAGTCATGCAATATGAACCATGATTTAAATGGAAGATAAGTGATTTTTTGGGTGAGCTTGGTATCAAACTAGAGGACTATCTTTAGCTCCATTTTATAAATAGGAAAACAAAACCAAAGGAATGGATGAGATCAGTGAGAGATTCAGAAATTATATTACCAGGTAGTTTCATGGTCGCCCTGAGCTAACACTTTATTATTATTATTGAAAGGTAATTGATTATATATATTTGTGGGATATGCAATTGAATATCAATACATGTGTACAATATGTGGTGATCAAATCAGGATAATTATTATACTCAGGTTTACCAAAGGTAATCAATCTTTGTGACCCTTAACTCTCTTCTCTCCCTCTTTCTCACCTCTAATAACCACAGTTCTCTTTTTTTTTTTTTTTGGAAAATCCAATGTATTATTGTGATTGTTTATTTCTTTCTCTTACTTTCTTTCTTTATTTTAGTTCCCACTTATGAGTGAGGAAATGCAGTATTTCTCTTTCTATGTCTGACTTATTTCAGTTAACATATTTTCTCCAGACTCATCCATGTTGCTGAAAATGGCATAATTTCATTCTTTTTATGGCCGAGTAGTATTCCATTGTATATATATACCACATTTTCTTTATCCACCTTAGGTTGGCTCCATACTTTGGTTATTGCAAATAGAGCTGCAATAAACATGGAAGTGCAGGTATCCCTTTGATATGATGATTTCCATCCTCTGGGTATATACTCAGCAGTGAGATTGCTGGATCATATGGCAATTATATTTGTAGTTGTTTGAGGAACCTCCTTGCTGTTTTCCATAGTGGCTGTACTAATTTACAGTCCCACCAACAGCGTGGGAGAGTTCCCCTTTTCTCCACATCCTCACCATCATCTTTTATTCTCTGCCTTTTGGGTAATAGCCAATCTAACCGGGGTGAGATGATATCTCAAAGTGGCTTTAAGTTGCATTTCTCTGATACTGAGTGATGTTGAGCATTTTTTCATGTGTCTATTGGACATTTGTATGTCTTCATATGATAAATGTCTATTAAGTTCCTTTGCCCATTTTTTAATTGGGTTACTTGTTTTCTTACTGTTGAGTTGTTTGAGTTCTTTGTATATTCTGGATATTAATCCCTCTTTGGATGCATAGTTTGCAAATATTTTCTCCCATTTTGTAGGCTGTCCTTTTGCTCTGTTAATTGTTCCTTTTGCTGTACAGAAGCTTTTTAATTTGATATAATGTCATTTGTTTATGTTTTCTTTTGGTGCCTGTACTTTTGAGGTCTTATTCATCAAGTCTTTGCCCAATCCTGTATCCTGATGTGTTTCCCCTATGTCTTCTTTTAGGAGTTTTATAGTTTCTGGTCTTATATTTAAGTTTTTAATCCATTTTGAGTTGATTTTGGTATATGGTGAGAGGTACAGGTCTAGTTTTATTTTTTTGCATATGGATTTCCAGTTTTCCCAGCACCATTTATCGAAGAGGCAATCTTTTCCTCAATGTATGTTCTTGTTGCCTTTGTCAAAGATCAGTTAGCTGTAAGTATGTGGGTTGACTTCTGGCTTCTTTATTCTGTTGCATTGGTCTGAGTGTCTGTTTTTATGCCAGTACCATGCCATTTTGGTTACTATAGTTTTGTAGTATAGTTTGAAGTCAGGGAGTGCTATGCCTCCAGCTTTATTTTTTTTTTGCTCAGGATTTCTTTGGCTACTCAGGGTCTTTTGCTGTTCCATATGAATGCTAGGATTGTTTTTTATTTCTGTGAAGAATGTCACTGTTATTTTGATGGGGATTACATTGGGTAATATGGACAAATCACTTTGGGTAGTATGGACATTTTCACAATGTTAATTCTTCCAAATCAAGAGCATGGAATGTCTTTTCATCTTTTTGTGTCCTCTAATTTCTTCCAGCAGTGATTTGTAGTTCTTCTTGTAGAGATCTTTCATCTCCTCAATTAAATTGATTCCTAGTTATATCTTTTTGTGTGTGTGACTATTTTAAATGGTCTTACTTTCTTGATTTCTTTTTGTGCTAGTTTGTTATTAGAGTATAAAAATGTTACTGATTTTGTGTGCTGATTTTATGTCCTGCAACATTACTGAAATCATTTGTCAGCTCTAAGAGTTTTTTGGTAGAGTCTTTAGGTTTTTCTCTATAGAGGATCATGTCATCTGCAGAAAGGCACAGTTTGACTTTGTCTTTTCCAATCTGGATGCCCTTTCTTTCTCTTGCCTGATTGCTCTGGCTAGTACTTCCAATACTATGTTAAACAGGAGTAGTGAGAGTGGGCATTCTTGTCTTGTTCCTGTCCTTCAGAATGACATGGGCAGTGGGTTTGTCATATATGGCTTTTATTGTGTTAAGATACTTTCTTTCTATACCTAGTTTTCTGAGAGACTTTATCATGAAGGAATGTTGAATTTTATCAAATGCTTTTCCTGCATCTATTAAAATAACATATGGTTTGTCCTTGATTTTGTTGATGTGGTGTATCACACTTTTTGACTTGTGTATTATGAAACATTCTTGCATCCCTGGGATGAATCCCACTTGATTGTGGTGTATAATTTTTTTGATGTGTTGTGATTATCTGATTGCTAATATTATGTTGAGGATTTTTGTGTCTGTGTTCATCAAAGATATTAGCCTGTAGTTTTCTTTTTTTATTGTATGTTTGCCTGGTTTTGGTATCAGGGTGATGCTGGCCTCATAGAATGAGTTTGGAAGAATGGCCTCTATTTCAGTTTTTTGGTATAGCTTGAAAAGAATTCCTCTTTAAAGATTTGTTAGAATTCAGCAGTAAAGCCATCCCATCTTGGGTTTTTCTTTGTTGGAAGACTGCTGATTACTGCTTCAATTTCATTCCTTGTTATTGGTCTGTTCAGGTTTTCTGTGTCTTCTTGGTTTGGTCTTGGTAATTTGTATGTGTCCAGAAATTTATCCACTTCTTCCAGGTTGTCGTTTATAATAGTCTCTGATGATTCTTTGTATTTCTGTGATAACAGTTGTAATGTTTCCTTTTTTGTTTCTGACTTTTATTATTTGGGTCTTCTCTCTCTCTCTTTTTTTTTTTTTTTCTGTTGTTAACCTAGCTAATGGTTTGTCTATTTGTTTATCTTCTCAAAAAAACAACTTTTTGTTTCATTGATCTTTTGTATCATTTTTTGTGTCTCTATTTCATTTAGTTCTGCTCTGATCTTAATTATTTATTTCTATCTACTACTTTCAGGATTGAATTGTTCTTCTTTTTCTAGTTCTTCAAGGTGTGGTATTAGGTCATTTATTCAAACTCTATTTTTTAGATGTAAGCATTTATTGCAATAAACATCCCCCTTTGTACTGCTTTTGCATTATCCCACAGGCTTTGGTATGATGTGTCTTTATTTTCATTAGTTTCAAGAAATTTTTTGATTTCCTGTTTAATTTCTTCTTGGACCCATAGGACATTCAGAAGCCTGTTGTTTAATTTCCATGTATTTGTATAGTTTACAGACTTTCACTTGTTATGATTTCCAATTTTAATCCATTATAGCCTAAAAAGGTACTTGAAATGATTTCAGTTTTTTAAAATTTGTTGAGACTTGATTTGTGACCTAACATGTAGTCTATCCTAGAATATGTTCCATGTGCTGATGAGAAGAATGTATATTCTCTAGTTGTTGGATGAAATGCTCTATAGATTCCTGCCAAGTCCAATTGGTCTAACGTGTAGTTTAAATCCTCTGTTTCTCTGTTGATTCATTGGCTATGTGATCTGTCCAATGTTGACAGAGGTTTGTTCAGGTCCCCAACGATTATAGTACTGGGGCCCTTTCTTTTGGTCTAATAGTGTTTGCTTTATATATCTGCGTGCTCTGGTGTTGAGTGCATATATATTTATGACTGTTATGTCTTCTTGCTGAATAGTTCCCTTTATCATTATATAATGGCCTTCTTTGTCTCTTTTTATGGTTTTTGGTTTAAAGTATATTTTATTCAAAATAAGAATAGTTACTCCCGCTAATTTTTGGTTTCCATTTGTGTGGTATATGTTTTTTCATCACCTCACTATTCATCTGTGTGTGTCTTTATGGGTAAGGAGAGTCTCTTAAAGACAGCATATAGTTGGGTCTAGCTTTTTAATCCCATCAGTAAGTCTGTGTCTTTTGAGTGGGGAATTTAATTCATTTACATTTAGGGTTGTTATTGTTTTCATCTTGTCATTTAATTGTTTTTCCTATGGTTGATTTAAATATCTTGTGTTCCTTTCTTTCCCTTTTATTATTTGTCTTCAGTTTTCATTGTTTCTTTGAGGTGGTGTGGTATAGTTTCTTTCACTTTCTCATTTGCACATCTGCTCTACCAGTGGTGTTTGTTCTTTCTAGTGTATTCATGGTGGTGAATGTTTTCTGGGTTCCAGTGCAAGTCTCCCTTAAGGATTTCTTCTACAGCTGGTTGTGTGATGGTAAACTCCTACAGCTTATGTTTGTCTGAGAAATAGACCATTTCCCCTTGATTTCTGAAGGATAGCCTTGCTGGGTAAAGTATTCTTGGCTGGCAGGTTTTTTTCTTTTAGTTCTTTGAATATATCATCCCAATTTGTTCTGGTATATAGAGCTTGTGTTGAAAAGTCTGCTGTAAGTCTGATGGCGATTCCCTTATAGATGACTTGATGCTTTTCTCTTGCTATTTTTAGGATTCTGTATTTGTCTTTGAATTTTGACAGTTTGAATACAATGTGTTTCAGAGAGAACTTTTTTGGATTGAATCTGTTTGAGGACCTTTGAGCTTCTTGGATCTGGAAGTCTATGTCTCTACCAATACCTAGGAACTTTTCCACTATTATTTCATTGAATATGTTTCCAATGCCTTTTCTTTTCTCCTCCCCTTCCAGAACACCCATGATTTGTTTGTTTCTGTAGTTAAAGTGATCTGCTAGATCTCTTAGATTTTATTCATTTTTTTAAATTCTTTTTTCTTTATTTTATTTTATTTTATTATTTATTTATTTATTTATTTTGTCTGCTTGGGCTATTTCAAAAAGACTATCTTTGAGATCAGAAATTGTTTCTTCCACTTGCTCTAGCCTGCTGCTTACACTCTCAATTGTAGTTTTTTTTTTCATTGAATGAGACTTTCAGTCTCAGGAGTTCTGCTACATTCTTTTTATGGAATTTATCTCTATGCAAATTTCCTACTTCAAGTCCTGTGTTGTTTTTCTCATTTCATTGTGCTGTCTGAGTCTCTTTGTATCTCACTCAGTCTGTTTAAGATTGTCACTCAAAATTCCTTTTCAGACATTTCAAGGGTTTTCTGCTCTATGGGGTCTGGAACTTAAGAATTATTGTATTGCCTTGGTGGTGTCATATTTCCTTGTTTTTTCATATTTCTAGTCTCTCTATATTGATTTCTAGTCATCCAGTCAAACAGTTGCTTCTTCCATTACTCCGAAGTGGGCTTTGAGGAGAGAGATTTCCTCCCATAGATGTGTTTTATATTGATTGTTGAATAGGGTACATTAGTATTGGTTTCAGGTAGACTACATAGTGTAGCCTCTGTGTGGGTATTTCTTCCATATTCAATGTCAGAGTTGTGTGTGAGTGCCTCCATGGTGTAGGCACTAGGGCATTTAGTGATTTCTTGCTGAGGTTAGTTGGGACATTGAGGAAGTGCGCTAACTCTCAAGGTCTTGGGTGAAGTGTCTGATTCCTTGACACTCTTTGCCTGGGGTGAGTAACCCAGGTAGACTTGTTAGTTCCCTGGCTAGTGTCCTATGACTCTGATAGGTGCACTGGGATATACTGGATCTCCTCAGCTTGTATAAGTGACCTTGGGCGAGAGTTCTCTTTCCTTGTTCCTATAGGCCAAGGCTTCTCCTGTTCCTTGCTTCCTTTGGTTGGGGTTTGAGTTAGTGGTGGATGAAAATTTTCTTCTGTACACTATTTGGCTATCCTGGGTTTCTGTATTCTCCAGGTTCTCTGTGTGTGACTCTCCCTGTGTGAAGGCTAAAAAAAGTCACATTCACTGCAAATGGGGTGAAATTCCACCTGTGTGTTGTGTCACTGGGGTGTGGGTTTGTGCTGGCTTACCTCTTTCTGGTGTCTCCATATATGACCCTTCTTGTGTCAATGCATGGTAGCAGTGGTGGTCCTACCCTTGTCCAGTCTGACTGGTGCAGTGGCAGTGGTAGCAGTGTGTATGGCTGCCAGTGTGTGGCTACAGTGGAAGCGGTGGTGTGCGCTATAGCAGACAGGGCCCCATACCCAGCTGGACTGGCTACTGCTTCATCTTTGGCAGGGCATATATGGACCCACAAGTATCTGAACTGGCTGATAAGGTGGATTGGGCTAGGGTCCCATGCATGGTTGGTCTGGCTGGTGCAGTGGCATAGACAGCTGCTAGCAATGGCCCCTGCACTTCAAGTGGCTGCAGCAGTGTGGCAGGGATTCTGTGCATGACTGGCCTGGCTGGATTTGTAGCACTGGTTTGGATGGCTTCCAGCAACAGCAGTGGCTGTTGCCATGCTGCAGGCAACAGCAAGGGGGCCACTTGGTGTCTCCTAAGTTCTGGGTTAACACTCCTAGGCTTACTCCTGTCTTTCATGTACAATAACTCAAAAGGTTTTTTCAAGTCTGGCAGCCCTGATTCCAGGGACGTTAGCAGTCTCTCCTTAATTGTTTGAACAGCCTTCTGGCATTCCCCAGTCCAAACGAGGGGCTCCTGGTCACCTCCCTAAGGGCATCATATAAGGGTTTAGTTATCAGTCCAAAGTTGGGAATCAAAATCCTGCAAAACCCTGACATGTCCAGGGAGCCACATAGGTGTCTCCTTGTAGTAGGATCAGCAACTCGGGCCACTGCTTCCTTATGGTCAGGAAGTAGGTCTCTTTGGCCTTGCGACAACTCGAACCCCAGACATTTTACTGAGGATTGGGAGATCTGTACCTTTTTATGAGAGAACTTATAGCTCCTTTCTGCTAAGAGATTTAAAGTCAAGATGGAGTTTTGATCTGAAACCTCTTTAGTTTCGCTGGCTATTCAAATGTCATCTACATACTGGAGCAACACTCTCTCTTGCAAATGGAGCTCCTTCAAACCCCAAGACAATACTTTCCCAAAAGGATCAGTGAATTTTTAAATCCTTGAGGGAGTACACTCCAACGATACTGATGTTTGCTTTGCATATTTGGGTCTTCCCATTGGAAGGCAAACAGTTCTTTGACTCAGGGCTCAGGGAGATGCAAAAGAAAGCATCTTTCAGGTCTAGCACCATGAACCAGCAAAAGTCTTCAGGAAGGGTAATTAACAAGGTATCAGGGTTAGGAACCAAGGATGGATGTCTTCCACTATTTGGTTGACAGCCCTGAGATCTTGCCCAAACCAGTACTCCTCTGTTCCTGGCTTGTTAACTGGCATGATTGGAGTGTTATGAGGAGAATGATAGGGACAGATTAACTGATATTCCAAAAATGCTAGGATCGAAGGTTGAATTCCCCTTCTAGCATGTTCTTTTGAGGTACTGTTTTAGATTAGGGGCCTGGGTCCCTGGTTGCTTCACCTTGATGGGGATGGCCATTTTCACCCTTCTAGGTATCCTGTCCACCTATACTTCTGCTCTTACCTTCTGGAAGATATCTTCAGAAATAGCAAACTGTGATTGCTTTTTTCTGGGATAAGCAGCACCACCTGGAGAGCAGCCTCTTGTTCTCAAGGGACTTCAATATCCACTCATTCTGGAGAGAAAATGACTTTGACATTTAATTTTATTGACAAGTCTCAGCCCAGGAAAGGGACTGGGCACTCAGGCATGTACAAAAACCTATATATCAACTTTGTACTTCCAATTTGTCAGTCCAAAGATCAGAGAGGAGGTTTTTGTAAGGGCTTCTAGTCTTTTTCCAACTGTTAGGTTACTCAGAGCTCTGAGTGCAGTGTCAGAATATAGCCTGACACAGTCGGTGGAACCCCTGAGCCCCACAATTCATCATCACTATCAGTCACTTCTGGCACCAACATCACTTTTTCCTCACCCTCCTCATCTCCTTCCTCTTTTTGGAGGCTGGGGCATTCTTTCTTCCAACGTCCCTCCTTTTTGCAGCACATGCATTGCTTTAGCCCAAACTTGGGATGTCACTTTACCAGTAGTCCTTTCTTCCCTGGGGATCCCATTTTTCCAGCAGGCTTCTTGGTCCTGGATTCCCTCGAGGTCAGGGAAGCCACCATCAGATCATCTTGCAGTTTCATCTTCTGATGCTCCTTTTTTTCCACTACCTAGTCTGTACTGTTAAAAACCTTGAAAGCAATTTCTACTGGTGCAGATACAGGCAATCCAAAAGCTCCCTCTATTTTTTGTAATTTCTGCATATGTCTACGGCACTTTAGCCAATGAAGGTCTGGCTTATCAGTTTTAGATTATCCAAAGCCTCTAGATCTACACTGATATATTGTATAGGCCTCAAAAATTCACTCTAAAAATTCAGAGAGGTTCTCAATCAGCCTTTGCTGGAGCTCTTGAATTTTACTGAAGCTCCTTTGCATCAGCACCCCCATTCTTAGTCCCACCAAAATGCATTCACAATAATGCTCAGTGGGACTCTCATCTGTTGGATCATTCATATCCCAGCCAGTGTTTGCAGCAAGCACAGCAGTCTCAGCTGCAGCCCTTACTGGGTTATTCAAGGCTGCAGCATGTAATGATCTGCCTCTTGTTTGGCTTTTTCTAGCACTACCTTCCATTCCTTGGAGGTGAGCAAAATGCAAACCAGTCTTTGAATATCTGCCTGGGTGAAGTTATAGGTGGTAAAAATGGAGGGGAACAGATTCTCCATTTCCTTTGGTCTTCCCAATAAGTAGGAGCATGATTCTATTAATTATACAAATCATATAGGGAGATATGGACCCAAAGCATTCCCATTGACTGTCCCTGAGGGTCCACTCCCCCTATAGGGATATGCTGCATCAGGTATCGCCCTGCCTGAACTTGGGCAGCCCCCTGGCTAAATTGGGTTCCCTTCTGGGTATGTGGTGAGGAGGCCATTTGTGCCCTGAAGGTGTTGGGGTTTCTGTGGTGGGGGCCAGAGCTACAGCCTTGGCATCCTCCCCCAAACCATTATGGCAGAGGAGAGAAAGAAGGTGCATTAGCTTGCTGTAATGGCCAGTTGTCATCCCCTGGATCTTGAGATTCCAGCAATCCCTTCAATTCTGAATCTATTCTATGAATCCATAGAGACTTTTGCATCCAAGTTTTGTCTCCTTGTTAGCAAAATCATATTTATTAAACTCCCACTTTGTATCAGACACTGTGCTGGGTAAGAGAAAGAAAAATAAAGTACTACCTAAAAAAGAAAAAATTTACCATCGAAGATAGCCATGAACTTTATGTCAGACTAGATGGCACTTCTGTTTTGGGGAGAACTTACCTTATGCCTGTTTGGAAGTGCAACAATAGAGCCTATTCCAGGGTAGAGACAGAGAGGGAAACTGCTATACATAAAAATAACAGGGATTTGATTTCACCCTGGAGAGAAAATAAATGGGAAAGATGCCAATAAGAAACTCCTAGTAGCTGAGATGGCCAGGGAACTTTTAAGTCATGAATGAGCCCAGTATTCAAATTGTTTCCATGTCTACATTGTGCTTTAATTCTCTTCCCTTATTTCTATAAGGTAAAATTCTTTACATACAAAACTGATTTACGATGTCTACATAGAGCAAAGTGATACGTAAAAAGGACAATGCCTCAGAATGGGAGGCAGCAAGAAGTAGGAGTTGAGGAAGATTTAGAATGAGGAAGTAAGCACTGCACTCCACCCCTGCAATCTAGAAGAATCTTGCTGCTAAAAGTTTGGTCCTGGGACCAACAGCACATAGTTTAATAATACCTGGGAGCTTGTTAAAAACGTAGACGCTCTGGCCCCACCCCAAACCTACTGAATCAGACTGCATTTTCACAAGATGCCCAAGTGATTCATATCACATGAAAGTCTGAGGCATTAGGGAACATTAGGGAAATTGCAATAGGGTTCACTGAACACATTACATTTTCTGAAACTGAGAAATTTAAAGTCAACTACCCTTGAAAGGCTATGGGGGGATAAAAACAGAAGGCTTAAATCTCAGAGTTTCACTCCCTCATATCTAAGAAACATATCTGTATTCTGGAAGGTTCTCTGGCAAATGTGGGGATGAAGAGAATGATGGGAAAGTGACACTGCTCTATCTCAAAATTCTGCAGTGTGGCCTATCCTAGCAACCACAGGCTAGCTGCAGCTCTTCAAAGTTCCGGGCAGACTTTCACTTACTCAGCAGCCAAACTAATTTCCTGCGTTGAGGTGGATTGAATTAGTCAACATACTGCCAGAGTGCGGTGCCTGGGGAAAGCCCAGCCAAGTGTCTGTCAATGACTGTTGAATTTTCCTGGCTTCCTCCCACCAAAATTTCTCCTCAGCTTGTTTCTATCAGGGTTATACAGGAACCAGGATCAGCAACTTTTGCTCCTGTACTTTCCCCCCAGTCATTATACTGACAACCAACAAAGTTTTGGGGTGGTGGGTTGGAATGGCAAGTCTAGACCAGAAAGATGATCACTCAATCCAGTCTTCCCTCTAGATTAAATGACCAATTTCTTAGGCATTGACCCAAATCTCATGCATGTCTCCAACCTAATTCATTAAGGCAAATCACTTTCCCAAACTTTTCAAATGAAGCAAACTCAATTTTCAGTTTTTGCTCCACAAAACATTTTGTATTTCTGAGTCCTCACCCTACCCATGCTAATTTCTTTTTCTTGGAATAACCATTTCAGCTCTCTCTCCCCATTTGGGTTCTACCCAAAGTCCAAGCCTCTTCTACAACATCCAACTCCTCCTACTCCAAAACCCATCCATGTCTTTCTCTCTTCTGAACTCTCAACTTACTCTCATGACATTTCAGTTAGCAATTAACTAGGGACAACATTTCTACTGTCCACTTGAATGGCCATTTGTATGTGCCTTGACTTTTTAAGTTTTCACGTCTTTATTCCTAATCTGCTAGCTGGACCTTAAACTCTTTGAAGGAGACAACTGCAACTTCTGCTGTTTTGTTTTCCCACCATTCCCATACCCTTAGCAAATTATTCTGCCCATAGCTGGTGCACAATAAATATTTATTCACTTGATTTAATTTGATGTTGACACTAGTTTATTTCTTCTTCCATCTAGTTTCTTGCTACCTTCAGTTTCTAATATATCAGATAAATTGTCAACCAAGTTATTAATTAAAGTGGAGATATTTGGGAGAAAACAGACAGAATATTATTTTCAAATATTTTGAAATTTTTCAAAAGGGAGAGGGATTCAACTGTCACCAGAAGGTCACACCAAGGCTTGACGAACATGTGGTAGTGACATTCCAGAGGGGAGTCAAGCACTGGGATGGCTGTTTGGACTGGACCACCTCCAAGGTCTCTTCCAACTTTGAGATCCTATGGAAACCAAAAAAAAAAAAAAAAAAGGATTTTTTAATTAAACTCACAATCTCAGTCTTAGAAATAGAAGTGTGTGTGTGTACATGTCTGTATACACATGTGAGTGTATGTGGGTTGGGCTAATATATCTTCAGCTCTCTTCAGTTTTTTTCCTCTTTCTATGGAAAATAATCATGTGACTCCAAATGAAAAACATTCTAGGTATCATAATTGTGTTTCCCATGAAAATCCAGATTAAAAAAGAGAATAAAAAGAAAGCAGAGGAGGGCCAGAGAGAGAACGTTGAAACAACCACAGTTCTGAGAAATGTGTCACTTTCACTCCTGCATGGATCTGACTCAGAGTGATGATTCTTGGGTTCTCCTAATTTTGGTAGAAATGCTGTAGAATACAGAATAAAATGGGTTTCCTGTGAGAGACAGTTCATCTCTGCAAAGGCGAGGGCTTAAAAGATATCTGAAGGAGAAAGAAATAAAAAGGACCGTACCCGGGAAGGAAAGGTGAAATCAGTGTGCACTTCCCCTTTCTGCCCTCTGGGCTCATGGAGCAAAGGGCAAGTTCTCCCCATTTAGCAAGTTTCATTCCACTGCTGTCTCTGCTGTATTTGGCCCAAGGGGAGATCAAAGGGAGGTGAATGGGAAAGAACATCTGGGAAAAAATTCAGATTCTGAGAAGATTCCTGGCCATGCAGACCCAGCACTTATTTAAGCTGGAGAGAAAGTTTCCTGTAGATTGCACCTGTGTATGTCAGTTACACAGGTTTTATGTTAAACAAACAACTCAGAAGAGAATGCCACTACTGACTCTTTTCCTGTGACACCTCTGACATCCTACAGAGCAACCCTAGACCTGGCACACAAGTTAGATTAGCCATTAAGGCAGGCAAGACACTTCCTCACCTTTGCTGTCTGCCTCCATCACAGGTTTCAGGAGCTGCACAAGTATGGCCCAAGCTTCTCAGCTAATGATGGAGGTTGGATGGCTTTCCTACAGAAAGCCACTGGCAGAGAAACCTTGTCTGGACTCAGGACTATTGACTCCCTCTTGTTTCCAGCTACAAATAAAGGGGAGGATCCCTCTCTCCAACTCTCCCAGGGCCACTTTTCTCTGGTCTAACACTCTCTGTCAGCTCTTTAGCAAAGTGCTGTAGATAAAGCCATACAGTTCACAAAGCGTTTTCAAGTACTTATTTTATTTGATTCTCAGAAGAATCTCATGAAGAAATTATGATAAATCTCTCCGTTTGTACAGATTAAGAAATTGAGGTTTGAAAAGTGTATGGAAATTCTCCAGAGCCATGCAGCTATTAAATAGTGATGCTGAAATTCAAACCCAGGTCTTCTGACTCCAAGCCCCGTGAAGGAAAAATCACTTTCTTCAGATGCAGCCTGGAAAATATTCTTTGGAACAAAGATGCCCAGCCCATGATCGAAAGGCGAGGGGTTGTCAGAGGAGCAAACTCAGAGTGAGCAGCATCTTCTAAGTGACATCTGGAACTGGGGACCAGATACCTGAGCAAATCTGCCAATTCTCTGAAAATTATGAGAAATGAAACCAGTCTTTGTTTTTTTAGCTTCTGAACCTTCTTTAGCATTTGCACATTATCTTATACACATTTATCTTTGTATTAACAAGATAAATGGAAACAAGATCAGGCCAGGTGGTTTCAATGATAGCTCTTAAGATGCCATACTCAAACTTTTCACATCTAGTTTTCAAAGATTATATGAGGAGTCTTCAAGAAGTTCATGGAAGAATCCATAGTTTAATTCGATTTTTCCACGAACTTTTTGAAGTACCCTCGTGTAGTGGTGGAAAGTTGCCTCTTCTGCACTTGCTATATGTTAACAATGGAAGAATTTTTAAACCATCTCCAGGATTCTGCTTGTGGAACTCTAGGTACTACCTGAAAGAAAGTGAGCCAAGATGCCGGGTACCGTTCAAGCTTTATTAAAGAAGGAAATCTGCCGGGCTGTGCTCAGAGTGGCACAGGGCCCATGACTGCCCTGAAAATGGTGGACAGCACCAGGTGTGGGGGTGGTAGAGCTTATATTGATATGTTGGCACCAAGGGCTGGTTGATACCATCAAGGAGGATCATTATACTAATGTGGATCGGGGTGGAGAACTGCATCCTTGTGGAAGCAAAAGGGGCTTCTATTTAAGTCAGGAGGCTTCTCATAAAGGGAACGGGGGAGGGGAGGGAAGGAGGTGGGCGGTGCCATTTTGTACTTGGGCTTGTCTAAAGTGGCGCTGGTTATGTTGCAGATCTATTATTCCTGCCTTTTAAGTATAGGAAAAAGGGGGGAAAGGGTGGAGATCTCATTCTTCTGGGTGAAGATATGGAAAAAATAAAAGATTTACGTGGCGGGGTATTGGTTTCATGTGGGAAGGCTGTATTTCTCCAGGGAAGGGTCGCTGATACTAAGGGGCTGATAGCCTCCTTACAGGGATAATTCGGTGACCTTTTGGTTGGTGAAAGCCTGCATACGTTCCTGCAAGAAATTAGAGAAAAACCAAGAGACAGGACCAAAAAGTAGGATGAGGCACAGTTAGAGGTCCTAGTAGGAGCATAAGCCAGGGTATCAAGGGTTCAGTGAAATGGTTTAAGTTGTTTTGGATCACCCCGGACTCATTTACATAATAATGGCATTCCTCCCCCAAGAAGAGGCAGGTGCCTTCCTTCTCTGCTGTAAGGAGTGAAGGGCCTGACTGTTCTGTAAAGCGACTGTCGACTGTCACAAGTGGGTTGACTTGTCACTGGAGGGAGGAGATGCTATCTATACTTAGTTCTTCTGAGAGTTTTTGATAGAATTGAGAGGCAGTAGCAGGGCCCGCTATGCCAGTTCCAGTAGCAGGAAGGATCCCTGCCCCAATTAAAAGGTACAATTAGTGCCCTATGGGACCGAGGCCAGTTCCTGAGAGGGAGGGGGCCAAAGTTAGTCTCAGTCCCATCTCCATCTCTCCATCTGTCTGGAGGATGATGTCAGGGATGAGCCAAAAGAATATGCAAGAAGTCGCATTGGGGAGCAGGCAAGAGGATAGAGTAGTTTTACAAAGGAAATATATTCCAGTTTTAGCGCATGGATGAGGAGGGGTAAGTGAGTGGCAGCATTTGCTGTTAGTAAGGCAGAGTGTGGGCAAGCCCCGCACAACGCTGACAGTCCCCACTGAGATTAGATTAAAGTGAAGAGACGTTTGTGGAAACATCGCGGGCTGCATCGACAGGGAGGGGGGTGACCACAAAAAGTTTCTAGCGAAGTGGGAGACAGATGAGTCACTCGGGGACCAGTCTGATTCGCTGAGGACTGCATCATCCCTGTGGACCTGGAATCTCCATGTTCCAGGTAAGGAGCAGCATTGAGATAGGCGGAAAAACACGGGAAGGATGCAAAGGGTTAGGGAGCCAAAAGAATTTAAAGGGGACATTGCCACAATGAAATTGTTAAGAAGCATCCTACTGAAAGGAGGTAAAGAAGTGCCAGGAGAAATCTTCCTATAATGTTACATGCTTGGGGGCAGCTGCTGCCAATCCCGTAGCAAGTACTAGAACAGATAGTATAATAGTAGCTCTTGTGTGAAGGACGTGAAGTGGGCCTGCAAGAGTGAGAGGATAATCACCGGGGGGAAAGATCATCTTTCTTCTGGGATTAGGGGAAGAGCAGAGGTCCTGGAGATTTTCAGTTTTGTGGGTCCTAAAATGGATAAAGTGTAAGGAGATGTTGGGTTGGGGGTTGAGCAGGGGGACCCCTCTGGCTTGGTGTTAACAGATTTTTGGGTAAAGTCTCAGGTGCCAGTTTTACCAAGGATAAGTGATACCAAGGGGGCCTTTCTTAGTACTTTTACTTCCATGGGGGTGGTGAGAAGTACTGTATAAGGCCCTTCCCAGCATGGTGAGAGTGGCTTTGGGATTTGGGTTTTAATATACACTTGCTGTCCTGGGCTCAGTTTAAAGTCTGAGGAGGTAGTGGGGAAAGGATGAGGTAATAGACAGCATGTTCCCGAAGAAGATTCCTAATGAGCGAAACAGTAGGTAGATACTGGCCTAAAGCCCCCTTGAGGGGGACTGAGGCCTGTGGGCTTGCAGGGGGGCAGCCTGTAGGTGAGTGAGTGACTGGTAGGTAGGCCAAAACAAGGGATGATTTCTGAGGTGAGAGCATGCATTACGGCTGTAGCATCCTCTGAAGTGCAAGGAAAAGCATCAATCCAACCTGAAAAGGTATCTACTAATGTTAGAAGATAGCGGGTCCTTTTGTGGGAGAGTAATATAAGGGCTGAAGAAGGCATAGTAGGAGTTCATAGCCTATATGAACTGAATTATGGAAATCTAAAAGGATTTGCTCAGTTTGTGTAGTAGGGAGGACATAGTGACCGGAGAGAGTATACCAGTTGTCCTTTCTCTGTGCCCCCAACTGTTGGAGGTGTTGTATTTCTTGGAGTGTGTATTGGAATAAGGGCATAGGGGCCATGAGAAGGACCTGAGCAGGAGAGGAAGAGTAGGGTCCTGGTGATTGAGCAGCCTGTTTTGCGGTTAGATTCACCAGTTTGTTTCCCTGGGGTCATTGGAGGTTTGGTGTCCTCTGCAGTGTATAACCTCAACCTCCTTTGGGAGTTGTGCAGCCTCAATAGCTTGTGTTGGATTTACTATGGCATAACCTGCCCGGGAGGTGGCGCTCCCATCTATGAACCATGTAATGGGATGCAGGGAGATGTATGGAAAGGGATTGAGAAAGAAGTCTAACGCCTCCATGCAATTGTGTTCTAAGGGTCATGAGTGTTTTGGGATGAGAGTGGCTGGATTTTAAGGGAGGGCAAGGTTTAAAGGAGAACTGGAAGTTTTCAATGAAAGTAAGGTGAATTAAGTTGTAGGTGGGAAAGGGAAAGAATTGACTTGGCCTTATGGCTGAGAAGGTCTTGACTGTTTGTTGTTTAAAAGTTAGTTTAGAGCTTTTTTATGCTAAAAGGGTGGCTGCCGCCAAGGCCCATAAACAGGGGCCCATTCTCAAGATGTGGTGTCTAGTTATTTTATATCTCCTGCCTTTTGTCCCAAAACCCTGACCGCCAATCTTTGGGTTTCAGTGACGTATAGGATAAAAGGATGAGATAGGTCTGAGAGAGATAGAGCTGGGGCTGCGAGGAGAGCAGCTTTTAGTCGCTGGAAGGGAGAATGAATGAGCTTTGTGTGATCTAAGGGAATGGCAGGATCCCCTTTGGCTGCCTCATAAAGTGGCTTTGCTGGCTGCCAAAGTTAGGAATCCATAGACGAAGATACCCTGCAAGCCCTGAGAAAGAAAAGATTTCACCCTTTGTGGTAGGAGTAGGGAGTTCAGAAATTAGACTCTTGAACTGAAGGAGAAGAAATTTGGGCCTTACTGAGGACACTGGATATCCCCTGGAGGCCAGGAAATTAAGGAGAGCAACAGTGTGGGCCTGGGAATCCTCATAGGAGGGGCTACAAAAGAGGAGGTCATCCACATATTGTATTAAAGTGCTAGAGGTTGGGGGGGGGGAGTCCAGATGAGTCTTGAGGTAAGGCCTGGCTGGAAAAGTGGGGGCTACTCCAAAACCCCTGAGACAGTACTGCCCAAGTAAGTTGTTGGGAATGGTGTGTCAGGATTAGTCCTGTACTAAACGGTATGAGCCCTTAGGCTTTAAAACCAGAAGGATGTGTGTATTGAAAGGCAAGTGGGTAGGCCATGAGAGATTAGAAGAAAGGAGTTTGTGTACAGCAAGTTTTAAGCCTATTAGGTGTTTGTTAGTGATGGGGTACTGTGGGACATCAGGGAACAAAGCGAGGTTCTGCAATTTAATAAGGATAGGGGAATGGTGCATAGCAATGGAGGGAGAAGAAGCATCCCATACTAGGGATTGACCTTGTCTGAGGGGGAGGGGAAGGTGGAAGCCCCAGGGGCCAGGTCTGGGTGCAGCCTGTAACAGGAGTATTGTAGTTGGAGTTAAAGTGTTTACAGTAAGAGTAGCTTTGAATTTGGAAAGAATGTCCCATCCTAGTAAGAGGGCTGAGCATTGAGGCATTATTAAGAATTTATGTGTGAAGTAGGGTGCATGAAAGGTCTTGAGTGATCAGTGGGTGGTATTCTGATCCTATTGTTGTGATAGAGAACAGGGTTGTTGGTCCTGCATATACAGGAAGGGTAGAGTAAATGGCCCCTGTATCAATGACAAAAGAGATCGGCTTACCTGCTACAAGGCAAGTTACCGTGGACTCACATGTGGCGATCTCCGTGGGGGCATCAGGCCCTGGGCATCATCAGTCCCCCTCCTGGGCAAAGCCGAGAAGCTCTAGTAGGGATGGCTGTGAAGCCAAAGGCTGTAGGTTGGGGACTGGGCCACTCCCTCTCTGGTGAGTGGCACAGTCAATCCCCCAGTGACCTGGCTATTTGCAGTGAGGACAGGTTACAACAGGCCCATGCCAAGTGGCCCAGGTGACTGCATTTGAAGCAGTTCCTGGGTGGCTTGCCCCTTGAGGCAGCCAGCTTTGGAGTACATGAGCCTTGGATGGCATTAGCCAGGAGCTGCTATTTGGCCTGATCTCTTTTATAGTTTTTTAAATATCAGGGGCTGACTGGGTAATGAAATGAGAGTGTAAGAGAGCCATGCCTGTAGGGGAGTTTGGACCTATGCATGTTTATTCATGTAAAGCCTCAGAGAGGTGGGTTAGTAACTCGCTAGGATTTTCAGTGGGTCTCTGTGTGATCTCTTTAAGCTTGTCATAATTGACTAACTTGTGAGTAGCCTTTTGGAGGCTGTGAAGTAGGTGTGTGATCATGTTATCCCGGAGATCTCAATCCCCGTAGCCAGCCTGGTAGTTCCAATTTGGGTACATGCAAGGAACAGCAATGGCTCCCACAGGCCGCCTATTATTTTGAGCATGTACCTGAGCCACCATCCAGACCTGCTCCCTGTACATGCACTTGGACAATTCCTTCCATCCCAGCCACTTCAAGGAAGGGTTATAAAAAGCTGGAGCTGAGGCAGGGTTGTTACCTGACAAAGTGGGAGAAGGGGAGGAGTTGTGCTGAGAACAAGCATCTGGAGGTTAGGTGTGAGGAAGAGAGATAAATGTGGAGGGCTGATGGATCAGAAGATTGACCCGAGTCTGGAAGGAGAGGTTGAGCATGAGCTAGGAGAATTTGAGACATAGGACAGTTTTGACAGAGAATGCTTTCAGAGATAGGAGAAGGCCTGAACAAGGAATCTCTACAGATTTTGCAGTTTTGGTGAGTGTCTAAATCAAGTGCCATCTTGTGCCCACTAGGATCCATTGTCACGAGGTGTTTGAGTTTTAATGTCTCCCTGGAGACCGAGAAATTGGCCAGGAGACATCCCAGAGGCGTAGAGTGGCCCAGAGGCATAGAGCGCAGAGTACAGTAGAAAATGGGGATGGGACGTTTAGGTTCAGTGTCTCCCTGGAGATCAAGAAATTGGCCAGGAGACAGCCCAAGGGCATAGAGCGTGGAGGTTTAGGTTGTGAGGATCCCATTTAGAGGGTGAGAAAGGGCAGTCAGTCCTGGTAGAAGAACTGTGCCAACAAAAAGCATCCTCTCTGTTGCCCACCTTCTTTTCAAGAGAAGCCACCGACCAGCTAATAATGAAGCATCCTTTAATAGCTGGGCGGGGGGGGGGGCACAAGAAGGGTTCCCTCCACCAGGTGCCTGGGCTTTCGTAGAGACCTGAGTCATAGAGAGTAGTCAGGGGAACCGTTGACGTAGGCAGGACAGACCCACTGACTCCCCCTGAATTGAGGCTGGTGTTGGATACGTTGGTCTGAAACGGCAAAAGGAGAGAGTCCCGAGGGTACCTGGTTCCGGCAGGTCTGGAAAGGGCGGCTGAGGGCCAATCACCCCCAGAGAGAGGGGATCGTCCACAACATCGGCCAAAACCCTTCCCTGGTTTCGGCACCATAATGAAAGAAAATGAGCCAAGATGCTGGGTACCGTTCAAGCTTTATTAAAGAAATCTGCCAGGCTGTGCTCAGAGTGGCACAGGGCCCATGACTGCCTGAAAATGGCGGACAGCACCAGGTGTGGGGGTGGTATAGCTTATATTGGTATGTTGGTACCAAGGGCTGGCTGATACCATCAAGTAGGGTCGTTATGCTAATGTGGGTTGGGGTGAACTGCGTCCTTGCAGAAGCAAAAGGGGTTTCTGTTTAAGTCAGAAGGCTTCTCGTAAAGGGAAGGGGGGAGGGGAGGCGAGGAGGTGGGTGGTGCCATTTTGTACTTGGGCTTGTCTAAAGTGGCGCTGGTTATGTTGCAGATCTATATTACATATGAGACCTCAAAAGTAAACTATATCTCAACCAGACTAAATGTGGCAATTTTAAAAAGGTGGGGGTGGGGATAATATCCAGGGTCAGCAAGGATGTAGGACAAAGGGTCCCCCTCATACATATGTGTGGGGATATAAATTGGTAATTCAGTGAAACACATCTAAAACTTTACTAACGTTCATATTTTTGGTCAGCAATCACCCTTCCAGGAAACTATTCTAAAGAAGTCAATAAAAATGTGAACCAAAATTTGGTGACAAGGCTCTTCATCACAGCATTATTTATATTAATAAAAAACTGATAATAGCAAATATCCAACTATACAGGCATATACACAGGTATCTGGAAGAATATACCCAAGTTATGTTTTCTCTAGGTGGTTCAATTATGTTTTCCATTTACTTCTTACGGTTGTATTCTAGTGTTTCACTAATAAAGGATCTTGTTTTTGTAATAAAAAATTATATTTGAGTTGTTCTAAATTTTAAAAGTTTAACAGGCACCAGAAGGGCAGTTTCCTGGTAACTATAGAGCCCATCATAGCACAAGCTTTATGAGATGATATGAAATAGCCAACAGCAGCCATTACCAAATTTGCCCTTAGAGAATATCCCTGAGATTGCTCAGAAAGCATCACCAGCTATGGAAGGTCTTTGATTTCATCTCTGAACACTCGTACCCACAACCTGGTCACACTAGAACTCTGTCACTCCATCTACCAGGTTCACTCATAAATGTAGCTCTGACCATCTCCAGATCCCCAGAATACACCCAGCCCTTTGAAGCCCTATGAAAGGAACAGTACAGTATGCTGGTTAGAACATATCAGTTAAGAATCAAGACAGCCCTGAGTGTGAATCTAGACTCCACCACCTACTAGCTATGAGACCCTGGGCAAATTATGTAATCTCTCTAGGCCTGTTTCTTCTTTTATAAAATTGGGATAATAAAATCCATGTCATAGAATTGTATGGAAGATTTAATGAGATAATTTATGTGGTGCTTTGCATATAGTAGCAGGGCGACCCCTTCTCACCTGCCCCAATCACTAAATGCATGAAAAAGTTTTTTCTGGGAATCAAAGTTTGCTTGGGAGCTTGGATAGATTATCATCCTATGTTAACTCAGCATTTTATTATCCATTAGGGTTACTTGCATTTCTTCTGCAGTCAGATTTTCAGAAATTGGACTTGAAATGTAAAGTTTCAAAAATATTCCTAGTCCCTAAATTCCTACAGACTATTGTTTATTAGTCTCAGTCTCAAATGTCTAACCTGAAACTTACTGATACAACTGGATATACTGTGAGGTGTCACTCTTAACACATTTTAAAGTTTACAAAAAATAAACTATAGTAGTTATACTAAATTATATATTAATTATAATCATTTTCCTAAATATTCCATTGTTTTATTAGTCATGTTTCTAAAAAATAGAACTATGCGCATAGTTAAATTCCAAATTTATGCTTCATTTTGGAGATTTTATCAGGCTTTATTATGGCTCTCCTTCAGGATCCCATCCACATAAATTACTATAATAGCCGTACACATATGCACAATGGCATAGGCTGACCTTTCTATTGCAAGGTTAAATAGTGGTGCTTAGATGTAGGAAGGTTGAGCTTGCTACAAAAAGTACCTGCTGGGAGAACTATTATCAGAATAGTAAATCTCAGCAGAGGCCAATATCTTCCTACAGGCTGTGGGGAAATACCCAGAACTTAATAGCAAAAATATTCAGGAAAAGAATTTAGAATCTTAATTCTCTCCCTTGAGTAATGACTGAAGAGAATGAGCTAGGATTTCATGCTGGTTTATAATGGACCAGCCACAATCCAAGACTCATCACTGAGGCATCAGACCTGAAAAAGAAAGTAATGTAGGCTTATATTTCAGCAAATTAAAATGGAATTAACTTTGTTCTAAAATCTTGCTAGGAATTAAATAAAATCCCTTGAGGTAATTGAAAACATTCTGGGGTGTTATCCACAAAATAGGGAAGCATAGAAATCACTGCGCTTAAAAGGCATATTTAGCAAAGTGATAGACCTGCTTCTCCAAGCAGCCCAGCCCAGGTTTTATCAAATGGTCCCAGTGCTAACGTGTCTTGTGGCTACCCACTGACACTGGGTATAGACAGTCATATGCATTACCAGAAGAGATCTCAGAAGTCACCTATTTCAACCACCTCCTTTTCCAGATAAAGAAACCATGCATTTCCCTCTAAGGAAGTGGCTGGCCTAGCTTGGCACGCTAACTCCCTTACTTCCCAGGGCAGGGCCCATTTCTTTCTGCCAACCTTTTGGCTTTCTGGTGAGATTTCCTATGCAACCAGTGCAATATGTTCCACCTTCCCACCTCCCTACCTATAAAGCAGAAATAGCATTACCTGGCTCCTAGGCAGAGGGAGGAGGATGGCAGGTGTTGTAGCTCAGAAAACAACACCCTGAAGTATGGTACTGTGGCATGCTGAATACTTTGAACTAAAGGACATTGGAAGGCCTGAGAAGCAGCCTTAAAACCAAGGTCTCTCTGACGTTCTCCTGCCCTCCTGTCTCTCATCCCTCATTTTCCCCTAAGCAAGTCATAGAAAATAGTATTCCTCTTTCCCGAGATCATAGAAACTTAAACCCTTTTTCCCCAAAGCAAGCCATAAAACCAAAAACTATTACTCCGATCCTCCCCTGCCTTTCTGCCTAGGAGCTGGCCATAAATTCTGACCTACCCCTGTCTGAAAGTAGATCATAAGACCCTCATTCAAGAGGGGCCCTGCCCCAAATCTGGGAGAAAGAAATGCTACAACAGAAAGGCCAAGAAGCATATGAACAAACAGGCCTTGCTGGGTTTCCTGCCTCAGTCTATTAGCATTAGGTCATACCTTTTTGTAATCAGTTTTAAACGGCTGTCCATACTTCATCAAACCTAAGCACAAAAACAAAGTTTTTCCTGGGTCTTCGGGTCTTCCTGAAGAATTTCTGAAGGCTCCCGTGTTACGTAAAATTTTGATTAAATAAATGTTATGCTTTTCTCTTGTTAACCTGTCTTTCATTATAAGTATCAGCCTTGACCCTTTTGACCGGTGAAGGGTATCATACCTTTCTGCCCCTATACAGGGAAGGGGACGAACTCACATAAAGCTGCTACTAGCCCTGAATACCTAAGGCAGCCAGAACACAGGTGACTCTCACACCTACCTTATTTCACCAACCAAACCCTTTGAATAGACCTCACCTCAAAAAAAGTCTGAAATTATTTAGGACAACTGGTATAGTTTGAAATCTCCTTAGGAGAAATGAGGAGATAACTGGCCGATTCTTTAGTTTCTGCAAGCCTTTCCCTTTGTCCCCCTGTGTTTTCCTAACTACCTGACCTCAGAGGGATGTTGTGAGATAACACTGTTGGGAGAGAGCTAAAGAACCCATTGCCACAAGCCTAAGGGTCTTCTCTATGGAAGTGCTTGAGGCACAGCCACACTGACTTAAGGATGAGAACCATGAATTTAGCAGCGGAAAGGCAGGGAGAGAGTTTAGAAACACAAGGGTGAAATCACTTTCAGTGGTTTTGATGAAAGGGTCATGTTTTTTAAGCACTTATCAATTGAGTCATTTTGTTTTAATGGATCCTGGAACTTGTAGTAACACTACCACCATGAAGTAGTTATAATATGTCCTGGAAGGAACTTGCCACCTGCTCTCTGTTGTGACTCACAAGCATCCTACAAGGCAGTAATTATCCCTTTTACAGGTGAAATAACCAGCAGCTCAGAAAGAACTTACCTGAAGTTAAGTGGCAGAGGAAAGACTCAATCCCAATGCCTACCAAGTTGTCTTTTTGGAAACTATCCTTCCATATTGACATTTCATTTATCCAGGAAGTAAGGAAAAAGATACCATAATTTTTCAAGATACAAACACTTATTTCTCTAAGCCCCACAAATTACTGTTATTATTTCAGATGGCAAGCCTAAGTGCAAATAGACTTCTCTTTTGGAATAAAGCATGTAGATAATTTAGTATATTTTTCTTATAAATCTGGGTCATCACTGAATTTTCTGCAGTGTGGCAACAGCATGCCCTCAGGGACGACTGGCCTGTGGACACATTAGCCCCTGCCTGAGCAGCCTCTTTCAGGTTCCTGCAGTGGACCACTTGACAAGGAGCAAGAACCCATCTTTTCAATGCTTACCAACTCTTTTCTGTTGCTATAAGTTGGGAAACTACACACGTTAAGTTTTCAAAAACTCAATGTAAGATTCACTGAGTTCCTGAGCCATATTACTTTATATAATTAACATCTACTACAGCTGCTGAAGTCTTCTATCTTCTGTTCTTTTGGCTACCTTGAAGAGAGCTGAAATGGTCAGCAAGGTAAACCTGATTATTAAGAGATATTACCAAAATGTTGAGTGCAACTACTCTCCTGCTCTGTGCCTCAGTTTCCTCAGGGGTGAAGGACAGAGTAAGAGTCCAATTGAAAAAACATTTGTCCTGTCTAGAACAGATTATTTGAGGAGACCTCTAAAACCCCCTGGATTTTTTTCACAGCAGTACCTCATCAGTAGCTCCCACCCTCTTCCTGACACTCACATGGACCCCCTCAATTCCTCTAGCTCTTACTGTGTGCCCTCATTTGGTATCATTTTACTATATATTTTTAACTTTTCACTGACATATTAGACACCTATCCCCAGCCTGTAGGCCTCAAGACAAAAAGCCCCATTTCTGCACCTCCTGCTATACCTAGCACAACTTCTGATGCATTGCCAGTGCTCAGTGTTAAATTCCTCCTTCCAGTACTATTGCATTCTCCTTTGGGACTGTGCTCTCTGGATCACTTCCAATAGGACTTGGATCTCATAACTGTGGGAAAAAATCACAAAGATAAAACTGGACTCCCCAACAATTTTGTCCTCCCTCAAAAAAAAATCTGTCATAAGAAACCTTTGGCTTCAGGGTAAAGGGCTATTCCTTCTGCTCCCTCCCACCCCCAGTAAAAAGGGAGAAACAAGTACATCAACAATCTTATAGCTGAGAACTGGCAAAACTTCTTTTCAGAGCCAAGTCTGCCACCAGAAAGCAGCTTCCAACCCATGTGACCCAGGCCCAGCATAAAGTCACACATTTTTTGTTTTTTTCTTTTTATTTAAGTAACTTTAAAAGTTCTTCAGAAGTTACTTTAACAGTACAACAACAGGAGAGAGAGAAATCATGCCCTGATCCCTCCACAAACTTCTCTGCAGACAGGCTAACAAACCCCAAAGGCTAGACATCCAGGTAATTTAAAAAGTATCCTGTAAGGGGATCTCTTTATTGGCAAGAACTTAAATGATTCTGAGGTGTCTGACACATCAGGTATTTCTTCTCTATGAAGAGGCTTTGATTCAGGCTCAGAAAAGCCAGGCAGAGTCAATTCTTCTCCTAGACTTGCACTCACTGACCTCCTGTGGCCACCTAGCTTTTTTAGATCAGTAGGGTTTGGTTTGCACCGTCAATTTTGACTAATAAATGCTGGTGTTACTGAAGAAGAAAATGGCCCAGAGAAAAGACATGCCCCCAGAGAGAGCTCACAGCAGGCTGCTGCCACCTTGTGGTGCCTTGTACAAACGTGGGAGCAGCAAATCCTGCAGGGCAGAGCTCTCAAGGAAAACGAAATTAAATGTGTGTATAAACAGCGCACAGTATTAAAGCCATATGTGCAAAATGGTTAGGTTTATTCAGTATCCTAGATATTTAAAAGTACATATTAGTTGTAACTGTTGCTACTGCAGAGAAAGCTTTCTTGGACCTGCAGGACTTGCCTCAGAGCTTCTCTCCATCAGCACAGAACCACCCAAAGTCCTCTGGAGAAAACAGCCAACACACACAGAAAGGAAAACCAGAAACCAGCTGTGCCCAGAAAAGTACTCAGAAGTCAAATATTATTTACAGAAAATAATGGTTGGGTTTGCCTGGGGATAGGAAGGAGGGCGTGTGCTCCAGTACTTTTGCTGGGAAAATACAATAGTCTTAAGTCCTTCCCCACTCTCTTCTCTTACATTACTCCATGGCAGCTTTCACTACCCATTCCCAAAGCTTCCACTGAGGACTGATTCAGGTTCGTCAACAGTGTCCCTCAATGTCATTCAATTAAACTCTGTTATTCGGGGAATGAAGACAGACTAGAATGAGGGAGGAGAATAGGAAACACGGGAGACACTCTCTCATCACAACCCCAAGTTCAGAGACGAGGTCTCCTCAGATAAGGAAGACAATGCCCTCAGATAGCATGACCTGGTTGTCATCCTGCATCTTGCTCAGCGCAGCCTCGATCTCTGACAAAGAGAAGGGCTCTTCTTTGTCCCGGTTGATGGATTCTTTGAGGTGATTCATGCCCACCGACTGCGCATGAGCTTCCCGGAACACGTCCAGAAGGGCAACTTTGAATGTCTTCAACCTGCCGAAGACAAGAAAAAGAAAAAGAGGGAGATCTCTCAGGCTAGATCTATGTTGGGAAAATCCAAGGTGTTAACACAGTAGAGTGTCCCTCAATATTCAAACACACACACTCCTGCCTCTCAGGGTTGCTCCACACTTGAGTATCCCCTTTTAAAGCTACACTGCTGTACAGTAGAGCTTCCTGTACAATAACAAATCACAGCATTTTTAAACTACAGGCCTTTGGGTATGCGAGAAATTGATGTTCCCATATACTGTAGAAATGTAAACATCTTTGGGAGACAATTTAGCAAGGCTTACTAAAGTTTTAGAAGCCCATATCCTTTGGCCCAGGGAGTGTGTTTCTAGGACCTCACCTTACAGCTACACTTGCATGATGCACGGTAATAAACTTAAGAATGTTTTATTGTAAACAACGGTTGTAAGGAGCAACCCAAACGTCCATCATTAGAGAACTAGGTTAAATAAATTTTTACACATCCATATTATGGAAACTGCAAGTCATTAAAAAGAGTGAGAGCTATATGAACTGATTCAGAAGACACTAAACTACAGTTTGATAGTTTTCTCCGGGGGCTGAAATTACAGTTGATTTTAATGTTTTTTCCAAATTATTTTTCAAATTTTCTTCATTAAACACATTGTGTTACATGTTTAAAGTATAAAAAGAGAAAAGTAAACCTTAGCTCTTTGGTGTCCAGTAAACATAAAATATACAGATAAAAATGTTTTCTGAAACCCTGGTGGTAAAAATTCCTCATTTCAAAAACAAATTGCCACAATTTAGTGAGAAGAGAAAAAATATATCTGTTCTACTGAGAAGAACCCAAGGTTACAATAAGACATAAATTTTGTCCTTGTTCTAAGATTCTTCTTGATCCCCTAAGGACATAATTCAAATTCCCACAGACAGGAAATTATTAATAAAGCAAATGGCAAAATGTAAACAACCGAGGATTCTGGGTAAAGGATATAAAGGAGTTCTTCATACTTTCCTTACAACTTTTCAGTATGTTTGAAATTAAAATCAGAACAAAAAATGCTTTAAAATCCTTGGGCCTCTAGTTTTGAGCTCCATAGATAACCAGTTTGTTTCATACCCTCTCCACAGAAACAGGTCCCCACCTCAGCGGTATATGGAATTCTCAAAGCGGTGGGATCAACTTCCCTACTCACCTGGATTCACTCAGCTCCACCTTCTGGGATTCTTTTGTCTCCTGCGAGTCTGCTGTCTTCGGTGTGTGCACTTCAGAGGAATGATGGTTGAAGAGATGGGGAAGACAGCAAGGTGAAGCCATTTCCACAAGCTCCAGAGAAGTCATCTTCTCTACTCCCCACCCCTCACAGAGTTTGCTGAACACTCCTATACCCTGGGGTTCTTATGGGGTCAGGCAGAACAACTAAGATAAAGGAAAAGCACCTCTGGATGATAAAAAAATTGGGTCAGGCAGAAGACCCTCAACATTACATTATCTGGCATATTTATACCAGGTGTGGCAAAGAGCATAATTCACTAATGAGGAAGCAAAGCTTTTTCCAAAGTTTTTACTGTGGGTTTCCCCTGAGATTCTCTTGGGGAAAATCTCTTGGAAACAGGGCCCAAAGCAAGGAGTCAAACAGGAGCCCACAAGAATAATCAGTGCATAGGGCACCTAAAAAAGTTCAGGAGTCAAAGGAACAACCTCTTTCATCAGTAGGGGACGTTTGCTCACCTTGAGGCATTTCCTCCTCTGTGTCACTGAAGTCATAGGGGTCATATGAGTCCCCGTCCTTGGCATCTGATTGGCGAGTCTTTCTCCTAAAATACCACAGCAGTTAAGGAGAGAGAAAGGCTTTGGGGAGCCCCAGCCTGTGCCTCTGACCATGGAGAAAAGGAAATAGAACCATCTATAATCAAAGTGGCTTAGGCTCATACAAACCACCCCTTTATCTGAAAGAGACCAAGTCTCAAGACTGGAACACAAAAAGGCCCAGCTTCCCAATGCTCTTTTTCCATATCATCCACCCTTATAAATTCAACCACAGGCATGAGTGGGAAAAATAATCTCAAGAATTTTGAAGTATTTATTCCAAAACCTCAGTGAATGGGTTACTGCTCCTGCTATTTAGCATTTCTTTAGTGGGAAAAAGGTCTAAAAGCACCACACTAACTAAACACAATAGAGAGGGACGCTCTCTCCCTCTCTCCTTTGCCCAGGTTATCTTCATCCTCAAACTCCGCAGGTCTAGGCACCCCTTCCCTGGAGAACCTGAAGTCAACAAGCAGCACTTGATCCACCCTCCACCCCTCTCCCCAGCCCCATCTGGAGCCTTTTAATCCCCCTTTCCTTGTCCCACCTTACCTCTTCCTCTTCTGCTCACGGTCCTCCTGGCTTTTCTCCTCTTCATCTTCTGTCTCTGATTCATCCTCACTTTGCTTTTTACGTTTCTTCTCCTTCTCCAGAACCTAGGACCAAGGCAAGCACAGGTGGGCTGAAGGGGTTGCTGATGCTAGGGAAGTGAATAAAGAACTCTGGATAAGAGTCCCCTCTGCACCATCAGCAATAATGGCTTCCATGTTTCTAGCAACAAATCTAGCCTCTCTTGCCCCAACAGGCAAGGGAGAGGCTGTACTCCATCTTTCTAAAATGCTGGGAGGTATGTTCAATGTCTTTCAAAAGGTAGGTACTCAATAAATACTTACTGAATAATGAAACAAATGGAAAAAAAGTGTCCATCCCCTAATGGTTAAGTGGAAAACAAGTCATTTCTTTATAAATCAGGTGTTTAATTGAAATTTAAGACAATCCCCCACCTAGCAAACAGAAAAAGCCAGGAAAAGCTTATCAGACCTACAACAAAATCCCAAGGGCTACAATTCACCAGACTGGGGAGGACGGGGACAACAAGGAGTTGTCAAGGCTTCAAGCTGGTATCTAAAATGACAGAGATGCAATGTTATAAACCAAATAGGGAACATGATGAGAGGTAAGTTTGAGAGTTCAACTTTTGACCTGAGATTTAGAGGTGCCAATGGGACATCTGAAGAGACTGCCAAGGGGAGGTACAGAGGGAAGAGGAAGAAGATCAGGATAACTCCTTTGGAAATACCTACTGTTTAAAACACTAAGGACGTAGCGGCAGAGAGAGAAGCAGTTGACTGAAAGCACAGCACACCAATTAAAGCAGAATCTTGAGAAGCCCTGGCATCAGTATTTTAAAGCTTTCCATCTGATTCTCAGCCAGGGTTGAGAACCACTGTGTGTCCAGAAGAAGGAGTGAGGACGCCTATGGACTGGCAGACAAATGCTGCTTGCTGTTGGCAATCCAAATGCAACCCTCAGCCACAGAGGGCTGGTAAGCCCATGCACCTATGATTTACTCAGAAGAGCCTCTCACACCCAGCCATCTGAATCCTTACCTTCTTGAAGTAAGCGTATTGGACCAACTCCACAGCTACCTCTGCATCCTGCAGGTCCACAGTCTTGCTCATACGGGCCTTTGCATGGGCCGTGGCCAATCGAATCAGAGTTTCTAGTGTTCGGGCTGTAACTGGAGATGTCTGGAAAGAAAACGAGAGGATTACTTATCCACAATCCTTTAGGCATGCCCATTATCCCTACTACACAGAAAGGGAAATAGAGACACTACCAGAAAAGCTCCAGCAAGCCTAAGCAAAGAATTCAGAGTTTTGTATTCTCTATAGATACCATATAAAATTCAGAAAGACAACAAAAATGATCAAGGAAATGTATGTCAGAGTGTTGAGGGAGGGAGGAGCAGATGAACAGGGAAGAAGAAAACTAGTCATTGAACAGCTGGAAAGATAAAAAAAAGACAGAAAGAATGCAAAAGTGAAGAGAAAAACAATTTATGGCAGGCCTACAATGCACGAGAAGTTTGCTTTTATGTTCGTTCTGTCCTTTAATCCTCAGTAATTACAGTTTTACAGATGAGGAAAATGGCACTCAAAGAGCTTCAAGCAATTTATCCAAGGCCACACTAAGGGAGAGGCCTGAAAAATATATCTGAGGATAAATTCTTAATTTTTATAGTTGGGTAAACTTGCTGAAGTCCAGAGAACTCTTGACACATTCCTAACAAATGGTTCTCACAAGGGTGGGTGTATACCAAACTGGGGTGTGTTTATCTTTTAAAAATGATATTATCTGAATAGCATTGTTGGCCTAATGAATTAGAATCTGTGTTTAGGACTAGGCATGTGTACTTTTTAAGTTTCAGGTGATTCTGATATTATCCAACCTTCTCAGTTTATGGATAAGGAAACTGACCTGAGAGGTGAAAGGATTTGTGCAAGGTCCAAAAGCAAGCTACAGAGCTGGGATCAGACACAGGGCTAGTTCTTTCCATCACTATCACACTTACCTCCCATATCCTATCATATGGCCCTTCAGTGATAAATCCTGGTCACTTTTACTTTCAAGTTTCCTAAATTACCATTTATAATCACACCAACATTCTAAACTAAATATATTCACATTTAAATACAGTCACCAAATATTTTAATGAATTAGGAACCTACCAGGATTTGGAGGTTATATAGGGTACTTCAAAAAGTCTGTGGAAAAACTGAATTAAAAGACAATAAGAATCCTTCCATGAACTTTTTAAAGACCCTTCATACACTCCATTATAAGCTCTATTTCTTGAATCACCCAAAAAGCTGGTGAAATGCTAACCTGCACTAGCAGAACTAGAGAATCCAAAGACCACAACTAAAATGGTGTATTCTACTCAATTCTAGGTTCAGTAAGAGGGCCTCTGACATACTGGAACATGCTCACATATGGGGAAGAACAGTTAAAAGAAAGGGAGCTGTTTAATATGAAGACAAGGGATACACAATCTCCAGAAAACAGAATTAATACACATGGGTAGAAGGCGTGGGGAAGCAGGTTTAAGCTCAATAAATAGAATATTGTAAGATTTCAATGCAGTAATGTTCTGAGCATGCTGTTACTGGGGATTTTAAGAAAGTCCTAGCAGGGATTCATTACAGAAGACGGAATGCATGTGAAGCTGGAGTAGATGATCTGGGATCATGTCTAAACTCAAGAGACTAAGCGTGTATCATAAATTAGGGTTTTGGACTTGGCTCTTTCTGCTGTGAAATCCCATATGAACTATACTGCCACCAAAAGATTTAGATAAACTCAAGGGCAGCTATACTACATTACTACAGATTGCTTCGGATAATCATCATGGTTACCTAACTCCTAGTCATTTCTCAAACTGCAGCCCAAATATCACTGTGGGAATCCTTCCCTGACATTCATACCCCCTCAGGTAAGTCTAAAGGAAAAATGAATAGCTTCCTCATCTGTATTCAAATAGTCTTTCGCATTCATTTTAAGTACCTCATTGGGGTATATATTTACATGATCTTTCTATCTACTTTCTGCCTCCCCACCCCAGATCTGAGCTCTTTGAGGACTGCTCTTACTATTTTCACACTGCATGTAAGAAAAGAGACTCAGTTCCTAGAAGTCATTCATATGTTTGCTGAATGAATTACAGCTTCTGGAGACCAATGCCATTTGAACTGATGAGACACATGTTATCTTTGGGGTCTTTATTTCATTTTCCTTTGTAAAAGGAAATGATTTAAACTGTGTAAGAGGAAGCCCTTCAGACCACGAAGGAATCACTAAGTGAATGCTCTCAAAGCCCCCAGATAGCAGGGACCCCCAGGTCCTTGCTCCCCTTGGGCACTCACCCTGGCAGTATCCGAACTCATGCTATCCTGGCTGCGCAGGCGTGAGTACTCTTCTGCAATGTAGGCAGCCGACTCCTGTGTCAGGACAGGCTTGATGATTTTGGCCACATGGATGTACTTCTTCATGAACGCTGCACTCACCATCTTCTCCCTGGGCCCAGGCACAGTGAATTCCACTTACCTGCCACACCTTACCACCTGCCTTGGGTAATGGCTTTGCCTCTCAGAGAAGTCAAGTTTCAAATAGTAGAGCAGACATGAGGCCTAGAACCCATCATCCTAACTCCTATTTATATGGAACACATACAAGGCCCTTTCACATATTTTTATTTAATTACTTTAGGTATTATTTGTGAGGCAGTTTAGGTAGGAAGTTTAGGTATTATTTGCCCTATTTTATAGGTGGGAAAACTGTGGCTCAGAGAAGCTAAAGTGGACTCAAATTCAGTTTTCTGACCTTAAATTCAATAGCTTTGAAGATTAAGCTATGCTTCTTCCTGCACCATGGCCAAAAATAGAGGTACAGGGTCCAACATTTCATGCTTTGAGCACCTAATCACAAGTTTTCTTTATCCAAATCTACTGCAAAGCCTCCATGTTTGCTACCTAGTGATCCTTTACCATGGACTCACCACAAATAGCTAGGTGAAATGTGCAATCTTTCATGTGTAAGAAAGACATCACATACCCACCAGCAGTCAAAACTCTGCAATCTTTCATGTGTAAGAAAGACATCACATACCCACCATCGGTCAAAACTTTCTATTTTAGGAAAAGATCTAAACCTGAACTGAATCATCCACAAACATTTATAAGACAACTGGCCAGGATACAGGGTGTATCTGTGGACCCAGAAAAGAATAAACAGGACCACATGGTTATGACTCCAAACATGACCTTGGCCTGAGCATAAAAAGCTAACTAAGCTCAGATATACATGTTTTAACATGACACAAATCTCAGGTTCCCTCAAGGAAGAGGTATGAGGAATGCTTACTTTTTCTTCTTGGTCCCATGCAGAAGGTTGTCATGCTTCTCATAAATCTGGGTGTCCTGCTGGTCCTCTTGGTTAAAGTTGGGATCATCTGTGGCCAGAATGTCCACAGCACTACCCAAGGGCATAGCTGGTAAACCCAAGTTGGGAGAAAGGAGAGTAAGACAAAGAGTTTAACTCTGGGGAAATTGCTTCTTCTATAGTACGGGAAGAGAAGAGACCGAGACACAGAAAGCAAGGACCCAGAAGAAAATAGATACGCGGAACCCACAAATAAGGACAGTGGAATTGCCTAGCCCACAGAAGATGCTCAAAGGTATTCCCAAGCCCAGAAATGGACAAGACACACCTTAGGATAACCTTTAGTGAGCAAGAAGGGGAGGTGGCTAGGCAGGTAAGGGAATCTTCAACATTAACCCAGACACTAAAACACCCACCACCACCTGGGTTGGGTCTAAGATAATGGCAGATCTGTTTTAGTTCCCTTCCTTTGCTCACTCTTACTCTTTTCATTGCCTCACCATCGCCATCCTGCTCCCCAGGTGCTCTGTAACGGTGCATCCTAAGGACATGGTCTGAGATCTCCCGATCCTGCTCAGGATCCATCTGATCCAGCATGATGAAGAGTAAGTCAAATCGTGACAGCAGTGAGTCCTGTAGCCCAATGTTCTCCATTGGGGTCTTGTACTGATCATACTGGGGAACATAAGAAAAAAGGAAGCAGAACTGAGATCAATAGGAAGAAAGGACAACAAAGCCGGATCCATTCTGGGAATGGGAATGCAAGGTTAGACCTTAAAGATCAAAACAGACAAGAAGCAGTGAAAAAATAAAGTATTTTAAAGCTATTAAAATAGGTAAATCATCTCATCTACCCTATAATCCTTCTCCAACTAAAGCTCAGGTGACCTGAACCAACTTAGAAGCTTCACGTCCTAGTGCAGAAGCCTCTAACAGGCTGAGCATGGGTCTCAAAACCAACCCCCTCCTTCCCAAGTTGAATTCTGCTCTTCTCATTCCCGAGGCAGGATCAGCTCTGAAACATGATTCTCCCTACCTGTCATAAAGACAGGGCAAGCTGGTTAGGCCAGAAACACTTAGAACTTTGGAGTTCCTTACTCAGAAGGTAACGAGTAAAATCTAAACTAAAATGGTCAATAATCTATACATCATAATGACTTAGAAATCAAGGGACTTTTTCCTTGGGATTCATGAACCCCAATACTCTCATATTTCAATTCTGGGCCTAATGGGCTACCTACCCACATACATGTCAGTCACTGTCAGAGAGCATAACAACTTGGTGTGTAATTTTCATAATGCTTTTGACCATGTTCAGGTCCTGCCATTTTCTTACATTTCCCAATCATTCTTCAGAATGATGTGAATACACATTAATATTAATTTATAAAGCAATGGTTCTCAAACCAGGCTATACAGCAGAACCAACCTGAGAGGGCTTTCTAAACTGTAGCTGCCAAGAGCTCCAACTCAACCTTTGGATTCAAAAACTCTGGGCTGGGGACCATGCATCTGCATGTTTAAAAACATCACTAAAACAGGTGTTCCCACACACTGTGAGATTATAAACTGCCAGAGCACATCATGAACTCTGGGTTCAAATCCCGGCTCTGTCGTTTTCTATTTGTGGCTCTTGAGCAATATATATAACCTTCTGTGCCTTCAGTTCCTCATCTGTTACATGAGGAAAACTATCTACCCCATTCATATTGTGAGGTAGTTACTGAGAGGATGAGAGGAGTTCATAAAAGTAAAGCATCTACAGGTATTAGTTAATGGAAGTATTGTTATGGCACAATTTTAAAGAGGGCAATTTGGCAATCTCTACTGAAATTAAAATGTGCATAAGTCTCGATGCAATTATTTTTAAATAAGCAACTTTCCAGTGGATTCTGCTGTGTAGGAATGGGTCAAGAACCACTGCTCTAAACCAAGGACAGTAACAAGATGATGAGCTTACTTTATATAGTCTTTGGCCTGTTATTCCTCTGCGTCACCTAGAATAAGCTTCTCTACCCAGTCATTCAGCAAAACCAAATGAAGGTGCGGATAATGGTTAGGGGCCTGATTCCACTCACTCTGCCATAGACGGGGTTGGCAGCTGCCAAAACACTGCAGCGGGCATTCAGCTGAGCATGGATGCCAGCCTTGGCAATGGTCACTCGACCCTGCTCCATCACTTCGTGAATGGCAGTGCGGTCCATGTCAGACATCTTGTCAAATTCATCGATGCAAACCACACCTCGGTCAGCCAGGACCATGGCTCCTGCTTCCAGACGGCGCTCCCCTGGGAAGTAAGGAGGTAAAAATACATGCTTCTATCTAGGTTATAGGGAGCAGAGGGAAGGGATTTCAATCTCCTTCCTAGGCACCTCTCACTGTCACACATGAGAATGTAGTAAAGAGGTGTCAGCTTTGAGAGACTTAGAAGAAACACTGGTGGTTCACCTTTTCAACTCCAACCTGAACAATATCTCTCTGTTCCACTTTAACCCCTATGTAACTAGCTTCTAATAAATCTCTATAAATTCTCTTTTTTCATCCCCATTCTCAAGTGATATCCCAATTAAGCCTCTGCTCTCTTCACTGGTCTTCAAACCCCTTCTTCCGGTTCATAAAATAGTACAATTTTCATTTTTATTTCCCTTCCAATTTGCTAATCTTTCTCCTTTGAGGCTCTTTCAAATCACCTTGTAGGAAACAGTCTTATCCACAGAAGGCCTCCCAAAACAAATAATTCAGCTTCTATTGCTGGATACTTGGTCCCCTGAAATCTGGCCTAACTAATCTCTCTACTATATCTTCCAAACACAATCCAGTGCCTAGAGCAAAGCTCAAAGACAATCCATGCTCAATTTCATTGCTGGGTCTTTGCCAACGACCCCTTACACTCTCACCTGTTTCCTGGTCTGTGGTGACAGCAGCCGTCAGACCCACTCCAGAGGAGCCCCGGCCAGTGGTGGGGATGGCCCGGGGTGCAGTACAAAGCACATACCGCAGAAGCTGAGACTTGGCAACCGATGGGTCTCCTGCAGGATGGGGGCAGTAGTGACTCTAGGAAACTCCCCATCCCCCAGCAAGTTTTGCTTTCTAACACGGCTCTTGGCACACAGATACATACAGTAGTTGGCTATTTGTATTAATTCCTTCACTTTTCCCTTTATCAGTCATAGAGGAATATATATATTATAAATCAGAAATTCCAGAAATGATTTTTAAAATCATAAATTCCTCTACAGAATCATAGCCTTTTGCCCTTCAATGGGACTAAAATATTGCCAGGTATAGAATACACAATCTTATATATTTTAGGTCCCCACAACCACACTCAACAAGGTAATACCAGCCTAACGCAAATCCCCAACACCATACCTATTAGAAGAATATTGATGTCCCCACGGATATGGCTGCCATTTTCTAGGTCACGTTCCACCCCTCCTAAGAGCAAGCAGAGGATTGCCTTCTTGACATAGTCATGCCCATGGATACTAGGAGCCAATGATCTAGCCAGTTGGTCAAAGATATCCTAGAGGACAAATAACCAATGAGTGCAAGAACCAGTGAGATTTAATGGAGCGTTGCAGAGCTCTGCTTTATACTTAGCCTAAAGAAATTGCTTGAAGAAATATACAAATACTTGCATAGACACTGTTCCTAATTGCAAAAGCTTCTCTACTCTAAGACAATCACATTATTAGACCATTATCAAAGCAGGCACAGAGGCAGCCTGGATTCCAAAAGTTGTGTAGAGGTTTAATCTTTAACAAAAAAAAAAAAACTCGTTCCCAGGTTCAAAACATTTTAGGTTAAATAAGAATGTGTATTGTGCTTCAGTAGTAACCTTTGTCACACATTCATACATTTTGTTCAATTCTATATGTGGACATCCATCTTTCAAAAAAAAAAAAAATAGAAAAGACAAGTTGGAGAACTAAAACAAAAATAACATCTTAAATTTAAGTAATAATGCATCACGAATGTCTTCAGTAATAGACTCACTGGTACACTGATATTCTAACTCCTATTCTAATCTTTGTATTAGGTTCACTTGGCAGCCCGGCAGGTAGCACAACAGAAATAGTATAGAAAAAAATGGCAAAACACCCTTTCACTTGCTGATTATGAGAAAACCGCAAGAAGCTAGTTCCAAATATTTCAGAGAAAAAAACTTTGCTCTTCTTTCTTATCCAGTACAAAGATAGCCTTCCACCCAAACACAACACTAACAAATCCATTCCCAGCCTCAAATCCCTAGAGGATGCCCAGACCTTAGAACGGGTTTTACTGAATTTCTTGATCTTGGCTATATCCTCAGCAGAGAATGAAGGCTGAATGTCCTTGCTCATTTGCTTCACATTACAGGCAATCAGGACAGTCCTGGGACAAAGAGGAGAATAAGAGGAAACCTGCTATATCCAGTTCCTAACATCACAGTTAGCACCTCCAGCAACAGTAAGCCTTTTCAGGCTACTAAACTAGACAAGCAAATCAGGAGGGAAAAAAAGCTGTTCTGAATTGAACAACTGATTCTCTTTGTCTGTGACACAAATATGCTGACCATGCCCCATCTCTGGAATTTCTTTATCTCCTGGTGACCCACAGAGCTTCAGACAGAAGTATGTATGGGAAAGAGGTGGGAATAAGTGAGGAACTCTCAGGTAGGCCATAAGGCTGTAATCATGTCACCAATAACTCCCACTTTTGGCATAAGATAAGTATCACCAGCTTTATCTGGTAGAAAAGAGGAATCGGAGATATCCATCTCCCAGGCAGGTAGAGTGCTCCACCGTCAGATATAACTCTCTGGAACATGGCAAACTGGAGAAAAATACTACCAGAAATGGAAGTTGCCAACAGCATTCCAAGCACTTCACAGCAGACCCTTTACCTGAAGGTCCCTGAGGTATAGCCTCCCTTCTTCCCAGGAAGGCAACGGTAGGTCCCCACCACCTGGACTCGGTCACCAGGCTTCACTTTATCCACCAAGTCATCATCTAGAATGACATCCACGGAGCGGGGAAGCTGGCCAGCTGGGGCCTTCTCTGGCATCTCCTGGATGGTGATGGTCTGGTGGTCCTTATAGACAGAAAGGCCATATTCTGTCTCAAGGGGATTGTTCTCCTCATCCTAGAAAAAGGCACACAGAAAAGTAGAATTATCTCAGCCCTCTCTTAAAATGCCACACATATATGTCATGGGAAACAAATATAATTTAGAGATGACTTCATGATATTTTAGTATCCAGAAACAAAAAAGTCAAGTATCTTCTCCAGCTTTTTCCATCCATATCTCTGTTCTAGTAACAAACCATCTAATGGAAGGGGCAACCCATAATCTGAAGGAACCACGGCTGTATTAACACGTAAATGAAGATTCTTACTTCCCCTACTAAAGCTGAATATATGCTTATACTCTGAAGCAGTTTTTCCACTTCTAGGTAATACCCAACAAAAACATTCACCCAAAGCCATGCACTACAATGCTCACAGCAGCGCTGTTCCTAATAGACAAAAATCACAAAGTATTCAAATGCCATCAATAGTACAATGGTTAAATAAATGTGGTATAGTCATACAAATGAATATTATACAGCAGTAAAAATACATGAAACACACCTGTACACAACATGGATGAATCTCACAATGTTGAGCTAAAGAAGCCCAACACAAGAGTATTTAAATAAAATAGAAAAATAGGTAAAAATAATCTGTTCTGTTAGATGTCAGGATAGTGGTTACACTTGGGTAGCATGGGTCCTCAAGAGGGACTTCTGAGTGCTGATAAGATTCTGTTTCCTGGTTTGGGTGCTGGTTATACAGGTATATTCAGCTTGTGAAAATTCATCAAGGTATACACTTATGTGAGCTCTCCTATATGTATGTATATTAAACTTCAATGAAGACACTTCTAAGTTTTACTTCCTTGATATTTGAATTTTTCTAAAAACACAAGAGCTATCATATATTGAATGCTTGCTACATGCCAGGCACTGTGATATTATTTCAAGAAAGTATCTCACATAATTATCACAACACCTCTGTAAGGGAGATATTTTTCACACTTTATAAACAAGGAAACTGAGACTGGGAGAGGTTAAATAAGTTCCCCGAGGTCACAGAATAAGTAGCGGGGCCAGGATTTAATGCAGGTACAATGCTTAAGCACCATACTAGACCACCTCCGGGAGACCTGGTCCAACGTATTTCAGTTCTCAAGCAACGAAGCTTGGCCTAGTAGTCAGCAAAAATGTACTCAGTACTTCCTAAAGAAGAAATTCTAGAAAGTGGAGACTTTTATGAAGAGAAGAGGGTGACATGTAAAATACAACTGGCCTGAACTAAAGAGACACAGGTCCGTCCTTAGAGCCATCACTAATCAGGACCGTAAGCAAGTCATTTCAACTCTCCAAATCTAAGCATTTCACCTAGAGGTAATTAAACGATTCTAAAGTATGTTTCAGTTAAAATCCTAACCTACTCATTCTAGTGTTAAATGTTTACATATATGATCTCTCCACCAGTTAATAAGATTGGAGACAAGGACTGGTTCTTATTTATATCTGTGTCCTCCAAAGTGCCTAACAATGCTTTGGACACAACAGCTCTCAATAAACATTTGATAGTGGCAGGTATTTTTTTGATACAGTGAGTTCAGACATTGAGAAATCATTATTAATGATCTTTTGTCTCCTTAAGTAAGAAAGCTTTGCACTGTCCTCAATTCAACTCAATCTGAACTCATAAAGAAAGCCCTTTCCTACATCAGTCTCTTCCCAAACCCACAGTGAAATAGTTGCAAAGATTACATAGTAACATTATTGCATAAGTATTTTTCCATTTTACTTTTAAAAAGCAGATTACAAAACTTATAACTTTGCTAAAAGATCTAAAATTAGATGACTTTTTCCCTTCTTTTGACCTTCCATAATTTTCCAAATTTTCTAAAGTGAATATTTATTCTTTTTTAAAAAAACAAGAATTGTAGACTTTCCACATTAAACTCTGGCCAGCAATCAATCTTTCCTCTAGATTAATCCTTACTTTTCACCCAATCTACTTCTAGAAGAAAGATATTACACAATTACTTGCATTAAAACAGATATCTTTGAATCCAACCCCCAAGGGGGCCCAATCAATTCATACCCTCACCTTGGTGGGATAAACAGAGCTGGATGGAAAGGCCACCATTGTGGTAAGATCAGAATAACGTCGCTCTATGGTCTTCTTGGTGGCAGGACAGTAGTGGACACTGCGGACGACTTTGGGACGAACTAGAGAGCCTAGGAATTGAAAATGTGCATATAAAGTCATCCAACTAGGCAGTGATAGAGGTGTGATCTAAACCCATGCAAGTGTATCATGACTCTAAATATTGTGTTTTTCTGACTAGATTAAGCTAATTCAACACTACCTGTCATTTATTCATTTCTATGTTTAAATATAGAACATCACGACATCCACATAAAATTTTAGGTACCACTGATCCTATCTAAGAAATAGTAGGAGTTCAGGGTTGGGATGAGGGAACGGCCAGGAGCCAAGACTCCTCCAGCTCTCAGCAGAATTCATCATTCTGCTAGCACAAGTGATCACTCAAATTCCCCATCATCATTGTGTCATTCTGAGCTCCTCCAAGTTTTACCACATAATTTCAATGCTCCACCTCTCTCTGAAGCCACAAGCTACCCAGACCTACTTTGCCTCTCCTGCTTTCCCAGCCTCCCTTAGTCTACCCCATCTCCATTTCCTTAATGCCCCCATTCAACCCACTCACATTTAGTGACAATGCCCTCCACACAGACTACACAACTGAGGAAGCAGGAGGTAAGAGTCCGGGGGGAGACGTGCTTGGAGCCAAAGCTGCCCTCCAATCCTATGTAGAACTCCTCATACTGCTTGGCATAAGTAGCATCAATAGAGGCCACAAAATCCTTTAAGGCCCGCTGGAAGGCAACCAGCTCCTCAAAGGCATTGCTCAGTAGACTGCATATGAGTAAGAGAAAGAATAATTAAGCAGAGAGGACAGAACTCAAAAAAACTGACCTTCAAAACAGAAATAAACATTCTTAGATCATTAAGGACAAGAAGAGAAAATTCGGCTCCTACTTTTCTCCTGACATCCTACAAGCCTCAGTCAAATACATCAGAACTGAGAACCAACTTTAATCCAACTTATCAAAGACGTAAAAATGATATTCTGCTAAACACTGGAAGGAGGGGCACTTGAGAGGAAATGGCCACCACCCACTTTTGGAAGAAAAAAAAAAAAAAAACATAGGGGCAAATCAGGGCTTCTAGGCAATCAGGGCTTCTAGCTTAATCCCATTTCATCCAGGTCCTCTTCTGGGAAGCCCGTTCCAATCTGGGCAAGAGGGAGAGGAGCTGTTCTACCTCAGGGCCAGGATATCCCCTTGGAAACACTTGCCACTCACCGGTTAGCCCTCTTTTCATTTTTCCTGCGCAGATCATTCACATTGACAATCAGCCGGTATTGGTTGTCACTGATCAGCTCTCGAACTTTGCTCTGATAAATTCCCTGGTCCTCCTGCAAAACAGCCACCACATATCACAATAGCTACAAATTCAAAAATAAGATGTTTCAAAAACAGGTCTCACAGCAAGATAAATTAGTCAATCTCTGCGGGAGATCTGAATCCCAAGCATGCATTCACCAATTTTCCCTTTCATACACCAGCCTCAGACTCTAAACAGACTCCACGTGGAAAATATAAGAATTATGATTTCTTCAAGGTCCACGCTATTATTCCCATTATCATGAGCAGCTTTTCTGTATGCTGTCATTTCTCAGCCTTTAGTGGGAAATTAAAATGAGCTCATAAAAAGTCTAAAAGGACAATAAGTAAAAATCTTATTAAAATGTAAATTAAATGAAAAAGATAACAATGTAAAGACGTGGATATGTTCATTTGCTTGACTATAGTAATCATTTTACAGTGTATTTCAAAACATCATGTAGTACTCCTTGAATATATACAATAAAAATGTAAATTAAATGAACTCTTAAAATTCATATTAAAACGGCTACTTACAAATTATGAACAGAACTAAAATATCTTATTCCCTGATCATCTGTGTGATAAAAGGCTCTCATATTCGGTCCTAAAGGAGTAGGGAGCATTAGCTATCTGTTTACATCATACAACTTACGCACGCTTTATCAACGTCCTATGGCTTTAAATCTTGGGTTGCACATAAATCCCCCTTTACCTGCATACCAAACACATAAGTGCATCTCATTCGGTAAAGAATGCAGCCAAACTAGGCAGTCGTTTCCTCCCGGTAGGAAGTCCCTCTCTAAAATGAGCACCTACAACGCGTTCGGTCACTATGTCTCTACAGCAGTTCATCTCCCACACTCCCCCCAATTTAAGAGAGAGCCGAGCGTGATGGCGAAAAGGCCGAGACGGGCTTCGCATTCTGTTTGCACGTGTCGGAAACCTGTAACTTTCGTGCGCCCCGGCCATCGCTTGTACTAAGGAGAAAGTTACAGGATCAGGCTAGTGCACCTTAGGCACAGCACAAACTAGCGATTCACTCCGCTCCAGCGCCCGCCGGCTGCGCCGCAGCACAGTCTGGGACCAGGCGGGCCTCGCGCTTCCGGCCCTACCGTGCGCGGGCGGGGAGCGGAGTCCCGCGTGGCCTCCCTCTGCAGGTCCCCGGCCGCAGGGGCTGCAAGCGCCACAGCCTGCGACCCGCGTTCCCTCACCTCGTCATCCAAGAAGTCCAGGTAATCTCTCTGAGCCTCTCGCAGCTCCACATCGTCCAGCACCACAGTCCCTGCCATGCCGGCTGCCACTCAACTGACTCCACAGCAGCGCAGAGAGCCCTTGGATAACTCCGCCCCGGCGCGAAAACTTCCGAACTTTTCCCGCCACCAAAAGGACCTCAAGGAAGAGGCGGGGACTCTGAGAGCAGATGCACATTCTGATTGGCTGAGCCCTCTGACACCAGAATAGAGAGTGTCCAATCGAGAGCACCTTCTTCTTCGGGTCTTCCGCCTGCTGCCTCGCAGTGGCGGGAAATATGTCCTCTGGGGTCCTCTTTTTTCTCCCCTCCCTGTTCCGCCCTCACTGACGGGAAAGCTGACGAATGGGGCCGAAAGGAAACTCGCGGAGCCTAGTTATTAGGCATCCTTAGGGGTCGGAGAAGTGCTGCATTCTGGGAGTTGTAGTCTTTCCCTTTTTTCTGGCTGTGTTCCAGGGTTTTCTCATGCTGCGGTCTCCTGACCGGCGGCAGAGTGATTAAATTCAGCCCGGCGGTCCTTGAAAGTAGATTAAACGTCAGAGAATAGTTTACAACTCAGAGAGGTGAAAACATGTCGTTTTTAAAATATATCCAAATCAGAACTGCCCTCAAGTGGCATCCAGGAGAAAAAAGTGGATTTTGAGAATCTATGAGATGGAAAAATAGAATCATAACATCTTAAGGAAAAGTTATTTAGTTCGGGACTCATTTGCTAGCTGAATACTGTTGCCTGAAGTACCCCATAAAATCATGAGGCCGCGGAGGAGGGTGAAGTGAAAAAATTTTCGGTATGTACCCCGCCTCTCTAGATACTGCCTCATGTGTTATACAAAATTCTGGACATACTACACCATCTTACTTGCAAACGGGTAAATTAAAGGTTTCTCGCCTTGTGAAAAGATCACAGGATCCTTTTTAGTAACTTAGTTTACTGAAAGTAAAACACAAGGGAAAAAAGTGTTTTGTGCCACCGTTCGTTAAGTATATATCAGTACTTTATGATTTAGCAAATCTGAAATTATGATTAAAGGACCAATGTATTTTTTAGTCCTTCGTGGTTGGTTTTTTATTATATTTTTTAGGATTTTTTTTTGAGGTATAATTAAATACAGTAAAATGCACAGATCTTAAGTGTACAGCTCAGTGAATTTTTACCTATGTGTACATCCATGCAACCACTCTGCACAATAAAGAACATGCCCAGTGCCCCAGCATGTGTTTTTAATTTTACTGAATAGGAAACTAAAATACCAGATTACCCAATACAAAACATTTGGTAACTATATCTGAAATTTCAGCCAAGTAATTATTAGCTTATGTTTGAAGGTCTCCAGGGTTCACTGAGTGCTGATAAATATTCTACGCATAATTTGCCCAAACAAAATGTATGTCATCTATTTGTATGTGTATACGTATTTCTAGTTACCTTTATTCAACTCATAGCTATATATGTTTTGTGACATCCTAATGGGCAGATAAATCTATCTTTAGTCAAAGAAAAAAGGCTGTCACTTGACTGCTTGCTTTCATGTATATTAACAGGCAAAACAAAGTAAAAAAAAAAAGAAATTCTAGAATGAGAATCCTGTTTGCAATTATATAGTAAGAGGTAATTACTTATTAACTTAAGAATGTCTTTATCATTTGATCATAGCTCATTTTTTAAATATTTTGAACTTAATATTGATAATATTCTCTGCTCTGGAAATAACTTGAAATTAGCACTGAAAGCACCAAGAAGCTTAGTTCAAACTAGCAAAGAAATAGAATGATTTGTAGCAGAAAGTCCAAAGGAATGAGAGTCTGGAAACCACGATTTTATTTTAACATACTTTTTTTTCTGGGCTTCAGTTTCCTCATATAAAATGAGGAAATTGAATTAGAAAATCTCTAATAATCTATCCTACTCTAACATCCCATGAGTCTATGGTGAATTTGGAAAACTATGTGAAAACAATTCCATTTAATGAATTAATCATGCTGATGAGGAGAAAAGAAATAATCTCTTTCTCAGCAATCATAAATTCGTAGTTGAGACACTCTCCTATTAACAAAAGAAAAAAATACATCTTTATTTTTAATGCGTGCCGGACCCATCCTGCAGGACAAGTTTCAGTTTAAAAGCACTTCTCTCTCTCCAGGCTTGGAGCTCCATCTTAAATAGATCTTAGAAGTGACTGGACAAAGAAGAGAGAAGTTTCAGGCTTCCAAAGGTAGGAAACTGTAGGAAGATAAATTTATGAGAAAGTAAAGTTTGCTCCTAGTCCCTCCTAGCCCCGCTGATACAAGGCTCTGATTTGGTAGAAGCTCAGAGTTATGTCCAATAAAGATAAAATTAACATCTTTGTCTCTAGGAAGGAGCAGGGGGGGGTGGACGGTGAGGCGCAGAAAGATCCTCTGTTCTGTGAATCATCATCCTGCCATCAGGCCAGCATGGAGAGACAGAGAAAAGGGCAGACAGGCCTCCTGTGTTCTAACCTTCTTTAGTTCAACAATCCTCAGTATTTTAGAGATGAATATTTTGGTTTCCTTCAATGCCATGGTCCTTGATAGACTTGATTTGCCCTAATGTCATCATCTTCAGCCATGAAGGATAAGTGGACATTTAATTTGGTGTTTCTCTCTTCTGTCATTAGGGCATGAGATCTTTAAGCAGAGAAAGCATGTTTCCTTTGTTTTTCCCTACTCCTCCAAACTGCCCAGAGAGAACAATCAGGTTGTTGCTAAAGAAAAGTTAGGGGCATTTATACATATCTCATACAGAGTCCAGCTGAGCTTAGCCAATGGCCCCCCTCTACTTCCAACTCAAAATCAAGAAGCACGTATAGCCTAATGAAGGAGTGTATCTATGGTTTCCATATTTGCTCACATTCTTGCTTTCCTCAGTATCCATTTTCTTTCCACCTTAGGCCTCAATGGACCAAAGCTGATCTCCAAGGCTAAGCAAACGCTAGGGGCCTACCTGAAGAGCAGAAGTGTGCAGGAAGATGATGGAAGCATATAATACTTCCATTTTTCCATGTCCTCGGGGACCAAAAACTACCCAAAGGCACAATGCAAACCCACGGTAAGTAGTATTAATACTTACTAAATGATATATATATCTTTGTTCAAACCAACGAACATTATCTGTTACAAAACATTTCAAACAATACCCTGTGATTACTAACTTGTTTTAGGTACTCAGGAAAGTGCCATAATCTATTATCAGTCTTTTGACACTCCAAAGGCCACAAAAGCTTGGAAGTCAGAAAATCTACACCTCCAGGTGCCAGAGCAGTTTAAGGAGTAATCTGCAGGTGCGGGCTTGTCCTGGCTGAGCGGATCTGTTCTCATCTGTGGTGTGGATTAGCCAGAATCTTCTCCAGATGTTGTAGTCTAGGGTTTTGAGCACTGAGACAAGTTTTGTGGACTTGGTTACTCTTTCTGACTGTTCTACTTATTAGCTGTGTGACTATAGGCAAGTTACTTAACCAGTCTGTACTCAGTTTTCTCACGTTTCAAATTAGGTTAGAAGTAGTAGTAGCACAAAGAATGGTTTGAGTATTCGGTGAAGTATAACAGATGTAAAATGTTGAGAAAAGTTCCTGGCATGTAGTAAATAGTAAATAAACATTAACCATTGGTAGGGTGGTGATGGTGGTGGTGGTGGTGGTCATAATGGTGGTGGTGATATTGGTAGTTGGAGAGGGATCAAGGGATGGAGGAGAGAGAGGGGAGGAAGCACCCTCATGCATTCTGAAATAATTCAGACAACCACATTCAAGCCCTCTTCCCACTCCCACCAAAGTTACAATAGAACCAATCCAGACGCTTCATTGAGTGACACCTTGTTTACTGGAAATCCAGTTAGCTAAACACATTCATAGGGTATTGTTTGACTCTGATTCTGCCAGTGTTGAAAGCCATCAGACACACTTGCTCCATGCTTAAGGCACACTATGGAATACCAAATGGTGTCTGGAATCAGTGTGTTTTCTAAAAGAGTCTGATCTCCTTTCTTTTGTCTCCCCTCTGCCCCTAACTTTTGCTTCCTGGAGTCCTTCAGGTTAGATATGCTGAAAGAAAAAGAGCAGGAAAATCTAGGAGCCAGAGAGCATCAATGATCCCAATTTTCCTATTAAATTTGACAACACTGGGCCAACCCCCTGGCGCACTGGGGAGAGTGCTGCGCTGGGAGCGCAGCAACGCTCCCGCCGCGGGGTTCAGATCCTATATAGGAATGGCCGTTGCACTCACTGGCTGAGTACCGGTCACGAAAAAGACAAAAAAAAAAAAAAAAAAAATTTGACAACACAGTTAGCCTGCCAACAGTTTGTGATTCATTGTCATTTACTGAGATTGATTTTGGCAATCTGATTTCTTAGTCTCTGAGGAGTCATCCCCGTTCTTAATTGCACAAATCTTCACTGAGGATCTCTTTAAAGAGCTTTGCTTCAGTGCTCAGAGCCACAGATTTGCAGAAGGAAATTACGAAAAACTGACTGAATGTCTATATGAAGTTCTCCAATAATAACTCCATTCTGTAAATCTAGATTTGTTGTAAGAGTACATTTTTAAAAATATAGTCTTTTAATGTAACAAAATTATGAAGAGATTTAACCATGTCGATCAACCAACCAAATATTGGTTGAGCATCTATATACCTAATTCTGTCCTGGACCAGAGACTTTAGATCAGTGCTGCCCAATAGAAATATAATGCAAAACACATACATAATTTTAAGTTTTCTGATAGCCACATTAAAAATTAAAAAGAAACAGATGAAATTAATTTAGTAATATAGTCTATTTAACCCAATATATCCAAAATATTACCATTTCAATATGTACTCATTATCAAAAAAGCATTAATGAGATACTCTACTTTGTTTTATAGTCTTAAAAATCCAGTGTGTATTTTATACTCACTCACATCTCAATTCAGATTAGCCACTTTTCTAGTGCTTAGTCACCACATGTGGCTAGTGGCTACCATATCAGAGCAGCTTTAGAGTATACAACTCCGTCCCTTGAAATAGTGTATGCTTTAGATTGAAATAATAGCAACCATTTATTATATATTACATGCCAGACACTATACTAAGTACTATGTAATCTCCTTTATTTTTCATCACATTTTGTGAGATGGTTATTTTTAATCCTCATTTTACAGGTGAGGAGACTAAAGCTTAAATGATTCCAGAATTCCATACCAGTAAAGAGCAGTAGCAAGATTTGACCCAGGTCTATATGGCTACTATATCAAATAGCATTTAGGACAAATAAATATGTGAAGATTCAATTGCAAAATCTGACCCATAAGACTCAGTAGAATTAACTCAAATATTGAGGGAACAGATATTTTATATTTTAAAATATTTTAATTGAGTCCAAAAGCATGTGTTATAGGCATGATATAAAAGCATTATATGCATTAAAAATGGCATATATAAATTTGCACTGGAGTGATGAGGAAAGGCTAAAGAAAGGAGGTAGGAGGTGGTATTTGTTTTTGGTTTTTGTTTGTTTGTTTGCTAATTTCCTGAATGTTAAAGGTCCAAAAGGATTTATATCTCCAAGGGACTGGTTCCCTGGCTGAGAATCAAACTTCTGGTTGAAAAAAAACTCCTGATTGAAAAAAAAACCCTCCTAGGTGAAAGCACAGAATTTTAACCATTGGCCACAGGCTGAAAGGAGGCAGTATTTGATTTGAGGATCAAAAGGTAGGCAATATTGCCTCTAAGGAGATGCAGCAGCAATGACATTCTAAGCAAAGTGTAAAGGCAGCCTTGGTCAAGCCCTTGGGAGATACTAATCTGGCTAGAACAAAGAGTCCACAGGAGAGGCAAGAGCAAAGTAGGACCAGAAGCAATTGAGTGCATCAGGCCTGACTCTAGAGGACACCTACTAGCCCTGTAAGTAAACATTAGATTTAGTAGGCAAAGGGGAGCCATTGATGGCTTTTGAGCAAAGGAGAGACAGTATCAAAGTTGTGCTTTAGGAAGATTAATCTGACCAGGGCATTTATGAAATGGACAATTTTAATCAGATAGAAAAAAAAAAATTAGGCCAGGACAGGGTGTTCAAAGAAGGGTCAGAAAGGAAATAATGAGGGTGAGACATTTCAGAGGGAAAACTGACAGATCTAAAAGCTATTGAGATAGGAGTAAGAATGAGGGAGCGAGAGGGATAAAAATCATATTTGTGTAGCGTAAATTAGACACAGTGCCTCAAGGGTTTACAAAAAGCTTACAGATGTTAATGATCTCTATTTAGATCTTTATCTAGAATGAACAATTTTTTTGCAGTTAAGTCACAAAGGAAAAGAAATTTAAGAGACAACCAAGTCTTTCAAAATAGCAGTAGTCATGAGAGGAATACAACCCTGAGATTTAATTTCAAAACTTTGTCTAGGACAGTAAGGAAAAAACAGGGAAAGTATAGTTTGTTGAATTTTATTTTATTTTATTTTTGGACAGCTGGCCAGTATGGGGATCTGAACCATTTTGCTGAATTTTAAAACAAAATATGTATAAATGATACCTCAATAAAGCAAAGTATATATAAATTATGCCTCAATCAAGTTTATTCTAAAAATTTAAGCAAAGAAAATAAATCAAATTATAAAAGCATCATTAGTGCATCTGGTTAGAAGGGATGGGGGGAAGCCAGTGCTACTTGAAATAAGTTGAATATTAATTTTAATTGGATACATGCCATTTGCCTAAAAGCTACAGTTGCTGTCCATAGCATTCAGTCAGTTTGATAAAGCAGAAACCAGGCTTTGGGATGACTGAATGTCATTGCATTCTCTACTCACCAAACATTTGACAACATAGGAGCAGAATTTGAAAGATGCTTGTGAGGCACTGTGAGATACAAGCTGCAGAAATGGTTGTATTGAACTCATTTGCCCTTTAGAGAAATATAATAAAATCACGTCCCCTAGCCCCAACCCTAGCACATACCTGCAGTTTCCTTCCAGCATCTTACTACATTCTTCCAGCTCAACTGTGGGACTCTTTAAATAAAAAGAAATACCAGCCTTCATTATCCTTCTTCCAGCCCTCCAGTATTCTGTTGGTTTTAAAGAGTGTATAAAAACCTTTGGCACTTTAATTTTATATTGTGTATGCTACAAGGATCAAAGCAAAAACCTCTAAGACACTGAGAGATTTAATGTTTACCTCTTTTCCCCAGGCTTTCACAGGATTCTTTGATAAGCCTCCAAAATTTATCTCTGATCTGAAACCAAACCCAGATGGAAAATTTTCCTGGCCTGTTTCCACCTGGTTGGCCACCTGTTTCTCTCTATGCTGATACAGGAAGGGGGTATGAGAAAACTGAAGGTATTGGCTCAGAGCCTTATAGGTCTGGAGAAGGTGGCTTTGAAATTAATCATTCTTTATTCACTGTCATGTTTCAATGCCACCTTCATTACTTGGAAATGCAAAGGACTCCAACAATGTTTATTTAAAAAAATGAATGAATATCAAGATACATATTAGAATTTGAGAGCTTGAAGTCACCTTACAGGCCATTTAGTCTAAAGCCGCATTTTATAATTTAGACAACTGAAGTCAAGAAAAATCCAGTTATACTCTAAATCAGCATATTTAAGAGTTTTGGGGTTTTTTTGTTTGTTTTTTGTTTTTTGTTTTTTTTAAGGTAGAGAAATATCCAGGACAGAACAAGAACCTGAAAGATCCTTGAGCGAATTTGAGAAAATCAAACAGTTGGAATTGAAAAATATAGTTATTGAAAGAATAAAGTAATGGACTGGTGAAAAGCAGTATAGACACATTTGAAAATGGATAAACTAGGTCTACGGCCATACCACCCTGAACGCGCCCGATCTCGTCTGAAAATGGATAAACTAGATGAGGAGCTGAGGAAATTGCCCATAATGCAGCAGAGGGGGGGAGAGGAAAATACAATCTGAAAAATAATTTAATATTCCTTGCTTAGGATTTATATTTTATATTCCTATAAATGCAAAAAAAAAAAGTGAGCAAAGAAATTGGTGAACACAAAGGTAAATCTAAGAAAACTTTGACTCTAAAAATTAATATTAATAATAATGACTAACTATAAGGGGAGCAAAAACTAGATGGAGATAATTAGTATTGTCTAATGGTACTTTCTTCAGTGATGGAAATGTTCTATATCTGCTCTGTCCTATATGGTAGCCATTAGCCACGTGTGCCTACTGAGCATTTGAAACGTGGCTATAAAACAAAAGAAATACTTTTTAAATTTTATTGAACATTGATTAATTTAAATTTAAATAACCACATGTGGCTAGCATCTACCATTTTATACAGCACAGCTTTAAACAATAATAACATGGCAAATGGCCTAGAGCCAATCAAAGTTAAATATTCTAAGGTCTTTGTATTATTTAGGAAGAGAATGGAGATTTTGAAGGCAGTTATTCGTGCTAAAAATTTAAGGATAAGGACTAGAAAAATCAAAATAGAATATATCATTTCCAAAGTAGGGGAGAAAAGAGAAGAATGAAAACACTATCAAATACACAGAAAGTAGGAAATGAGGTGGAAAAAAGAAACCAAAGAAAGGCATGGTAAATAGAAAGCACAAGAAATGTGATAGAAATAAATAAGGAATAACTGGTTTATTCTTACAATGCAATACAAAAGTTTAAAGGAACTACCATATCAAGAGAACGTTGAGTGAAAAAATCAGGTAGCAAAAGATATGTACAGTCTTAAACCTTTTATACAAAGTTTCAAAATATGCAAGCTTACTCTTTATTCTTATTAACAAAAATTTAACAAAATATAACAACCTGCATGGGAGTGAATGACACAAACCCACTTCAGGATAGTGATGTCTTCTGGAGGAGGGGCAAAGTTGAATCTAAATATTTTTTTAAAAGAGTCATATTTGAAGCAAATATTACAAAATGCTAACACGTACAAAATCTGGATGGTGAGCATGGGTTTCAAACTATTTTTTGTTTGAAACTGGTAATAGTTTCAAGCTATTACCTTTCATAAATTAAAATTAAAATTCAGAAGAAATACATTGGACCAAACCATCCAAATACTTTCCTCTTTCCTCTGTGTTGGGCTATTTCTGTCTGACTGGTTTAGATCTTAAGAAGTGAACTTGATTTCTTGTTGCTTAGGAAACCTGCCCACAGAATAATAATCTAACATAAATAATGAGCCCTCATCAGTGCAGAGGACTAAGGGGCTGGGCATCCCAGTTCCAAGGGAAAGTTCTGTTTCCTTAGAACAAGGGTCAGCAACTTATTCAACCCTGTATTCTATTAGTGGGAATAGCAAGTGCCCTTGGGCACCATTGGATGGCAGTGGTGGAGGAAGAAAAAAGAGAGGGAAGAAAAGGAAACAAATAGAGAGGAGAGAGGAGGAGAGGAGAAAATTATGGTAGAGGGTTCCAATTGCTTTTGCTCACACGAGGCTGCCAGCAACATATTCCCATAGAAGAAAATGGGATGGAACAACCTTATCTTCTTGCTTTGACATTTTTCCTTGGGTGCTTCTTTTATTATATTGCAATTAGTGTTTATAAATCTGCCCCTCCCAGTGAACCATGTCTTATTCTGCTTCTTAGTCTGAGTGCTAGCACAGGCCTGGCATTGGGGAGACTTTCATGAATGTCTTGAATTAACACTGAATACACAACTTCAGGTCTTAATTAATTTCTTGCCCGCTCGTTCCCATTCATACAGTTTTACTTTGATCTGTAAGCCCTCCAGGCCTTTCCATTTTGCTGCTTCACATTCATAGGTCCCTCTTTCAGGCCCTCAAAATTTGAAACCTGCAAGCTTTTTCTATCTTTGTCTCTAAGCTAGGACACTCAAACCAGATTCTAGGTGGCCCACGGGAAAATGAGGGAGGCAGCCTGGGGACAGTGTCTGGTAACAGGAACCTTCTGGAGTCCCAAGAGTGGCACAGATTCCTGAGCCTGACTTTCTTTACTTTGTAAGAGCTGTGACAGGGTGGAAAGGATAGAGGAGAGGGCTGTGACATTTCCTGACCCCTAGTTTTCTTATCCTTTCCCCTGTTTTGTCCCAGGCCGAAGTGTGGGACCCTGCAAGCATTCTCTCACACCTGGCCATAGCCTTCCAAAGCCAGCGTTGGTCTTCATGATAACAGTCCTCTCTTTTCCAGAGAAATCAGCTGTGCTTACAGCTGTGGGTGGTACTGTCTTAACAGAGAAAGCAGTTTGGCCTAGCAAGATATTTCTGTCAACTGTGCTGCGGGAACCGGTTTGTTCTGTTCAGTTGCAGCTCAAGGGATTTTCCAAGAAAGATGTTGGGACAATCAGTCTGCTGGAGGGTGGCTGTCCCCACCTTGAGCCTGCTTCCTCACTGACCTTTCAGTAGGGAGCTCTTCAGGAGCCATATTGAATTGGAGCCAAGTAAGGAGGAAGGCTGACTGTCACTCAGATATTTACACAGTCTCTGTGTGCTGTGGTGAAGCAGACACATCTCTAGGCAGAGCCACCTGTGGCTAACTTAGAGGAAGCCTGCTGTCTGCTTCAAGAGAGGACAAGACCAACAGGTCCATGCTTATCTCTACCGGCCAACAGATTGGGGTGGCCGTGACTGGTCCAGGAAATTCCTCATGTGACAGCCAGTCTCACTGGGTCTTGGACAGGTCTGGAATCTCTGGGTGGATGAGAGCCAGGAGAACAACTCTGGTTCCATCTCTCCCTGCCACAGCCTCTAGTTTGAGCAAAGCAGTGGCAGAGCACAAGGGCCTAAGACGTTAGCAAGCCCAACCATCTTGGAGCCTCCATAGCATGATCTGTTGTTCCAGGAACATCCCTGATGGTCTCCAGCAGCTAACGGAGCAGCAAAAGTACCAGCCTCAGCAGATTCTGCAGCAGCAGGGGCTTCCCTGGGAGTCCTTTCCTCCATAACATTGCCCTTCACCTATTCAGAGGCCAGCCACTCTCTGAAATAGAGGTAGAAACAGCATGCAGGGCTTTTCATGTTAACCCTGGCCTAGATGTTGTCCACCCTGACCCTTCCATCATCCACTAGGCTTGTAAAGAAAAAAGAGGAATCCTCCAGTCTTCTGCACCATAGCCTCCTGGCTGCTCCAATCGGAACGTTACATAGCAGGAAGGGACTGTGAACTGCGAACTCTCACATGGCACAAAGGACTTTCCCAAACAATGTACTAAGAGACTTGACCAAACTTTTTTTGTTATTGAAACATAATGGATTATACATATTTGTGGGGTGCAGAGTTGAATATCAATACCTGTGTACAATATGTGGTGATTAAATCAGGATATTTAGTATATTCATTATTACACAATGTAATCATTCTGTGTGGCCCTTTACCAATTTCTCACTAACCCCCCCATTCCCTCTCCCTTTTCCACTTCTGGTAACCTTAGTTCTGTTCTCTCCTTTTGAAAGTTCAGAGTATTATTGTGGACTTGACCAAACTTTAGCCTGACTTCTGCCCGCAAAGGCTGTGCCCCTGTCTTAGTCCTTTCCTGCAGCTATAACAAAATACCTGAGACTGACTAATGTATAAAGAACAGAAATTTATTTCCTCATAGTTCTGGAGTCTGGGAAGTTCAAAATAAAGGCACTGACAAGTTTATGTCTGATGAGGGTCCCAGTCTCTACTTTCAAAATGGTGCCTTGAACACTGTGTCATATGGCAGAAGAGCAAAAGGGGGTGATTGCTAGTTCCCCCCAGCCCTTTTATGAGGTCACTAATCCCATTCCCTAGGTCTCCACCCTCATGACTTAATCACTTCCTAGAAGCCCACCTCTTAGTATTGTTAGATTAGCTGTTAAGTTGAAACTCATGAATCTTGGGAAATATTCAGACCATAGTGGTCTCTAAAGGTACCCACCCCCAGCCCCTGTGCTGAGTCGTTGCTCAAGAAAACACAGTGCTGCCAAAGTGCAAGATGTGCTTTGCAACCACATTGCCAAACCATTTTCAGTAAATTTCCATTCACCCCTCTGTAATTTTCCATTTCCCCCAACCCTTTTTGTCTTCTTTTCCACTTCGTCATAGCACCTTTCAGTAACCTCTCTGTTCTGCCTTTAAAAACCCATTACTTTTGTCTCAGTTGGCATTGAGCTCAGTTTTTATTGAAGTCTCTCTTTCCTACTGCAATAATCTGAATAAAATCTCTCTTGTTACCTTTAACAAGTGACTGTGATACTGGAGGAGAAGGTCTGGGGAGGTCCAATGGCTGGCCTTGACCCACCCCATCCTCTACTAGGTTCTTGACTCCACCACAGGAAAGAATTCAAGAGCAGGGTCACGGTAGAAAGTGAAAACAAGTGTAATGTAAAAAATAAGAAATATAGACTTCACAAGGAAATTGTGGGCTGGATCCAGAGAGTGAGTGGCAGCCACAGCAAGTTTAATACAAAAGTAAGAAATACATACTTCACAGACAAAGTGTAGGCTGGCTTGAGAGAGTGAGCAGCAGCCCACTAAAAGTAGGTTTAACACAAAAAGGTAATGTATACACAACTCATGGGCAAAGCATGGGCTTGCTCCAGACAAAATGAGCAACAGTCCCACCTTCTTCCTGGAGTCTACTTTTATAGTTTGGCTATCTATACATATTCATGTAATCTAGTGAATATTCAACTAAGGGGGTGGTTCCCAGTTATGTAACAGATTATGTAGCATAGTCTTGCACATGCTTGGTTGGTCTCTTTGGAGCCTGCTCATTGGTCAAATTTCACCGAACACTTAAAATATGCTAGGTGCTCTCTAGCGCCTCCAGTGGAACATCATTTATAGAATAAACTCCTTTCTACTGAGCATGCTCAGTCACTAGAATTACGTAAGTCTGCTTCCTACAGTCTCAATCTCCACATGTTGGTGCCGAAAATAGGTGCAACAAGCAACAGTGGCTCTGGACTCAGAGGAGGGGCTTGAGTCCAAAAGGAGAGGTTTAAGACCCAGGGGAGTGGCCTGAAACCCAACCCCAGGGGAACTGAGTACCTCCTGTCTCAATTGGTACTGTTTCTCTTTGACAGGACCAATGTGGGATTTTCACATATGGCCTCAACCTTCATGCCCCCAGGCCAGGAGCCCCCAGGCACTGCAGCAGAATCACTCTGGGATCCACTCGGCCCCAGCAGAGACCTTACACTGGCTTGCCACTATGGAGGAGCCAACCATGAAAAGGCACCTGAAGACAATTCACCACAACACTTCAGTCTATGAGGATGTAGCCAAGTTTAAGGCCCTCAAGGTGGCCTACAAGAAGGCCCACAGAGGCCCACAGAGCCATCTTGCACTCTGGGGCAGCTCCTCAGGACTCCCATTCCATAAAGAGATGGGTGCTCCAGACCAAGGGCAGCATCAGCTCACACAACCTCAGAGAGCAAACCCAGCCATGGGTTCTCAACCTCCACAACCAGCAAAGGAAAAAAGGCAGTGAGCAGGAAGATGGGCCAGAAGGACATTCTTCCCAGCAGCATGCACCAGAACCAGAAATGGAGATGGAGGCTGAGCATCTGTTTAAGCTAGAAGGGGAAGTGCTAGAGCTGCCCAGTGACCTCAGTCCTGAAAGTCAGGCTGGTACCCATATCAGCAGAACAACTGAGACTGAGATTAGCCAGGATGCCCAAGGAACTGGGGCAGGTAAGTGGCCAAATGTGTTCATCCAAAGCCCTAACACTATGGGATTGGGTGAAGTAGGAAGTCACACGTGTAAAACCAAGGTAGTGGACCGCCATCAAAGGAGCCTAAAGCTCTGGAAAGCTTGAGAAAGCATGTGTTTACTACAGGTGTTGGAGTCAGCATACGAAAGTTGGGAGGGGCAGTTGGAGACCATCTCCAGCCCTTGAATTTTACAAATGAGGAAACTAAGACGGAGGAAAATAATACACAAAAGGCAAGAACCCAAGTCCAGTGATCTTTCCACTAACTTACAAGTAACCCTTGCCTTAAATGTAGTTTATACCTGGTCATGGTGGTAATCTTTTCCAGCCTTAAAACTGGGGCCTGGAAAGAATGGAATGAGGAGAAGGCAAGAATTTCTCTTTCTTCTAACAGAAGCCCAGAGGAGGCCAGAATTTCTAGACAGAAACCAGCCTGAGAGAGAGAGAGAGAGACCCAGTCTACAGTGCCCTCGGAGCAAAAGTGGGCTGAGCGTGCCAGCTCCAGCCCAGAGCTCAGACCTTCAGGGGCCACCAGACAGCCACTGCCAGTATTGCTGCTGAAATGGCAGAGAACCAGCACCTGCCCAGTGAACTGGCACAGGAATCAGCTGCTGCACCACCTAAACCAGCACAATGACGATATAGCAGCCCTCATCCAAGTGGCATGAAACAGTTACACCCAATGCCAAGAGGTGGTGGCCATTCCTCAGAACATTGCTGGTGATGTCCATGAGAGGGTGCCCCTCCAGGGTCATCTCTACATCACTTGAGCCAGGAATGAGACCTACAGCTATGGTCATATGCAACTATCCCATGACTTTGAGGAAATTTCACCACTGAGACTTGGATTCTTGCTTCTCTTCTCCCCTTGTTTTTCTTTTAGGAGAAATTTGAAAATTTAATGGAGGAAATGGGTAGAAAACAAGGTAAACAAAAGGCAAGGGAACTTAGGATTTTTTTTTTTTTTTTTTTTTTTTGGTGGCTGGCCAGTATAGGGATCCAAACCTGTGACCTTAATGTTATAAGGCTGTATTCTTACCACCTGAGTTAACTGGCCAGCCCTGGAATTTTGGATTTTAAGAAAAACATCCTTATATGAAAGCAGCTAATATTTTGGGGTTTGTTCTTGTGTTTCATTTGCATCAGCCTTGAAGTATAGGATGGATAGGACTCTGGATCAGTGCTTCTAATGATTGTGACCAGGCCTCAGCCAAGAGAGGCCATAGTGGAAAGGCCTAGGTCTGTCTTTTTGTTATCCTTCAGTCCCTTCTGTTATTATTTATGTATTCAATAAATATCTGTGGGTCTACTTTATGTCCAGGCATTATATTAAGTACAGCATATTCATTAGTGATAAAAATGCACATCATCTTTGAAAAATGATATACTGGTTCCTCAAAAAATTCTATTTTTGGGGGGGCCGACCCCATGGCTCACTCGAGAGAGTGTGGTGCTGGGAGCGCAGCGGCACTCCCGCCGCGGGTTTGGATCCTATATAGGGATGGCCGGTGCGCCAAGCCAAGGGTTGCGATCCCCTTACCGGTCACAAAAAAAAAAAAGATTCTGTTTTTTTAAAATTCCACTTCTGGACATATATGCAAAAAAATTGAAAACAGGATGTCAAAGAGATATAGGCACACCTGTGTTCACAGCAGCACTACTCACAACAGGCAAGAAGTGAAAGCAACCCAGATGTCCATTAATGGATTAATGGATAAACGGGATGCAGTACTTACATGCAATGGAATACTACACAGCCTTAAAAAGGAAGGAAATCCTGTCACATGATACGACATAGATGAACCTTGAGGACATTATACTAAGTGAAATAAGCCAATCACAAAAGGACAAATACTGTATGATTCCACTAATATGAGGTATCCAAAGTAATCAAATTCATGTGTGTTTGTGTGTGTGTGTGTAAAGTAGAATAGTGGTTACCAGGGGGTGGGAAAAGGGGGCAAAGCCGAATTATTGTTTAACAGTGCCATGGGCTGAATATTTGTGTCCACCCAAAATCGATGTGTTGAAATCTAACTGCCAATGTGATGGTATTAACAGTTGGGGCCTTTGGGAGGTGATTAGGTCATGAGAGCAGAGCCCTCATGAATGGCATTAGTTCCCTTATAAAAGAAATCCCAGAGAGCTGTGTTGCCCCTTCTGTCATGTGAGGACATGATAGAGTGAGAAGGTACCATCTGTGAGGAATGGGCCTTTACCAGACACTGAATCTGCTGGCACCATGATCTTGGACTTCCCAGCATCCAGAACTATGAGACATTAACGTTTGTTGTTGATAAGCCACCCAGTTTATGGTATTCCATTAGAGCAGCCCAAAAAGACTAAGACAAACGGGTATAGGTTCAAATTTACAAGATGAAAAAGTTCTAGAGATCTTCATAGCAATGTAAATATATTTAACACTACTGAACTGTACACTTAAAAATAGTTCCGATGGGAAATTTCATGACTTTTTTAAACCACAATAAAAAAAATGCATATCATCCTTGCCTTCATGGACCTTATACTTTTTTTTTTTTTCTAAAAGATGACCGGTAAGGGGATCTTAACCCTTGACTTGGTGTTGTCAGCACCACGCTCAGCCAGTGAGCGAACCGGCCATCCGTATATGGGATCCGAACCCAGGGCCTTGGTGTTATCAGCACCGCACTTTCCCGAGTGAGCCACGGGCCAGCCCATGGACCTTATACTTTAAATGACCTTATAATCTTTAAGTAAACATGCAAATAAATGATTGTCACTATCAAGAAAATGAACAGGAAGAATAATCAGGTGAGGGTAGGAATCAGACCTACTTGATGTAATCCAAGAAGGTCTTTGCTTACTATGGCTAGTACATAGGAGGCACATTAAATGTTCGGTGAATGATCTCAAGAGTATATGCATTGCCCAGGAAAAAGAGGTTGGGAGATGACTTCATGCCTTGAAGGATTCCTGGGCAGCTTCAACATACCTATATTCTATCCCAGTTGTTAAGCGCTTTATCTCAGCTTGGGAAGATAAAATCATTGACTGTCAGAGCTGGAAGGGACTTTGGAGCTCAAGAGAAGCAGGAAGAGTAGTAGCTTGGGAAGCAGGGTGGAGTAGGAGATGTGACAACAGAAGCAGATATCAGAGAGGAGAGAAGATGCTTTGTAGCTGGACTTGAAGACAGAGAAATGGGCCATGTGGCAATGAATGAAGGTAGTATCCAGCAGCTGGAAAAGGCATGGAACAGATTATCTCCCCCAGAGCCTTCGAAAGGAACATGGCCATGTTGTGATAGTTAATTTCATGAAATTAATTGACTGGGCCCAGGGTGCACAGATGTTTAGTTAAACATTATTTCTGGGTATGTCTGTGAGGATGCTATTGTTTAAACGTTTATGTCCCCCCAAAATTCATATGTTGAAATCCTAACCCCCAACATGATAGCATTAGGTAGAGCCTTTAGGGAGGTAATAAGTCATGAAGGTGGAGCCCTCATGAATGAGACTAGTGCCCTTAACAAGAAAGCCCCAGAGAACTGCCTTGTCCCTTCCACCATGTGAGGACAAAGCTAAAAGGCACTGTGTGTGAGGAAGTGGGCCCTCATCAGACACCACTGGTGCCTTGTTCTTGGACTTTCCAGCCTCCAGAAATGTAAGAAATAAATTTCTATTATTTATTAGTTACCCAATCCAAGAGGTATTTTATTATAGCAGCCTGAACAGACTAAGACAGAGGGTATTTCTGGATGGGATTAATATTTGAATCGATAGACTGAATAAATCAGGTTGCCCTCCTCAATGTGGGTGGGCCTCATCCAATCCATTGAAATCCTGAATAAAATAAAAAGCTGAGTAAGAAAGAATTCTTCCTCTCTGGCTGTATCTTTGAGCTGGGATATTGGTCTTCTCCTGCCTTTGGACTTGGACTTGGACTTGGTCTGGAACTATACTATTGGTTCTCCTGGGTCTGGACTTCTCAGCCTCCATAACTGCATGAGCCAATTCTTCTCTTTTTCTCTCTCACTCTCTCTCTCTCTTTTTACACACACACACGTGCATGCGCGCACATACACACACACCCACCCACACACACACCCTATTACTTCTGTTTCTCTGGAGAACCCTGACCAAGGTACCTGCCAGCACCTTGATTTTGGACTTCTGACCTCCACAACTGCAAGATAATAAATGTTTTGTTTTAAACCACTGTATTTGTGGCAATTTGTTACAACAGCAATAGAAAACTAATATAGATAATTATTATATATACACAGAGTTGGTGCAGAAAAGGGCAGGCATGTATGTACAAGTGTAAATATAGATGTATATGAAAATCCATATACTTTTATGGGTGATAAAAGCAGTGCTCAGAAAATGTAAAGTAGTACCAACAGACCTGCCACTATAACTATTGGGGCTATAAACAATCACAGACCTGTAACCAGTTTCTTATAGGTCCCCTGATGGTGCACACAATTTATTCTCCTTCTATGGGTGAGCAGCTTGCCAGCCCTCTCCAGGCACTTTATAAAAGATACAACACCCTTGGAGTGTTATAAAAGTTAAAGGCAGGAAAGGAGAGGTGAAGGTTAACATGGAAAGAAGAAAGAGGGCCTGAAAGAGAAATTCAAGTGAAAAAGCAGGAAGGCCCATCAGTAGAGTGAGTTGAGTGGATCTGGAATGCCAGGTACTGACAGATGGCTTGGTGTACCTGGAACCCCAGCTTCCCTTGTGCATCACTTTTGCATGCTACTCAGCAGGCTGGTTCTGCTCCATGCCACAGCAAGGGTGGAGGTCCTCATCCTAGTCCAGGCAGAAGACCTCACCTCAATCGATACACAGATTACGGAGCAAGCCGCAGCCAGTGACCACCTCACAGATGGGCTCTGCTTGATACAGGGCCGTACCCTGGAGACACTACTATCAGCATTTCAGCTGTCTGAAGGCTTGGTGAACTATGTCCCAAATAGCCAAGAGCACTCATTAAAACACAGGTCCTATGGCTGACAGGTCGGAGGTACAGGGCTATCAGACATTGACAGAAGGGGTAGGCTCCATCACCGACAAGGATAGGCCCTATGGAGTACCCCCATATTTCTTTTCAGACAGAGGGGAAGAGAGTCCCTGTATCTCTCCTATGGCAAAGCCAACTTGTCTCCAACATGTATGAATTATGGCTGAATCTTGGGGCAGCTGACAAATACTTGGCTGAAACAAAAGGCAGGACCAGCTACAGCTTGAAGAATGATCAAAAAGTACTGATGTACTTTTCCTGCCTTTGGGGCAGGACACCTCAATATGTGTGCCTCCACTAGCCTAGTACACATTGGGAAGCCATATTTGGTCTGGAACCTTCTCCAGGTTTTCGAGGAGGTGCTGAAAAATAACACAGATGGTATCCTCATGGAAGGCATGCTTCATGGTAAATCTGCCCACCCAAAAGAGCTTGGCCGAAAGGCACAGAAGCACTAGGGAGGGCAAAGGTTACTTTCTGAGGCACAGAAAGAGACAATTTCATGTGGGTGGCTCCCCTTTGAAGATTAAGGGCCCACTTTTCACAGATATAATAAAATGTCTCCTAAGATATCCAGGAGGCTTGCCTCCAACTGTTGGGGACAAGTCTGCCCACTTGGAGGTCCTGCCAAGGGTGAGATGTGTGGAAAGAGCCCTAGTCTTGTGGGCTCTCCTTCCAAGAGAGCAGGCATCCATGGCTCTATGAGCAGAGAGCAGATGTCCCGCTTGCATCCTCCAGGTATGGAGGATGGCTTGACTCAGGATGACCTGCGAGGTCTGGGCCAGGGCAGCCACCTTGTCAGCCTCCTCATTCTCAGCCTCAAGCACAGCAGCAGTGGCTCCCATTTGCAGGACAGCTTGTGCAAGAAGTTGCAGCCCCTCCTGAGCTTGATCCATGGAGTACACTTTGGGGGTTGTGGGTGCCATTGAGCTAAGTAGGGTAGAATGAAGGTCAATGAAATTCTCCTCCAGGTAAATGTGGATACCAGGAAGCTCAGGGTTGAGTTAGCTGATGAATATCAGACCTTCCATTATGAACTGGCTGTGGATATGAATGTAATTATATCTGTGTAACCAACCACACATCAGCATCTTCTGTCCATTTCTTACAGATTCAGTCAGCAATACAAGAGCCAGGATAAAACAGCTCAGAGCAAGTAAGACTAGATTATTTTAGTGTAGATATCAGTTCACATTCTTTTCTTCACAGACTTCCTCTCCTTAATGACTCCTTCTAAAGGTCTTTTCATTTCTCCTGGCCTTCTGACTCTCTTCAACAAGAAAACACATTGGGAAAATTCTATAGGAAGTCCCCTCCCACACACTGAAATCAAGGAGTGCCCTAAAAAACCAAACTACTTACAGTCCATTTTACTTGCCCTTATCATCTTGTGCTCCCACAAGAAGGCACATGAAGAGATGGTTAGTGAGTATTTGTTTTTGTTTTTGACAAAAAGACAAGATCCTCCTCAATTTCGGTCTCCTGGCTTTTAGTTAAAAATTTCACTCTGGGGCTGGCCCATAGCTCACTTGGGAGAGTGTAGTGCTGATAACACCAAGGCCACAGGTTTGGATCCCTATATAGGGATGGCCGGTTAGCTCACTTGGGAGAGCATGGTGCTGACACCACTAAGTCAAGGGTTAAGATCCCCTTACTGGTCATCTTTTAAATTAAAAAAAAAATTTTTTTTTCACTCTGGATTTTAACTTCTTTATTATGAATAAGTACTTACTCCACAGGAGTGCAAAAAAAGGACAGATCAATTATTCCTTAAAGTTTTCAGAATGAAAACCACAAGGAAGAGTAGACTTTAACATTAGCACTGTGTATTTCTAGATTTGAGAGCTCCAGCACTGTCAAGTCACTTGCAATGCCTTGAGCTGCCTAATGTTAGTACTGAAGAGACTGCACAGGTCTTCTCAACATACCACTGCAAAACTCTTTCCTCCATTCTGTAATGCTTTTCCTGCTGTTTCTTTCCTAATGAAGATCAACTTCCATAATATCATGATGTGTCCTTCGAACTGCTCTTTCTCTAAGAGCTGGTATCCATCCTAGGCAGGATTAGGAGTCAGAAGATGCATTCATATACTAGCTCCACAGGCTGTGTGACCTTAGGAAACTTACCTTCCCACTCTGTGTCTCAAGTGTTATCCTTGAAAAGCAAGTAGGTTAGACTCACCTACCTAACCCTAACTAAGGTCCTTTACTGTTCTAACATCCTCAGGTTGATTTAAAAGGCCAGACTTCACAGAATGTCAGCTAAGATGGCTGTAACTCAGCATCTTAGAGATTGTTTTTAAGGTAGTATAATAAATACAATGTGGTAAATGTTATAAACTTATCAATATATTCCACAAATATTTATTGAACCCTTTATAATGTGCTAGGAATTATGATAGGCACAGGGGATAAAGTGAGATAGCCATTACAGATACCAAATTTCATGTTGGCTATTGGATCAGCAGTTTGGAGAAATGATATACAGTACTTAGTCATTCCTTTCTAGGAATTTATTTATAACTGGAAAGTCTGTGCTTGCTGCTGGAGGCAGATTCTTGACTTGGGCAGGATTGTATATTCTGACACTTAGGACTTTAATGATTTAGATGAATCCTTTCATGTAGTAATTGAACATATTTCTTAACTATCTATGTGGGAAAGAGTTTGTTTGTCACTGCCACAACCTTGGGGCTTACTGTAATAGTATGCTCCCTGTCTACCTGTCTAGAAAATTACTCTATTACTAGACTTTCTGGCATCCTCCACTTGCAAATGACAACTTAGCCAACCACCACTGATCAAGAGAAAATGTGAGTTTCTGTTCTGCTTTCTTTGCCTTATGATTTCCTTTGATGTGAATAAGACATCTTCATGATCAGTCTTTAATATACCTCCTCCTAATCATGTTCACAACTCTGGGCCAATTAGTTAGCTTGCTTCCTCCTTAGTTATTATTAACTCAAGTTTCCATCTTAGAGGTCAGGTCTTTTCACAAAGCCACTTCTAGACCAGTCTCACTGCACCCCATGACTAGAGGTGAAGGTGAGGAGGAGTTCCCCACTGATTTTGTACCCATCCCATTGCCTACCTATGTGCAAGTTCTGCTGCTGCTAATAAGATGCCTTCTATCTCTTAATTGGTTGGTGAAAAGAGGATGAAAAATGAGGGCTCCCAGCCCCCATTCTCCCCCCCCACACACACACACCTTTAAAAAAATAATAATAATAAGGAAGAGAAGTGAATGAAGACAGTTTGAGAACCTCATTTTTCCCGTTGAGGTTTGAAACTTCTCTCACTAAAACTGGTCCCCAAATCACCTTTACTAACTGCTCTAATCTCTCCATTCTGTCAAAGGTTTGCTCTCCCCCGCTCCACGTTACCCACTAACGGTGGTTTCTAAAGTGTTTAAGGGCCGAGCCCGTGGCGCACTCGGGAGAGTGCAGCGCTGGGAGCGCGGCGACGCTCCCGCCGCAGGTTCGGATCCTATATGGGAATGGCCGGTGCACTCACTGGTTGAGTGCCGGTCACGAAAAAGACAAAAGTAAAAATAAAATAAAAAGGTTCGGATCCTATATGGGAATGGCCGGTGCACTCACTGGTTGAGTGCCGGTCACGAAAAAGACAAAAGTAAAAATAAAATAAAATAAAATAAAAAATAAAAAAAAATAAAATGTTTAATTAAACTTGATAACCTTGGTTTGTCAAAGACTGCAGTGCACCTGTCAGGGCCCAGATGAACCGAGGATTGACCCCAACTCTCTCGCTTTCGTGACCCCATGGTTCACCGCGGGGAAGTGTTTCTGTTCACAGGACTTGAGCTGCGGGTTCAGGGCCGAGGCAGGTGGCCGCCCCCAGCCTCCCGAGGCCACCGTGAGCCGGACGTCTGCGAGGTGTCCACCCCCATCCCGCGCAATCCCGCATGCCTGACCGCCCTGCAGCCTCACGGACTGACGGACAGACGGACAGACGGACAGACGGACAGACGGACAGACGGACAGACGGACAGACGGACTGACAGCACGGCGCCGCGGAGGTGGAGCGGGAGCGCCTGCGCGTTCCACCGCTGGCGCCGCCCCGCGGGGGCTGCTCTGCCCTCCGCTTGCCTTCCTTCTGCTCTCCTCTCTCCGCCTCGCTCTTTTCCCCCTCTCCCTCCCCCTCACTTTCTCCAGGTCTCCTTTACTTGCTTTTTTAAAGTAACTTTTTAAAAAGAAAAAAAAAAATGATTTCCAGCTTACGAAAGTTTCAAGAGTCCGAGGAACTGTCGTCTGTCTGCCCTTTACCCAGATTCGCCAGTTGTTTCCTTTCGCCACATATTCGGGGGCTTCAGGAAGGTCCCTCTCTCACCCCCAGGACACCCAAAGGATCTCTCCCACCACCCATTGACGGGCCTGCACTTCGAGGAATGAAAAATTGACAGAATTATTAAACTGCAAGTGTTCTCCGGAGGTAACACGTGACTGCGGACTGCCAATTTTAGACCTTAGATACCTGAGCTACTGACTTTGCTGTTATTAACACTTGAAATGAATGAGTTTATTAAACTTATTCTCAGCGGACCCACCTGAAAGCATATCCTTGCGACAAAGGAGAGTTGATCTGCAGAGATACATCCAGCGTGGTGGGTGTCACCTGGCAGGGTTTCTGCAGTTTGGGAACTTGGCTCTCACCAAGGGAAAGCTAGTATCAAAAAGGGTAAATGGAAGAGAAGAGAGAAAGAAAAAAAAGCACACAATTTAATACAAAACAAAACAAACTACGGGTTCTGACCTTCCACTTCCTCTCTTTGGTGTAAAGATTTTCCTGAGTGATTACAAAACAAAAGTCACAGACTCTACAGTCCTTGGTGTGAGAAGCTGGCTGCTAGAGGACTTTGACAGAAAACCTGTAACAAGATTTCTCTGGCTTTATCAGCAGAGTTCTAGTTCTGTTTTTTCCACAGCAACTGTGTGGCCTCCAGAGTCCTTTCCCCCTCTCTAAGGAAAGGTGTGGACTGGGAGTCCATTTGTACCTGCAACATCAAACACCCAGAGGTCAAGCTCATGGCCTGTCGGCTGAATCCTGCAAGCAGACCTGTTTTGTTTTAATTTTTAAAAATTAGTTGCTAACATTAGAATATTACAAGATTTATTATAAAAATCTGTATTTCCAACTTTTTGAAAAAATAATTCATACTTTCTGTCAACACTGGGCCTATAGTTCCCATGTATCATCAAAAGACAGTTACTGGATACACAGATACCAAGCACCGCAAAAGGCAGACCCTCATCTTCTCCACTTAGCCCCTTACCTCATAGGTACCTCGAGGGGCCATGATCTGCCTCTCCGAAGCATGAGAAAATGTTTTGGGAAGCCACATTGAAGCCCTTAATTGATATAAAACCTATGGGAACTGATTGACCAGAAAAGGAAATGAGTTTGGCCATAGAAATTAAACAAGTAAATGCTTTCATCAACACATGTAAAAAGGAGTTGATAAAAGAATATCGAAAGACCTGTGAAAGGATATGATCATGATTAAATTGGGATTCTCTGCTGCTTTCCTTCCCTCTTCTCTAGTCCCGTAACTCTTAATAGTTTTTTGAAAATAATAACAGCTACATTTATTGAACACAACCCTATGAGGTAAGTACTTTTATCATCCTCATTTAATGGATGAGGAAGCTGAAGCTGAAAGAGGTTAAGTTTCTTTCACAGGCCACAAGGCTAGTGAGCTGGTGGAACAGGGATTTAAACCCAGGCAGTCTTGTTCCAAAGTGGCTGTCTATGCCTTTCCTTTCCAACTAGATTGTGAAAGCCTTCAGGTCAGAGGTGAATCTGCCTTTTTGTATTTCTCCAGATAGATACAAATGCTCAAAAACTATTGACTGATTGAAAGAATGAAAGAATGAATGAATACTGGTGGAGACAAAGGTAGAGTTATCTTCCAGAATATGTAAAGCTGCTCTGTTTCAGTGCTTTTCTAGTTAAGAATGATTACCTGGTAAATACACTTGTTTCCAGTCCCAATTTCAATGGCACCTCCTCTGTGAATTCTTTTCTGATTCACTCAAATATTAAGTGGTTCTTTGCATTACACCTAGCTCATACTGCAATTATTAAATTTTTATACTGTACTGTAATTTTATATGCCTGTCTCCTACTCTAGGCTCTATGAGGACAGGGTCTCTCTCAGCTACTGCCTAGTACTTAATGTGCACACAAAGTCTGTAAATCAATGAATGGCCTGATCACATCACATATTAACAAATAATACCCTTCTATCCTTTCACTACTCAGCACATGTTTTTTGTATGGTTTGAAGTAAAATTTGGGAAGCCTACTTGGAAGTAATGATGGATCACCTCCATTTTATATTTGTTGACTCTGAATCCATAAATTCAGAGAGAAAAGAAAGGAAAAATAGGGAGAAAATGTAAGACCAGGGAACCTTCAAAGTGGGTTATGCCACAACTTCTACAGATAGCCTGTTTATTCATTCAACAACAATTAAGCACCTACTATGTGCCAGTGCTATATTTGGCAGTGGGGTATAGCAGAAAATGAAACAGTAAAGATTTCTTTTCTCATTAAATTTATATTCTAGTTGGGGGAGAGAAATAGTAAACAAATAAACAAATATATATATATATATTTTTTTTTTTTTTTTTCCTAAATAAATTATGTGGAAGAAATAAAGCAGCAAACTAGGGTAAAGGCAATACTCCAGGATAGATGACCAGGGAAGCCTTCCCTGTAGAGGTGACCTTTAAGCTGAAACCTGAATAGTGAGATGGAGCTGGACTATAAGTACCAGAGAAAAGTGTTCTATGCAGAGAGAACAGCAAATGCAAAAACACTTATGCCTCTTTGTACCACTGGCCACAGGGATGAATATTTGAATGTCCTCTAAGAGTTAGGTGGCATTTAGTTATGCTGTTTTTTCATGTATAAGTGGTATATCCCTGATGTTCAAGGCCATTTATAATGTGGCTCTGCATGCTACCTAACTGACCTGCTTACCCCATCTATAATTTAGCAGTCTTTCCCTTTAATAGTCAGTGCTCTCCCTTGCATCCAATATTTATTCATGCCTCAGATTTTCTTTTTGCTCTTCTCTCACCTGAAATATTTCCCCCCTCTTTTGTCCTTCAAGACTTACAGCTCTCTCATCCCCATTAAAAATGATCCTTCAGTTTGAGGTGTGAGTATCTTGATTACAGTAGTGGATAGGTAATACTATATAGGTGATAAAATTGTATAGAACTTAATATACACATGCACACGAGTACAAGTAAAACTGGGAAAATCTGAATAAGATCCATGGGTTGTAGTATCAATATCAATATCCTGATTGTACTATTATACTATAGTTTTACAAAATATAACCACTGGAGGGGACGAGGTAAAGTGTACAGGGGATCTCTCTGTGTTATTTCTTAAAACTGCTTGTAGGGTGAGCCACTTAGCTCACTCGGTAGAGTGTGGTGCTGATAACACCAAGGTCAAGGGTTCAGATTCACATACCAGCCAGCCACCAGGAAAAAAAAAAGTGAATAACCAAAAAATTATATTTTTATGGAAACAGTGAAATTTAATATTCTTTATTATCTTTCAAAAAATATATTTTTCAACTTGTTATGAATCCACCTGTCTATGCACTTCCAACTTGTTCATTATAATGAACAAAATGCATTGTCTACATAAAAATATACCAGTCTTTTATCTTATCAAAAAGAGAGGTGAGGTTCACGTGGAATAATCTCTTCTCAAAGAAAGCTCGCTGGTGCTTAGCAATCACCTCCCCTTTTTTATGTTCATGGATTGCCCTTCAAGAACTTTGCCCGGGGTCCTGCATCTATGGCTTGCAGAATCAACTTTCCTCCTCTTTCCACAAACTGGAACAGTGTGTACCCATCTGCAGTCTTCTGGCTTCTCTTCCTGGCTCCACAGTGCCTGAAAAACTGCCAACAGTCTTCTCATATATAAATTCTATTGTTACCCCAGCCAGAATTTGTCCAAGCTTGGAGACATAAGCTCATTCATAGTCAGGCATTCTCTTACAATACCCCACTCATTCTGTGCTTCAATGTCTTCCTACTGATATTTGTATGAAGAACATTCAACTTCACAAAAGCTGGAGCAGGGAAGCTGGTGTTCATTGGTGGAAGAAGGAAGTTCTGGGTGCAAATCCAAATTCTCTTAGAAATATGATTTTGGGCTAAGTTATCCAGTTCTTTGAACTTCACTTTGCTCATTTGTAAGATGGGAATAATAATAGTTATCATTATAATTATTAGGTTGTCAGGTTGTAGTGAAGATGGAATAAGATGATATTTGTAAGAGTGCTGAGCACAAATTGATCGTAACAATAAAGCAGAAGAGATGAACAGATCTCCTTCTTCATAGATGTGTGAATTTATGGGATTTCAGAGTTGGAAGGGACTGGAGAAGTCACCCAGTCCTACCTCCCAGTCAGTAAGAGTAGTAGTCATGAACCAGCACTTTTCAGCATGAAACAGCTTCTTTCTGTTGGTAACACCCATTACCATCACAGCTTCTGCTCCTGAGTAACATGCCCATACCCATGCTCCATCAAAACCTTTTAAAGAGATTACTTCTGTTCCAGGTTCCAGCTACCTCCCCAGCAAAGAATCAGCTGGCCAGGATGATGCCTGGAGGCTTAACTGACGCCAAACCTGCCACTCCAGAAATTCAGAAGATTGCTGATAAGGTTAGACCACAACTTGAAGAAAAAACAAATGAGACTTTTCAAGAATTTGAAGCTGTAGAGTATAAAACTCAAGTAGTAGCTGGGACAAATTACTATATTAAGGTGTGTGTAGGCAATAATCGTTATGTTCAGTTGAAAGTATTCGAACCTCTTCCTGGGCAAAATCAGGATTTGATACTCTCTGGTTACCAGACTGAAAAAAGCAAGGACGATGAGCTGACCGGCTTTTAGCAGCATGTTCCAAAAGTTGTCCGACTCCTTCCACTGGCTACTAATTAGTAATCCTTGCTATAAAAATAACCACCAATAAAGAAGCATTCTTTTCCAAAAAAAAAAAAAAAAAAAAACCTTTTAAAGATCCTTTCTCTGTGTCAGGTACTTTAAACCCTCTACCTCATTAATTCTTACAACAACCGTGTGATGCAAGTATTTTTAACTTCTATTTTACACCTGCGGAAACTGAGGCTCAGACATGTTAAGTAACTTATCAAAGGCCACACAATTAATAAATGGGAAGAGGAGGGATGGACAGGATCTAGATGGAGGGAGAGGAGGGCTAGGCATTCTGAGTCAGGTGAGGAGGAGCCTGGGTTGTGAAGATAGGTTTGCTGGTCTGGGAACAGTTGAAACACTAGCCTGGCTGCCTGATTCACTGTCTGAAATGATGGAAGACCAAATTAGACGGGTAGGTTCAAGCCATATTGTAGAGGGCCATTGCCGACAGCAGGAGACATGATTAAAGCCATGGGAGATGGACTGCAGGGCAGATGGTGAACTGGGAAAAAAACAGAGATGGTGTCTGCCTGAATCCCAGAGGTAAAGAAAGAAAAACAAACAGAACAAAGATGGCATTTAGAGAGATCAACTAGCAAACCCTTATAATTACCCATAGTTGAGATTCTAAGGGCTCACTGAAAGCGGAATCCTGCTTTTTATTCTTATATATTCATCACTAAACCACAGTTTCTCTTTGAAATAGAGATCTGATGAGGTGATAAATATGCTTACTCCATATGAAACGCAAGTGGATACTAAAACAACCTTGAATTAAATAAAGGGGAATGTGAAATATAAATTTCTGTGCATTTGTTAAAAATGACAATGTTGTTTATATTTTTTGATGTGGAAGAAATCCCTGTGGCAGAAACCCACATGTCCATTCTCCCCTCCTCCACATAGTAAAATCCCAGTGATCAGCTGCTCATGTGTTCCTGGAACGAAGACTGCCTTTTCCGCCATCTCCTGCAGGTGGGTGTGGACATGTTTCTAAGTGCTTTGCATGTCTATGATAACATGCTTAAATAATAATATCTTGTAGCTCATATTATCTTTCTTCCTAGAAGGTCAAAGCTTTTCGTAAATTTTCAAAAATAACAGCTCTTTTATTAAGCAAAATTTCAATATCCATAGTGTTCAAGGTATTATAATATTTCTGTACCAAAATAGAGCTGTTTTAAAAACCAACCACTTTCCAACCCACTCAAGGACTATATTAGTCTGTTTCTGTTGCTTATAACAAGATACTTTGAACTGGGTGCTTTGTAAGAAAACAAAATTTATTGCTAACAGTTTTAGAAGTTGGGAAGTCCACAGTGCAGGGAACACATCTGGAGAAGGTGTCTGGTGGTGGCTTCATAGCAATGCAGGGGTCTCACATGGCAGAAAATGGTGGAGCAGAGAAAGAGACTAACCTCATTCACTCTCCTCTTTTTTTTTTTTTTTTTTTTTTTGTCGTTTTTCGTGACCAGCACTCAGCCAGTGAGTGCACCGGTCATTCCTATATAGGATCCGAACCCGCGGCGGGAGCGTCGCCACGCTCCCAGCGCCGCACTCTACCGAGTGCGCCACGGGCTTGGCCCCATTCATTCTCCTTTTAAAACCCTCCAAACCAAACCCATGACTACCATTTTTGATCCACTCACTACAGCATGGTCCTACAATCTAATCACCTCTTCAAGGCCCCACCTTTCAATTACCGTAATAGGATTTCCCACTCTCAACAGTTACAGTGGGGATTAAGCTTCTAATATATGGACTTTGGGGGACACAATTCAATCAACCCACAGCTAGGACACTGTTTTACTTATTTTAATACCTATAAATTTCTTTGAAAGAGAATAATAAAGAAAAAAACGTGGTTTAATTTCATTTTTAAATGTGAAAAAATTTACTTGGTAATTATTTGCAAGAAAGATATTTACACTCCTTATTTAACATGTTAATACTCAATTTAAGGTTAATAATTTATAATTAACAGTATTTACATTTTAAAGGAGAAAACTGATGCATGGGAAGTGAATATCAGTCAGGGCTCTCTGCAGTAAGCAAGAAAAGCCAATTCCAGCTAATTTAAGCACAAAAGGGATTTAATTTTTAAATATTGGGCAAGTCATAGAATTTTCTAGGGTGTGAAAACTGGGCTTAGTGGCCACATTTCAGAAATGTCATTCCTGAGGAAGTTCAAGTTCTGTAGCTTTACAAGTAAAACTACCTAATGGAAACAAAATGTGCTGGCTGAGCAAAGGCACAATTTCGTGACCGTTGTGTGCCCTTGAGGGATAAAGGCATACTTGACTATAAAAATGGGAAGCTATTGTCTTAAGGCTTAAATTAAGTTTTCATGATAGATGATGACCAATATTTCTAATTTAATTCAAGTGCAAACACATCCACCATCTCATAAATCTTACAAAATTGAAACCACAGGACACTTTAAATAATGCATATATCCTATCCATTGTATTACAAATACAGAACGAGCCCAATATTAAATAGCCACCTAATTTATCTGTGCCTATATGTAGGGCTCACAAAGTTGCCCTCAAACGCTCACAGTCACTGAAACCGCTATTAAAAATTTTAAAGGTGTTGGATTATTGGCTACAGTTCAGGCATAAGGCAAGGGGGGCCAGTCCTGCCACTCTGAAAAGGTTGCAGACAAAATGGCTTGTTAATTCTTCCAGAGCAGAAAGCATCTTTGTCCCTCCTGCACATGGTTGTTATGAGTTACCAAGATGGCTTAACTCTGGCTGATCTCAAGGTTAGAGAGACAGAGTGAGAAACAGAAGGTCTTTGGACACCCACTCCTTGGTTTTTATCACGGTCTTCACGACCAGTTTCTCAGGACATTCCCTAGGAACGTCGACTCATCTGGAAGTGTGGCCTGACCATTATCTGCTGCTTGTGAATGAGGAAATGCCCCCATTTAACATTCCCCCATTGCACAATCTCACTGCTTTTAAAACAAGAAAGGAGAATAGAATAATAATTTAAAAATTTCTAGCATTTATTGAGCATTCACTATGTGACTGGGAACATGCCAAGCATTTAGATGCTTTCTATCTTTCCATCCCTGCAAGAGTTGTATGCAGAAGTCACTGCTATATCTTCATTTTACAAACAAGGAAACTGAAACTATGAGAGGTTGTGCAACTTCTTCAAGGACAACCACATAAATAGCAAGAGGTAGCCTGGAGCTGGGATCCAGTCTATGTGACGTCAAAGCCATGACCTGAGCCACCCTGCCACACCCGGCGCCTTTCCTGTCAGATCCTCCACATTTCTTTCCTTCTTAGCATTTTCCCTAACAAGCACTGCAGCCTTTCAACACCCTCCACTCCCCTTCACATCTCTCTCTTACCATCAGTCCCCTGGCAATACCCTGAGAGTCTAATTCTTAGTATGCAAGTTTCTATGATCTCACTAGAACCTCACAGAATCAGCCACAGAATGATGAAATATGAACTCAGCACTGTCTTAGAGGGCTCCATGCAATCTCCTGCGCCACCCCCTGTGAGTCTCTATCTTGCAAATGGCATGTATCCTGTAGTGTGGCATTACCTTCACAGGCTGAGGACCTGAGCTGCTCCTTCCATCCCACTCCCTGTCCACCAGGAGGAAGACCATTGACTAGAAATTTCAACTCCAACACATATTCAGAATCTACTTCCTTGCTCTTGTGGCAGAAGGAGCCCTGCAGTGTCCCCTCCAGCCTCAGCTAGGATTCATACTTCCCCTCCGGGCTCTCAGTCCCTCCACGTACTGCTCCAGTCCTGAGGCCTGCAGAGAAAGGGTCTTCCTTCTCAAGCCCCCAAGATTCCCCTCCTGGGCTCAGGGCATCCTGCACTAACCTGGCTCTTTCCTATTTCCTCCTTCTGGAGTGGAAGAGTCTCTGACACACTAGGTTCCCTGAAAACCTACCCCATTCCCTGAGCTCTCTGTGGATACCCCAGTCCTTGGTAAGGAGGATTCTAGCTGGCAAAAAGCAAACTACAAGGTATGAGAGTAAGGAAAGAGCCACCACTGGAACTTTAAAAATATAACTTAATTGAGACATTTTGCACATCATATAATTCATCCTTTTCAAGAGTACATCTCAATGATTTTTAAGTAAGTTTGTCAAATGGTGCAGCTATCAGCATAAACCTACTTTAGAAATATTTTCATCACCCCAATAAGATTCCTTGTACACATTTGCTATTACTCCCTGTCCTCCCTCCCCTAAACCCACCCCCACCCCAGGGAAACTCCAATCTAACTGCTGTAGTTTTGCTTTTTATAGATATTTCATATAAATGGAATCATATGCTGTATAGTCTCATGTCTGGCTTCTCACACTGAGCATAAGATTTTGAGATTCATCTATAGTTTATTCCTTTTTAACACTGAGTAGTTTTCTATTGTAGTTATTATAGTTTGTTCATTAATTCACCAGTGGATGAACACTTAGGTTGTATCCAACTTGGGGCTTGTATTAGTCCATTTCTGTTGCTTATAACAAAATACCTGGAGCTGGGTAATTTATAAAGAAAACAAAATTTGTTGCTTACAGTTTTGGAGGATGTGAAGTCCACAGTACAGGGAACATATCCGGTGAGTTGACTATACAGCAATGCAGGGTGTCAGATGGCAAGAATGGTGGAGCAGAGAGAGAGAGAGAGAGAGACTCTCATGTGCTCTCCTTTTAAAGCTCTCAGAACCATGCCCATAACCACCACCATTAATCCATTCAATAGGACATGGTCCTCAGAATCTAAAATCCTCTTCAAGGCCCCACCTTTCAATTACCATAATAGGATTTCCCACCCTAAACAGTTACAGAGAGGATCAAGCTTCTAATACATAAAACTTGGGGAACACAATTCAATCCATATTAGGGCTATTATGAATGATGCCACTTGAACTTTTGTGTGCAAGTCTTCATGTGGATCACTGGAACTTTTTTCAAATTAATAGACCTGTCAGTATTCCTAATCTTAACTATAAAGTTCCTATATTTCTTTCTCCGGTCCTTAGCTCATTTGTAGAGCAGAGAGCACTCAAACTCCCTGAAACAGGAAGTGATCAGACCATATTTCAAATCACTAGTTTCATCTATTTACCCAAATACTGTCTGGAACTTTTCAGAGACTTGGGTTTCACCTGGAAAGGATGGAATTCTTTACAAATTCCCTGATATACATTTCTTCAGTCTAAGATTGTTTTCCTTTTTAAAAAGTTTTAATAAGAGCCAGCCTGTGGCTCACTTGGGAGGGTGTGGTGCTGATAACACCAAGGCCACAGGTTCCGATCCCTATATAAGGATGGCCGGTTAACTCACTTGGGAGAGCGTGGTGCTGACAACACCAAATCAAGGGTTAAGATCCCCTTACTGATCATCTTTTATTTAAAAAAAAAAAAAGTTTTAATAAATTCTCTTTAGATATACTTTCAGATGTTTCTAAACTTTTATTATTAGAAAAACCACTGCAGTGAATAACCTTGTAATATGTCAGAAGTAAAGTATGACTATAGAATTAATTCCTGAGAGTAGAATTTCTGGGTCTAAGGCATCTGCTCTTACAATTTAGATAGATACTGCCAAAATTTTCTTCAATGTGTGTCTGTTTCTTTGTACCCTCATTGGCTCATTGAACCCAAACATTTTTAATCTTTACTAACCTAAAAGGTGAAAAGTGGTATCTCGATGTGATTTGAATAGCATTTCTCTTATTATGAGTAAAGTTGAGCATTTTAAAATATATTTAAGAGCCATTTTTATTTCCTTCTCTGTAAATTATCTGTTCCTGCCATTTTCCCATTTTTTCTAGTGGGCTTTGGGTCTTTTCTTTGTTGGTTTGTAAGAAAATTAACCCTTTGTTCTAGTCAAAGTTGCAAATACTTCGTTTCTTTTCACTTGGGAGGGTTTTGCAAAGCAGAATTTTATTTATATGTTTTATTGTAATAAAATGTACATACAAACTTAGCCATTTTAACTATTCTTAAGTGTACAATTCAGTGGCATTAAGTACACTGACTACGGTGTGCAGACATCATTATTATCCTTTCCCAGAAGAGAAATCCCAAACAGAAACGCTGTACTCATCAAACAACTCCCTGTTTCCCCTTTCCCCTAGCCCTTAGTAACCACTATTTATTTTCTGTCTTTATGAATTTAACTACTCTAGATACCACATGTAAGTGAATTCTTACAATATTTGTCCTTTTCTGTCTAGATTATTTTGCTCAGCATAATGTTTTCAAGCTTCATCCATACAATAGCATGTATCAGAATTCCATTCTCTTTTTAAATTTTTTTGTGATAAAATACACATAACATAAAATTTACCATCTTAAACATGCTAGTGTACACATCAGTGGCATTAAGTACACTCACACTGTTGTGCAACTATCACCACCATTCATCTTCCTGAACTTTTCATTTTCCCAAACTGAAACTTTGTACCCATTAAACAAAAACTCCCCATTCCTCCCTTCCCTCCAGCCCCTGGCAACTACCATTCTACTTTTTGTCTCTGTTGCTTTGCCCCCCACAGATTTGTCACCCCTTTTCCCCTGGGTGACGGAGCCACAAAGGATTACTCAAAGCCCATCTCTTCTGAGCAGTCAGAAGCCCTGAAGGGGTTAATCTCCCAGAACCCTCAAGAGTGAGGCATTCCTTCCATTTGGGAAATTAACCATGAATTGGGGTTCTCTTCCTGCATTTATTTTCCAGCTCAGGAAGTTACAGGAAGAGACATAGGTGGGCTTAAAGTTTTAACAAGTTTAACAATAGAAGCTGGTAACATTCAGTAAAAACAAGTCAGATGATATTCCATTAGGCAACTAAGTGAGCCATCAACAAAAGTTTGATCTTAGCAAACATTCTCTTCTTACAGCAATTTCCCAGTATCTTTACATATCGATCAGTAACCTGTCTGTCTTTGAACCAGCAACCTTGCTGTGTTACAACTCTTTATCTTACAAGAGAGACTCAATAGCCTGAGGAAAATTTCCTGGTTTTTGTAAGGTCAATATTTGAAACTGCAAGCCTTTGGAAAACCAGGCCCTGTGAAGTACATATGCTTTATGCATACTCTACATGTCTCTTTGAATTTGACTACCCTAAGAACTTCATATAAGTGGAATCATACTGTACTCAATTTTGTGACTGGCTTAATTCACTTAGCATAATATCCTCAAGGTTTATCCAGGTTGTAGCATGTATGAGAATTTTCTTCCTTTCTAAGACGAAATAATATTCCATTTTATGTATATACCACATTTTGTTTACCCATTCATCAGAATTTTTTTTAATGTGGAAAAATGCATTTTTTGTGGGTTCTGATACTTAGACCAATCAATCAAAGTAATAAAAAAAATTCTTTTCTAGTTTTTTCTACTACTTTAATTGTTTAATTTTTATAATTTTTACATTTAAAGTCTTGATCCACATCTTTGTGAGGTTTGGATGCAACAAAAGAAGAAAGCCATTTTCAAAACTGGGTTCCCCAAGAGACAGATTCTGAGACAGAGATTTGAGTGCAGGAAGAGTTTGTTGGAGAGCACTCTCAGGAACGACACCTATTAGGGAGTGAAGGAAGCAAAACTAGGCAGAAGAAGAAGTTGAATTGAGATGCAATGGCAGCAAAGCTTCAGCCAATTCCATGAGCTCTGAACCTGGAATGGCCTTTCAGAGTTGTCTTAAATTGAAGGAAGGGGGGCATTTGTGCCCTAGCATCAACTAGTCATTGGATATGAGCTGCCCCTAGAGGTATAGTTTCAGGTGAAGCAGCTTCCCTTGGCTGAGAGCAATTCCAGGAAAGGGACTTAATCATGAATCTATAAAAAACACCACTATGGGAAGCAAGGGGAATCAGTACCTTGGTGGTGAAGGGGAGATATGGACAGCACACCACAGCATCCACTATACTGTCTTCCTAACACTACACGTTGACTAATATGCCTCTTAGCCACTTTTATTTTACACAAAATTCCACATGTATTTGGGTTCATCCCTGGACTTCTCTATCTACTAAATCTATCAACTAATTTAAAGAGAGCAGGCATCTTTATGATCTTGAGTCATTATTCTCTTCCAGAACATGCTTTGACTTTCCCTTTGCTCAGATTATCTTTTGCATTCCTCACTTGTGTTCTAAAATTTTCTTTAGACAGGTATTATGCATCTTTTGTTAAATTTATATCTAGGTCATGTTATCTTTTTAAAATCGTTTTGTAAGTGGTGTCTTTTTTATATACTCCTGACTAGTTGTTTATATATATGAAGGTTAAATATTTCTCTGTATTAATTTTGAATGCAGGCATCTTACTATATTCTCTTACTGTTGATAATAACTTTTTAGTTGATTCTCTTGCTGGATATGTAGCTTTATCACTTGCAGATAATGGCATTTATGCATCCTCTTTTCCAACTTTTAAGCCTCCAATTTCTTAATTTTGCTTAAGTTGAATACAGGATATTTTCTTTTTTTCTTTTTTTATTTTTGAGTATCTATATTTTAATTTATTTTATTTTGGAATTTTACATAGCTATCAAAAAGGTCAAAGTAGATCCATATGTATTAGGAAGTTTGCCAAAACAGATCTCCAAGTTTAAAAAGCCATGACATACAGAAATATAGGTAAAAGTCACAAACAAGGTGAGCAAAGGATGGATGCAAACAGTTCATTCTCTAAGATTCCATTCATATAAAGTACAAAAACAAGCAAAACGAATTTAAGCTGTGGGAAGTCAGGCTAATAGTAACCCATGGAGCATGGAGGTATTAACTGAAATGGAATAAGAAAGGGCTTGGTCAGGGGAGAGGCTGGTAAATCTCTTTTGGAGGGTATATTTTCATTTTTTTATGTTTGGCCACAAAACAAGTCTTATTAAGACTTGTATTACATTTTAAAACCACTAAGATCATAGAAAATATGTTCTCTGGCCACAACAGAAGGAAATTTAGAAAATTCACAAATGTGTGGAAATTAAACAACACTCTCCTAAATAAACAATGGGTAAAAGGAAAAGTCACAGGGAAATTAGAGGATGCAGGGCTCATGAAGTGCTTAAAGGATAATTTATACTTGTAAACACCTATATTGAAAATAAGAAAAATTTCAAATCAGTGTTGTAAAATTCTACTTTAAGAAAATAAAAAAGAAGAGCAAACTAAACCAAAAGCAAATATAAGTAAGAAATAACAAAGATTACATATTTCATATCTAGAAATATATGAAACAGGGAATCAAAAAAATATAGAGAAAATCAAGAAAACCAAAAGTAAATTCTTTAAAAAGATCAACAAAATTCGCAAACCTTTATGTAAACTGACTAATTAAAAAACAGAAAGGACTGAAATTACTAAATCAGAAATAAAGCAGGGCATTATTGCATTGTCTGTATGGTTTTCTGTGGTGGTAAGATTTAGTTTCTTTCTCTTTCTCATTTGCATTTGTGTTCTACCAGTGGGTTTTGTTCTTTCTTGTGTATTCTTGGTAGTGAATATTGTTTTCCGTATTCCAGATGCAGGACTTCCTTGAGGATTTCTTGAAGGGCTGGTCGTGTGGTGGCAAACTCCTGAAGTTTTTGTTTGTCTGGAAAATACAGTATTTTCCCTGCATTTCTGAAGAATAGTGTTGCTGGGTATAGTATTCTTGGCTGGCAATTTTTTCTTTCAGTATTTTGAATATATCGTCCCATTTTCTTCTGGCCTTTAGAGTTTCTGTTAAGAAGCCTGCTGTTAGTCTGATAGGGGCTTCCCTATAGGTGACTTGATGTTTTTTTGCTTCTGTTAGGATTCTCTCTCTGTCTTTGAACTTTGCCAGTTTGACTATAATGTGTCTTGGAGAGGAACTTTTTGGGTTGAATCTGTTTGGGGATCTTTGAGGCTCCTGATCTGAAGGTCTGTGTTTCTCTCTAAAACCCCGGAAGTTTTCCATTATTATTTCATTGAGTAAGTTTTTCCATGCCTTTTCCTTTCTCATTCCCTCTGGAACACCCATGATTCAAATATTTGTGTGCTTAAGGTGTCTGCTAGCTGTCTTAGATTTTCTACATCTTTTTAAATTCTTTTTTCAAAACTTTAAAATTTTGTCTACCTGGGTTATTTCTAAAAGACTATCTTCAAGATCAGAAATTCTTTCTTCTGCTTGCTCTAGCCTGTTCCTTAAGCTATTGGTTGTGTTTTTTATTTTGTTGACTTAATCTTTCAGTTCCGTGAGTTCTACTACATTCTTTTTTAAGGTATTAATCTCTTTACAAATTTCTTCCTTCATATCCTGGATTATTTTTCTCATTTCATTATTTTATCTAACCAAGTCTTCTCAAATCTCAGTGAGTTTCCTTAAAATAGTTACTCAGAATTCCTTTTTAGTCATTTCAATGATTTCCTGCTCTATAGAGTCTGATATTTGAGAATTACTGTATTCTTTTGGTGGTGTCATATTTTCTTGGGTGTTCGTATTTCTAGTAACTCTACATTGATGTCTGCTCATCTGGTAGAGCAGTTGCTCCTTCTATTATGCTGGACTGGGCTTGGAGGAGAGAGACGTCCTCTTCTTTTTCTGGTCTCTATTGGTGACTGTTCTTGTGTCAATGCAGTAGAATGTTTGGTGAGCTGCCTGCATGGTGGCTATGGCTACTACGGTGGCCTCAAGCCACTTTTGAGGCAACCATGGCTGTGGTGGGCCACCAGTGCAGAAGTGGTGTTTTTGGCAGGCTCTCTTGCTGGCTTCCAAGTGGAGGGAGCTGCCCTTGGCTCCAGGCTAGGACCCTGGGCATGTTCTCTTGCCTGCTTCCATGTGGAAGGGCTGCCCTTAGCTCCTTCCTAAGACCTTTGACATGCTCTCTTTGATATCTTAAAACACTAAAATTCTAAAACACATAATTCACAAGGGACAAAAGCCATTTTACAGTTGTGGATACCACACTATCTTATAATTATAATTACATATTGTAGTTATAATCTTTTAAGTGGCTGTTTCCATCATTAAATTATGATCTTGCTTGAGGGCAGAAACTATTTTCTTCACCTTTATACCTCCAGCACTTGGCTTAGAACCTCAACAAACGTTTGTTGAAAAATTAAAGTAAAACCAACAATCCAACCCCAAATAGGTTACAACAGCTATCATTTACAAAGTGTCTGCTAATGTCATCTAGCATTAATGTCATCTAGCCTTATTTATCCTAAACTGTATGAGACCATGGAACATAATACGATGCTTTTTAGATCAGAACACCTTCTCACCTTGACCTCGTTCTCAGTTCTGCCATCCAAGTATCTGCTTCAGATGCCAAATAACTCTTTTCTATCACCAGACAGCATCTGTCCAAGACTAAGTGGAGTATGCTGGTTAGCTCTAGTGCCCTGGACAACCCAAAAAGTTGAAGACTCCAACCTCCAGGTGGAGGGCAGAAGTAATGTCAATACTTCTGGGTTCTACTTGACACAGCATTTTACAGAGCATAAAGGGGGACTGAAATCCTTCTAACCAGGCTCTGTCTTTGCTTTCTGTCATTTCCAACCTTTGTGAAAAAGGAATCAAAATAGGATCTGACCTACTTCAAGGTTTCTCAGGCTTGTAGTGGTCTAAAACATTCTCAAAATAACACAAGTAGTAACCGACTCAGCCAGGACTTGAGGCTACATCCACTGACTTCAAGTCTAGTGTTTTGTCCAACATATTGTCAAGTTGTTTCTACTTGAGTTTTTTCATCAGAGATGCTGTCAGTTCTTTTCTAATTTGGTGATGAAAGAAACATTAATATAATGCAAGAAACATTAATGCACAAGAAGAAATTCAAATAACAATAAACATCAAAAATTTCATCAGAATTTCATCAGAAAAAATATAAATATAAAGTAACACAGTAATTAGATATTATTTTACATTCATTAAAATGCCAACAAATCCTGGCTGGCTGGTTAGCTCACTTGGGAGAGTATGTTGCTGGTAACAAAAAGGTCACAGATTCAGATCCCCATATTGGCTAGCTGTCAAAAAAAATTCTATAGTGATAATTTCTAATGCTGGGGGATTGTACTGAAATGCTCCTTGATGTAGCAATATAAACCACTATCAGTTTTTTGGAAAGCAATTTGTTAACAGATACCAAGATACATAAAGATATTTATACCCTCTTATTAGATCATCCTACTACTCAGAATTTAGGTAAAGAGTTAATTCAATTGAAGAAGATAGCCATCTGCAGGAAGATGTTAATTCTATGTACAATGCATTCTATAATAAAAATAAACCTCAATATCCAACAATGGAAGAATGGCTTTAAAAAGGTTGTGCTACATTGACTCAAGGAAACGTTATACTGACATTAAAATTGTAATTATAAAGACTATGTAATGATATGTGAGAAGAATTCTTTCTGACATAACGTCAAGTTACACAATAAACACAGAAGTACATGTACGCAAAGATAATAATCAAGCCAAAATACATATACATATATATATATACATGTATATACATATACAGATGCACACACACACACACACACACGGGCTCTTCAGAAAGTTCGTGCAAAATACATATTATGAAAAAGCTATGCATGGATTTCAAAAAAATTTTTTGCACCAAAATGAACTTGTACTACCTTGTTATAACATTTCTGAACAGAAACTAGTTTGAGACACTAAGAAGGATAAGGCATCAGTTTGAAAAGAACCCTTATCAGAGCTACATGAATTCTGCTGAAATTGAAATAAGAATGAACATCAAATTTATGGTGAAGTTTGGGTGGAAGAAGGGTGAAATCACTGATGCTTTATGAAAAGTTGATGGGGACAATGCCCCAAAGAAATCAGCAGTTTACAAAAACATAACTCATTTTAAGAAGGGACAAGACAATGTTGAAGAGGAATCCAATAGCAACAGGCCATCCACATCAATTTCTGAGGAAAAAATTAATTAATCTTGTTCATGCCCTACTTGAAGAGAACCGACTATTAACAGCAGAAACAATAGCCAATGCTATAGACATTTCAATTGGTTCTGCTTACACAATCCTGACTGAAAAATTAGAGTTTAGCATTTGTTCAACTTCCATTCAATGAGTGCCAAAACTGTTTTGCCCAAATTAGCTGCAGACAAAAGCAGAGTTTTCAATGGAAATTTTAAACAAGTGGGATTGATGTGGGATTGATGGGAAATATCAGGCTTCTGCCTTACAGTCCTGATTTGGCTCCTTCTGACTTCTTTTTGTTTACTAATCTAAAAAAAAAAAAAAAAAAAAACCTTTAAATGGCACCCATTTTTCTTCAGTTAATAATGTAAAAAGGACTGCATTGACATGTTAAATTCCCAGGACTCTCAGTTCTTTAGGGAGGGACTGAATGGCTGGTATCTGAGCTTACAAAAGTGTCTTGAACTTGATGGAGCTTATGTTAAGAAATAAAGTTTACATTTCTTTTTTTTTTTTTTTTTAAATTTTATTTTGTCGATATACATTGTGGCTGATTATTGCTCCCCATCACCAAAACCTCCCTCCCTTCTCCCTCCCCCCCTCCCCCCCAACAATGTCCTTTCTGTTTGCTTGTCATATCAACTTCAAATAATTGTGGTTGTTATATCTTCTTCCTCCCCCCCCCCCCCCCGGTTTGTGTGCGTGTGTGTGTGTGTGTCTGTGTGTGTGTGTGTGTGTGTGTGTGTGTGAATTTATATATTAATTTTTAGCTCCCACCAATAAGTGAGAACATGTGGTATTTCTCTTTCTTTTTTTTTTTTTTTTTTTTTTTTTAAAAGATGACCGGTAAGGGGATCTTAACCCTTGACTTGGTGTTGTGAGCACCACGCTCAGCCAGTGAGCGAACCGGCCATCCGTATATGGGATCCGAACCCGGGGCCTTGGTGTTCTCAGCACCACACTCTCCCGAGTGAGCCACGGGCCGGCCCGGTATTTCTCTTTCTGTGCCTGACTTGTTTCACTTAATATAATTCTCTCAAGGTCCATCCATGTTACATTTCTTATTTTTATCTTTTAATCCCATTTTTCCATGAACTTTTTGAAGTCCCCTTGTATATATGGAAAGAGAGATGTAAAACTGGGGAGAAACACAGAAAATAATAAAATAAATGTATTTGGGATTCAATGTTGACATATGTTGATCAAATCAATATTACTAGTATGCATATTATTACAAATTGTACTTATTCTTTGTGCCCCTTGTCCAATCTCTCCCTATTCCCCTCTCCCTCTCCCTCCCACCACCGATAACCCTAGATTTCTTCTCTCCCTCTGAAAGAGTAATGGTTACTCTGTTGATTCCTTGCCTAGATGATCTGTCCAATGCTGAAAGGTATGTTCAGTTCCCCCAATATTATCATAGAGCAGATGCTTCTTCTGTCACTCTGGAATAGGCTTTGTGGAGAGAGACATCCTCTTCTTTTCTTTCGTCTCTGCTGGTGACTCTCCTTGTGTCAATGCACTCCAGTGGTTGGCAGACCATTTGTGTGGTGGTTGTGGTGTCTAGCTGCTTTTGCGGCAAGCATGGTTATTGTGGTGGCTGTGGTGGGCCACCCACATGGAAGTGATGTTTTTGGTATGCTCCTTGGTGCTGGTGGTGTGCCTGGAGGGGGGATACGTCCCCAGCTCCATACCCCAGGCCCCCGGGCAGGGCCTCAAGGTGCTGGCAGTGTGCCAGGATGTGGGCAGGGGGTGCTGTCCCTGGCTCCATACCTCAGGTCTCCTGACAGTCCTGAGGTGCTAGGTGTGCCTGGGCCGGAACTAATTTTTGTCCTTTGCTTACTTCTAAAACAGGGGAACTTCCTGTGGGAACCAGTACTTGAGCTCTGTGTTTGAGCTAAATTAATGCTTTGCTGCTGTTTCCCTAGGGAAGACTTTTTGTGCAGTTCAGGGTTTAGTGGTTGACCTTACAGGTACTTCTGGCTCTCCAGAGACCGGGTGCTATGGGTTGTGTAGAAACTCTGATCTGGGCCTGAATCTTTTCATCAAACTGCACCCCATGCAATTCTGCATTCCCGACCAGTCTCCTTTGAGTGGTCCTGTGCTGATTGGGGGATGGATAGGCTGTCCTTGCTGTGTCCCAGTGTTCTCCAGGTGGGCCTGTCTCCCCCATCGCCCATGCTCCAACACTTCCCATGGGACGGGCCCTGCACTGATCCCTTGTGATGACTCATTGGCTTCCGAGTGGCTCCCCTTTTTCAGCTGTTCTGGCTCCTCGCTCCTGCATGGGTCCACGGGAACTCTATTAGTGTCCTTGCTATCCTGGGGGCCAGCAAGGCCCTCTTCTCCCCTGCCGCCTCCAAGCAACTCCATCTGAAGGGCACAGCTGCAGCTTCTGCCGGCTCCTGCTCCAAGCACTCAGCAGTTCCAGCCTTAAAGTGGCCACTGCCCAAAATGCTCCAAGCAGCTTTTGCTTTCTCTCATCATGGTTTCTCCCACCTTCATGAACTCTGTAGGTCTCTCCTCCTCCTCCCCTGAGCTCCAGCAGCCCCAGCTTGGCTGTTGTTACATTTTTTTTTCTTTCTTTTTTTTTTTTTTTTGTCGATATGCAATGTGGTTGATTATTGTGGCCCATTATCGAAACCTGCCTCCCTCCTCTCTCTCTCCCCTTCCCCCTGTTGTTACATTTTTATAGTTGTAAATTTGTTGATTTGTGGGAGAGAGTGACAAGGGGACTGTTTATTCTGCCATCTTGATCAGAACTCTAAAATTAATAGTCTTTAAATTAAAGACTGTTAACAGTTTCTGGGAGTTACCCAGAGATGGAGATTTGAATGTGAGAGGTTTCTAGAGAGTACCCTCAGGATCAGCACCTGTGGGAAGTGATGGAAGCAGAAGTAGGCAGAGGGGGAAATTGGACTGCAATGCAATCCCACAAGGATCTCAGAAGCTGACGGGGCCCTGGGATGCATGGGAGACTGGGGGTGAGGCAGCTCTCTCCAGCCTACTGGGCAGCTTTCCCTGGGGGAGCTATAAGGGAAGGGTTAATGGGAAAAACTACAGTCTCCCCCACTGCATCTGGTCTTGAAACCCCACCTAGTACTCATTATCTCCATCTTCTACCATCCATGATAGGGTCCCCTCACTCTTAGCTAGCACTTTTGCTGGCCTCTGTGACCTTCCTAAGTGGAATGATCCAGACTCTTGTCCCTTGGAGACCTGAACCCCTGGTTACCTTGCCCTCTCCAGGCTCTGTGTGCCACAAGGGATCGCAAAAAGGGGATCCACAAAGTGGATCCAGTGGGGTCAAATATGTTCTTCCCTGTCACCATATTATAACAACAGTCCTATCTCCTGCAGATAATTAGGATCAATTACCCCTTTGGGCCCACAACTTCTTTTCATAACTATTGATTTCTTGGCATGAAGAACCTGAAGTGAGTGGGCAGCAGACTAAACTTGAAATTAAATGGGACTTTTGCCACATGCCTTGGTGGGACATCCTCTTCCTGGGAATCTAGAGCTCTAAACTTGTATGACCCAGAGTTGTAGGGACGGGAAGCAAATATTCTCCAAGTGAGTCCATGTGAGTGTGGATAAGCAGGGCCACTGCTATTCCACCTCTTGGTTCTCAGAACTATTTATTCTACCTATTAGGAACACCATACTGTGTAATGATTTTTGATATAAGGTATATACTGTAAGGCATCACCTCCAAGCTGGCCTCTCAGGTGCACCTCAACAAGCCATTCCATTGCTCTATGTGTGGTGTGGTGTAGGACAGAGCCAGTGGATCCCATAGTCATGCATTCACTGCCACACCTCATTTGCTATAAAGTGTGTCCCTTATTCCAATGTGATCTTTTGTGGTGTCAATAGCCAAAATTACAATAAATTTAATGTAAAGATCTCCATTGGCTTTATTGTGATTTTGGAATTGGTCAGGACTTCATCCCATAAAACAGAATAAGTGTTCCAATAAGCTAAGCAGAAGAGTCTGGCTGTATAGATAGAGAAGGACTTAAGAAAGCAGAAACAAACAACAAAAAGCAGATTGGTCATTTCAAATTTATTTCCCTTGTAAGGTGGGAACAGGGAGACAGAAAAATAAAGAAATAACAGACTGGTTAACAACAGGTTACTCTTTGATATAAGGATTAAAACAGAGGAACTTCCTTATCATACTGATTGAAGATTAAAACTGGCCCGTTAGGGAAATTAGGCTGTTATCGCTCTCTCTTTCTCTCCTGATTTCTCAGAAGGCTGATAACTCAATTTTGAATTCCTGAGCTGGGGTGACTCCATTTTGATTTTCAGTCTGCTTTGTTGGGGACTAGTGCAGGAGTTTACTTCAAAAAATGGTTCCTATCATTTTTGTTTAACCATTCTCAGCTAGGTGAGAGTGTGATCAAAACTAGGGGCATTAGCGCTACTCAGTTACCATCATTTTGGGTTTCCAGTCTCAACACATCATTCACAGTTTGTGGTGTCCTCGTGATCATGCATTTCTTTGAGTTTTTGTCATTCCAGCTGAAGAGAGACCATTTGACCTTCAACAGATGGCTGTATAAAAACATTTAAAACTTTTTGAGAGAATATAGCACACCACAGAGACTATTGTTATGACTATTAGGAAGATAATACCAAGAGTTTAGAGTATACACCTAGCAGGTTCCCCATGAATCAAACCAACTAAAATCAAATAGATCAAAACAAGAGTTGGGTGAGGAATCTACTCGTTTTAACCAAGTAGCCTGTTTGTTATCTTTTTGTAACTGAGTCTGTACAATACCTGATACATTTATCTCTGTGCAATGAGAAATGTTAGAAACTGCACAGATTCCTCACAGTTTAGTTTGTAGGTAACATTTCTATCATCTAGTATCCCAGGAATGGGTTAAATTAAAGCAGAGAGTGTTAACTCTATTAAAAAAAAAAAAGATCACTATTACAATTTGAACTAAAGTTGTGCTAGCGATGTTGCTAACGTTACCCACTAGGTAGACTAAAGGATCTCTTAGGTCCTGTAAAGATTTGGGTTTGACATGACAGTAGGATTCCCTCTTCGTGGATCAAATACACTGTAAGCCCTTGGATAGTGGTGCTATCTGGGGCCCTGTAAGCAGGAAAGTCAAACTCAGAGCTAGAATATTTGTAGATTCCAGACAAGATGAATTGACCCTCTTACCAGAACCTTCTTTATTGCTTTTGTAAATAAAGTGTCTTCTGAACCATACCATAAAACACAGTCCTCTGATGGGTTTTCCAGCCTTATGTAACAAACCCACTCAAGCACACCACTTTCTTTGAGATGTTTGATTCCTTTTTCCACTGTTTTCTGTTGTTTATAACAGAATACCTGAAACTGGGTAATTTATAAAGGAATGAAATTTATTTCTTACAGTTTGGGAAGTCCAAGATATAGGGAGTGCATTTGGTGAGGTCCTTATTTTTGGTGGGAACTCTCTGCAGGCAATCACATAGTGAGAACGGCAAGAGCTTGCTCATGTGCTCTCCTTTTAAAGCCACCAGTCCACATCCATGATAACTCATTACTCCATGAATAGATTAATCTATTTATGAGAGTATAGTCTTCATGATCCAATCACTTCTTAGAAGCAGACATGATGGTACCAGAAAGTTCATAAAATAACCTAGAATACTTCTTGTAACCCTTTCCCTAGATCCCTGCATGTAGGATGTAACCTAATAACAATTCCAAATCTATACATCATGCACAACCTTTCCCCCCCCCACCCACCTTTGATTCTTTCCCCTTCTTGCAATTATAAAATGCTAAAGTCTGCTGACCCTCGTCAGAACACGTTTCTCAGGGCAACCTGACCTAAGCATTTCCCTGTCATACTGGCTCAATAAATTCTATGCTTTATATGTTCGGCCTCGGTTTCTTCTAGGTCAACAGAGCCACCCTAGCAGTGTTGTTGCTTTGCGTTGCTTCGCCTCCCACGGATTTGTCACCCCACTTCCCCTGGGTGATGGAGATGCAAAGGATTACTCAAAGCACATCTTCTTCTGAGCAGTGAGAGGCCCTGAAGTGGTTAATCTCCCTTTGGGATCCTCAAGAGAGAGGCATCCCTTCCTTGGGAAATTAATGCCGAATTGGGGTTCTTTTCCTGCATTTATTTTCCAGACCAGGAAGTTACAGGAAGAGAACAAAGGTGGGGTTATAGTTTAACAGTATAGGCTGGTAACTTTCAGTGAAACAAGCCAGATGACATTCCAGTAAGGCAATTAAGTGGTCCTATCAACAACAGTTTAATCTTAGCAAACATTCCTTCTTAACAGCAATTTCTCAGTATCTTTACATAACAATCAGTAACTAGTCTGTCTTTGAGCCAGCAAGCTGCTGTGCCACAATTCTTATCTTGCAACAGAGACTTATGCCCTGAGGGAAATTTCCAGTCCTCCACAAGGTCAATATTTGAAACTGCAAGGCTTTGGAAAACCAGGCACTGAGAAGTACATATGCTTTATAGTATATTCCATAAGTGTATCTTGGGTTCATAAATTCTATACCCAGGAATATGCTCCCAAATCAGTCAACACTCCCTTAACCAATGTTATGTTCTTCTTTTCCTTGATCCCAAACCTTCAGAATTTAATCCCATACATGCTCTCTCAGCTCTGCTGGAAGGAATTGACCAATTCCTGCAGCTCCTTCAGGGTATGGTTTTTTCCCCCCTCTAGCCACTGAGATTTCAACCTTTTTTGGAGCTTTACTAGTTTTTGCCTAAGTACTGAGCCTGACCTTCAGCTCTGCCTGCCTTCCAGCTTTAGGAGATGAAAGTCTCACTGCACTCTGCCAAGGAAGCCCCTCTGGCTTTTATGTTTAGCTGCTTTGCTGATTAATCACCCCCAGCCTTTCCTTGTCTTTCTTCAGAACATCTTTTGCCCCCAGCAACAGCCATTTAATTCCACTGTTATTTTTTAAATATTAATTCCCTCAGGCTTTTCAAATACTGATTCCATTGCCCCAGCCTGTGCATTCCCTTCCAAAGATGTGCCATCCCAGAAAGTGTTAACGATCACACTGCTATTGTGTGCCCTTCTGTGCTCTACCAACCACCCATGATGAATCCTTATTTCCAGCTGGTTGGTGTATGACCCAGCTTTAGCAGCTGCTTTCTTGCCTGGCATCAACTATCACAAGCTGAGTTTCCTAGGAAGCAGGCTGCAGCAGAGATTAACATGACAGAAATTGGGGTGGGGGGAGGTGTCACTGGGATGAACATCTATAAGGAAGTGAAGAAACAGGACTGAACAGAGAGAAGTTTAACTGTGATACCCTCACAACCAAGGCCACAGCAGATTCTGTGAGAGTCTTGGGAACTGGGAAGGCCTTTAAGAGTTGTCCCCAAATTAGTGATGTTGACCCGTCATTAGATTTAGGCTTCCCCTGGGAAGGAGAAGTAGCCTTGGATGAAGTGGCTCTCTCATAGGAGAATAATCACAGGGAAAAGGGCTTGGATGGGAACTGTCAGCCATCAACCCTTCCAGCAGCTGGAGGAATGGGAGCTTTAGGCCTGAGAGTATTACTGAATTAGGCTCCTGGGTCCCAAAATTATAGAAGTGAACAATGCACCCAGCAGTAAAGCAAGCAACACTTTATTAAAAGAGGAGATAGACTTATGCACATAGCAGGTAGCTACAGCAAAGCTAGCCCTCTGAGGGGAGCTGTTCAGTGTCCTTTATAGGGAAAGGGGTTAAAGGGTGCAGGCCAGGCCAGAATCATCATTCTGTGCCTCTGGAGGTGGTCCATTATGTTCTTCTTGGTTGCATCATGGATGCATGCCCAGTTGGGGCTTTTGTCCTTGTTCCTGCTCAGTAGGTCCAAGATGGTGGTGGTGTTCATTATTTTCACCCCAGAAGGGTCATTGTAGCACTCATCTTGAAGCTTTGTGCAAATGCAGGAATTCCTAAAGGGGTCTTAAGGTTAATCTGCAATTTAATTTTTGCAATTTTGGAAAATAAGCTTTGGGGAGGGGTTTTGCAACTTGGTGAATATCTGTTCCCCTCTTATCTCAGTTTATTTTATCAGGGCAGACCATGGCATAATCATGTGCCCTGGGGGGGGGAGGGTCTCATGACTGAAGAGTAGAAAAGTAACAAAGTGTTCTCTGAGGTGGGGGGAATAGAGTCAGTTTGGTTCCCAGACCTACCCCTATTCTGTCTCAAGAGGAGGGGCAGCACACCACAGTATCCACTACAAACAATTTTAAAATCCCATTGTAGTTGAATAGTATTGCATTTTACTAGTAAAAGAAATAGAGCCATTTAAAAAATTACTCAGGAGAAAATGATAATACCTTTTGTGTTCTTTGGTTCGGGGATTTAGTAGTTTGTCCTGGGGAGTTTCCCCACCTAAAGAATGACCCAGACTTCCCACAAAACAAACAAAACTCTGGGAGTGGCTTGGTTAGTGAAACTGCTGATAAGAGGTCAATTAGCCTCTCATTTCCCCCAACTTACACAACCTAGACCAAAAATAGATGTGTTTAGGTGTGGATCCCAGTCTGCCCCTTAGCAGAAGGAGCAGAGAAACCTGTGTAACCTGAACAAATAAATTGGGGCCTGCCTGCCTCTGCTTTGAGGACTGTTGCCATATGGCACCATGCTAATAAGAAACATAAATCCCTCTCAAGACCTTGAAAAAGCAGGGGTGGGGTGGGGGAGGGTGGTTGGGGGACAATTGGGTGGGGACATGGGGTATGAAAGCAATTTCTGGTAATTTGTAACTCATGAATATTCATAATAACAATAAAGAATAAAATTAAATTAAAAAAGAAAGAAAAATAACATGTCTTTATTGAAGCCTGGTGAAAAGGATAGAAGGTTAATAATACTTACTAAAGAGGGCCTGCCCATGGCTCACTCGGGAGAGTGTGGTGCTGATAACACCAAGACCATGGGTTCAGATCCCATATAGGGATGGCCGGTTCACTCACTGGCTGAGCGCAGTGCTGACAACACCAAGCCAATGGTTAAGATCCCCTTACCGGTCATCTTTTAAAAAAAGAAAATAGTAATAATAATACTTACTAAAAAAAAATTTATATTTCCTAAAAATCCTATTTGGACAGTTCATTCCTGTGTTTCATCCATCCTAGCTAGCTGCTTTCTGAATCTCCCTTTTTTAGTGCTTGCAAAACCCTAAAGGACCCTTTCCTCCACGTTCTGAAATCCTCTCCTTCACAAGTATATATAGAAATGAATTTTTGTGTATAAATCAAGTCAGCCTTTCTCTGCATTTCTCAATTCTCCTTTCCGCATTGTAGACAACTGCACACAAAGGGCAAACACAGACTCCTTAACAGGGTGGGGGTGGGGGTGTAAAATCTAATCTTGTCACACTTGAATTGGCAAGTACGTTATATTTTTTAACTCTATACTTGATGGTGACACACTTCATCAGATGAGAACCCAATAATAAATTTAAATGTTTAAATTGCCCTTACTTTGGAGCTGCCATCTCATTCTTATGATCACCTATCCCCTCCTCAGTCTCCTCATTGTCTAGCAGTGTTTCCATGGTGCTTGTCTGAAATGGGCCTGGCCGCTTTTCACACTTCCTTTCAATGAACACTTGTCAACCTGTTTGATAGGGGAGAACATGTAAACATAAGGTGCAGGCTTATGCATATATACTAACATAATTTTGCATATAATTTTAGTGAGTTTATGGACCCCTGAATAAACCCTAGTAAAAGACCACTTAATTAATATTCTTACTTAAATAACTCTCGGTTCCTGAAATTCTAACCCCCAAATTATACCTAACCTAATATACTTAGATGCCCTCAATAGTACACAAAATTGATCTTTTAGCATTGGCAAGTGAATGATCTTTATAAACCATATAATGCATACATAAATTGTTTACTAGAGAAGCCAACATTCTTATTCATTAATTTGTTCTTTCATTTGTTGGTCACTCAATTCATTTTACAAACATTTGTTAAGCACTTTATTTTGGAGGACTACATTTATGTGAAATCAATCTCCAACATTAGAAATCAAACCAGTTAGTGGGGAGAACCAATATATAAATAGGGAATTACAGTAGTGTGTTATGGCACAGGGAGCTGTGGAAGACTCAGGGAAAGACACAGGTGAGGGAGGGTGGCAATGGAGAGGGCACCTGATGCAGGCTGGGATTTAGTATAGGCTGAGAGTGGTTTCAGGCACAGCTTCTTAGAGAAGATGACATATAAACTGTATTGTGGGACATTCTTAGAGTTTTCATAAGACAAGAATGGGAGAAAGTTGTTCCCTCCAGAAGGAACAGTATCTGCAAAGACCCAGAGGCAGGAGAGAGCCATATTGCACTGGTGAGCTTGTCATTGGTTTTCTAGGACTGGAATAGACTGTCGATATGATGACATCAAAAGAGGTGAAGTAAGAGCTAGTTCATAGAGGGCCTGAAATGCTGGTCTGAGGAGTTTACTCTTTATCTTTGATAAAATGAAAATTGCTCTAGCATCAATAACTGAGGTCAACTAAATACCAAAGGCCCTGGGAGGCTGGGTATGATGCACAGTACTCAGTTCCCCCACATAGTGGAACATTGCTAAACAGTTTACTTTAGGCCTACAGTCAAAACAGGGTATTGACTCACAGAACTATAACTAGACCTAAAGAACATTGAAATGGATAACGTGACCCTTACTTGTGAATTTAGCATTTGTTTAAAGAGCAAGACATAACTGTTAACCACCTCATGTCATGCTAGACAACCAATGTAAAGCCCGACTAAAGGGGCTGTTTCCTTTCCTCCCCTTCTTCTTCCCCTTTTTGTGATTAGAAAAGTACCAAAACTCTGTTTCTACCTCAGAGCACTTCCCAAAGTAACTTGGAGGTGTTTTCCCAGGCTACAGTCACTCCTATTGGTTAAAATAAACTCTTTGTTATTTAAGCCATGACTCAGTCTCTCTCCTCAGGTCGACATCTCAATGGGATGTAGAGCATCTGAAAGCTCTTTAGCAGGGCATGATGTAATCTGATGTGTATGTAACGTGGTGAGGGGCAGTGGTACACCCATAGTGGAGATTGTTTCTGTATAAATTGCATTTAATATTTTAAAATAATAATAAAGCACTGAAATTATAAATGACTTGTTTTTTACAAATTAAAATAGGTGCCAGGATATATATATATCCTGATCTACCTATTTATCTTTCTGTCATCTATCTAACTATCTATATATACTGGTACCTATTTTTTAGGTACAATAAAGGTTTATTTCTCCCACTGTATTAGTAGAGACTGTTTGAGAAGCAGAGGCCTGGATGAGAGATTTACTGGGGGAAGTGCCTATGAAGGATAAAGAAGAGGAAGCCAAAGAAGGCCAGAAAAGCTTTCAGACTGTGATGCAGGTCTGACACCTGCAAAGGAGTGGGCAAGGAAGAAGGAATGGGTATGAGGACTCCTGAAGGTCAGCTTAGTCAAGAAAGGTTCAGCCAGGCCAGTGGAGAATCCATGAGTCAAAGTCACCTGTTGGAGGGATTTTGTGTCTTGCAAGAATGGGGCTGAATTAGTAATGCCCATGCCATGCTCAGTCATTGGTTGGGAAAGTCAATGGGAAGCAGAGCATTGGCACAAAATAACAGTGGGGCCGCAGCTGGGGTGAAAGCAAATTTTGCTCCCCTTGTGAAGTCTGAACAACACACCATCATGATTGCCAAACACCCACAGCTCAGAACAAAGCAGATCAGTTCTGGGGGTTGCCAGGCTCCATTGAATCATTCAGGGATTCAGGCTCCTTATAGCTATAGCTTTTGCCCTCCTCTGGGTTTCTGAAGTTCTCTCCATAGAGTTCTCTCATAGCTGGCAATGGGGAAAGAGAACACAGATGATGTATGAGAGATTTGCATGGGTTTCACCTGGACTTTGCTCTTGTTACCTATGTTCGTATTACATTGGCCAGAACATAGTCATGTGGCCCCACCTAATTACAGGAAGACTATAAAGTACAGACCAGCTACATACCATGACAACCATTTGGGTGAGGCAGGTGAGGGACAGTGAAATGTACCCAATTTCAGGTTTGGATTACTGGGTAGTTGGTGGTGACATTCACTGATATAGGAAATACAGAAGGAGGATCCTGATTTCAGGTAAAGTGAAGCTATCTAGTAGCCAGTTGGACATTCAAGTCTGGAGCTCAGACAAGAGATCTGGGTTGGCCATAACCCATATAGTGGTTGAAGCCATGAGCTACCCAAAGATATCAACAGAAAAGAAAAAGGCTAAGCACACAAACCTGAAGAACACCAACATTTAAAGGACTCATGACTTTACATCTATTTCAATCTCCTTTTGGTGTGCCATACTGCAAAGCTGGAAGGCTAAAAACTACATTCCCCAACTCCTTGCAGCCAGGGTTTCCAAGGATGCAATTTAGGTTCTGGCAATCAGACACACTCACATAAGACTCCAATTTCAGAGCTAAATGGGGGGCCAGACAGGGCAGGAAGCATCTGTTTTGCTGGTATGGAGTGTAGCAACTCTAGGTCTTGGGTTGACAGTTATACAGGCAGTTTCCCAGTTCAGCAGGCACTTCCTAATTGTTGCAGGAGCAGCAACACCCCTGGCAACTTAGTCCTGAGTGTGGCATTGTTCTACTAATTCTGTTTAGACTGTACTTCTTCAGCTTTCTCACTGATCCTGTAAGCCAATTAATACTTTGCAATTATCTCCTTCTGCTTAAAAAAAAACAGCTATGGTGCATTCTACTATCAGGACCTGAACAATGACCGATATAGTCAGAGAAACTCAAGCCTATGAAAAAGGCTGGGAAGGAGAAGCCCCAAAAATAGCAGTAAAACCAGGACAGACTGCTGCTCTGAAATGAAGGAAGGGGAGAGTTTCAATAAGTGATCTGCAGTGAAATGCTGCAGAGAGGCCAAGACATATACAAACGTGAAGTATAAATGACTCGGTAGGTCACAGATGATCTTGACAGGGAAGTTTTACTGTATAGTAGGGGAGGAAGCCATATTGCAGGAGGTTAAGGAGATTCTTCCATTTTATTTGGACTCAATTTAAGAATCAGGAGCTGACCATGACTTGAGGGATACAAGAGAATTATTCCATTGCTTATCACTATGCCTGGAAATCCAACATGGCAGTCCAATCCAGATGTTGCAGGAATTTGTCTTCTGGCATCATCTATGAAAGGGGGTGCTAGCTCCAGCTCTACCAATTGTTAGTTCTGTAAAATAGGTTTCCAAACTTCCATTTTTAAAAGAGAAAAAGAGGGCCGGCCCGTGGCTCCCTTGGGAGAGTGTGGTGCTGATAACACCAAGGCCATGGGTTTGGATCCCTATATAGGGATGGCCGGTTAGCTCCCTTGGAGAGCGTGGTGCTAACAACACCAAGTCAAGGGTTAAGATCCCCTTACCGGTCATCTTTTAAAAAAAAAAAAAGAGAGAGAAAACGATCTTTAGAAAATGGGCATACTGGGCTTGCCAGTTAGCTCAGCTGGTTAGAGCATGGTGCTGATAACACCAAGGTCCAGTGTTTGATCCCTGTACCAGCCAGCTACCAAAAAGAAAAAAAAAAAAAGAAAAGAAAATGGGCATACTAATACCTAGCCTGCCTTCTGCACTGGCAGAATGGTGTGGAAGATAAGAGTACAGGATTTAAACTTGGTCAGACCTAGGCCTTAATCCCGATTTTGCCACTAGTTAGTTGTATGACCTTGGGCAAGCTACCTGCACTTGCCTTTCTCCTCTGTAAAGTAGGGATAATATTACCAACCTCACAGAGTAGTTATGATGATTTATTGAGACATATAAGGCATTTAGCACAGGGACTGGCAAGAAAAAAGTACTCAGTAAATAATAGTTAATTCTGTAAGTGGCCTGAAATACCTTTTGGGAGATAATGCCTATTACTACTTTCTTCGCAGGCCAAATGAGATAATGTACAGAAAATAAAATATAAGATTTATTATTAGGATGAAAATACATCATGAGGAAGGTCACGCTTTTAACCAGAAATTCACTGAGTTCCTCCACAACTAGATTGTGCTACATGGTTGGTGGGGAGAGCAGGGCCAGGAGAAAGAAAAGAAGCTGAAGATGCACTTCAGTTGTTACACAGTTTTCCCCAGGGCTGGCTGGCCCTTGTTACAATAATGACACCATAAAGGGTCAGTTGATTAATATATACCTGTCAGAAAAAAGGAAGACTCTGTACCTGGGGGAGCTGGGTAACTGGAAGGGGTAAAGGGAGCAGAAGATAAATTGCTTGGAATTAGGTAAAAGAGTCATATATCAAAAACCTCATTCTAGCTGGCTTCAATGCCAAATTCCTCTACCCTCCCTGCCCATCTCCCTCTGGGCCTCTGCAGAAAATATGCATAAACTCTGTGCAAGGTAAGAATCCAAAATAGCTTCCTTGGAAACAAACCTCCTATTTGGACAAACAGGAAGACCAGAAGTCCCTGGAGGTGGGCCAGTGAGTTCCTTGCTCCCTTGCACAGCCCAGCCCTGCTCTTGATCCCCCATGACCCCAAAGAGGTGAAATTAAACTTCATTCTCTCCAGGCCCGCCCCCCTCCTTTTTTTTTTTTTTTTTTTTCCTCTTGACAATAACACAGCAATAAAGGTGCCTACTGGTGGCCAAAGGGGGCCCACTGATGCCACCACCCCATCCCATATCCCACCCCCCACCCCATCCATTTACTTTATTCTTATTGCTGTTAGAGACTAAACATGGCCAGGGGAATGAGTTTTTCCCTGTGGATTATTTCATTTTTTCAGTTCACAGTGTTCTAATCAGCAATCATCCGTCTTCCCTGTTACCTCATTCCATGAGGTGAAGAATTTAAAGTCTATGAGAATTCAAGGTCAGGCTGCCTTCTGCACCTGGAGGCACCCCCAGCAGCCCTAGGCTTTACTCACTGGGCTGGCATCAGGACCCCTCAGGGATGGGCAAAATGGGGCATGTGGGCAGAAGTAGTGTGACCAGCTCTGCCACTTTCCGAACAGGTGGCAATGCTAGCTGAGTCAGTCTGCTAAGAGGGACAGCCCTCATATCGGCTCAGCAGAGGTTTAGTAAATCCCTCCTGATTGCTAGCCTCTGAGACTTCACATCCTGTAATTTCCCAAGACAGACCTGTTATTATAAATGTTCAACCAATAATCACTGCCCAAGCCCAGGTGTTCTGAAGAAGTAGGGTGCAAGCTCGTACTGAAAAAAAAGAAAATAAGGAGCTATTTGCCTAGCAAAGACATTCTGTAGAGCAGACAACATGTACACATTGCACTGCCTTTCTCCATCTTCCCACAGCACCCTATCAACATCCCTGCAAGCCACCAAATATGCTGCCCTTTCTGTAGGGTGTGCTCAAATTTTTATAAAAGAAAACTTAATTTCACGCAATTCAACCCAGTGAGTTGATACATTTATTTTAGCATCTACTCTATGCCTGGAAATGTGGGAATGAAGCATGAATTTTGATGTTGGCTCTGCCTTGAAGGTACATTCAACAGAGCTGTAGAAATAAGAATCTCTACTTTTTCACAGTAGGTAAGAGTGCTTTTGGTCTTCCTCCCCTCCACCCCAGACTCGCCAAAGACCATAGATCATACTTTCCTTTCTCTCTCTTGCTTGGAGGGAAGAAAGTTCATGGAGATATTTATATCATCTTTTAATTCTATTTTTCTACAAACTCTTTGAAGTACTCTTGTAGAATTTCTTTGCTGGATCTCTTTCCTCCTTATTCCCCTGAATTGTAATCATCACTTAATAGAAAATCTGACAGGGGAGGGTAACCTAGGAATCCCTCACCAAAATTCCAGGGAAAGTCCAAGATTTCTGTTTGGAGAGTCTACTGCTGCCCAGCCTCCAGCTCCATACCTCATCCCCAGTCTGAGTGGTTAGGGTAGAGCAGATCTGGGGATGACATGTGACCCAGGCTTGGCCAATCAGAGCCTTGCACTCTCCCGGACAAACAGTAATTGGTTCAGAAATGGGCACAAGACTCCTCTTGGAGTCACTGAAACTCCATGAGATTTCTGCAGAGGCTTCTTGGAGTGAAGCACTTTTACCCACTGGGCTTGCATGTGCAAAGATGTAAGACCAGAAGTTGCCACAGCCATCTTGCTACCATGATGGAGACCCAGCCCACAAATGGAACTAAGCCAGAGAAAGCAAAACCAAAGGGTGGGGAAAGAAAACAGGGGTCCTGGTGACATCATTTGGGCCTCTGCATCAAGTCATACCTAAAACCAGCATAACTGCTAGATTTCTTTATTTACATGAGCTATTAAGTCCCCTTTTTGATTAACCTGTTTGGATTGGGTTTTCTGACACTTCTAAGCAAAGGAGTTTTAACTGAAAGAGAAATATGTTAATATTCACCCCTTGTCCATTCAACAAATGATTATGGATCACCTTCTGTGTACTAAGAACTGGAAATTCAATGGTAGCCTAGACACCATCCCTGCCTTCAGGAATCTTTTAGCTTAGTAAAAGAAGAGTAAAGAGGTAATAACAATACAGCATCATTAGAACTATAGAAAAGGGCTGTATACTGTGCTCTGGATGCGCAAAGAAGAGACACCTAAACTGGTATGAGGGAATCATAGAGGGTATAATCCACACAGAAAGAGACACAGCCTGCCAATGGTGAAGAGTGTTGCATGCAGTGGGAAAATGGTAAACAAAGGCTTAGGGAAAATAGAAAGCACATGGCATTTTTGGAGGCCTATAAGGAGTTTAATAAAGTTCTAGAAAGAAGGACAATCAAGAATCTAGAGAGGTAAGCATGAGATAAACCATGAAGGACCTTATAAGTTCAAGGAGTTTCAGTGGCAATTTGAAAGACTTTTAGCAGGGGAGTATGTGGAAATTGTCACCTACTGCTACATACACAAATGTGCCGTCCATTCTTACAGCTGTAAATGTCATCTACTTCTGAGTAGTTGATGTCCAAATGTATGTCTTAAGTTTCTGTCCCGAGCTCCAGGTAGGCACCTCCATGTGGATATCCAATAAGAACTTCAGATGAGTCTCCATCTTCCTCTCTTCTCTCTCATTTTGCTTGAGTTTCCAAATTCAGTAATAGCATTGTCCTCTTTTCAGTCACTGGCTTTAAACCCCTGAGTCACCTTTATTTTGTCCCTTCCTTGTACCATACTCAATGGTTGCCAAATCACATTTTCAGCATGTCTTTTTCATTTTTATGTGAACTGAAAGAGCTGTATATTTAATTTCCCAGAAAGCTTTCCCATCCTCCTTCTTCTGGTAACTGAGCTGGGAACATGACCCAACTCTGGCTACTCGTGGTGTCTGTGGCAGATAGACACTAGGGTGACCTTCCATGATCTCCACTCCCTGGTGTTCGTACCTTATGTACCCCTCTCTCCTTGAGTATGGGTAGGACCTAGGACTTGCTTTTATCCAGTAGACTATGGCAAAGGTGAGGGATGTCACTCCTGTAATTACATTATATTATATAAGACCCATCTTGCTAGGAGACTTGCTATAGAGACTTTCCTTGCTTGTTTGATGAAGTAAATGGCCATGTTGAAGAAGCCCACCTAGCGAGGAACTGTAGGCAACCTTTAGGAGCTAAAGGCAGCCTCCAGCCAATAGTCAGCAAGAAGCCAAGAACCTCAGTCCTGCAACCACAAGAAAGTAAATCCTGCCAACAATCTGAGTAAGCCTAGAAGCAGACCCTGTCTGAACTGAGTCTCCAGATGAAGACCCAGCCTTGGCCAACCCCTTGATTTCAGCCTTGCAGAGAACCCAGCTAAGCTGTGCTCAAACTCCTGACCTATAGAAACTATGAGATAAGAAATGCATCTTGTTTACATCACTAAGTTGGTGGTAAATTTTTAGGCAGCAGTAGAAAACTAATACAATGTCCCATTCTTGTTGCCCGGCAGATATGTCAGTTGTATATGTACTGACCATTTTTTCCTATGTTCTTTCTGTGTGTTTTGGATTTTGGGGTACCCATGTGTTTCAAGGGCACCTCTCCAACCCTAGGGGATATAGGTTGATTGGTCCAAGCCAGTCCTGTTCATCCAATTTGCCTCACCAGTGATTGGCTATACCAACGTGTGTATATGATACAGTCTTAATCAATGAAATTTAAGAGAACATTTCCTCGGAAGCTTTCCTCACCCTAAATGTGGGTGCAAATCAAGTAGTTGCTTCTTCCTGCCCTGGACTTTGTTATGTGTGGAGATTATTCTTAGAAATGCAACAGGCATTTTGCTCTTGAGGGTAAAGTCAAGAGAATATTAGAGAAGGCTGCCTGGGACCCTGACATTATTAAGTCAATAGATTATCCCACCTTGGAACTTCTTGTAAGTAAAATATTATGTCATCCTCCTTACTTAAACCACTTTAATTTATTTTTTTAAAACCACTTTTAAGTAGGTATTCTGTTGCTCTCAGCCAGAAACACTCTAACTAAAACTTTGTAAAAGATTCAGAACAAGGAATGGGTGTGGGACCAAAGCAGGGCTTCTCAGAGTCACTTACTGGGATTGATGTCCAGATCCTGGAGGAGTCCTCTAAGCTTGCTAAGTCAGGGGATGAAATGAATCCCAGAGTGCTGGAAGCTGTCTTTTCCACCCCATTCAGAGGGTCTCTATGCAGGAAAGAATGAAACCATACTCATGGAGGGAGGGAGAGACATAGTGGGAATGAATTTCCATACTGTCACTGAAGCTTTGGTGTCCTGCAGCTCATTTTGTTTGCTTTTTTAAAATAGCTTCACATTCTTCCTAGCAATGTCAGCCAATAATTGCATATTTTTGCCTCTCTGAGCTTGAGTTGAATTTCTATCACTTGCTCTAAAGGAATCCCAAGTAGTACACTTCCTCTTCTGCCCCGTTAGTATCTGCAGTACCCTCACCTAATTTATAGCCCACTAGTTAGTCTCTCTCATGCCTCAATTCATTCTTTCTCTATATCTGGGTATGCCATTTCCCTCCTGAAAAGCCCGCAGGGCACTTCACAGAAAGCAGCTTTAAGTCAGAATTCCTCAGACTCACATTCACAATCTAGCCCCAGCCTACCTTTTCACCATCTGCTATTAGAGTGTTTCTTAAATTTTTCACCATCACTCACAATAAGAAATATATATATAGTATCCTAAACTTTTATATTCAATTGTTGCAAAAATATTAACAGATCCTACCTCACCTTGAAATGCCTGATATTAATGAGGTTTCCCTTCTGTTTTTAATTCCAAGAATCGGTTGTTTAGTGACTTGAGTGGTTTGAGAAAATTCTCCTTTTTTGTCTTTTATGTATGAACAGGAAATAAAGTAAGTAGCATTTTCAATATAAATTACTGTACTTAAAGGTTTGAAGTTTTCCTCAAGAAAAGCTCATTTTCTAATTTAATTCAAGGGAAGCCAGTAGAAAAAGTTCTGTCATGTTGCCTGAAATATAACAGGTCTTTAGATACTTGAAATAGAATTAAGTGAATATGAAGGAAGTTTGCAATAGTGTTGACATAACAGGTTCCAGTTGAAATGAGTTGGCTTGCCATGCATCCATATTCTCAGCACTCCCAGTCTCTGTTATGAACACATTCTTCTATCTTTCTTTAACATCCTGTGTCCTTTTCCCACAGACTCTGCCAAACTCAAGCTACTATCCTCTGTTTCATATTTTTCTTAACTTTTTATTTTGAGATACATGTAAATTCACATGCCATTGTAAGAAATGATACGAAGAGATCTCATATACCCTTCACAAGTTTTCCCCCAGCGGTAACATCTTGCATAACTACAGTACAATATCACAACTTGGAAATTGATATTGATATAACCCACCCACCTTGTTCAAATTTTATCAGTTTTGTATACACCTATTTGTGTGTGTGTGTGTGTGTGTATTTAGTTCTATACAATTTATCACAGATGTAGATTGGTGTAACCATTATAGTCAAGATACAGAAAAGTTTCATCATGGGGATTTTTTGTGCTACTCTCTTAAAACCACAGCCATCTCCTGCCCTTCTCTCTGCCCTAACCTTTGGCATCCACTAAGCTGCTCTCCATTTCTATAATTTTGCCATTTCAATGATATTAAATAAATGAATCATTCAGTAAGTAACCTTTTGAGATTGCAATTTTTCACTCAGCTTGATTCCCTTGAGATCCATTCAAGTTGTTGCTTGTCACTTGTATCAGTGGTTCATTCTCTTTTATTGCTGCATAGTAATCCATGATAGAAATTTACCACAGTGTGTTTAACCATATCTCAGTTGAAGGACATTTGGGTTGTTTCCAGTTTGGGGTTACTATGATTAAAGCTTCTATGAAAATTCATGTTTAAAAAATTAAACTTGGGCCAGCCCCGTGGCTCACTCAGGAGAGTGCGGCGCTGGTAGTGCCAAGGCCACGGGTTCGGATCCTATAAAGGGCTGGCCGGTGCGCTCACTGGCTGAGTGTGGTGCTGACAACACCAAGCCAAGGGTTGCGATCCCCTTACCAGTCAAAAAAAAAAAAAATTAAACTAAACAAATACTAATTGTTGCCCACTAAATTGATTTCATGACCAACTAATGAGCATGACCTGCAATTTTATAAGAAGTATTCAATTACTTGCCATACTACCCTTGTTCTCTAGCCACACTAGATGTCTTGCTCTTCTTGCACATGACTTGTAAGATACCATTTCTCTACTCCTGTTCAGGCTGTCTTTTGTACCAAACGTGCTCTGCCTGAGACATCTTTGTCTATCAAAGTCAGTATAAGTTAGGAATGTGTTTGGCTACAAACCACACAAAACTTGACTACAGCGTCTTTTAAAAAAGCAGGGGTGGTGGGGGGGAGGTTCTCCTGCCATAATAGGTATTGCCTAGAGCAAGGGTTAACAACATTTTTGAAAAATATATATTTATTAATAATATTATTTTTTCCCATTCTAAGATGTTGTTGTGAAACAGTTGGAGGAAGGGAGAGAGGGGAAGAGGGAAGGAAATAGCATGGGAGGAGGAGGAAGGAAGAGGGGTATGGTTAAGACCTGTGGCATCCCCCTCATTCCAGCAGGGGAGACCGGAGGCTTCCAGCAGTGGCTTGGTCATTGCTGGGCTGGGTGCGGATGCGGGGGGGGGGGGGTTAGTGAACAGGGCTGAGGCCTTTGGCCCCGCACCACTGTGGCTCAGGAGCCCAGGGTGCTTCCTGTGACACAGTCATCACTCGTCTGGGTTTAATCATTGGGGAGGGCATGACTGGGGCCCACAGCCCTCCCTATCCTTGGTTTGGGAGCCCAGGGGGCTTCTGGTACTTCTAGGTTTTATAGGTGGTCTTTGGTGGTGTTAGACTTTTACTAATATCAAACTTTGTCTGTTGTTGTAGGTACTTTGTTTATTCTTTCAGTTCTGTGTTGGATTATTCACATTCCCACCACTTAAACTCTGCGCTGGAACTAATTTGTTGTCCTTGGCTTACTTCTAAAATGGGGAACTTCCTGTGGGGACCAGCACTTGAGCTCTGTGGTTGAGCTAAATTGCTGCTTTGCTGCTAATTCCCTGGGGAAGCCTTTTTGTGCAGCGCAAGTTTTAATTGTTGACCTTGTATGTACTTCCAGGTCTTATGAGTTCTGGTACATCTGGGTTGTGTGGAGACTCTGGTCTGGGCCTGTGTCTTTTCGGTAAACTGTACGCCTTGCAGTTTTATACTCCTGGCCAGTCTCCACTGACAGGTCTTGCACTGATTGGGGGCCAGATCAGCTGTCCGTGCTATGCCCCACTGTTCCCCTGGTGGCCCATCTCCCCCGCTGCCCACACTCCAAACACTGGGAACACTGGGGCATAGCATGGACAGCTGATCTGGCCAGTGGCCAACTACGCATCACCAGTGCCTGGGATCCAGCTGGTTTTCCCTAACACACTGGGGACTCCACTGTTGACAACTGATGATCACTGTCTGCTTTACTAGCCATGTTTTACTAGCCAAGTTTTTCCAGAGCCATGTTGCTGTAGATTGATTGAATTGTGACCCCCAGAGTTCATATATTAGAAGCTTGATCCCCACTGTGACTGTTAAGAGGGTAGGAAATCCTATTATGGTAATCGAAAGATGAGGCCTTGAACAGGTGATTAGATTGTAGGGCCATGCCTTAGTGAATGGATTAATAATGGTGGTCAGGGATGTGGTTCTGAGGGCTTTAAAAGGAGAGTCCATGAGGAACTATCTTTGCTCTCTCTGCGCCCCCACTTTCTCCTATGTTTTGCCACCACCAACACCCTCACCAGATGTGTTCCCTGCACTGTGGACTTCCCAGCCTACAAAACTGCAAGCAATAAATTTTGTTTTCTTTATAAATCACCCAGTTCTGGGTATTTTGTTACAAGTGACAGAAATGGACAAATACACATGTCCAACAGATTTTCTTTAAGTTGCATGGAGAAGACTGGGTCCATGGCTTCATTCTCAGGCAGTGTCTCTAAAAAGGATGACCTGTATGCCAATGGCAGCACTGGCTTGATGTGGTCCTCGCTATACACATGATGCAGAGGAAAAGTGTATCTCTTTACCAGTGATTCCTGCCAGTTCTGGAGAAGACACCAAATGGTCTAGTTTGGGTTACATTTATATCCCTGTGGCAAGGGGATAAGAAACTCTGATTGGCCAGCCTGGGTCCAGACCCTTCCCATAAGCCAGGAGATGTGTTTGTCAGCACTGCCATGTGAGGGAGGGTGAGTTCCTAAGGAAAAGGCAGAAACAAATATGCACTCCAGCAGGGAGTCAATACAGTTTTGCTAAATTAAATTGAAGTATGATTATGAAGTAGTTATACACAAGATTTTAATGAATTTTTAAATGCTGCTATCCTGGCAGCATTTGGAGCATTATACAAAATAATTAATAATATTTACCTTCAAGAAGTATACAGCCTGGGATAGATAACAGTTATTTGGCTACATATAAGTATTTTGGTGACCAACAAGAAATATTTAACAAAATATATAGCTTAGGCAAATCCATGAGATTCTAAATAACAGAGATTTATAGTAAGTCAAAGGTATATTGTATATAAACAAACTGAAATGGGGACGATTTAAATGATGTATCGACAGCTGCATTGAATGTTGTGACCCAGGCAGAGTCAAAAGACAGAGTCCTTACCTTGGGAGGATTGCTGAAACTTCCTGTGTTCATCCAGCTTGGTGTTTTAGAAAATGCCCTTAGATGAGAGGTTCTCCGTTCTGGCAGACATGGGGATTGCCTAAAGACTGTGATCATGTTTCACCTTGGCACACTCAAATCATTAGACATTAGACATTTATTGTGCCTGGAAGGATACATGCTACCTGCAGCCTGGTTGGGACTCAGCCAATGAAAGAACTGTTTCACAACCAGTGATACAGGACATCCTTCATAACTCAGGACATCCTAGACTTCCTCATTTTCCTTTGCCAAGTTTATACTAGGATAGATGATGCAAAAAGCGGCAGTGAAAACCGTAATGAAGAGAAGATAGTTGCTGGGTATGCCATAATAAAGTGGAGTTATCAGGTGGAGATGGTCAGAGGAATTGGCAGTAGCAAAGCAAAGAGCAGAAAATCCTCTTAATGTGTCCTAGTCAGTTCAATGTTGTCTTGTTTAATAATTACTGACTTGAACCACCATATTACAGCATGCATCAATTGCTGCTTGTCAGCCACAGTCAAGATCTCCAAACAATTCAATAAGAATTGATTCAGAGTAGCCACACACACTCCTGAAAATGCAGTTATAACCTCCTTACTAGTGACAATAATCAGGGTAAATATTACAAACACTGCTTCATATTTCTTATGCCATTAAATAATGCAAGCTTCTTCCATATTTGCATGATGCTGGGGGTATGAGACAGAGAAGGAGAGAATGTTGAAGGTAAAGGCCCCTGGAGTGAATATAAGGAGACCTACAGTCTCCATTATAACATATCTGTGTGACATCAGACAAGGCTCTTTAACTTTCTGGATCTCAGTTTCCTCATCTGTCAAATGATGATGTGATCTCTAATATCTCTTCCAACTCTATTTTTAAAAATCTTCATGTCTATGTTAAAAGCATTCTAAATGCTTTTAATTTAACTCCTTTGGTTATTGGTAACAGAAACTCACTTGAGCTAGTTAAAGCCAAAAGGAGATATTTATTAGAAACTCTAGTGTACAAGGAATGGAGCATTAGTTAATTTCCTCTACCCGAACAAAATCTAATTCTGTTTCTCCATCCCATCATGCCAGCAGGAGCATGTGGGACAGGGCGTGTGCAGGTGCAGGGCTTGAGAAGCAGTGATGATATTCAAAATATTTAATTGCTATAGACACAAAGGTGCAAACCAGTGGAATATCAGCCTGGGTGAAAGGGTGGAATGGGGGGAGAGGGGGTGAGGAAAAGAATAAAACACAAGTAGCTCTTCTCCTTTCTGATTCTTTTTTCCTAAAAAATGAGACTATTAGTACCTCAATACATTAACTCAACATGTAAAGATACATGGGCACTTAATGGAATACAAGGGCAGAAATGCAACCTGCCTGCAAAAATGAATGGGGCCAGGATGTTGAGTGCCCCTAAGACTCTAGATCCATCTCTTGCAACTGCTCCTCTCTTCAGGACTACTTCACTGTTTTCTCTCTCTCATCTGCTCAGACTGGCTTTGTCTGGTTTTCCAGCCTGCAGTATTGCCAATGTCTCCTGAATTTATTTTTGTTGTTGTTCAAAATACCACACAGACAAAAAATGTACCAAATCCACATTCTTTAAGAAGGGGTCTAATTGGCAAAGCTTGTGTCAGGTGCTCTTACCCAGACAATTGAACTGTGACAAAGACAGCATAGTCATATTGGGAAAAAAAAACCCAAAAACTGTTGGGATCCTTTTGTTATTACTATGTGGATGGTGGCACTGGAGTGATATCAAAAATATTTAACTGGTGTGGTATGGGCATAAACCATTGAGAATGGGCACCAGCCATAAACAACCTACTGGTCCTACAGCTGGGCTAGGGCATTGTAGCTGGATATCAGCTTGGGAAGGAAAAACAAGAAGACAAATTCCAAGAAAATGAGAATAATTGTTGTGAATTACGTAGTTAATCCAAGAGCAATCTGTTATAGATGCTAAGAAAAAAATAGCCAAACACATTTTAAAAACAAAGTCATAATGTTCCTGGAAACTTTTAGCTGTTAGAAGGATTAAGTGTCAAGGTCCATCCATGTTGTTGCAAATGGCAGTATTTCATTCGTTTTTATAGCTGAGTAGTATTCCATTGTGTAGATGTACCACACCTTGAGAGAATTATATTAAGTGAAACAAGTCAGGCACAGAAAGAGAAATACCACATGTTCTCACTTATTGGAGGGAGCTAAAAATTAATATATAAATTCACACACACACACACACACACACACACACACACAAACCGGGGGGGGGGGGAAGAAGATATAACAACCACAATTATTTGAAGTTGATACAACAAGCAAACAGAAAGGACATTGTTGGGGGGGAGGGGGGGAGGAAGAAGGGAGGGAGGTTTTGGTGATGGGGAGCAATAATCAGCTACAATGTATATCGACAAAATAAAATTTAAAAAATAAATAAATAAAAAAGAAAAAAAAAAAAGAAGGATTAAGTGTCATTATTGTTTCTATTTAATTGTAGGCAAGAATTTCATACAACAGCGTGCTAAGAACTGCAAATAATACAAGAAAAATACAACATGAGACACCTCCTACCCTTTGCTCCCAGGAGTTTTCACTCTGATTGGAGACGTAAAAAATAGGGAAAATTTATAGCACCAGGCATTAAATTGTACAGCACACACAGTGAGTGCCCTAGGAGTTAGAGAAAAGAGAGATTTCTGTGGGCCAGACTAGTCAGGAATGCCTTCAGGGAGTAGCTGAGGATACTTCCTATGGCTCCTTTCAGCATAAACATTTTCCAAATTCTATGGATTAAGGAAGGGATCCACCATTTGGACTTTGAGGGATGTACTCACAGGGGCAAAAAGGGGGTGATCTCTTTCCTCCTCATTAAAAGGGTCATGGTTGACACCCCTATAATGAAGACAGATTAACAAAAGAAAAGCATAACAAATTAATTTGATCAAAGTTTTACATGACACGGGAGCCTTCAGACTGAAGACCCAGAGATACAGGGAAAACTGTCCATTTTTATGTTTAGGTTCAATAAAGTGGGGACTGCTGTGTAAAAACATGATAGGACAAAAAGTGCATGAGCTAAAGGAAATAGACTCTGGGGAAACCCAGCAAGGCCAGTCAGATTCTTCTTGGCTTCTCTGTGCAGCATTCCCTTCTCCTAGGTATGAGGCAAAATCCCTCTGAAATGAGGGTTTTAATTTCTTGATGGCCAGCTATTACACAGAAAGGTGGGGGAAGGTTAGAGTAATTTGGGGGGGGCTTTATGGCTGGCTTTGGGGAAAGGGGGCTCTGGTTTCTATGATCCACTTTGGAGAAGAGGAATTCTAGTTTTTAATGTCTTGCCTCAGGGGAGAATGAGGGACAGGAGTAGAGGAAAAGTTCAGAGAGAAACATTGCTTCTGAGGCCTTCATTTTGGGGTATCATTTTCTGAGCCCCAAAGTATTCAAAACTGCTGGGAGAGCCTTATAAGTCAAGGATGGAAATACAAAGAACTTTGCTAAAGATTAAACACCAGCCTCAAGAATGAAGTACTACTACATCCTACAACATGGATGAACCTTGAAAACTTTATGCTAAGTGGAAAAAATAGACACAAAAGCCATATATTGAATGATTCCATTTATATGAAATATCCAGGATAGACAAATCCATATTTGTGGTTGCCAGCAGCTGGGGAAAACAGAGAATGAGAAGTGACTGCTCATAGATTGGGGATTCTTTTAAGAATGATGAAAATGTTCAGGAATGAGATAGTAATTATGATTGTACAACCTTGTGAATATACTAAAAACTACTAACTGTACACTTTAAAATGGTATATTTTATGATACGGGAATTATATCTCAATAAAAACAAAACAGTAACAAAAAATCAACATAAAAACCAAAAACAAAGTGAAACAAAACAAAACAAAACAAAAAAACACCAGCCTTCTAGTTTGAAATAACTTCTCTGTCCTTGGTCCTCTTTGTTTCACTCTATATACTTGTCCTTTCTACACCTGTACTATGAATGTCCACCTATTCACTGACAACTTCCTAAGCCATCATAACAGACTAAAACTGTCCCCTGAGCTCCAATTACATCTGAACATCTTCCCCAGAAATCCCATAGACATCTCAAACGCAACATGACAAAGATAAAACTACAATTTTGGACTCAAATCTCCTTTTCCTCCTGCACTTCTTCCATGAGATGATAGCTTCCCTAGCCACAAGTCATTTAGGCCAGCTATGTTTGGGTCTTTCTTTATGTCGTTCATTCATTTGTTTGTTTATCCATTCAGCGAATCATTTCAAAAGACCTATATCTATCAGGCACTGTGCTACGTGTTGGGAACATATCTGTGAACAAGATGCACATGGTTTCAGTCTTTGTGGAATTGCACTAAAGAAGACTTTAATCAACTTCAACATGGTGAGATGAGAGCTATGACGTGGGAAATACAGGGGTCTCTGTGAATACATAGCAGAGAGAACCAACCTTGTTACCTCTAGTCGCCAAATGCTTCTGATTTTGCTTTCTCCATACCTCTTGAATCTGGTGTTTGCCCTTCATCCACCATACCCTTGCCTTCTTTAAGCTGTTATTAACTCTTGCCTACATGACTACAACTGCTTCCTAACCTGACTCCTTATCCCTGCTAGTCTCAGATCCTCCTCCCACATTGCTCCCAGCAAGATCTTTCAAAACAATTCAACTCCTTGTGAGAGTTCCCTCCTTATAATTTTTTATCTTTTTAGCAAGCAACCCAACACATGCTGTCATTAGAACAGAGACCTACAACAACAGTGCTTGACAACATGAAAGGGGTTTGTCCCTCTTCCCCAATTCCAATGGTGGAAAATCACTGTGTAGTAAAGTTTTTTCCTAGGACATGCAAAGTCCTTCATAGTGTGACCCTGATTACTTCTTCAGTTTCACATCTTGTCATGGTTCCTCCCATTTGATTGGATAGATTTTCTTTCTCTTCAAACTTTCCCTATCCCCATAGTCTGTGTGTCACCAAACTGAGAATGCTCCTAAAGCAGAGAAATTGACAGATTTTCTTTTAATATAATAATTTGCAAATGCTTTGTTAGCAGGTGACTAAACTAGACCATGTGAAAGGCCTGATGATCTTTTTAAATATTTGATCCTCAGGCCAGTTCATAGGCTCTATACTCCACCTACTTGATTTGAAACCCCGACCCAGTCCAGCAGCAGAAGTGGATAGAATTGAATAATTGACAGCCCACCTAAGACTGAGCACAAGAAGAGGGGGGACACTGGGCAGAGCCAAGAGTGGAGGGAATGAAAAAGTTTAAAGGGACCAAAGAAATGAGGAAGGAGAGAGGAGACAGAGAGAGCCCAAAGAGAAGAGATGACTCTCCTGCCCTTGCTGATACAACAAGGTGCTGACCACATGGCAAGAGCTGATACTAAACCTCAGTGCTAGTTAGAGGAACTGGTGGGGTGAGTGGATTAGAGAAAAAGAGCTGTTGCTGGATATCTATTCTTCTGAGGATTTTATATGAGTCAGAACATGCCAGTGGAACACAAAGTGAAGGACTGTGTTTACTTTCTTTTATATTCTGTGTGTGTGGTTAAGTGACTAAGAGTAAAACTATTTGCTTACGTACTGTACCATCTCTTCCTTCCATGCTGAGGGGTGTGAGCAGGGTGGCACTCATATGTGCCCTACACACTAGCCATGGTCTTTCCCTGCAAGTGTTATTTGGTATGCACCTCTGTGTTTGCACCTGCTGTTGCCTCAGCCTGAAATGCTTTCCTCCCTTCTTGTCTCTTATTAGACTCATCCTTCATGACACCCCTTGGAGATTTGGCTGACACTCCCAACACTAAAAACCTTGCTGACTAGAGAGCTAGGTACCCCTCCTGTTTTCCCATAACATTCAGGGTATCTCTACTACAGCCCTTGTAACACTGTGTTGTATTGTAACTATTTGTTTAAATATCTCCTCTCCACTAGAAGGGGCCTGGGGGGGGGGGGGGGGCTGTGAGGACTGCATCATGTTCTTCTCCTTATCCTCAGGTCTTAGCAAAGTGCTCTTAGCATCTTGGTGGTTTTCAATAAATATTTTCTGAAGAGATGAAAGAATCAATAACAGAATATTGCATACTGAATAATAGCCATGTGTCCCTTTGTCTCCAGACTAAATCTTATTTAGTGTCTTCATGGCATCTTACTAAGGTGCTTCTCTTCTGACCTAAACAATTTGCTGACCTCCTTGTCAGAAATATAGAGGGATCGGGGCTAACTGAATTTGTCTAAAGAGGAAGAGAGGGAGATTTAAAGCAGACAGGCCCCATTCTGCTGCAAAGTTTGCTAGACTCAATCTCAATAAAATTAGATCAGCTGGCACAATTCACTTAATAGAGGGGACAAGGGATGTCTAATGTGCCATTAAAGAGGAGCGTGGGTGGAAGGGAGACTGCCCAGATCCGAAGGAGCCAGATGTGCCCATTAGTGGCTGTGAGGAGAGGGGGAACATTGCCTATTACACTCAGTGTTCTCTCCAAGAACCTCAGGTCCCTGGAAGTCTGGGCACGCTGAGTCTGACCTTGCTGCCACCCACTCCCCCTGTACCACCAATGGTGGAGTGACTCTGACAGTTTATGGTTGCCTTTAGCAGGTTACCTCTTTCAACTTCTAATTTAAAAAGAATAAAGATTCTTATTTGTTGCTGTTATGAGCTCAGAAGCACAGGGTGTTCACAAAGTACCCCACATATCACCATCGCAATTGCTATAATTAACTTTGTTATATTTTTGCCCCATAAATAATCTACAATTAATTACAGCCCACTAGATTATACTTAGGTACAAAGCAATGAACAACAGCCATTCATTTATGTATTTATTTTATTAAGAATATTTTGAAAAATATTGAAAATTATAAAAAAGAAAATTAAGTTCTGCTAGAAATATCATTATAAACGTACAGCTTTCTTTTTCTTTTCTTTTCTTTCTTTGTTGCAATGCATATAGTACATTTTTTTTTGAAAATTGGATTACACTACACTATAACCTGCTCTGTTTTACTAAACTGTAGAACTGCAGAATGCATATTTCTCTGTGCCATGCAGATTTATGTGCGTTTTGGAAGACTGTACAGTATTCCATCTCATGCATGGACCCTAGTTAATTAGTCCTCAGTCATTATATCTTGTTGCAAGGACTACTTGCTTGTAAGCTTCCTCCTGGAACTTCCCTTTGGCACTGCCAGGATTTTAAGGCTCTGGTCAAACCCTCCAGGCTGTTAGTTGATTCTTGGAGAGTCTCAGGAACATTTGTGGAGAAAGACCTAATAAAATCGGGTCTCCACACCCAGACTGGCTTCCAGGATCTGCAAGAATGTTCTTAGAGCTGTAGGATCCCAGGCTGGTGGGAGAGTAATCAGAGACATTTAACTTAATTTGCAGGAAAAATGGAGGAGAATTTTACCCGAGTTTGAATTATCCCAGACGCTCCTTCAGTAGAGGCCAAATTCTTGCAACTCAGTTTATTTCAGTTTAATTCAATTTAACACTTTTAAAAATTGAGTGGTCTATTACTGTAGCACATCATGCTAGGGGTCCAGAATTACCCCTGCTCATTCTTTTTCCTTCCCTTTCCCACTCTCTCAGATGCCTCCCCATAACTGCTTTTTTCTTATCCTCATTGTTTCCACCCCTGGGGCATATTCTCTTCTTTTCTAGATCATTCTAGCATCCTCTAAGGATTCTGGAGTAAATAATCATGAACTCTTGGGCCAAGTGAATTCCAAATTCACATTATTTGATTAATACATTCAACAGGTATTTTTGAACACATACTATGTGCTATGTCATAAGAGTATGACAATGAATATCATGTACACAAACTTCACTCTGTAGCAGCTTGCAGTCTAGTGGAGGAGCCAAAGAAGTAAAAAGAGAGTAACAAAATGATGGATAAGTACTGCACAAGAGGTCAGCTCAAGATATTATGTCTCATTAGACTGAAGGTGACCCTTGACCAAACCCACGAGTTTTTAAACCTGGCCCAAGATCCAGGTTCCTGAGGAATTTAAATATAAACTGGAGAAGACCCAATTTATCTGCCCCATCCTAAGGTCTGGGCTGGATTATAGCCCAGGTCTCATCTATCCGAGAAGCCTTCCAGATTACCAAATGGACAGGCCAGTTCTGGCCCCCGTGCTTACCCCTCCACAGTGAAAACAGACTCAGTAAACATGAGCTATATTAAACTGGTCAATTGTTGCATTGATTTTTTTTTTTTTTTTTTTAGATCATTAAAACTCTGAAACCAAGCCAGAATCAAACATAATTAATGCAATTTTTACTCATCTTGTCCAAGATTGCCATTTTCATCTTTCCATCCTATTTAAAGAACCGAGAGCCAAGATAAGTCTCTCTGAGACAGGCTTCAGCTAAAGATCTATGGGCAAAACACTGTCACTTCAAGGGACAACAGAGGATGGTCTCTGCCTATGCTCATCAGCCCAACTTAGATAATAGATGATAGACTGAAATGAGCTCTAGAGAGTTGTGCACTTCCAGGCAGCTATCAACATACCACAGGGGTGTGGCAAAGTTCAAAGTTTCAGGCCTCAGTTTCCATCCTGGGTGAGTTCACAGTGGTTCCACTTCTTTAGTCCTAAATTTGAGAATTTTCCCTCCAAAATCTTTTTTAGAACACAGTCCAGATTGAATTGGAGTTGGGGAGAGTGAAAAACATTTACATCTCAAAACTCTTGGCATCAGTGTGAAGTTCAATTTTTCTGATTTTCTGGATGCTCCGGGATTGCCTACCTCCCTCCCTCCCCAGAGATATGACTAAGAGTCAGGAGCAAAGTGAATGGAAGTAACAAAATTGTTAGGACCTTTGAAGAGGAGGGCAACTAGGATCATTTAGCCTGAGGCTTTTTGGTTGCAAATTTCTGCTAAAGAATAAGGAAAGGCCTCCTATTTTAATATTCGCATTTTTATTTGCCATTAAATTAGTATGATCCAATTATACACTGTATTAATAATAAATTTAGGTTTTGTTTAGGAACAAGTGTTAAAATTAACATATAATCTTATCAATAATTTTTAGTTTCCTGGTTGGTCATTTTATCCTTCATCCTTACAGTTTGCCATCTGAAACTCTTCAACCAGGAACAAGTTACATCAGAGAGTGGGAGATCAGATGAAAGGCCTCACAACTTCAAATGTGCCCAGACTTACTGAGGGCCTAGGAGCAATTTCTGCATCTTCTCTCTGGTTAACATGCCTTAATTGATTTGCTCCCTGTATTGTTCATTAATTGTTGATTATTAAGAAATAAAGGGAAGGGGAAGGAGTGAACAACTCCAGATGAAAATCAAATCAGCTTTCATAAGCCCCTACCATGAAATGAAATAAAATTGACACACAATACAAGAAAGCTATTATTCTTTTTATTTTTAATCTGATTCAACCACAGTTCTTTAGCATCCTGTATGTGAAATCGGTATAACTACTATCATGGTTGCTTTCCCCAGTTGACCAGCTAGCAGGGGGTCTTAATAGAAAAGCTAAGTATGAATGGCTATCTGATGATGGAATGTCAAAGAATGGATAGATTTGACTTTAGGGTTAAAAATAAGATATTTAAGTTTCCCCAAATTTCTCCCATGCAGTCCATTGGGATAGTATATTTTTTCTTCAGGTAGAAAGTACTGGAACAACGATTCTATAAGTAACCACTTAAATCAAGCCATTGCCTTTTTACCCACACTTATTAAGCCCTTATTAGAGGGTGGGCACAATACTAAGTGTGTTATTTCATTTAATTCTAGCAATAACTAGACGAAGTGGGTACAATTATTATTTCCATGTTACAAATAAGGATCCTGAAGCACAGAAAGGTTAAGATACTTAGCAAAGCCTCTAAGTGGTGGTACTGGGTCTCAGACTCAGGATAGCCTGACTTCCAAGCCCACACTTTTAACCATGATGTAAAGTGCCTCTCCTTTCCTCTGCCAAGATAGTGAAGAAATTAATGGATCTCAGTCCTTCCACAAGTTGTAAAAAGAAAATAATAACTAGAGCTTTTAAACAACTCTATTTATTATATGAGTTTTCACAAGTAGGTCTTGCAGTAGGTTTTCTTTTAATATAGGCTATTATAAACCAATACACAGTCTTCCCTCGGCATCCTCAGGGTATTGGTTCCAGGATACCAAAATTCATGTATGCTCAAGTTCCTGGTATAAACTGGCATATTTGCATATAACATGCACATCCTCCCATATACTTTATCTCTAGATTACTTATAACACCTAATACAATATAAATGTTATGTAAGTAGTTGTTATACTGTATTTTATATTTGCATTATTTTGCATTGTTGTATTTTTATTTTGTTTGTTTATTTATTTATTTTGGCACCTGGCCAGTCCAGGGATCTGAACTCTTGACCTTGATGTTATCAGCACCACACTCTAACCAACTGAGCTAACCAGTCAGCCCTATTTTTTATTTTTTGTGTATTTTCTATCTGAGATTGGTTGATTTACAAGGATGCAGAACCTGAGGATACCAAGTACTGACTGTAGGAGTATGTACCAGGTTGTTCCAGAAAAATGGTTTAACTACATCACGTTTCCATTTCTCCATGTTACAGTAAAGCTAACAATTCCTACCCCTTTCCTACTTCACATAAATGTATGAAGTTTAGTAAAAGCTCATGTACTTTGAGCTTATTGGAAAAGTGATGTTATGTAAATACAAAGCAGAAGTTTTATAAGAAGTGTCAGTGTGGTAGGTATACAACATAAAATAGACCAAATTATTTCCTTACACATTGGGACAAAAATAGCTCCTTAATCTTACATACCTATTTTTTAATCGTTTTGCATATTGCCTGTGCCTGTGACTTTCAAGGGTAATCTGAAAAGGAAATGGTTTCTGATAGACTGTTGATAAGATGAGCAATTTAGTATTCTCCTTATTGAGGAAATACTGCAATTTCCAAGTCTTGCCTGTTTCCCACTTTTGAAAAACCTCAGGTCAAAATTTTGTTGCCAGATGGAAGTGTTACATGGACAAAAGTTATCTGTGAATTTCTTTATACCAAAGGCCATACTGACTGTCCCTTCTTAAGGATCCAACAGACTTTTATTATGCTTCAAAAATAGCAAGGTCACTCTAGGACGTTTTTCCCCCCAATGTTACCAAAACTGCCCAAACTGAAGTAGGCCATCACCTCACAGTAGAAAATGGAAGAAGCTAGTGTAAGACCAGAGTAGTTTTAAAGGGTTTTGAAGAATGAGAAAGCACCATTCTTATCCAGTAGCTCTGGATGGTGTCACTGATAAGCAAGATCTCCTCAAGCACAGGTAACAGTTACATTTACACTTTATATGCATGTTCACATACATCCTTTAGATAAAGGGTGGGAGAAAAGAACATTTACCACTGAGAAGGGATTAGAGGACTTGTTAGTTTCCTGTTAAGACTTCTCCACACTCCACAGAAAGGAACTCTCAGGGAGAAAAAAGCTGCAAGAATAATCAGCAACGCGTTTCACAGTCTCTCCAGCTCTCAGCAGACAGTTCAGTTCAACTGGATTGAGCCTGTGGGTGGGCCTTCGGATTTGCTGACCTGCAATCTTGTTTCTAGAGTGGCCCAGAGCAGAAGAACAGGGAGTTTTCACTTCCTCTCAATCAGCTCTATTGTACAATTGTGATCTCTGGCTAAAAGATGAATGCCTTTAATATTGAGCCGTTAATATTGGCGGCTCAATTTTTTGAGGATGCAGGAGAGTTCCCTGACACCTTTGGGATGAAGCAGAGATGGTGGGGGGCGAGGCAGAGGGCTGCGAAAGTTTTCAGAATCAAGATGGAGTCACTTGTGTTAAAAACAAAAACAAAATAACACTGATAAATAGAACTGGGGAAAAGCCTTGAAGGTGGTGTAGAAAAAAATATAACTTTAACATGCTTAATTTGCTTCTGTATTTAATGCTTGCTAAAGATGGGAAAACATAACTAACACCATTTTAAGTAAGGCAGGCCCAGACACATTAAATTCCAGGAAGGGAGTAAAACACCACCTGGTTCCAGGAACTGACTGACCAGTTCTTTATCTAAAAGCCACCTGGAAGATAAATGATTGGGAAGTGCACTGTTCCTTATCAGGGTACCAGCTCGCTAAAGCCCACCAATAAATCCAAAGGTCACCTCTGATAACCTGTAAACAGTAAACAACTCATCCTATTGTGAAAGTCTGTCTAAAAAACTATAAAAAGCTCTTGTGTTTAAGGCTCGTGGTCGCTTTTGTCTTGAATGCTGAGTGACCGCAGCATGCTGGAAATAAACTCCTCTTGCTTGATTGCATCGGTCTCTGTCTCATGGTCTCTGTGAGGTGAGCCATCCTGACGTGTGGGGTTTGTGCACGGTGCACAGATCTTACAGTGGGAGTTCTCATGCACTTATGCCTGATACCAAGATCTGCCACAAAGGATCCTGCAAAGCTACATCTTGTATAGAGGCCATTGCAACCTTAATAAAAAATGTTTCTGCAAGGACATCTGCCCAGCAACTGCCTATCCAAACTCAGACTGGCGTCACTTTTGTTATTGATCCCTGTAGCCAAGAGCAATAATCCCAAAACAGTTATGTAATTCTCCATCATTTTTGCTTTAAAATCCTTCGTCTTCCTTTACCTCCCCTGATACCATAGTTTACTATGGCATGTCTATTCCTACTGCAATGTTCCATTGCCAGTTAAATTTATTATTCTTTTAGACAGCCTCTCTCTGTAATTTAGTTTGACAGGGCAAAGCTGCCAAAAGACTACTGTGACATTTTCACTAGTGTCTATGTGCGCTGGACTGTGATTCTGGGGGCAGAGCAGTGGCCCTGAAGACAGGCTCCTGAGCTTTCTCCTGATACTCTATCTGCTTCAAAGATGCCAGGTGACTGCTTCATTTATGGAATTGACATAACCCCTGTAGAAAACGTACTTTGCTTTGCTTCGTGATGTTTTGCTGAGGATAAATAAAATAATGGATTATAAAATGTTGTGAAAAATAAAAGCATTGTACACATGTGAGATATTGTTAGACGTGTCACTGCCACAGGGTGGAATAAGGGAAGAGTGCTGGGAATCAACAGACCAGAATTAGGCCTGAGTGTCTCAGAAAAATAATAAGAGGTAAACAAATCTCTTTACAGAAACATTGCTTCAGGCCATCTCCCCAGGATCTGATCGCTTTCTCTTTTCTCCAGATGACGAAGACAACTTATTAATAGCAAAGCCAATTTGATTTGTTAATTGATGGTCCTACTTCTTAAGTGTATTTTTCTTAAGGTAAAATAAAGAGCATTGTGGGGGCGAAGAATGACCAACCCGTCTTGCCCCTCCCCACCCCCACAATATGTGGGCTAGGACCTACTACTGTGCTGTGGGTTGAGGATATACGGGTAGAAGTGGGTTCCTTGGCATGACCGTGTAAGATGTGTGTTTGTGCGACACAAAGTCATGGGAGAGGTGAGTCTTGTACCTCCTATGAGTGAATCTCAAGGGTATGAAGAGGTGTGTGTGTGCAAGGGCCTTCGTGGTATTTTATAACATGATTTATTGCATGGGCTTGATCTTGAATATTCACATGAGGGTGGTGAGAGAAAGAAGGCCAGGATTTGAATCAGTCTTGAGATCGCAGATGAAGTTTGTTGTTTTTCCCCCTCCCGAGGGACTTGGGAAATGGCCTCCAGGAACGGGTTCTTGTAAAGAATTCGAGAGCGGTTAACGCGTCTCTTTCTCCCAGCTCCTCTGGTGAAAGGGGGTCGCGAGGGTCTGCGCCCCGGTGGAAGGAAGCAGCGTCAGGCAACTTCCTCGGCAGCGGCGGCGGCCGCCGCTCGGGCGGTTACCGGGTGTGTGCGCTTCTGCGCATCCCGCCCTCGGCCGGGAAGGGGCGGAGCCGGGCGTCACCCGCCCCCGGCGGTCCCCTCCTCCCGGCCGCTCCCCAGTGTCCAGCCCGCCGGGTCACAGCGGCCCGAGGCCAGCTCTTAGCCGGGAGCCCGAGCCGGGAGTGCGGTGCGGGCTGGGCCGGGCTGGGCTGCGCGCACGGGCTCGGCCGCCGCCCCTGCCGGTGAGTCCCGCCGCGGGAGGCGCGGAGCGGGTCGGGCTGGGGACCTGGACCACGATGTTGGGGAGCCCCGGGCCCGACCTCCGGAGCGGGGGATGGCAGGATCGCGACTTTGGCGAGCCCCAGAACCCGAGCCCGGAGGGGCTGGAGGAGTCCAGAACCACAGTGTTGGGGAACCCGAGCCCGGGAGCTGGAGGTCAGGGCCACGATGTTGGGAGTCTCAGAACCCGAGCTGGAAGGCGGACGGCGAGTCAGGACCGTAGCGTTGGGGAGCCCCGGAGCCCTAAAGGGCTAGGGGAGTGTCAGGATTACAATACTGGGGAGCCCCGGAGCCTGAGCCTGGAAAGCTGGGGAGGGGTGCAGTACCGCGATGTTGGGGAGACTGAGGCCGGAGGGCGGGAGACTCAGGATCGCAATGTGGGGAGCCCGAGAGGGCAGAACGAGGGGCGCCCGGTCCGCATTCTTGGGACGCCCTCCACAGGGCGAAGGGAACGGAACCCTGCAGGGGAGTGCGAAGGAGAGGAAGCCCGGGGCGGGAGGGGGAGCCCGAAGGAGGGGAGCCCCGGAAAGAGTGGGTGGAACGAGGCATGTGGCTTCTCTCGGGAAGGACGGAGAGGTCTTCTCTGAGAGGGTGGACGCCAGGAGCGGAGTTGTGCTGAGAATGTGGGGGTGAGGGGAGGTGTGTTGGAGGGAAAGGAACGCCGCGGCGAGGGTCGGAGAAGGATGGTAGAGTAGGGACACAGGGAAAGTGTCAGCCATGTAGACGCATCCCCCTTGGTGGAATGGGGTCGTGGACACCTCTAGAGAGCATTCACTCAATAGAGCAAGACCGGGCATACCCAGGCCGGGATGGGTGGGAACCCCACACTCAGTGGGCTCGAGGAGTATTGGGAACCTGGGGGCGGGGGGGGACACTTGGCTGACCCGGTGCGGGGACCTGGAGGTAGCTAACCAAAGCTTCCAGTGCAGCTGTGGGCGCTCCAGGCACCATAGAAAAGCGGGAGGTCCGCGGGCCCGGGCGGGCTCTTTGTCTTGCCGTAAGTTGTATCCCATATTTCTGAGCTGGGTTAAAAGTGATTTTTCCCAGGGACTCGATGAGAGGAGGCTGGGGTAAAAAGAATAGTTACGGAGTGAAATTTCTAAATGTACAAGTAATATCTCGTATGTTAGGCATCGCTCAGATAATAAAGGTGTATATTATTTGTAGATCCACATGTAGTATTTGCATCTGACCTCTGTTGTTTTTGAGTAAAAACTGGAGGAAAATCAGCAACACATACACTCACAAAAACGCCCATAAATGCAGTGCATTCCACAGTCGAGTAAATTCGAGGAGTACTGTACAGTTTGGGATTGTTTGTCATTGAAGGCTCCCTTGCTGAAGTTAACAGGAAGTTATCTGCATGGAAGGTGGAGTGCACTTGACTGCCCTGTTGAGATCATCCAAGCCTGTACACACACCTGAGCTGCTGCATCCTTGACCGGGTCAACTGGAAGGGAGCCAGATGGCTTAGGACCTCAGTGGATGGGTATCAAGGGCGTATCTAAAAACAAATGACCAGGGCATGGTCTGATTTTTTTTGTTTGTTTTATTTTCCTGTTGTTCATTAACAACAATTAGTTAAATAATGTTGACTATCATATATTATCCTGTATTGTTAAGTATGGTAATTAGCTTAATTATTTGGTGTAACAGCTAAATCAGGAAAACACAGGGCCTGGGAATCTTATTAAGTGAATTTTTCCATTGGAACATACCTCGGCTTTGGGGAGGAAGGGGAGGCCTGTATGCACACACTGAGATTTGAGCTTCCTGGAAGGACCAAGGATTATTTCGGTGTTTTGTTTGTTTGGGGGCAGCGGACTGATAGGGAGATGCGCACCACTGACCTTGGTGTTAATAACACCGTGCACTAACCGAGTTAACCGACTGCCCCCACGTACTATTTTGGCATACTAGCATTTGTTGGGTCTGTTTTTTTCTTCATGAAAAAGAAATCTCTTCAAGAACTATGCGAGTTAACGGGAAAGCGATTTATTCATTTTACAAGTATCTTTTCAGTACGGGCTTTTGTTTTGTTTTGTTTTCCCATTAAGCGGGTGTATATACCTTATCAAATGGTCAGAACCTTGCACCGAGATCTGCGTTATCATTATTATTATTGCAGAAGCATATTTATTCACTTGGACATCAAGCTAGCTGATGCTTCTGATTCTTTATCCAAATTTTAAAGTAAATATGGCAGTATTTATGCATTCGGATGAGTATTTCTCCCCTTCAGAAGCCTCCTCTTGGCAAGCTGTGTACTAATTCTAGTGATGCTGTCAGTGCTGAGAATAATTTTGTAGCTCCTGCTTTGGAGTTGCCTTCAGAGTTTGCAACACATTTACTGAATTGCCTCAGTGATGGCAAAACTTACTCAGTTGGGAAAGAGCCAAACACTGCATGGCACCAACTTGGGTTTCTGAGGTGGGGAATCAAAATTGTAATACTAAATATGCCCATTAAAGTAATGAAAATTCTCCTGAAGGACTGGCAGTTCTACAAGGGGCATCCAGTAAAGGTATGGTGTATGTGTTTAGAACTGAAAGGTAATTACTTTGAAGTACAATCCTCGTTTTGTTGTTTATGCTCTGGTATGTGGATACAATAATTAGTCCTATCATTTTATTGTTATATCTATGGCATATTGGACTGGAGAAAATAAGCCTTTCTTTTTCCCTTCCTGATACTCTTTACTAGGTAGTTTTCATCACTGGATTTTTACAGAAAGCAAAACAAACAAAAAGATGAAGGTTTGTTTTCTCACAAAATAAAAAAAGGTACTCAGAAAGCCATTTACCCCATATGTAGGCAATACCTGGTGCTTGACTTTAATGTGAAAAGATCTACAGAAGCAAGGGGAGGAGAATGATTTCTGAAAATCCATTTCAACTTTGGGATTCCATGGCACATAGTGGGAAAAATTAACTGAACATATCCCCTTCTCAATTCCCAATTTGTTTCAGGTTTTGTAGCATAAAGCTTCCTATAGCCATGGCTTGAATCTCGATTTAGCTGTGGTCTTTGGCAAGTTGTTTCACCTCTTCAGCCTCGGTTTCTTATCTTAAAATGAAGATACTAATGGGTATGTACTTCATGAGGCTGTGATGGAGATTAAATAAGATTTATGCACATAGAACAGAGTTCAGTGCCCAACACATATTGAGTGCTGGGTAGAGTTTAGCTATTTCTATGGATAGTTTCATGTTAAAATTACTTTGAAGTCACATGGAAATTTATCATTTCCCAGGTAATGATATTTCATTCTTCTGGGCTTTGCAACTGAACATGTGAATGAGACATTTTGTTTTTTACCCTCCTGGCCTCTTTAGGGTTTTTAAAGGGTGACCTTAAAAGCAATCACAATTAGTTATTATATTTTGAATTTAGATTTTTAAATGAACATTCCTGTTATAATTTTTTATTAGGTATAACAGTTCAGTGTGGTAGTGAAAATCTGGGGGGAAAAAGAGCTTAAAAGCCTCTCCTATACATTTTTTTCGTTGATTCAATGAAAATATTATTCTAATGAAATAGCTACAGTTCTCTTGGCATGTATTGAAAGGGATGATTCTGGTAAGCATTCCTTTCAGTTCAAACTTGAGTTTTGCTCTGCTTTGTTTTGTAAACCATTGGGGAGAATGAGTAGCCTGGCACTAAGTCCTCAGCTGTTCTGTAAATGTCAACATTATTTTTTTTCAAATTTATTAATGTTATTTAACATATATATAAATTAGGGAGATGGGAAAATAACTTTGTCTTAATTTTAATCGAGGTTGTTATGAAATAGATAATATTTCATGAAATGTTCAACATTTAGTGTGAGTTCTCTGTGTTTTAGACAAGCAAGTTCTAGAAACAGAGAGGTACAAGACACAGGCTTTGCCCTCCAGAAGTTCACGTAATGTGCTCACTTATAATTAGGCATTAGCAAAATTTCTTCTCGTAATGGCTTACGGGGCTAAGGAATAATATGGATTTCACTACATGTTCTTTTCCCTCAGTTTCTTGGAGAAGGCTAAACAGGTGGACCACTCAATAGTGTTCATATTTTTGAGGTGGATTAACTCTTTCACGATTACATACCACTGTGCCCTCAGATGCCATGAAAGGAGATAATGGATAGGAAAGTACTTTGTGAATTGTAAGGTAATATATAACTGCAGGATGGGGGCTATTATTGTTGTACCATACCTTTTCTGGAGTGTTGTGTTTTTTCTCTTGCACTGTCTCTTTTTTGAGTAGTGATTTATGTACTCGTAAAGAACCAAGAAACAATATACCGTCATCCCTTGGTATCCATGGGGGATTGGGTCCAGGACCTCTCATGGATACCAGCATTCATGGATGCTTATGTCCCTGATATAAAGGGAGAAAGAGTCAGGCCAGGAAGCCCCCTCCGACTGAGCTTATCTCCCACACTTCAAAGGCTCTTCTCAGGTCCCTTTCTACACAAGGTCAAAGCTTCCTGTGCTGTGTGAGGGGGCAAGGTCTGGCAGTTTCTGTTTGGTTTTCCTTAGCCCCTCCTATTGGAGGAAAGAATTCTTGCAGGGGTCCCTTCGCTTTTAACAAAATACCCCTAATCCTCTCTAGTTTTTGCTCTGTGTGGGTTTTCCCGGCCATCTGAGTGGGGAAAGCCCAGGCTCCACTTTGATCTGCATTCCTTTCTGTGTCTTCCTCACACACACTGTAGCCATATGAGTAGAGTAATCAACTCAGTAACAAGGCAGAGCTTCAGCAGGGGGAGGGGGAAGGTGGGGAAAATTCTGGGCACAGAGAATGTGTAGCAGACAGGGATGTAAATAACACTGGCTTTTTAGCTACAAGCTAGAAACCATCAGTACTGTGGTTCTCAGTCCTGACTGTACAATAGAATCACCTGGCCTGTCTAAGAATACTGATGCCCCAGCCTCTCCCATTGATTTGGTGGGTAAGGCCTGGGTATCTGATTTTTTAAATGCTCCTCAGATGATTCTGCTGCACAGTAAGTTGAAGGTCAAGGACCACTGCTTTGTGAAATTAATGACCTGCATTAAAATCAGAAAGAAAATGAAGAAAACTGAATTAAAAATACAACTCATGCAGCACTTAACAAAAGGTATGTTCTGAGAAATGCATCATTAGGCAATTTCATAATGTGTAAATATCATAGAGTGCACTTACAAAAACCTAGATGATATAGCCTACTGCGCACGTCCAGATCCATTATAATCTTATGGGACCACAGTGGAATATAAGGTCTGTTTTTAACTCAAACATCATTATGCAGCACATGACTATATCAAAGTATTGTTTTGTTAAGTTTTTATTTTATTGATGAGTATATGCTGCCTTGTGATATAAAATATGTTTCTTCTAATGAGTTGTGGTCGAAAAAGTTTGAAAAACATTGTTTTAGAACCTTAGAGGTGTTTAATATTGGTGAATTTATCTCATTCATTATTTCTTTCTTTTTTTTTTTTAAACATCATTCATTGCTTCTGTATGTACATTTGCTGGACAGTTTTCAAAGTGCTTTTATATACCTTGTCAAATATGACTTTTGCTCAACATAGAAAGCATTGGATGGACTTAATGATTCTGCTGATTTAGAACAGCAAAATGAAGAAAGGCATTTATAATTTTGTTGGTTTAGAAATAAATATTTTAAAAGCATGAAATAAGTTATAATCAAGTTCTGAGATACAGTATATTGCTTAAGTCAGACAAAATCCACTCACACCTTCTGATAGAACTTTTTCATTTAGACTTTTTTTTTTAGATTAATAAACTTTTCAAATTTTACCAATAAGAAAAAAATATATAACTTTTGCTACTGTGCTATGAGGCTAGAGAGCAGATATCAGCATACTGATTTTTTTTTTTACAGATGAAGAGTTTACAACTTAGAGTTGGAGAGGGTAAGAAATTTGTCAAAGTCACAATAAGAAAATGGCAAAAACAGGGACTCAAACCTAGGGTTTCTGATTTCTACTACAGGGCTCTGTACATTGTACCTCTCTGCCTCTTCCGATTTAGCAGATCCTGTGAGAAGAAAGAGAACTGCAAGTGGGGCATAAGTCTGACTTTTCAGCATTGTAAAAATAATAACTATTGACTGAGCACTTACTACTATCAGGAAATGTATTTACATTACTTCATTTAATTCTCAGAACAGGCCTGTGTGATGGATACTGTTATTAGTCCCGTTCCACAGATGAGGAAACTGAGATACAGAGAGGTTGTGACTTGCCCAAGGAGCAGAGCTGGGCTCTGTCGGCAAGTCCAAATTCTTTATTTGTGCTCTCTATTGCCCCAGTACTAGTTGCATGGCATTTCTCTAGTTTCTAGACTTCTGTCTCTAGGGTCAGTTTAAGTGTAAATGGCCCTAGTACCTGTAGCTTTCATTCAGCTTTTATTGTGTGTGTGGCTGGAACCTTCTGTCCCCCAGTGATTGAGGGAGGAAAGTCCTCTGCTGCCCAGACCTACTTTATGGAACCTTGTCCAGGTTGTTTGTCATACCTAATACCACAAATTGCTGAGATTTGTAATGTGGCTTGGGTAGTTCTGACTAAGAAGGAACCTGAACACTAACCTTTATGGAGTGAGATCTTGATGGACTTCCCAGTGGTCTGGGACCCAAAGCGTATGTTGTTCGTTTGTTCGTTCATTCATTCATTCATTTATTCATTCATTCATCAAATATTAAGGGCCTACCAGATGCCAGGGTCTATGTTAAAGACTGGGGATAGAATGATGAGCAAAAATGCAATCACTGCCTTTATGCAGGTTACAGTTTGCAAGTAAGTTTTAGAGATGACACTTGGCTTTAAATATGGATGGAGAAAGTAATTATCATGGCTTTCTAATGCCTGTGCACAGGACAAAATTACCATGCCCAAAGCAAGGCTCAGGCCACATGTAAATAGGAGGATACTAGTTAATTACCTACTCAAAAGCTTAGAATGGAGAAATTAGACTTCATATTCTTTCATATGACTAAAAAATGACACTTTCCCAAAGGTGGGAGACCTGCTATCTGCACTAAGTCAACTGAGTTGGATGATCAGGTTGAGATAAGCCTTTAGCTCAAGGAAGATTTTTCTTTTCTGCATGTCCAGGAGGGTACAAACTTCTGAGCCATCTAGGTAGCTAATAAACTATCCCTATTTTCCTATATGAGGAAGAGTCAATATCATATTAAAGCAATATTTGTTGAATGAGTGAACTAATAATAGTTATGATGAATGTTAATATACAATGGAAGCTGTTTCAAGATTTTGAGAAGAGGACACCTTGAGAAGAGTACACCTACAGAAGAACCAAGAATAGCTCACCTCCCTCTCCAGGCTGACCTGGTTCCTAACTTTAATCAACCAGTTCTTTGGGATATGAGAATTTGAGGGAGACCAGAGCTAGGGTTACTAATTTAAGAGTTTTTTATTGGTCTTGAGACACAGATAGCAGTAGGGGTGGTGACATTTATCCTTCTAGAGTGATGTAGTCCAAGACTAAAAAGAGCAAAAAAGAAGAGAAAAAAAAAATCTCTATTTTCAAAGAATAGAGAATTTGGTGTTTTTCATCAATATCTTAAACCTATGTATTTCCCTTATCCTTAACTCTTGCTCTTTTGAGTCCAAAAGAATATCCAGGAGGTTCAAGATATGTCTACAATCAGGTAGCTGGAAGAGGGCCACACTTAACCCAACCAGCTGAAGATGAAAATAAAATACACATACTCTGCTGAATATTGCCAATAGACCATAGTTTTGTGAGAAATGAAACTTTTTGTTGATGAAAGATATCTTCTCATGTTCTTTTTAGACTCATTCTAAAGAGAATTGGTAAAGCTGTATAAAATGTGGAAGAAAGGGGAGGATAATGTAAAGTCAATGATGAAGCGTAATGGCTCTATTTTTTGGGTTTTTGGGTTTTTTTTGGCTGGTGGCCAGTACAGGGATCCAAATGTAATAGCTCTTGAATTAGAAAATGTATATTCTCTGTGGTGAATTAATTTCAGAAACCCCATCTAAGTTTTTCTATTCCTGCACTTAAGTAAGGTAAAGGCATTGATATTATTCCCTTGAGTTACTAGGAAACCTAGCATTTGGAGAAGCGGAATTAGTTTCATGAATGGGCTAATACTAAATTGGCTGCAGTACAAAAATGTCACCCAGACAGGTTCAAGAATGTCACTAAAACTGGGTGGCATTTCAGAAAGGTAGAAACTGATTCACCAAATCTTGGTTTGGTGTGTAGGTTCAAGTCAATTCACAAAGTGCGATAGGTGTTTCTTGGATTACATGGTGAGGAGATTAGTCTCTTTCTGCTCCCCTATTTCTGCCATGTGAGACCCCAGGGTCACTGTTGCCACCACCAAGACCTTTACCAAATGTGTTCTCTGGCCTTTGGACTCCCCAGCCTCTGAAACTGTAAGGAATAAATTTCATTTTCTTTACAAATCACCAAGTTCCAGGTATTTTGTTATAAGCAACAGAAACTGCTCATACAGAAAACTGGTACCAGAGAAGTAGAGTGATGCTTATAACAAATACCTGAAAATGAGGAAACAGGTTTAGAATGGGATGTTGAGGAGAGGCTGGAAGAATTTGGAGGAAAAGGCTAGAAAAAGCCGAGATGCTGGTGAAAGTTTAGAAGACAAGAAAATCAGGGAGAGTTTAGAATGTTTTATAGACTGGTTAAATTATGGTGAGCAGAATGCTGATAGAAATATGGACAGTAAAGGCCATTCTAGAAGATCTCAGATGTAAAGGAGAAGGGACTTATTGGAAACTGGGGCAAAGATCACCCTTGCTATGAACTGGCAAGGAACTTGGCTGCATTCTGTTCATGCCCAAAAGTTTTTTGGAAGGTGGACTTAAAAAAGGTGTTGACCCAGGGTATGTGGCGGGTGAAATTTCTAAGCAGCAGAACATTCAGTAAGCTGCATACCAGAATATAAAAAGAAAGCAGAGCATAAAGATTTGGAAAATTGGCATCCTGTCTGTGTGGCAGAGAAACAGAGAGCATTTTCAGGAAAAAAAAATCAATGGTACAACAAAAGGGACTGGTTGCTAAAGACATTAGTTTCAGAGATGTTGGAGGCTGAGTTTTCCATTACAGGCTCAGAGGCCTAGGGAGACAGAATGGTTTGGTGAACAGGCATGAGGCAGCCTCCATGGGCTGGCTGTCCAGAGCCACCTAGGGACACTGCTTCTAGCACCAGCACCTGCACCCCAGCTGCTTTGGCTGCTCCACGTGTGGCTAAATTGGCCCCAGATGTGGCTGGACCTGCAGCTTTGAAAAATACATGCCAGAATCCTTGGTGGCATCCACGTGGTGTTAAGTTTCCAGACTCTCAGAATGCCAGAACTGTGGAGGCTAGGGAGCCTCCACCTCAATTTCAAAGGATGTATGGAAAAGCCCAGGGGCCCAGGAAGAGATCTGTCACAGGGGCAGATTCACCACATAGAGTTTTCTCTAGTGCAATGCCGAGAGGAAATGTGGGGTTGGAGTTGCAGCAGAAAAACCCCATCAGCGGCATGCCTATTGGAACCATGAAAGTGGGACTGCCACAGAGACCCCAAATTGTAGAGCTACCAGCGTGCAATGCCATCCTGCAAGAGCTAAAAGCATCACCTGAGACTAGGAAAGTCATAGAAGCGGAGCTGCCCAAGGACATGGGGACCCAAACCCCGCACCAGTGTGCAGAGGACACCCAACCACAGAGTCACGGTACATTATTAGCCGGCTTTAAGATGTGATGCCTGCCCTGCTGGGTTTTGGACTTACTTAGGACTGGTTACCCCTTTCTTTTGGCCTATTTCTCCCTTTTTGAATGGGAATATGTACCCTATGTTTTTCCCACCATTGTATCTTGGAAGATAACTTATTTTGACTTCACAGATGCGATTTTGAACTTTGGACTTTTAAGTTGAAACAAGTTAAGATTTTGGGGATGGAATGAATATATTTGTATGTGAAAAGGACATGAGTTTTGGGGAGCCAGGGACAGAATGCCTTGGACTGTGTGTACCCCAAAACTTGACCCCCACTGTGACACTGTTAAGAATGTGAGAAATCCTATTATGATAATTGAAAGTTGGGGCATAGAAGAGGTGATTAGATTATAGGACTATGCCATAGTGAATAGATTAAAAATAGTGGTCATGGGTGTGTTTTGGAGGTTTTTAAAAGTAGAGTAAATGAAGAGATTAGTCTCTCTGCTCCACCACTTTCTGCCATGTGAGAACCCTGCATGGCTGTAAAACCACCACCAAAGAAGATTCACCAAATGTGTTCCCTGGACTTTGGACTTCCTAGCCTCCGAAACTGTAAGCAATAAATTTCACCTTCTTATAAATCACCCAGTTCAAATATTCCTGTTATGAGCAACAGAAATGGACTAATACACATAGCTTTTTCCCCCTTTGTTTAAAACATCCTTAATGATGATTTGTTATGACTTCTATCCCCAGAAGTATTGCCACCTTCTGAGATGCTGCTATGTGTTCACAGGGTCTCTAACAATTTTTTGTCTCATCTGGGATGTTACTATTTTATTTTACTTTATTTATTTATTTTGTAAGTGTTTCTTTTATTTTCTTTTATTTTTTTATTTTTATTATTATTATTTTTTTAATTTTTAATTTTTTATTTATTATTAATTTTTTTTATTAAGTTTTATTTTGTTGATATACATTGTGGCTGATTATTGCTCCCCATCACCAAAACCTCCCTCCCTTCTCCCCCCCCCAACAATGTCCTTTCTGTTTGCTTGTCTATCAACTTCAAGTAGTTGTGGTTGTTATATCTTCTTCCCCCCACCACCGGTTTGTGTGTGTGTGTGTGTGTGTGTGTGTGTGTGTGTGTGTGTGTGTGTGTGTGTGTGTGTGTGTGTGTGTGTGTGTGTGAATTTATATATTAATTTTTAGCTCCCACCAATAAGTGAGAACATGTGGTATTTCTCTTTCTGTGCCTGACTTGTTTCACTTAATATAATTCTCTCAAGGTCCATCCATGTTGTTGCAAATGGCAGTATTTCATTCGTTTTTATAGCTGAGTAGTATTCCATTGTGTAGATGTACCACGTTTTCCGTATCCACTCATCTGATGATGGACATTTGGGCTGGTTCCAACTCTTGGCTATTGTAAAGAGTGCTGCGATGAACATTGGGGAACAGGTATACCTTCGACTTGATGATTTCCATTCCTCTGGGTATATTCCCAACAGTGGGATAGCTGGGTCATATGGTATATCTATCTGCAATTGTTTGAGGAACCTCCATACCATTTTCCATAGAGGCTGCGCCATTTTGCAGTCCCACCAACAATGTATGAGAGTTCCTTTTTCTCCGCAACCTCGCCAGCATTTATCGTTCAGAGTCTTTTGGATTTTAGCCATCCTAACTGGGGTTAGATGGTATCTCAATGTGGTTTTGATTTGCATTTCCCGGATGCTGAGTGATGTTGAGCATTTTTTCATATGTCTGTTGGCCATTTGTATATCTTCCTTAGAGAAATGCCTACTTAGCTCTTTTGCCCAGTTTTTAATTGGGTTGCTTGTTTTTTTCTTGTAAAGTTGTGTGAGTTCCTTGTATATTCTGGATATTAATCCTTTGTCAGATGTATATTTTGCAAATATTTTCTCCCACTCTGTTGGTTGTCTTTTAACTCTGTTAATTGTTTCTTTTGCTGTGCCGAAGCTCTTTAGTTTGATATAATCCCATTTGTTTATTTTTCCTTTGGTTGCCCGTGCTTTTGGGGTCGTATTCATGAAGTCTGTGTCCAGTCCTATTTCCTGAAGTGTTTCTCCTATGTTTTCTTTAAGAAGTTTTATTGTTTCAGGGTGTATATTTAATTCTTTAATCCATTTTGAGTTGACTTTAGTGCATGGTGAAAGGTATGGGTCTAGTTTCATTCTCCTGCATATTGATATCCAGTTCTCCCAGCACCATTTGCTGAAGAGGCAGTCTCTTCCCCAATGTATAGGCTTGGTGCCTTTTTCAAAAATCAGATGGCTGTAGGTGTGTGGGTTGATTTCTGGATTCTCTATTCTATTCCATTGATCAGTGTGTCTGTCTTTATGCCAGTAGCATACTGTTTTGGTTAATATAGCTTTGTAGTATAGTTTAAAGTCAGGTAGTGTTATGCCTCCAGCTTTATTTTTTTTGCTCAGCGTTGCTTTGGCTATGCATGGTCTTTTGTTATTCCATATAAATGTCTGGATAGTTCTTTCCATTTCTGAGAAAAATGTCTTTGGAATTTTGATGGGGATTGCATTGAATTTGTATATCACTTTGGGTAGTATGGACATTTTCACTATGTTGATTCTTCCAATCCAAGAGCATGGGATATCTTTCTATCTTCTATCCTCTCTAATTTCTCTCAGCAGTGGTTTAGTTCTCATTATAGAGATTTTTCACATCCTTGGTTAACTCAATTCCTAAGTGTTTTATTTTTTCGGTGGCTATTGTAAATGGGCAGGCTTTCTTGATTTCTCTTTCTGCATCTTCACTATTGGAGAATAGAAATGCTACTGATTTTTGTGTGTTGATTTTGTATCATGCTACTGTGCTGAAATCATTTATCATCTCCAGGAGGTTTTTGTAGAGGCTTTAGGCTGTTCGATATATAGGATCACGTCATCTGCAAACAAGGACAGTTTGACTTCATCTTTTCCAATCTGGATGCCCTTTATTTCCTTCTCTTCTCTGATTGCTCTGGCTAGTACTTCCAACACATTGTTGAATAGGAGTGGTGAGAGTGGGCATCCTTGTCTAGTTCCTGTTCTTAAAGGAAAAGCTTTCAGCTTTTCCCCATTCAGGATGATATTGGCAGTGGGTTTGGCATATACAGCTTTAATTATGTTGAGATACTTTCCATCTATACCTAACTTATAGAGGGTCATTGTCATGAATGAGTGTTGAATTTTATCAGATGCTTTTTCAGCATCTATAGAGATGATCATATGGTCCTTGTGTTTGATTTTATTAATATGCTGTTTCACATTTATTGATTTGCATATGTTGAACCAACCTTGCATCCCTGGGATGAATCCCACTTGATCATGGTGAATAATTTTATGTATGTGTTGCTGTATTCTGTTTGCTAGTATTTTATTGAGGATTTTTGCATCTATATTCATCAAGGATATCGGCCTCTAGTTTTCTTTTTTGGTTATATCTTTACCTGGTTTTGGTATCAGGATGATGTTTGCTTCAAAGAATGAGTTTGGGAGATTTGTGTCTGTTTCAGTTTTTTGGAGTAGTTTGTACAGAATCGGTGTCATTTGCTCTTTCAATGTTTGGTAATATTCTGCTGTGAATCCATCTCGTCCTGGGCTTTTCTTTGTTGGGAGCCTTCTGGTAACAGCTTCAATCTCCTTTATTGTTATTGGTATGTTCAGATTTTCTACATCTTCATGGCTCAGTTTTGGGAGCTTGTGTGTGTCCAGAAATTTATCCCTTTCCTCCAGATTTTCAAATTTGTTGGCGTATAGTCGTTTATAGTAGTCTCAAATGATTCCTTGTATTTCAGATGAATCAGTTGAAATATCACCTTTTTCATTTCTAATTTTTGTTATTTGAATCTTCTCTCTTCTTTTTTTTATTAGCCATGCTAATGGTTTGTCAATTTTATTTATCTTTTCAAAAAACCAACTTTTTGATTCATTGATCTTTTGTATTGTTGTTTGGGTTTCAATTTCATTCAGTTCTGCTCTGATCTTAATGATTTCTTTCCATCTGCTAACTTCAGGTTTGGATTGTTCTTGTTTTTCTAGTTCTTTAAGGTGAAGTGTTAGGTTGTTCACTTGCCATCTTTCCATTCTTCTGAGGTGCGCATTTAATGCAATAAATTTCCCCCTTAATACTGCTTTTGCAGTATCCCACAGGTTTTGGTATGATTTATCATTATTTTCATTAGTTTCAATAAATTTTTTAATTTCCTGCTTGATTTCTTCTTGGACCCATATGTCATTAAGTAGAATGCTGTTTAATTTCCATGTGTTTGTATAGTTTCCAGAATTTCGTTTGTTATTGATTTCTAATTTTAATCCATTGTAGTCTGAGAAAATACATGGGATAATTCCAATTTTTTTGAATTTGTTGAGACTTGATTTGTGACCTGATATGTGATCTATCCTGGAGAATGATCCATGTGCTGATGAGAAGAATGAATATTCTGAGGTTGTTGGATGGAATGTTCTGTAGATATCTGCCAATTCCAATTGGTCTAGAGTATTGTCTAGATCTTGTGTTTCTCTGCTGATTCTTTGCCTAGATGATCTGTCCAATATTGACAGTGGGGTGTTTAGGTCCCCTGCTCTTATGGTATTAGTGTCTATTTCCTTCTTTAGGTCTAATAGAGTTTGTTTTATAAATCTGGCTGCTCCAACAGTGGGTGTGTACATATTTATGATTGTTATGTCTTCTTGATGGATCAGTCCTTTTATCATTACGTAGTGTCCCTCATTGTCTCTTTTTATGGTTTTTAGTTTAAAGTCTATTTTGTCAGGTATAAGAATAGCTACTACAGCTCGTTTTTCTTTTCTGTTTGCATGGTAAATCTTTTTCCATCCTTTCACTCTTAGTCTATGTGAGTCTTTATGGGTGAGGTGGGTCTCTTGTAGGCAGCATATAGTTGGGTCCTCCTTTTTGATCCAGTCAGCCAGTCTGTGTCTTTTGATTGGGGAATTTAAGCCTTTTACATTAAGAGTTGTTATTGAAAAGTGTTGATTTATTCCTAGCATTTTATTGATTATTATTTAGTTGTCTTAGGTGTCTTTAGTTCCTTGTTTTCTGATTTACTGTTTGGTTTCTGTGTTTGTTGGTTCCTTATGTTGTAGATAGCCTTTTTGTTTGTTTTCTTTTCATGAATGCCATTTTTATTATACTAGTGGGTTTTGATTTTTCTTGGGTTTTTATGGCAGTGGTAGTTATTTTTCAGGAACCAAACCCAGTACTCCCTTGAGAATTTCTTGTAAGGGTGGTCGTGTGGTGGTGAACTCCCGCAGTTCTTGTCTGTCTGAGAAATATACTATTTTCCCCTCATTTCAGAAGGATAGCCTTGCAGGTAGAGTATTCTTGGCTGACAATCTCTGTCTTTTAGTATTTTGAATATATCATCCCATTCCTTTCTTAGGGTTTGTGATGAAAAGTCTGATGTTAGCCTGATTGGGGCTCCCTTACAGGTGATTTGATGCTTCTCTCTTGCAGCTTTTAAGATTCTCACTTTGTCTTTGAGTTTTGCCAATTTGACTATAACATGTCTTGGAGAAGACCTTTTTGGGTTGAATACATTTGGAGATCATGGAGCTTCCTGGACCTGAAGATCTGTGATTTTTCCTATACCTGGGAAGTTTCTGCCACTATTTTGTTGAATATGTTTTCAGTGCAATCTCCTTTTTCCTCCCCTTCTGGAATACCCTTGATTTGGATATTTGAGTGCTTAAGGTTGTCTGATATCTCTTTCAGATTTTCTTCAATACCTTTGATTCTTTTTTTTCTTTTCTTTTCTTTTTTTTTTTTTGTCTGCTTGTGTTATTTCAAACAGCCCATCTTTAAGTTCAGAGGTTCTCTCTTCAACTTCCGCAAGCCTGCTGGTTAAACTCTCCATTGTGTTTTTTATTTCACTGAATAACTTCTTCAGCTCAGCAAGTTCTGCTACATTTTTTTCAGGACATTGAGTTCCTTGTACATTTCCTCTTTCAGGTTCTGTATACTTTTCCTCATTTCATCATGATGTCTAGCTGAGTTTTCTTGTATCTCATTCAGTTTCCTTAGAATTATCACTCGAAATTCCTTGTCAGTCATTTCAAGGGCTTTTTGTTATATAGGATCTAGAGCTTGAGAGTTATTATCCTTTGGTGGTGTACTTTCTTGGTTTTTCGTATTTCTGGTATCTTTTCTTTGATGTTTATTCAGTGTGGCAGGGGTTTCACAGTCCACAGGTTTGACACTATTGACTGACTAAGATGTTGCTGTGGTTGCCAATTTGGTAGGGCTACCTCAGTGACTGCTCAGTTGGCCACTAGTGCCTTATGTGTGTGGTTGCCTCGGGTCCTGGGTTTCCCCGGGGAACCACTTCTCTGCTCAGCTTGGACTCTGCCAGGCTGCTGGATCATGGGGCAGTACCGCAGGGTGTGTGGTCTCTGCTGAGCTTCCACCTCTTGTGCTGGACTTCTCCCTGTTCTGTGCGCTCTGGCCTGGGCTGCTGGTATGTGCCGAGGCACCGCAGAGCGTGTGGTCTCTGAAGAGCTTCCCCTTCCCTTGCAGGATGTCTCCCTGCTCTGTGTGCACTAGGCCGGGCTTGGGATCGGGCTGGGTGGCGGTGGTGAAGCCTACCTGCTGCTGGATCATGGGCGGCAGCCCCCCCACAGGGTGTGTGGACTCTACGGAGCTTCTCTCTCCCTTGCTGGACATCTCTGTGCTCCATACGCATTGGGCAGGGCTGCTGGATCACACGGCAGCGGTGTGGTCCCTGTGGAGTTCCCGCCTCCCCTGCCTGACGTCTCCCTGCTCCAAGCACACTAGACCAGGCTGGGAATGGAGCCGGGTGCCTGCGGTGAAGCCTACCTGATGGATCACGCAGTGGCGGCCCCACAGGGTGTGTGGTTTCTGCAGAGCCTCCTCCTCCCCTGCCAGACATCTCCCCACTCTGTGCGCACTGGGCTGGGCTGGGAATGGAGCTGGGTGGCGGCGGTAAAGCCTATCTGCTGGATCGTGCAATGGTGGCCCCACAGGGCATGTGGTCTCTGTGGGGATTCTGCCTCCCCCGCTGGACGTCTCCCTGTTCCATATGCACTTGATGTTATGTTTTTATAGTTTAAATCGGTTGATTTGTGGGAGAGAGTGACGCTAGGGACCTTGAGGCCGAGGGCTGGGCCGGGATGTTACTATTTTAGATCTTTGCAGCTGAAAGGTCATCAACAAAGAGGGGCACTTGGAAGAAAAACAGAGGAAAAGGAAATCTTGTAGATGTTGTTGGGGTATAAATGGAATGAGGCCAGAGCAGTAGAGGTGAGGTTCAAATAGGGAATCTGCATTCATCTATAGGGACTTTCTCACCACTTAATAAGTACCTAACACTGTGCTAGGTACTTTGAGGGATACAAGAGAAGTATAAAGCCTGTTTTGTGTGTGCGTAAGGACCTTATAATACATTTGGAGCATGCAGTTTTTTCCTAAGAAAGAGAAAGAAAGAGAAAGAAAACTTGAGACCATTTATTATTGTATGTTGGACTGTTAAGAAGTACTGGTCATAGGTGCAGTGCCACTCAGTGCAATACAGGATGAAGTCAATGTGAGCTCCTGTAGTTGGAGTGTAGTTCAGGAGAAACAACCTGAGGAATATCTTGAAATAGGTGTAACATTTAGAGAGGTGGACATTTCTGATGGGAGACATAGTGACAGCACAGGGGCAAAAATCAGAATGATGCATCATGTGTTGGAGCCTGAAGAAATAGTGTTGTTTTGCTTCATTTTTCTTCACATCACTTGGCACCACTTCACATGTTATATGTGTATTTGTTTACACTCTGTCTTCACTGAATCACAGTGGTCAGCTACGAAAGGAATACATCAAGTAGGATCTCAGATCTAGATTCCCTTTTGTATTGGGGTGTTTGGAGAAAGAAAAGGAAATTAAATCATTAAAAAATATGTTCAAGGGCTTGCTATGTGCTTGGTACAGTTCTAGGTGCTGGAGATACAGAGTTTAACAAGATCTCTGCCTTCATGTACCATGTATTCTCTTGGGAGGAGACAGACAATAAGCAAATAAATCAGAAAATAAATATATGATTTTAAGTAGTGAAAAATGCTGTGAAGAAAAATATGTCAGGATAATACATCAGGATAAGGGGAAAGAGAGTGCCAGTTTTAGGTAAGGGTAAGGATTAGGATAAGATAAGGATTTTCGATTAGCTCTAGGCTTCCCTAGAGTAGCTGAAGACCACTAAAGTCTTTGCTAATGGAGTTTCAGCTTTTTATCTACACTTGTCTCATCCATTAACCCACTCAGCAATGACATTCAGCAAACATTTCATGATAGTAATAACAGTAGTCCTGCTAGACTTTACTTGTACCACACTTTTTCTTCTTGCTTTTTACTTTTTATAATTTTTTTTTTAAATTTAAAAGATGCTGTCACAAGACATTTACGAATCACAGAAGAGAAGACGTATAGGTACCAGTGACAGTAACAGAGTCAGGATGCAAACCCAGGATGCTTGACTCCAGAGCCCGTCCTGTTAACTAACCACCATGCTATAAAGGTAGCCACTAGATCCCTCTCCTGTAGCTAATCTTTAACTACAGAATTGGATCCTGGGACTAGAAGAGCAAACTCCAGGGACATGACTATTAATCTCCACACATTCAACAACCTCACCACTGCTGCAAATTGGGTCTATTTTAGTGCACAGGGACAGAATGGCTATAAAAGGCCTGGAGTTGTCATCTCCAGGAATTAAAGAACCAGCCTGAAATATTAATGGATTCTATTGGGTCAGCAAAACTGACAAAGCAGTCAAACCATTATTGTGATAGCTTTTGAAATGTTGGAGAAATCCACAATGAAAAGGACTTAACAGAAATTATGACTGTCATTGGGCTGTGGCTGCCAAAGAAACTGAAAGGTTTCTTTTAAAATGGATTTTCCTTTGGTTTTCTTTCCTAGCAGAAGGAATCAGTCTTCCCACTGAGTCTTTTCAGTTTGTTTCTAGGATAGCTAATTGTGTTTGTCTCCAGAATCACATGCCTACCTCCTCTCCCTTGCCTTTTCTTAAGGTCTCTTGCCTGCTGTGTACTGCTTTTATTGCTAGAAATGTTCTCCTCACCTGGGAGCCAGTTGGCTGACAACACAGATTAGATGTTGATAGGCCAACTCTGCCTCTCCAGATATCTGACCTGGCTCCTGACATCCAAGCCTGTCTTAGAGGAGAGTGAGAGAGATTAGATAAACTGGCTGTGAAAGGACCATCTCTTTTGTCTTATATGCTTCTATTTGGTTCATCACAGTGTTAAGAACATAGCAGAAAGCAAGTAAATACTATTGATAATTAATCAGGAGAGCTTTGCTAGTTCAAATTTGTTGAGAAAATAGAATAATCAGGCCCCCTTGCCTGCCCATCCGGTTGGGGGTGGTGTGGCGCATTCTTTGTAAGTAAATTGTGTGTGTGGGTGGGGTTAGTGTGCATGTGCGGCGCCAACATCTTAGCTGGAATCTGCCTTGGACGTCTGCTCCGCGTGGCCATGCTCTCCAACCTAGGGCTCTAAGGACCTTTTGGCTGGTTACCTAGCTCATAGACCTGTGTGTGAGGGGTCTGGTGACCCAGCCTAGCATGTGAGGGGTCTGGTGACCCAGCCTGGCATGTGAGGGGTCTGGTGACCCAGCCTGGAGTGTGAAGGGTTTGTGACCCAGTCTGTGAACGGGCTTGAGGGGTCAGTAAGCTCCAGACCCAGCCCTAGCTCGACAGTTGGCCCAGTCAGCAGGATTATGGGCAGGTAAAAGAGCTCGACAAAGTTCAAGAAATTGAGTCTCCATTTTTCCTATCAAAACAAGCATCACACTGACTTTTCTCCTTAATACCTTCCTCTGTCATTAGGATCACCGACATTTGCTTGATTCTTAAACCTGTTTCATTTCCTTACCCGTTCCTGGTGCAATCCCATCACAGAAGCCATATAACTGCTGGAAAACTATGCAGTTCCTTCTTAACCTCTCACCAGTCAAGCACTAAAAGGTGGTTATTATCAGGTGCAGTTGAGGAAGAGCCTAGAAATTTCACCTTTGGCCCTCTATGGAACATGCCAGCGAGAACCTCAGTCAGTGCTTGCTGTGAACTGATTGAATTGTGTCCCCAAAGTTCATATATTAGAAGCTTAATTCCCACTGTAACTGTTGGGGGTGGGAAATCCCATTATGGTAATTAAAAGGTGTGGTCTTGAAGAGATGATTAGATTAGAGTATGATGCCACAGTGAATGCATTAATATTAGTGGTCAGGGGTGTGGTTCTGAGGGCTCTAAAAGAAGAGCACATGCGAGGTTAGACTCTCTCTGCTCTGCCATTTCCTGCCATGTGAGATTCCTGCATTGCTGTAAGGCCACCACCAAAGACCCTCTCCAGGTGTGTTCCCTGGACTTTGGACTTCCCAGCCTATGAAATTGTTAGCAATAAATTTCATTTTCTTATAAATTACCCAGTTCCAGATAATTTTGTTAAAAGCAACAGAAATGGACTAATACAGAAAATTGGTACCAGAGAAGCAGGGTGCTGCTTATAACAGATATTTGAAAATGTAGAAGCAGCTTTGGAACTGGGTGTTGAGGAGAGGCTGGAAGAATTTGGAGGAGCAGGCTAGGAAAAGCCTAGTTGCTGGTGGGAGTTTAGAAGACAAGAAAACCAGGGAAAGTTTGGAACTTCTTAGAAACTGGTTAAATTCTGGTGGTGAGAAGAATGCTGGTAGAAATATGGACAGTAAAGGCCATTCTGAGAAGATCTCAGATGTAAATGAGAAGGGACTTATTGGAAACTGGGGCAGAGATCACTCTTGGTATGAACTGGCAAGGAACTTGGCTGTATTCTGTTTACATCCAAAAGCTTTACGGAATGTGGAACGTCAAAGTGCTGACCCAGGGATTTTGGTGGAAGAAATTTCTAAGCAGCAAAGCATTAAGGAAGCTGCATGGCTACTTCTAACAGCCTATACTGAGTTAGGGCAACAAAGGCATGACATAAAGCCAGTATTTAAAAGGGAAGCAGAGCATAAAAATTTAGAAAATTTGTAGCCTGACCATGTGGAAGAGAAGCAGAGATTTTCAGGAGAAAAATACCATGGTGCATCAAAGGGACTGGTTGCTAAAGACATTAGCATGTTTATGAGGCAGCCAGGTGCTAATAGCCAAGACAATGGAAGAAAGGAGGTGAAGGCATTTCAGAGATGTTGGAGGCTGAGTTTTCCATTACAGGCCCAGAGGCCTAGGGAGACAGAATGGTCTTGGGGAACAGGCCTGAGGTGCCCTCCACAGGCTTGCTGCCCATGGCCACCTTAGATGCTGCTCCCCATACCAGCACCCCAGCTGCTTTGGCTGCTCCAGCCATGGCTAAATTGGCTCCAGGTGTAGCTGGACCTGCACCTTTGGAAAATACAACCTGGAAGCCTTTGGCTGTGTCCACATGATGTTAGGACTGCAGGCTCACGGAATGCCAGAACTGTGAAGTCTTGGGAGACTCCACACCAATTTCAAAGGATGTATGGAAAAGCCTGGGGGCCCAGGAAGAGATCTGTTGCAGGAGCAGATTCACCATAGACAGCTTTCACTAGAGCAATGCCAACGGGAAACGTGGGGTCGGAGTTGCAGCAGAGAAACCCCATCAGTGCCATACCTAGGGGAGCCATGAGAGCAGGACTGCCGTGGAGACCTCAGAATTGTGGAGCTACCAGAGTGGAACACCAGACTGGGAGAGCTGAAGTGTGGCCTGAGACCAGGCAAGCCTTAGGAACAGAGCTGCCTGAGGACTTGGGGTCCTAATCCCTACACCAACAGGCAGAGGACTCTGAACATGGAGTCAAGGTACCTGATACGCCAGCTTTGAGATTTAATGTCTGTCCTACTGTGTTTCAGACTTGTTTGGGACCTATTACATCCCTCTTTTGGCCTATTTCTCCCTTTTTGAATGGGGATATGTAGCCTGTTTGTCCCACCATTGTATCTTGGAAGTAGATAACTTGTTTTAATTTCACAGATGGGACTTTGGACTTTGGACTTTGGACCTTTGAGTTGAAACAAGTTAAGACTTTGAGGACAAAATGTATTTGCATGTATCTGAATGCATTTGCATGGGGAAAGGACATGAGTTTTGGTGGGTCAGGAGCAGAGTGCTGTAGATTGGATGCCCCCTAAACCTCACTGAAGCTTAAATCCCCACTGTAACTGTTGAGGGTGGAAAATCCTATTATGGTAATTGAAAAGCAGGGTCTTGAAGAGGTGATTAAATTGCAGGACTATGCCTTAGTGAGTGGGTTAATAATGGTGATCAGGGGCTGGTTTTGAGGGCTTTAAAAGGAGAGAGCATGAGGAGCTCTCTCTTTGCTCCACCAGTTTGCAATGTGATACCCTATGTCAATGAAGTCATCACCAAAGAAAGCTCTCACCAGATGTGTTCCCTGGACTTTGAACTCCCCAGCCTCTGAAACTGTATGCCATAAATTTCATTTTCTTACAAATTACCCAGTTCTGTGCATTTTATTATAAGCAACAGAAATGGACTGATACATTGCTCTTTTCAGGGAACATGTATTTTCTTAAAACATTTATTGTTGCAAATATTTTGAAATAGTTTTTTATTATTGATATGACACGTTTTTAAAAAGTCTAGTGGGAAAAACAGTGGACTGCAAGTCACTTAGTGACTCTACTATAGTAGAGTCAGCTCAGGGATGGCAAATATATGGCTCTGTGCCATGGCTCCCTCCTAAGCCTTACCTCCCTCAAGAGCCATGGCAGACATTGTAAATTGATCACAATACCTTTCCTTCCAAGCTCTGATTCAGGCCTGGAATGCTTCTCAATACATTACTCCAGGAAGCCATTACAAGCAATAGGGGTTGGCAAGAAGGGCAGAATCTATTGGCCATTTCCTCAGTATGTAGTCTAAAAGTCCTTCCCAAACTAAAATTCCATGAGCCCATGGTGAGATTAGGTTCCTAACAGCTAGGGATCCATTCTCCTCTTTCACCAAGAATCAGATCAGAGGGAGGGGAACTGTTACCCCCCCCCCCAAGGATGCCAAACTCTTTCTGGAAAGCAGATGACAAGAGAATATGTTTTAAACCTTGATGATACATGAGAATTTGGAGGTTGCAACTCTCCCTTTTGAACTCATAGAAGGTCCTGCAGTGGGTTTGTTGATTGATTGGTAAGACTAAATAAAGTCATTCTCTTTATGGGAGAAATGGAATGCTTAATGCAATGCTCAAGGGGAATAAAAGAAAATCGAAACCTAGAGTCTGTCCTTAAGGAGTTCCTAATCTGGTATAGCAATTGTACTAAGCTACACTTAGATTCAGTGTAGTTTAATGAGATGAGAAAGCAAGAAACTTAGAGCCTAGTTATAACTAACTCATTCCCAGGTGACTAATAATTCTCTTTACTTTTAAAGAAATTGAGAGGGTATTAAAATAGTACTTATGAAGCAACGGGACTTCCTTGACAGAAGGTGTTTCAAGTGTCCATGGCCATATTGTAGATAATGTATTGGGTGGTAGGAATATCCATAGTCACCAGAGATCATTACCAGCTGATAAGCTGTTACCAGCTGACAACACAGGCTGTTCCAGACCTGGCTGTCTCTAGGAAGATTAACAGGATGCCAGGCTGCCTTCTGGGTGGCTAAGATCAGGCTGTGTATGTATGGGTGTGGTTTTCTTTGATTGTTGTTTTAATCAACAGTACATTCTTTTGCAAGAAAAAAAAACAAAGCTCATTTGGAATGCTCTGATTTAACAGCAAGACTGGGCAGAAGTCTCAACTGGATATTAGAGGTTGGGGGAAGAAGGGGGAGGAAAAAAATACTCATATAGGTTAGACAAAGCATTAGACTGGCCAAGTTTTTTAAAGATTTTTTTTAAAACCAGGTAAGATTTAGTGCCCCCCCCCCCATTAATTGTATACGTTTATCTAGGGATGCTTATCTAAAAATCATACTTCAGCTGAAATCACTTCTGGCTTACTATTATTCTTTATTTTCTGCGTCTTTTTGAATGTTATATAAAAAGAGGCAAAAAAAAAAAAAAAATCATTGCTTGTTATTTGGGAATATTGAAGTAATTGGGTTCCCGGGAGGGATGAGTGGCAGGTGAGGCTGAAATAGCAAGTTGAAGAATGAAGGCAACTCTTCAGCAGATACTGCAATCCTTTGTTAAAGGGAGCACTAGGGTGATGGAAATGAAACTGCAAGTGCTGATCTTAAATTTTCTGATAACACTAAGTGCTTGTCTCTTCCCAGCCCATACGATCTGTGGACTTACCCAAATAGCTTCTCGCTGGTACTGTATCCTTTGTTTTCTAAAGGAATCTTGGGGTCTTAAAAATGTATCCTTTTGGCTTGAAAATGTATCTTATTTGAATGTTAATTTGGTGGTGAATGTATATAATATTGGGTTTTAGACACTGGATAAGCTTAAAACTCAAAAGCAAGACTTTCTAGACCTGCAATTATCTTAACGCTTATGATTGCTTTCACTTTTTTCAACTTTAATTCAGAAATCTCAAGTTGTTGGTCTTTTTTATTCTTCTCAGTTTACAGATGGTGCCAGAGTGATTGTGATTTATTTTTAAGTATGTGATTAATTTGATGAGAGTGGGGCTTGTGCTGTCTGACTTCCAGCCCACTGCCTACAATGTCAATACAACCTCAAAGAAGAAAAAGTTGTTCATTTTTTAATGGTGTTTATAATGGATGTACCTTGTTGATATTAGTGACTGTATCTACAATAGAGCTTTGATTAATCACAGTCTCAAACTATCTTTTACAACATATTCCACTTTGAAGAAACAACATCAAAATACAGGAAAATCAAGTGGTATTAGAACTTTTGTTTGCGAGCAACTTCCCAGCAAGGTCCTAAACTCATCTTAGACACAGTCCAAGCTTCCTGACCATTGCTACCTCCATTAGCCCAGCTGCATAATAGAAAGACATGAAGGCCCTGCATAGTTCCGAATTATCAAAATTATATTCACTTACACATTAAGGAAAGTGCACTAATATATTTTAGAATGATTTCCAACAAATGAGCTTGAAACAGAAAGCATTTCTTGAATAACATAAAAGTTCAAGGCATGGGCTCTGGAGCCAGACTACTGGGTACATATTCTGGCTTCACCACTTCCTGTCTAGGCATCTTTGAGCAAGGGAGTTAACCTATTTTCTCATCTATACAATAGATAAAAATAGTAAAACTTATTGAATAGAGTTGTGAGGAATAAATGAGTTAATACATGCAATGAACTTAGAACCATGCCTAGCATAGAGTAAGTGCTCAATATGTGAGAGTCATTATAATAATTATTACTGGCAACTGGATAGAGAGAAGTATGGGGTGATGAAGAGGGAAAATTATATCTCTGGTTTCTGGCTTGAGCACCTGGGTGCAGCCATTTACTGATATAGGAACAAGGAGCACAGGACAAAAGTAGATTTAGTGAGGGAAGCTTGATTGTGTTTTGGCAGTGTTCATTTTGAGGTATCTTTGTTACAGCTGATCAGAGATATCAAGTGGGCATTGGATATACCCTGTTCTTGATAATAACTAAGTTTTCTGTGTACTGCAGCCTCTTTCTTTGGTTTTCCTATGAACTTCTTGTGAGTTCTCCAAAAAACTAAATTCCGTATGCTTCAGAGTTTCCATCTGAATAATAATGAGCATAATAATAGCACATTGTAGACACTCAGCAAATATTTGTTAAAGGGATAAGGTGCTTGTTTGTATAAAGGTAATGTTCAATATAAATATTAACATATTATGATCAAGGCCACATTGAGATTTTGACATAGAAACAAGGAAAGGAAAGGCCAGTATATTTTCAGTGTGTCTTTCTTTTACCCATTTATTAATTCATTCTTACAATGAATATTTACTTAGCACTTAGTATATGCCAAGTATCATTCTAGGTACAGGGGATATAACAGTGAACAAAATAAATAAAGATCCCTCTGCTAATGGGGCTTATATTTTGGGCCAGCAGTGAGGCTAGGAAGAACAGAAAAGAAACATAAGAAATAAAAATGATATATTAACCTCACACCCATTAGGATGGCTGCTATCAAAACAAAAACATAATAACAAGCGTTGGTGAGGATATGGAGAAACTGGAACACTTGTACACTATTGGTGGTAACATAAAAGGGTGCAGCCACTGTGGAAAACAATGCGGTACCTCCCCCCAAAATTAAACATGGAATTACCATATCACCCAGCAATTCCACTTCTGGGCATATACTCAAAAGAATTGAAAGCAGTGTCTTGAAGAAATATGTATACACCATGTTCATAGCAGCATTATTCACAATAGCTAAAAGGTGCAACCCAAGCATCCATGAATGATGAATGGATAAAATGTGGTATATATATATATATATATATATATATATATGCAATGGAATATAATTCATCCTTAAAAGGGAAGGAGATTCTGACACATACCATTATATGGATGAACCTTGAGGATATGCTAAGTGAAATAAGTCATTCAAAAAAAAAGGACAAATATTGTATGACTGATTCCACTTATATAAGGTACCTAGGGTAGTTAAATTTATAGAAACAGAAAGTAGAATTGTGTTTATCAGGGGCTGGGGAGGTGGTGGGGAGTTATTATTTGATGGGTAGAGGGTTTAGTTTTGCAAGATGAAAAGAGTTCTAGAGATTGGTTGCACAAATAGTGTGAAAGTACTCAACGCTACTGTACACTTAACATGGTTAGTATGGTAAATTTTATGTTATGTGCATTTTGCCAAAATAAAAAAAAAAAGTATGAGAAAGAAAATAATATACTGTCACAGAAACAGTAGAGCAGAGTAGGGGGCTCTGGAATGCAAGGGAGGGTACAAATGCAGTATTAAATCAGTAGGGTGGTTGGGAAACCTCCTTGAAAAGGTGAGATTTGAGCAAGGACTGGAAGGAGTTGTTTGTCTGCTGGCAGGTGTTATAATCTGTGTCTAAATCCAGGGCCCACACGTGGTGTGGCAATGCCCAGGTAATGATACAGGTGCGTATCTGTAAAGTATATCTTGGTGGACAGCTGATGCAGAAACTGTGGATGTGGGCATTTCAACTGGATTGGAAAAACTATCCAAGCACTCAGGTAGCACTCGCACAGATTATAATCAGATGTCATCTGAGACTTGAGGTTATGTTACAGTAAAGATAAATCGTTTTTCTTTTACATGGCCCTTTTTAAAATCAAACTAACACAGAAGCAAAAACAAGGAGTTTGGTTTTTTAGTTACTCCTAAGTTTGCATGTAGCCTGAGGAGTCTTAGCTCCTTTGAAGCCAAGAAAACATTCATTTCCAATGAGTTTTAAACTCCTTCATAAGACTAGGATTTTCAAGGCTTCAGCTAACCTTCCTGTCAACTCATAACTAGAGGGGACAGGTCAAAAGTACTTATTTCAGTTATTCTCTACCAGAGAGATCATATGTTATGGAATGGTGAGCTGCTTATAAAAATCCTGTGACCCGGACAGGTTTTATTATCAATTTATGAAGCCGGTATAAACAGGTATCAACTTGCCATCATTTAAGCCAATGCTTTGTGCTCATAAAAAAATTGAAGGCAGTTTGCAGCATTTAATTGATTTTTCCACGTCATTTTTTAACCTCACTTTCCCAGGTCTAATAAAAAAGTATAATGAGTATGAATCTCTACTTTGCAATCAGGAAGCAGTCTCCCTCTCCTTCCCCATCCCCCAACCCCCACCGAAACTGGGGGGAAGATTAACATCTATGGATGGACAGGTGCCTTTGCCCCTCCACAATCTTGGCCCCCTGGCCAAGGATTCTGAAGCCACACAGCAGCCATTCAAAACACACATAGCTGTTTGTGACTCTATTGTCAGGCTAAAGTTGTAGAATAATTGCTACGGTCACAGGGACTAGGTGGGGGAAGGAGGAACTGATTCCCTCTATAAATCCTTTCTAAACTAATGGCAATAAGCATTGGTTAACTGAAAGAGTACAGCACCAATCTCGAAAATTGCCCCCCACACTCCAATTTTTAGTAACATTCTTATCCACCCAATGTTTGATTTATTTTAGTTCTAAAGGAAATTCTTATAAAATTATTGGCATAAATGTAGAATCTTGGGTGCTTCAACAAGGAAGAAAGGAGGAAGAATATTTTCCTTGATCTTCACACATAGGCAGCTGCCTATAGTTATTTAGCCCTAGCTGGTTATTGAGCTCAGATACGGTATCCCCTGTACCTCTAGTTTCTCCCAATGTAGAGTGTTGATGATAGAGAGAGGCTTCTCTTTACCCCTCTGCTGAAATAATAATACATAGGAATGTCGTAGCCATTACGTATATACTATTGCCATTAGATATATATCATTAGATGGTGATAACAGTACTTACTAGCAAAAGAAGGAAAGTTCAGTGGTTTCAACAGACATTCACTGAGAGTCCACTCTGGGCAAACATCCATGCTAGGCTCTAAGTGGGGAGGAGAGGGAATTTAATGCCATGCAACACAGTACTTGCACATAAGAAACTTATGGCCTGCTAGGGACATAGGAAAAGTACCCAGATAACTACAGGACATGGTTGTATGTGATGGTGTCACTTAACTGAAAGTTGCAGGAGAATGGATGGAGGAAGACATTGCTTTCACTGGATGAATTGGAAGATATAGAAGAATAGGCATCTGAGAGGTGCCTTCAAGGATGGATAAGTTTTCTGAGGTAGAGATAGGGATGCAGTGGCTTGAACTGTGTTCCCCCAATTTCACTCCCCGCTGTAACTGTTGAGGGTGGGAAGTCCTACTATGGTTACTGAAAGGCAGGGCCCCAAAGAGGTGATGAGACTATAGGACTACACCATACTGAATGGATTGATAATGGTGGTAAGGGGCGTGGTTCTGAGGGCTTTAAAAGACAAGCACATGACAGTCTCTCTCCCTCTGCTCTGCCGTTTCAAAATGTGATACCCAAAATCGCTGTGTCACCACCAGGACAGAGCTCTCACCAGATGTGTTGCCTGGACTTTGGACTTCCCAGCCTCCAAAATTGTAAGCAATAAATTTTGTTTTCTTATAAATCACCCAATTCCAGGTATTTTGTTATTGTTATAAGCAACAGAACTGGACTACAAGGGAGAAGGTCATACCAGGTAAAGAGAACAGTCTGGGCAAAGACCTGAAGAGAAATCCCCTTCTAGTCATATACCTGAGAAGACACAGATAAGACAACACTACAGCCTTGTTTGTCATGGTAAATAACAAGAAACAACTTCTGTGTCCATCCACAGGAGGAGGGACAAATAAATTGTGGTATATTCACACAATGGAAAATACTCAGCAGAGAGAAGGAAATGACTAGAGAATCATATAGCAATCAATGTGGGAATAACTCAAAATGTATATTAAAGAAAGAAGGCTGCAGAATGTTAGGTACAAAATTTGTATAAAGGTTAAACATTATATATTGCTATGGATCTATAATTTCATGATGTTTTTATTATATCATTACATGTTAGTAGTAACTTTATATCTCCATAATGTTTTCATGTGTAGCTGGGACAGGATACGCATCTGCAGGGGAAGTGAAAAGAAGGAACAGGTTTTAGATATGCTGTGATTTAAAAAAAAAAAAAAGGATTTGATGACTGGGGCTTAAAGGAAGGAAGAGGTAAAGGAGAAAAATTTCACTCTTGATTTCAGGGCTTGGTGACTGGGAGATTGGTCACACAAACAGCAGAACCAGGTATATCAGGAGGTTTGGTTTTAAACACACAATGTTTAAGTGCTGACGGAGATATACAGATGGGTATAGTGAAGTCTTGGTTGAGGTTAAAAGGCATGAATTCATAGTGGTTTCATAATGTGTTATTACCTTCCATAGCAGTACCCAGTACTGGTGAGGAAAAAAATGAAATTATTCTTAATCAAGGTGGGGCTAGGCAGGCAGACCCAGCAAAGGTGTGGGGGATGGAGGGTGAGGAGTGCAGCCAGGGTAAAAAGGAAATGGCTGGCACTGGGTCAGGTTTGTGTTGGGATGGCATGGGGCCAAATGAGGCCGGTGGACTGAGAGAGAAGAGGGGTTGCAAGACTGGAGGTTATGAGCCCAAAGAGCAAACTAAAGAGGTACGAGGAAATATTACAGGTGGAAGTCAGGAGGGTTGTGATCAGGGAGGAGGAAGTCCAGCCCTCTTGGAGCTAAAGTAATTCCGAGTGATAAATAACCACTACCTGCAGAGAAACTGCAGCCTAGGCAGGTGGGTAGTTGTAATACAATGGAGATGAAAGCTGTAGCTGTGTGATAGTTCACAATTATTGATTGATCTCAACTAAGTAGATTGACTTCTCAAATGCAGCTCCTCTATGGAATAACTAATGACTTTAAACCAGACCAGCTACTGACTATGAATTACTACTCCAAATCGTGGAAAAGACCACACCAGGAAGTGGAGCAGGGTCTTCAGGGGTACCCTTAGGACAGCCCTCAAAGAACGTCCTGGGAGAGGAGGCTCCAGATAGCGCTCCTGGGTCATTACAGTGAGACAGGATTCCTACTCCATCATCAGCTCAGAGGCAGGCAGGTACCCTCTTCTTATCTATAGAGCTCTCTTTTTCATTCATGGTTGATAGACTTTGTTTTACTGAGACACAATCAGCTGGACTCTTGGGATACAGGAGTCAGGAACAGTGAGGTCTGCCCATACAGTACAGCTTATTTGGTTTAGGGCTTTGAATAGGTCACCTAAATTCTTTGTGCCTCTATTAGTCTCACAATCAAGTAACACAGACTAAAAATTTTTCAAATGTCTTGAGTAACTTCCTTGAGCAACGCAACAAATTTCACAATTTAATGTAAAGGAAGACACATGTAGAGCAAGTTACAGCATAGACTGAATGTTTGAGTCCTCCCAAAATTCATATGTTGAAATCCTAACTCCCAATGTGAGAGTATTAGAAGTTGGGGCCTTTGGGAGGTGATTAGGTCACCTACGTGAATGGGATTAATGCCCTTATAAAAGAAACTCTGGAGAACTCCTTTGCCTCTATGTCATGTGAGGACACAGTGAGAAGGTGGCCGTGTGTGAACCAGAAGGGGGCCCTCACCAAGCACCAAATCTGCTGGTGCTTTGATCTTGCCCTTCCCAGCCTCCAGAACTGTGAGAAATAAATTTCTCTTGTTTATAAGCCACCTAGTCTATGGTATTTTGTTATAGCACCCTGAACGGACTAAGAGAGTTTAACAGGATATGATTAATTTTGTTTGAGGCTGTTGCTAAACATTACAGAGGAGGTTATATCTAAGCCCAAATTTGAGAGAGAAGCAGGTTTTGCCAGGCACAGCGGGGTACAATAATATTGGCAATGTCAAGTGTGTGGCTTGTTCAGGGAACTAGGACAGTCTGTTCTGCCTTTTTCTATGCAACGAGAATAAAAAATTAAGTTTCCTAACTCTGCTCCAATGTTAATTTACATTATTTTTTCAGCCTGCCTTCTCCATTTCCTGAATCTTTGCTTAGGCATTGGTGGGCACAAAGTACCAATGGTAGGAGGTGAAAGACCAGAAATGAGCTGGTGATTAAACTCAGTTAGCAATTTAAATATTGTTATGGATAGCTACCAAGTAGATGAACCACACATAGATAAACAACATCCAACTCTGTGTTGTTTCCTTTTGAAAAATACCCCACATTTTCATTATCTAAGATCTCACTAGTTTTACCTTTCGAAGCAGTCAGAGAGTAGATTTATTTCACTTTGTCTTTGAACAATTATCTATTGACACATTCTGGGACACCGTTACTCTGATGGTTTACTGCCAGGAGAAATAAAGGATGGGTAGGTAAGTCAGTGTTCCCGCCTCAAGGAGCTTGCAACTCTTAACAGGCAGGAGAGACACAGCTCTCTGCACACACAGCAGCGAAGTAACATGCAAGTCCAAACTTAACAAAATGTGTGCAATAGCTGGATGAATGTTCAGGGAGAAAAGAAATCAAGATGCTCTGGAGAAGGCTTCGTGGAGATCTGAACTGAACTAAAGCCTGGGGAGTATCTAAGGAGAAACTGAGAATGAAGTGTCTTGCTTGACTCTGAATAAATAAAAAGGCTGGGTCTTTGGGCCACCAGAAAAGTGGTGCTTCAGAAAGTTTGTGGGAAAATAGAATTAAAAGATAATACAGTCTTTCCACAAACTTTTTGAAGTACCCTTGTATTAGCCGCAAAAGTGGTAACATTTACATGCTAGGGAACACAGCATTCTTTATGTGGTGCTCCAAACCCCAACTAAATTTCTTGTTATCAGATTCTTCGGCTATGGAAAGGACATTTCTAAGATTGACAACCTGCCAGTGGAAATCGGCAGCTCTATTCAGTGTTCGCCTGGACTGGCCTGTGTCCCAGCAAGTTTGCAGATCAGTGAAGCTTCCTGCCAGTGAGAGGCTAGATCAAGCTGAGAGGCTGTGTGACTAAATAAAGCCAAACCACACCTAATGAAGCCAATAGTTACATTCATATGGAAAGCCCAGGGAGATTCTTGTCCATAGGCTTTAATTAACAGGGATTTTAGAGAGCAGAGTTTACCTTTACCCAAACAAGAAGTCTGGGAAGAAAAATGATCCTCACACCTGTTGATTGGTGTAGTTGACCTGTTGATTGGCCTTAGACTGCTCAATGTGTTCTTCTAAATTGTTCCCAGGTCCCAGGTCCTCTCAATTCTCCCATCTGACGGATTAAACACAGATACTATCCACTCCACTTGGCAGGTACATTCCGTGTCTGTAATGATGCATTTTTTTTTTTTTTGTCCTTTTCGTGACCAGCACTCAGCCAGTGAGTGCACCGGCCATTCCCATATAGGATCCGAACCCGTGGCGGGAGCGTCACTGCGCTCCCAGCGCCGCACTCTCCCAAGTGCGCCACGGGCTCGGCCTGTAATGATGCATTTTGAAAACAGTACCTGTTCAAGTGAGATTAGTTGATAATGTGGAAGGAATGGGAAGTGACAATAAAGAACAATCAGGAATAGAGGGTTCCAGTTGGAGAAAGAGAAAAATGCACTTGGAGGAAATATGCTCAGCTTATCTTCCCCAGGGGCACAGCAACAAATTAAGGCCATGTTTTCTTTATCCTCCTATGAATATTATAGAGAACCATAGAAAGGATTCAGAGGTGGAAAGGTCACGGAGCCCAGAGGGTGACACACATTCCTGCCACATCTGTGACATATGTATGTACCTCACCTTTTTTATAGGCAGGGTTCAGCCATGCCATGAAGCCACATGGTCAGGGATTGAATCGATTATTAAGGCCATTTGGGTTTGAGTCCTGTGGGGAAAGTCCTTTGACAATATTGTATATACTGGCTTTCCCAATCTAGAGAACATGATTGCTGCATTAACAGTAAATGTTTTTCCCCTTTAAACCCCCCATGTATCAGTCTGTTTCTGTTGCTTACAACAGAAATACCTGGAACTGGGTGATTTCTAGGAAAACACAATTTATTGCTTATAGTTTCAGAAGCTGGGAAGTCCAAAGTCCGGGGAATACATCTGGTGAGGGTCGTCTTTGGTGATAGCTTTATAGCAATGCAGGGGTCTCACATGGCAGAGAATGGAGGAGCAGAGAGAGCGAGAAGTAGCTGCTCATGCCCTCTCCTTTTAAAGCCCTCAGAACCATGCCCCTGACCACCATTATTAATCCATTTACTATGGCATGGTCCCACAGTCCAATCTCCTCTTCAAGGCGCACCTTTCAATTACCATAATGGGATTTCTCACCCTCTTTAAACTGTCACAGTGGTGACTGAGTTTTGGGGGGACATCAATCCACAGCACGCCCCATGACCATTGGCTTCCATTATGGCAAGTATTACGTTACTAGGTTAATCCTAATAATTTTATTAGTATAGTATGCAAACTACTTGAATTGAAAATCCAAAGAACAATGCAAGTATGTATGTATTCTTTTATAATGCCTGGGTGTTTTTTGAGAGGAGTCTTACCATCCATTTTGCCAATTAATCATGTATTACCAATTTCTGCATATTTATGACAAATATTTCCATTTGCAGAATGGCAATAACCTTATTTTTTCAATTACAAAAATAGTAAATGTTCATTGTTAAAAAGTACTGTAATGATAGTATCTACCCCTATTGTTTTGGTTATATGCACTTCCATACTTTTTCTGGGCCATATTTGTTCATTTACAAAAATAGGACACATACTTTCAATTTATTTTTCTTGTAACAATGTCTTTTATTTGTTTTTTTTATTCAGCAGATCTTTTTTCAGCTTGTATGATGTTCTAGTCAGTCACTGTTCTAAAGGCAGGGGAGACTACAGTGAAAAACAATGGAGCACACATTTATCAAGTGCATCTTTCTATAACAAATGTAAATATACTACATAGTTATTTTAGTAAGTGTATAGTATTCAATTGCATAGATTTATCATAATTTACTTAATTAAATCTTCTATTTTTGGATGTTGAGATACTAATGTTTGTTAGATTTTGTTAAATACTCATATGGGGGAAATAGGCATTGACCAATTGGTGAGTCTGAATCTATGTTAAAATTATCCCTGCTAATAACAGGAATCTGCTGGTAGTGCTACTCTTTAAAACATGACTTTAGAAACTAATATGATTCTTGGCAGATATGGCTATAAAGATTGGTGTAGGCCCAGTGGTCTCTCACTTGATAGATGATGGTGGAGATCCTGGAGGTGTTTGAGACTATTTCTATTTCCACCTGTCTCAAACGCTGTTCAAGCACAGTTCCAGTCCTTGTAAATGGACACCACGTTGTCATTTGACTGCTGATCCTTCTAAGCCATTTATGCAGTGATGTGTGAGGCTGGGTTTCTGTGGATTCTGGAAGCATTTCTTTTGCTTTCTTTGATAGGAATCATCACTCTTTTGTTCTCTGTCCAACAAGCAGCAGGCCATCTTCCTGCCATCTGTGTAAGTCCTACACACAGTGACATGAGGTGACGTCATGTCACAGGATCTGTTGGTGATTTCATTATATTACTTGATGTTCATTCAGTACCAGCCAAACATAGCCCAGATGAATTACAGAGCTTGTATAGATTATACCCCCATTTTATGGACAAGGACACTGAGGCATAAAGAGATTAAGTGATTTGCCTAAAGTCACAGTTAGTGGTAGAGCTGAAACTAGAAGTCAGAACTAATATCTCCTCTCCAGTGTTCTTCCCAGGGAATCAGCTATTCTAAGTTTGTGGTAGGTTCACACAGGGTCCTTATAAGTCAGGGAGCACCATTGTTTTATAGAGCTTCTATTTGGCCTCCAGATAAAATATCTTCGGTACCAAACTATGACAGTTCCCCAAATATGGAGCTTTTATTTAATTTTCCACTTTGTTTATCTGGGAGAGGCTTAGATAGCATGCTATATGTGTAACAGACTTAAGTGGTTATTCTCAAATGTCAGTGTGCTTTCCACCAGCAGACTGATAAATGACCTCAGTTTTTAGGTTTATGAATGGAACATCTCACTGAACTAGTTCTGCAAAGCCAGTCACTATGAACCATGTCTCTTTTAAGATGAAAGAGTACCATCAGGTTTATGATCACGTTTATCTGGGCTATGGATTTATTTGGATTGTCTGATAGCTTTCACTCAGATTTTGTGGAAATCATGTTTTCTTATCTTGGAAAATATTGGAATCTGATTTACAAATAAACTCAGTGGCAAAGAACTGAGAAACTGTAGTATTGGTTGTTTTTGTAAACCAACTGTAAATTATCTTTGTTAATGGCACAAAGCAATTAATGGCTTTTTTTTGTTAATGGCAAAAAGCAGCAAGTCTGAAGTTGTATATCATCAGAAAATACCGGGATTTAGTCTTAGAGTACATCTTTTGAGGGCATAGTGGTTAAGAGTCCACATTCTAGGTCGAACTACTTAGGTTTACCTCCTGGATCTGCTACATACTGTGTAGCCTTGGGCAAGTTACTTAATCTGTCTGTGCTTCTATTTCCTCATCTGTAAAATGGGGATAATAATGATAGTACCACTGCTAGGTAGCTATTGAGAAGATGAGAAGGTTAAATGAACTAATATTTGCAAAGCACCCAGAACACTGTCTGACATATGATAAACACCATATAAATGCTATTATTCTGACATTTTCATTCCACTCATTAATTTATTCAATAATGATTTATTGGAACATTTCCTAGGTGCTAGGCACAGTGTGCTAGATAAGAAAAAGATTTCAGTCCTCAAAGGATTTTGCAGTTTAACGGGCAGACATATGATGTGAGCCATGACACTGTAGGTGTATAGCCAGGAAAGTGTATAATGGAGGACTATGAGTGCAGTGGCAGTATAAGCAAGGGAGCACCTGAGGGGAAGGCTTCACGGGGGACATTTGAGCTGGGACATAAAGGATGAATAGAAATTGGCCAGAGGGCGGCAGCAGCATGGGCATTCTAGTCATGCAGAGAAGCACAAAGACCTGAGAAGATGGAATGACTGGAATACAAAATAAAGTAGCAGAATGGGGGATGGTTCGAGGACAGTTGAGACACTCAGGTAGGGACCAGAAAGACTTCCTCTGTCCTACAGAGGTTCCTGTGAGAGATGATGACCCGTGCTCAGACAGTGGTCATGCCACCTTGGAGCCCTCACTGTGAGGGAAGCCAGCAGGTGGAGGAGGTGGCAAGAAGCAGCAAGGGCAGTAGGCGTACCTGTCATACACAGTGAAATCTGTTCCTCAGGAGATTGGAGACACTCCCAGGTGCTGTTCTGCTCATCCATGCAGCTCCTGTCTGAAAGTTAAATGGCTATTTAGGAGCACTTGACATATATTTTTACTATATTTTCAGGGAATCACATCCGTCACCAGAAAGATGTCATTTCATTGTTTTATTTAACATTGCTGAAAAGGAAATGCATTCTAGGTAGCTTTCATCAGTCAAATCTAGGTCAATAAAACCAAACATTCAGAATATTTATTTAGTTCTGTGATTTCCTTTTAAAAAGATCACCTAAATGCACAATTTTTGGCTAAAATTTCAAGTTATTGCCATAAACAGGATTTACCCTGTTTCTCTTTCCATTTTTCCTTATCTTTAATTTTTCTAAATAATTTGACATAAAGCCTTAAGACTGGACCTACATAGTTTAAGTCATGGTATAACATATTATAACACTTTTTTATAAATGTTAGATGAATTCATGGTACAGATAACCATATTCAATAAATAGAGTTTTTCATCCCAATTTCATTATAATCTGATTCTACTTAAAAACTATTTAAAGGAGTTGGGGTAGGGAAATTGTGAGGATTTCCAGAAGTGTAACAAAAAATTTCTATTCCTTCTTCATTTTAATTTAAAGTTAATGATAAGGTAGACTGTGTGTGTGTGTGTGTGTGTGTGTGTGTGTGTGTGTGTGTGTGTGTGTGTGTGTGTGTGTGTGTGTGTGTGTGTGTGTGTGTGTGTTAACTAATACCTTTCAATGAGTTCTTTATTCCAAATATTACTAGGACTTTAATGGGCATGTTTTGCCTCTTGAAAGTACTATTCCATTACTGCCTATTTTATTATTATTTATTATCTTTTTTTTTTCCTGAGAAGTAGGCAGACAGGTAATCACCTCCCACCCACCCTATGAGGACAATGACAATATGTAGTTGAATGTCTCAGGCATGGCCACTGAGCTAATGGAGTAGAGCAGATATTAACAGCCAGACTTTCCGACTCCCAACCCATTACTTTTTTTTTTTTCTTTCAACCTTGGAAACAGTTTGGGAATTGAGCAGGAGAAAAATGGTGCCATATGTCTGGGCCCAAAGAAATCTTCATTCGGTACATAATTATTAAGTATCTTCCATATGCTGTATACTATTTTTGACACAGGGACTTCCGCACTATATAGTCCCGGACGCTTAAGGGAGCTTGTGGCTAATGGGGAAGTGAGCAGAGTAAACCAGTGATCGTGGCCCCAGGAAAGAAGCGTGCTGGGGAAAGCAAGGCCGGGGTGTGGTGGGAGCTGGGGAAAGTCCCAACCCAGTTGGGAAAGGCTTCCTGGCAGAGCTGGCTTCTGGGCAGAGTGTTGAAAATAAGCTGGAGTTGCTGGGCTTGAAGATACTAAGGTTGCAAGCACAGAGATAGAGAGTGTGGAACTTTTGAAGAATTCCTAGCATTATGATCCCAGCCCCCAAAGCAGCTTGGGAGATGGGCTCCAGGGGAGGAGACTGGAATAGGAAGGTCAACAGAGAAAGGGGGTGTTTTCATGCTAAAGACTTAAAGTTTGTGTTATAAACAAATAATGGTGAGCTACTGAGGGATTTTGAGGAGAGGAGTGACAGTCAGATTTCTATTTTTAAACTTGCCCTGAAGTGCTTTGGAGAATGAAGTGAGGGTTGGGGATGTGAGGCAGAGGAGCCATCACTTAAGGAAGAAAGGCCAGTTATGAGACTGCTGTTGCCATCATCCACATAAGTTACTTTGAAGGCCTGAATTAAGGGAGAGCAGTAGAAATGGAAAGGGCAAGTAGATTCCAGAAATGCTGAGATAAAATCTGCAGGCCTAGATGGCTGATTAGACAGATGTAGGGAAAGGGTCAAGTCTAAGCTAGAGGAGATGTTTGAAAATGTTGAGTTTGAAGTGCCCTTCGGACATTCAGTTGAACACATCCAGAGCAGTTGGATATTTGAATCCAAACCTCAGGAAAGATCCGGCTGGAGGCATATTTGGGAATTAGCTGATACAGGTATTAACTGAAGCTAGGGGCCTGGGAGAAGTACCTGTGTTAGAGGCACCATGGATGCTGAAAAAGGAGCAGATAGTGGAACCTCTGAACACCACAATTGACAGAGATGCAGCAGAAGAAAATTGAGGCAGGGCCAGAGAGGGTACTGTCATTTAAGCCAAGAGAGGATGCATTGATTAGCAGTGGGAATCCTGCAGAGCTCAAGGGAGGTAAGTATTGAAACAAGCTAAAAGCTTCAGGGAAGAGGTATGATTCCCATCTTTCTAATTCAACATCAAACGTAAACCTTCACTAACACCACTGCACTTACTCCGTTCCCTTCCTCATTATTCCCCATCAGCCCCTCTGCTCACAGACCCACCAAGGCGGCCCAATCCTCACTTGTCTAAGCTGTCTACCCACCCTTCCAGGCCTAACACAAGTCCATTTTTCCCATGGTTGCCCCAGCGTGCCCCAAGCGTGCTCTGCTCTGCGGAGACCTGTTTGTATTTCACTGTACACTTGACTCCGTGCCATCTGGTGATGTTGGCTGTTGACTCACAAAGTTTGACTCTTATAAGGTTCTTGAGGTAAGGGTTCTTATTTTATTCTTCCTCTGTGGCTTTTGTGGCCTGGAATAGTGTTGAGCAGATAATTCTTGCTCTGAAAAAGCTTTCTGGCTGATCAAAATGATTAAGACTTGAACTTATCCATGAAGATTCTTAAGTAAGATTTAAATTTCAATTGTTCAGGAGTTGGAATGAACCCTGTGCAAGGGAGATCATTCTAAGGTACCATGTTGGTCAGCTGACAGCCACATCAGTTTGGGTAGGAGTGCATGGGGACAGAGGCCAGGAGTGAGGGAGTGGACCCTACTCAGAGCCACCACACAGGAAGCCTAGGAGGTGTGTGCCTGTCTCCACATTATGATGCCAATATGTGGTTTCCTCCAAACAGGCTCAAATTTTACAGCTGGCCCTTTTTGAAGCCTGTTTCTGGAAACAGTGCTCACTCTGGCTTGGTCAAAGTAAGGCCTGTCTAAGGGGCTGGTCAGATCCCACCAGACAGTTGCTTCCGAGGTTAAAGATGATAAAATAATTATAACTCATTACCATCACTGTGGCTGTATATGAGAAACGCCCTCACCCATCCAAGGCCAAAGGATGGACACGGAGACATGAGGTACAGCAAAGGGAGACTTTAATTACGGCCTTGCAAGGTTCAGGTGTCTGACGGACAGGCACACGGAAAAAGGCTGTAACAAGAAATTTATTTCCTAGTGTGCAAGTCCCTGCCCCCGCCTCCTCATTGGCTGAGAGTACTAGGGGTGCACAATCTTCCCAGATGTCTAAAAGTACCCCAATTTACTACCCCCTTGTAGGAAATTTCTCTGAGGGCTCAGGACAAGCCCGTGAAAAAGGCCCACCCCAAACCCTGTGAAAAGAGAAACATTAGGAAATGAAGAGAATAATAAAGGGCTATTAACTCATTACCATCTCAAGGACAATTTTATCCATTTGAAGTAAACAATTAAGGGCTGGTAACTCATTACCATCTGAAGGAGAACTTTATCTATTCAGCGACCCCTTTCTGAAAATGAATCACGTAGATTATTTTTTTACACTGTGCTGGCTGCTGTCAGACAAAGGGAGAATTTCACGGCAGGGGAAGAGGTAAAGGACAAAGAAATAACCACCTCTCTTTCTTACCAAAGTTTAGAATTTTTCATGACCCTGCACTTCCAAAGGGAAATTCAAGTCCTTTTCACCCACAGATAGAAGACTTAGATCTCTGCAACACCCTCATTGCTGAGGGAGATAAGGAATCATATTCCTAGTTGGAGGCCATGGGGGTTGGGTCCCTGACTACCATGTCTCTCTGTGGGTATCAGGTTTCACACTCCAGAGGATGGAGTTATTAAGGAGACCCTCAGACTAGTGTGGCTGCATTTTAAAGATCTCATTTGCAACAGAAATGATGATTCTGTCAACTTTTTTTGTGTGTGTGCACCTTTTTCTTGGAAGTTAAAGTTAATATCCTCTTGGTCTTATATCTCTCTACTTCTTAGTTCTGTAAACCTCTTCCTACTTTAAGAGCTAAGTAGAAATAACTTTCTGAAAAGGATTTGTATACATAAAGCTATCAGGGAGGTTGGTGGTATGAGGACTGCAGTAACTATCTTGGTTAGAGCTCTGCAGTCATGGTGTTATGGCCAACATCCAACGGGTAAAAGAAATTTGCCCACGAGAACCGGGTAATAGGAAAAGGAAAAGAGTTTATTTCTGGCAGCCAGGGATACGCAGGCCAATTGAGGAACGCAGCCCCGAGTTGAAACCTCTCGCAGCTTTTATTTTTAGCTAGGCGGGAATTTTTTGCACTTGACACAATCTAGCCAATGCAAGCAAGCCGGCAATACATAAGCTAATTTTGTGGGTAGCCCTGTAGCCCCTCCCCACCCTGGATTCCCCATAGGGACTTTTCAGGCTAAAATGGCAGAGCCGTCTAAAATGGCATTGGCCATGCTACTCTGTTTATTCCCCCATTTATTTTAGCAAGCGACTTGTACAGAAGCAGAATGCATATGTTAAGGTCAGTAGGGGTTGAGGCATCCCTTAACAATGGTTTTCTAGAGACCAATAATAAGGCAGCATTGCACTCTGTCCTTTTTCCCTCAGAACAGACAGATGTCAGTTAGTTCCCAGGTCTGAATCGTGCTGGATTCCATCCACTAAACATCTAAAACCCCAAGTTTCAGTCTTCAGAAATTCAGTTGAGTTGTCAGTTTGTAAGAACCTGCTACGTGATATTTTAAAGGATACAAAGATAATTAGGAATTGTGCAGTTATGTATTATTTAACTCTGGGTGCAGAATTGTCTGATGGTTTGGGTGCCCAAAGATGATGGAAATACCCTGATTTTATGTGGCATGTAGATGGGGCCTACTTGGGAGCATCCTAAGGACTCTTGCTTCCTTATCCCTCGCTTCATATCCCCAGTGACTCACCTCAGTTTCTCCCAAACATAAAATTAGAGTAGTAATTTCACCTGATTTCCCTCTCTGCTTCATAAGAGATAGCAGAAGCCTGTATCTAAAGAATAGAGCACCTTAATTCCATAGAGGTCCAACAAGTCCAGTTCCCCTAGACTGTATGTTGCTAACAGCAACAGAACAACTTGAAAAGTCATTCCATATCCCAGGCTGATTCCTGCAGTTCAGCCACCGAGGTCGGCTGCAGAAGCTTCCATCCAGAACTTAACTCCCAGGCACTCAGATCCCTCTGCTGGCTGATAGCTGAAGCACTGCTTAGCTTTATTTTCCTTTTTTTAAAATCAATTAAGGTGTTTTGATGATCATTTTCTTTTTCACATACTCCCTTTTTGTGTTTCTCTTTCTGGATGACTCCGTAATCCTTAATACATTTCTCTTGGTGTCCTTAATTTCTGTATTGAGCACCACTAGCTTGTAGCCCATTCCTGGTAGGAGGCCACTGTCTGGTAGGTGCAGGCTAAATGAATGCCTCAATATGGGGTTACAGGGCTGCAACAGAAGTAGGTACAAGGTACAGAGGGGGCATTTGGCAATCCACTCATGAACCATTCCTGCGTCTCACACCAGCCATGGTCAAAGTCATAGCAAATGTCTTTGCAGACTCGGAACCAAGCACTTTGTTAAATGCTTTACAGGCATTACATCACATAGTCTTTGCATCAGCCTTGTGAGGCAGCTTCTCTATCATTAATTCTACTTCACAGATGACAAAGCTCAGGCTAGAGTCATGCAGCTTTTTGTGTTGATGATAGGGCTCAGGATTGGAGCTCAGGTTTCTCTGGCATCAATGTCATACTGCAAACTACACTGTTATGACCTTATCAGATGCTCTGGGCTTTCCGTGCCTGTATTAGTGCATTTTCTGTCACCTATAACAGAATACCTGAACTGGGTAATTTTATAAGAAAACAAAATTTATTTCTTACAGTTTTAATAGTTGGGAAGTCAAAAGCCAAGGGGGCACATCTGGAGTGGATCTTCTTCTTATGGGGACTCTCTGCAGAGTCCCAAAGTGGTGCAGGAAATCACATAGCAACAGAGCAAGTCGCCGGTTAATGTGCTCACATGCTCTCCTTATAAAGCCGCCAGTGCCCCTCCTGTGATAGCCCAGTCATCTATTAACCAATTAATCCATTAATCCATGAATAGATTTATCCATTCATCAAAGGCCCCACCTTTCAACATTGCCACATTAGGGATCAAACTTCCACATGAGTTTTGGAGGGGACAAACATTCAGCATAGTGAGGACCATATCTTGAGTAAAGTTAAGTTCTGTCCATCTGGAAGTCTCTTCCCACCTGATCTTCTCTCAGGAATTCTGACTTTTCCTTCAAGACTCAGTTCAGAGGTTACTTAGAGAGCCCTGCCCCCAACCCTGCCTTTTATTTTGGTTGTGTTTTTCAGAGACCCTATAAACCAGTGCTTGCCTCTAGTAGAACATTTAATGTGCACATTTTTGTCGTCACTTCCTGCTTGTTTGTCTTTCCAGTAGATTCTGACCTCCTCAAAGGCAGGGAGCCTATCTTACCAGTCTTTATATCCTTAGTACCTAGTATCTTGAACAGAGCCTAGCTTATAGTAATAAAAATAACAGCAATACTTAACATTTCCTGAGCACGTATCTTGGGCCATGCAAAGTACTATCCACTTCTTTTTTTTGTTTTGACTCTCTCATTTAACCATCACAATGACCCATACAATATGTATAATTATTACCCTCATTCTACAGATGAAAAAACTCAGGCTTACAGTGTTCTATAACTTGCCCAAAGTCACCCAACAAGTAGCAAAATCAGGGCTTGACTCCAGGTGTCCCTGAATTTCTCTTAAATTTTATTTTCATTCCCTACATTTTTTACCTGATTAGGTATTTTTTCTCTTTTTGATATTAAGTGTGAATAGGAAGATTACATTTTCTTCACTAAAATTAGTAGTACCCTGAGCAGCACTTGCTATATTTCTTCCAGGCAAGAGTCTCCAAAGGAAGGGGACCATTTAGATAAATCAGGTATTGAACTTTTCTGAGGAAAAGAGTTTAGGAAATATAGAGTACAGAGAGTAACTGTAGATAGGCTGAAAAATCTATTTCTTTGCCTAGTAACTCCATATGAAAATTTGCAGCCATTTTATGAAATATTTTATTAAATAATTGCTGTGCTCATTTGGCTCATCCGTCACCTAGAAATTCCAAGTGTACATTTAGCATTTCTGAGGCCTGAAATTCACTGAGTACCTAGGACAGGCAAATTCAAAACTACTTGCTTTCCAGAGTGTAATTTAAGAAGAAAATGAACAATCTTTGTAATTAGATTTTATGTTAAATTTAAGCCACATGTTAATTTTAGCTATTAAAATGTCCCAGAATATCATTTTAAAAGGTTTATACATGTCTAATTGGTTAACATGAGGACTTTTGTATTAAAGTTAATCTTTAAAACAAAAACTTCATAAAGCCTGAAAAGTTGAATAATTTCTTGTAATAATAATGTTAATAAACTTTTCAAGAGTCTAAAAAGAAAAAAAAAAATCCCAGAATATGCACTGGTCTTCACCAACCTAACTGATGAATCACTTGCCTGTCCTTACTTTGAGGTTTAGTCAATTGCTTACCTCAGATTTTCAAGTTACCAGTGAAATTACGGGACAGTTTAATAAGAGTGAGTGCTAAAAAAATGTAGGCTAAGGGGCCGGCCCGTGGCTCACTCGGGAGAGTGTGGTGCTGATAACACCAAGGCCACAGGTTCAGATCCCATATAGGGATGGCCGGTTAGCTCACTGGCTGAGTGTGGTGCTGATAAAAAAATGTAGGCTATCATTAGTAACATCAATATTTATAATTCTATTTCAACATAATATTTATAATACTTAATGCTATTAGAGCCTGCCTGATGATTACATTTTAATAACATCTAAAAACCCCATACCCTTAAAGGTAACCTAGATAGCATTAAATCTTCTTTGTCATTAAATCATTGATATCATTAAGTCATGCTAGGTTGGCTAACGTTCCCATTATACAAGACGTGTCTTTGCCTCACAGTGTAGGGTGGGGTAGATACAGAATCAGACTTTGGGGGCAGTAAAGGGATCTTAGTCCAACTCCATCACTGTACAGATTAAGAAAATAAGAGTCAGAACCTACCTACCTATATTTCCCTGCTTCCCCTACTGCACCAGAAAGCCACGTCCCATGAAGAAGAGCCACAGTTGCTTGGCCGTCTTAGCTTCGTTCGTGTCTCACTGCAGTCTTGCCAATTCTCCTTTCTTTTCCTCAGGTTGCGCCCCCTGTGCTGCCCACGCTGCACAGAGGGCCGGCGAGGCCACCATGACGACCGCCATCTTGGAGCGCCTGAGCACGCTGTCGGTGAGCGGGCAGCAGCTGCGTCGCCTGCCCAAGATCCTGGAGGACGGGCTGCCCAAGATGCCTTGCACCGTCCCGGAAACGGATGTGCCCCAGCTCTTCCGGGAGCCTTACATCCGCACCGGCTACCGCCCCACAGGGCACGAGTGGCGCTACTACTTCTTCAGCCTCTTTCAGAAACACAATGAGGTGGTCAACGTGTGGACCCACTTGCTGGCGGCCCTGGCCGTCCTCTTGCGATTCTGGGCCTTCGCGGAGGCTGAGGCCTTGCCATGGGCCTCTACCCACTCCCTGCCCCTGCTCCTCTTTATCCTGTCTTCAATCACTTACCTCACGTGCAGCCTTCTGGCCCACCTGTTGCAGTCCAAGTCGGAGCTCTCCCACTACACCTTCTACTTTGTGGACTACGTTGGCGTGAGCGTCTACCAATATGGCAGTGCCTTGGCCCACTTCTTCTACAGCTCCGACCAGGCCTGGTACGAGCGGTTCTGGCTTTTTTTCTTGCCAGCAGCTGCCTTCTGTGGCTGGTTATCTTGTGCTGGCTGTTGCTATGCCAAGTATCGTTACCGGAGGCCTTACCCTGTCATGAGGAAGATCTGTCAAGTGGTGCCGGCAGGGCTGGCCTTCATCCTAGACATCAGCCCTGTGGCACACCGTGTGGCACTCTGCCACCTGGCTGGCTGCCAGGAGCAGGCCGCCTGGTACCACACCCTCCAGATCCTCTTCTTTTTGGTTAGCGCTTACTTCTTCTCCTGTCCCGTGCCTGAGAAGTACTTTCCGGGTTCTTGTGACATTGTGGGCCACGGGCATCAGATCTTCCATGCCTTTCTGTCAATCTGCACGCTCTCCCAGCTGGAGGCCATACTCCTGGATTACCAGGGGCGGCAGGAGATCTTCCTGCAGCGCCACGGTCCTCTGTCCGTCTACACGGCCTGCCTCTCCTTCTTCTTTTTGGCCGCCTGCAGTGCTGCCACCGCAGGCCTCCTGAGGCACAAGGTCAAGGCCAGACTGACCAAGAAAGATTCCTGAGACTGTCAGGTGGGGCAAGGTGTGGAGGCAGCCCATTCTGATTTGGGGAAAACTTGATACAACAGAAGTTGACTTTTTATTTTTAAGGGTTGGCTTTTAAATTAGTACGTATTTCCAAGGATATGCTATGGCTACAGCATTTGAAAGCCAAAGGATTCAAGAGTTTTGTTATTAATAAAAGGTGTATTCCTTGTCCTTACGGATCATAGTCTTACAAGACACAGGAAGTGAAGGAATCTTGGCTAAGATTAATGGGACACTGAATTAAGGAGAACCATCTTCATGCCTACTTTTAGCAGAATTCTGACTTTGGCCTCCAGGGGCAAGTCCTAGCGCTGAATGGATAATAAAATTGGACTAGAAAGTAAGAAAGTCACTGGTCCTCACCCTATTGGAATGGCCGTCTTACTATGCTGGTCTTTGGTAATCAAATAAATTGACCCAAGGACCCTCTTTAATTTGGATCAGTTGTCTAGGGTGGAAAAATTAGAATCTTTGAGATGATTCAGTGAAACCCTTAGACATAATGAATTATTCAGTTCATCTGATTTCTGCTCCCTTCTGTCTGGTCCACTGTAACACTGTAACAGCCTGGCTGTTTTCTCTGAAGTGCTGTTCACTCCATTCCTACTTTGCACGGTAATATAAAGGACTATGAAGCAGTCTTCTTCCAGGAAATGTTTGGATCCCTGTGGACATTTAGGAAACTTATTCTCATATAATACTAATATAAATGGTACTAGAAAGTACAGTGCCAAGAGCCATCAGGAGGCCCAGCCAATAAGCATGGATACTGTTTGGTGTCATGGGACCCCTTTGTTTTATATTTGTGGACTACGGATTACTTGAGTGCTATTAGGGGCTGCTTTACAGGCCAGGAGATCTGATCTGGGGGTTGCTTCAGGGAATTTTGACAAGCATGTGTAAAAAGCTCTTGCTGGGGTGAATTGATTCTAAGGGTCCTAAAGAGATATGATTATTTCCAGAGGAAACCAAGGTCCAGCCTCCTCCATAGATGCTACCCCATGAAGGGCCTACCACTGTTCAAAGTCCTCAGGCAGGCTGTTCTGCCTCAGCTTAGAGCAGAACCCATAAAATGAACAAGTCCCAGGAGAGCCAAGCATGTGTGCTCACTGTGGGTTGGTCCAAATGCCTCCTTTGGGTGAGAATGTGTGAACCTTGCACCATGTACCCAAAATGCTGTTCAGAACATGGCTGTCCGGCAGCTTCTCAGTGGGCTAGGTGGTGCTTGTGATTGGTGTTCTGGCCACGCAGCCCTCTCTGAGTACTGACTTCTGCACTAATCCAGTGAAGAAGCTGCAGCAAAAGAAGGGCTGAGAAGCCCTTTCCCCAGAGGCTAATTTCCTATCAGTGTAAGTTCTCTTATTTACTAAAAAGGGAAGTGGTTGGTTTTAACTCCAGTTTGATGAACCTCCTCTATTATGTTACTTTGTTGTCTTCACCTCTTTGTCTTCTTCCTTTCTCTGAGAGATTTGTGGGTTTTGTGCCTTATAAATGGAAATGTATGAACACTTAATATATGCCCATGTGAAATTTTCTGTTTGGGGCAATGGGGATAAGAAAAAAAGAATTCATTGCTTTGCAACCAGTGAACGAAAGAAACTTCAGAAAGCTAGGATTCTTTATCAATCAAATGACTCTTTTGATCTGTATTTAAATAGCCAAAAAAAGGACATTCAACTGAAGCTTTCCTATAATCTTTATATGAAGAAGGCGTGTGTCCTGTCGGCCACATTGTTTTCCTAGATAGATTTCTCCTGTTAATTCTCAAATATCTGAACTTCTATGTTACCCAAGTGTCTTACACAAGCTTCTGGTGTGTAGGCCAAACTCACAGCAAATAAAGTTAGCAAAATTGATTGGGTTGAATTGAATGAGGGGATGGGGGAATTAATTGTGCAAACTTGTTGCAAGTCAATTTAAAACTGGGACTAGAGAGTGTTTGAAATTTTTGTTATTATGGATGCAAAGACTATACTATTTTAAAAGTTGAAGGGAGAAGTGAAGAAAGAGGGAAGGGAGGAGGGTATAAGTTAAGCTCTTACATGTAACTGTGGTGGTCCTGGTGGACAGAGATCTTTAGGTCAAATCCAGGTATTTTTTAAAAGAGAACAGGAGGTAGAGCAGTGATCCTCAAGTGCATCCAGAGACCACTGCCATCTGCACACTGTTAACAGCCTGTGGCATGACAAGTACAGAAAGAGGCGCTAAATTTTGAGATATTGCCATACAATTTTTATTTTAATTTAGACAAATATTGGCCCCCCAAGTGGTTAGAAATTAAGAACAAAAAAAAACCCCGCAGTTTTTTATAAAAGGTATTTGAGAGACATTGAAGTAGGGGACTATGATATGCTCAGAAAATACCAATATCTCATTGGAAATATGTAAACACAAGAAGTACAGATGTTTTTAACTACTCATATTTTTGAGGAGTTAAATACTCCTTTTAAAACATTTTCATTAAAATGAGTGTGTCAATAAGGAACAGACCTAGTTTGTTTAAAAGAATAATTAAGAATTTGTTAAAGGAGATGGCTATCTTACTCCATTTTGCCCCTCCAACAGTTGACATCTGCTGGGAATTCTACTGGTTATATCTCTATCTCTCTCTCTCTCCTCTCTCTCCTCTCTCTCTCCCCCCCCCTCTTCCCTCTCTCTCCCCTCTCTTTTAATCAAGACTTTCAAACTATTAAAATGTAAATGGCTCTGAAGAAACTGAGCTATCAGTCATTTACATATTCTTGTGAGTGAAAATTCTGATGGATTTGTATAAGGCCCTACTCAAGGCAGGGAGGGGGATAGCAGGACACAGCAAGCTCGGGACACATTTACCTGTTTCCCTCTTGCTTATTTCTTCCTGACACTTACTTACTGATGCGCTAATGTTAATATTCTTAACATGTTAGGGTTTCATTTCCAATTTTGGCTGAAGGTACTTAACTAGTTAACAATATTCTTAAGAATCTTCTACTGGAAACTTGAAATATTAGGACTGCAAGGCCATGGAATGAAGGTAATTTATTTCTGCCTCTGTTGCCCACCTGTTGACAAATTATACCTTAATATGTGAAAACATTAGGTTCTTTAGTTACTGCATTGTACTTTCAAATTGATCCTCCAGATGGCGCTCATGTCCTTTTCAGAGAGGGCACAGCCATTGTCCCCAAGGCTTCTGCCTACTAATTGTATTGGTCTTGTGTTTTGCTTGATTGCTTGGCAAAGAAAAAAATGGAACTATTTTCTGTCTATATAAATCTACTTACACGAATAACCATTAAACAGATTTTGTATATGGATTGTTGTGGTGTCAACAGTTTAAAGAAACAGTTACTTTATTTCTTTGACAAGGCCCTTGGCAAGGGCAACCTTGACAAGGTTCACCCTAAAGAAAAGTTTTCTTTAGACAAACATTGCCAGGAGAAGCATGTCAGGACACGTTACATCCATGTAGAAGTAGGAAATTATAAACGCTTAAAAAAAAGTCTCCATACAAAACCCCCAAAATACACATATGCACATACATACTCTCACACACACACCTCTAATCTCTACTTGTAAGTAGAACAAATTGCCCCCCAAAAAGCTATGGAGTTTATTTTTCTGAAGATTTCAATCTAATCGATTAAATACTCTTAGTTTCACAGACAGTAGTTTAAAAGATTTAAACATTTTGAATTGATGGACTACGTTTTTTGAAACCTAAAAATTATGAATTATAATTCTACTATAACATAATTTATGTGTTGTGCAATGTGGCATCTATCAACCAAATGATTTTGTAGCCTTCACTGTTGTATTTAAATAGCTGCATGTAAGATGATTCTCTAGACTACTGCAGCTTCAGACTCAGTATCATCAATAACAGTAAGAAAACAGCATTTCTATGGCTACAGGCTCCATTGGTAGAATTATGGATGTCGCTCTTGTTCAAACCATTATCACCAGCAGGGGCCCTAGGCAGCTTGCAAATGCTTTTCTTTTCACTGTTCCTAGTTTAACCAATAGTTAGTGATTTAGTGATAATTTATTGAGCACTTATTAGTGGCAGGTGCCATGTTGGCTCTGGAGATAACCACAGTGAGGAAAGACACAGACTCTGTAAGCAGAAAGTCTGCAGTCTGCTGGATGAGGACCAGCATCTTCCACTTGGTCCATGACAGGATCCCTCTCTTCAGATCTTGGTTCTAGTCACAGCCTGCAGGCCAGACAGCCTGGGGAGGCTGGGTCTTGCTTTGGGCCAGAACATTTTCAGAAGAATTGAGCTCTCTTTCCCCATTCCCACCAGAGGCTGGAAACATCTTTTCCACCAGCAATGTAGTCACCTTAAAGCTACCTCAACCTCGTTACTCTTGCTGCTTCTCCAATCTTTCTCATTGCCATCCAGTTGTTTTAATTCTGTCCAGGGAATCCTTGACACATCCAGATCCAGAGAGGAGCCCTAAATTTCCACAAACACTGTAGACTTCCCAGGTATATAAAGTCCCATCCTTCAGGGAAGGACATGTGTGGTTCCAACCTGAGTACATGTTCCTGATTTGGTAAGAAAACAGCAATGCTGCACCCTGCCGCCTCCTTTTAAAGAAATAACAACCAATCTCTTGTGGAATTTTAATGGACATAATTTATTATGGAAGTAAAATCATTGCATTAAAAAGAGAATTCATTTAAATATTAACTTTGGGAGCATAGGGTAAGGGCTATTCTTACATAACATGATTCTCATAGGAAGAGGTGTGCACTGTATTTTAAGACTCCAGGAAGCCTTGACAACATTGAAGGCCACAGAATAACACCTCAAATTTTATTGTGCCCTGTGCTTTCCAAAACATTTTCACATTCATTTCAGCTTCTAAATAACTGTATGAGGTAAGTAAGGCCTGAAAAGTCTCCACTGAATTAGGAAACACTAGAGAAGTGTCATACAACTATTTGTAATGTTTAAACTCATTTTTCCGTCAGATAAATTTGGGGCTGAGCTAATCAGAAACATCACCAAATATTTGTAGACCCCTTTACAGCATGTGAAGCACTTTACCATGTTATGTGTACTTTAACATCATCGCATTTTAAGTTTTGATCCTAAATACCTCGTCCATAGCTAGGGTTGTGTCATTTCTTTTTGAGTTAAAGTGACTTCAATCCACACCATATCCTTGGATGCCAAATAAAGCATTCTTTGCACCATAGAGACTTCTCAGAAGCCCCAAAGATCCTTTGCCCACAGGCCCTTGGTGGCCTAGATTATAAAGTCAAATCCCACTCTCCAGTCACAGTTTCTTGAAAATACCTTCCAATGCTTGGATGAGAAACTCATCTAGTCTTGATAATCTTGCCTAATCCCAAATCCTCTCATTTTTCACTAGGAGCATCAGTTCCTCAAATAATTGGCTCTCCCAGGGATTTTGACAAGAGAGATGAATTTCAATATTGTATTTAAAAAATGTTTCTCTGCCTTATAAAAGAGTTATGCAGACTTAATAGAAAGCAAAGAAAGTCATTATTTCCCATTTTAAAGTAATACATGCTTATTCAAGAAAATGCAGAAAAGTAAGAAAAAAAGATAATCCATGGGTCCATTACTAAAATTTTTAGGGAAAAAATAAGGCTTATGTCAAAATACTGTCCGTGATAAAAGGTAAATTAGCAGTGTCATGGAAAGCTTTCTGAAAAAGCAGAAATTGGGAACCAGAAATTTTAAGCAACCTAGTACTTTCATTCTATAAAGTACAGAATCAATAGTCTGGCTCAGTTTACAGGAATACTGAGAGAGTTATATTATACTCCCTTCTGACATTACATTATGTAGGTAATTTGATGATGCTGTGGCTGAGATATTGGCTCATGAAACAAAACCAATGATACATTATCTCTCATGTTCAAAGAATTGTGTGAAAAGCCTCTCCTAAATTAGTTCCTCAGTACTGGAGGCAAGGCTCAGCCTGTTGAACTGCTAAATATGTGGATTCACTGACATTCCATGAGCAGAGAGCATCACTAGGTACCAGGCTCTGTTCTAGGCACCTGGGATATGAGAATGAAGAAAACACACAAATCCCTGCCCTTAAGCAGAAACAATGAGCCAAATAAATTTTATAGTGTTTAGAAGGTGATGGTGCCAAGGAGAAATAGAGAGCAAGGAAAAGGGATAGGCTGGAGGAGTGGGGTGAGTGTACAATTTTCAATAGGATCAGAGAAGACCACCTAAGGAGAGGTGAGGGAGTCAGCTATGTTGCCCAAGACTACCTGGCTACTAAGTAATGGAATCTCACAGGACCTCAGACCTTTGAGTCCAGTTGATATTCTCAACCACCAAAATTAAGTGAATGTAGAAAATTCTTTGGTGTAACTTCCCCATTGCCAATTGTGTGGACTAAGTTTAAAACTGCGAGAAAAATGTAATGTAGATTTTCCCCCCGATAAATCAAGGAAACCTAAAGATGCAGTTCTCATCTTATTTCTGGACACTGTAGCCGAGCAAAAATCCTTACACTGTTACTGTTGAAGTGGTACCAATGATGAGATTTCTAAATGTATTTTGTGCTAGAATCCAACATGGACCTAGTCACATTACAAACATGAGTCTCAGAGGCCATCTGTGATTACCTGAAAGAACTTCAAAGACTCAAACCCGTTTTAAGAGCCACTGACTGTCTCCAAATTATTTTCCTACACTTCTTAAATGTATATAAAATGACTCTAATGAATACTTCCTCACTTTCAGGAACTATTAAATATATCTATTGCTCGTTAAAATGAATTTGAGCACGATTTCAGACTAAACCAATTTCTTTTTCTTAAAGACAGCTGTAGCAACATGTAAAACACCTTCATTCAGTGTGGGTTTTGTTGTTGTTTTGTTTTGTTTTGTTTTTAAACAAGAACAAACCACCTTGGAATCTGACTAATTTTACATTGGGAAAATTACCTTAGCACAGCACCTAGTCAAAGTTTGTGTTCCGTACGTGCTAGTGGCACTCATTGTCATTATTTCTATCACTTTTTGTCAAGCAGGGTGCTGTGGGTTCTATACAAACTCACCTTCTCCATGGACTCCCAGAGGCCTTTCACCGCAGCAGGAGCTCTGTGCCCTGGGGAGGGACTTCTCTCCACTCAAAACACTGTAAGATGTGTTTTACACTCCCAGGGAAATTGTGGGGAATTTGTTGCTTTCCTTCACATTCCTTCCCCTACAGTCAAGTTTCCATGATTGCAGATTCTCACAGGCATCAGAGAAGAGCCTTCCACCAGAATTCAGACCACCCAGACAGGCTGGCAGCACAATTCTTTTTCACTATAGTCCCCAAGTGAAACAGAAGAAACCCCGCTGGTCCACTCATTTTTTACCTCTGATTCCCATCTGTTATGTGTTGAATTTTTTCCCAAAAAAAGATATGTTGAAGTCCTAACCCCCAGTACCTCAGTTAGTTACCTTATTTGGAAATAAGAGTAGTTGCAGGTGTCAGTAGTTAAGACGAGGTCATTCTGGAGTAGGGTGGGCCCTCAGCCCAATATGACTGGTGTCCTTACAAGAGGAGAAGACACAGTGGGAAGACAGCCATGTGGAGACGCAGACACATGCAGGGAAAGACAGCACATGATGATGGAGGCAGAGACTGGAGTTACACAGCTTCATGCAATGGAGTGCCAGGAATTGCTGCTACAACCAGAAGCCAGGAGACACAGAATGGCCCTGCCAACACCTTGATTTTAGACTTATAGCCTTCAGACTGTGAGAGAAAAAATTTCTGTTGTTTTAAGCCACCCAGTTTGTGGTATTTGGTGATGGCAGCTCTAGGGAACTACTGCATCATTCTAGGGTCAATATCGGTTTTTACTACGCTATTAAATTGCCTCAACTTGCCCTAACAAGTCTCTTACCTCAGCAAGCACAGGCAGGGAATGGAACATGAAGACCCCATCCTCTCCCCACCTACACCCTATTAAACAGAAATGGGATTCCAGGCCTCACATGTGAACTCAGGTGAGATACTGATGGAAAGCTTATCACACATGTGAATACAATAGAACCTCTGTGGTAGAGAGCTAAACATGAAGAAAAAATTCATAATTGTTAGTTTCAGTGTGTCTAAATGCATTTCCCAACTGCGTCCACCCTGTTGGAGAAGGGGCTCCTGGGTTGTACCTTGGCTGTGTCCCACCTGGGCCTTTGCCTCTACTCCTTGGCTCTCACAACTGACTCATCTCTCTGCAAGCATCTTCATCCTTGGGTGCAAATCATTGCCTGCTCTCACATTCCAGTCATAATGAAAATTAGATGATGAACCAAAAGAATAAGGGAAAGGCCCATGGCTCCATGGGAAGCTTTAGCCCTCCAGCCTCTTCCATTTCACACAGGAAAACCCTTGTGCTCTTTTTTAAACTCCACCTCAAAGAGAGATTGGAGTCACTCCTACCTTCTAAAAGGATCTGGGGTGTGTGTGTGACAGAAATGTTTACGTAGCATTGGGGGTAGAGTTGGGGTAAAACGAAAGAAAGACAAGTCACACATGTCAAACCCTTCTAAATGCTGCACAGTCTTTAAAATGCCAGGCACACTTTTCCCCTTTCCCTCCCTGCTTTTTATCTCAATCTGTCTTTAATTAATAATCCACAGTTTTTCCAGTCTCCAGCCACTCTCCAAACTGTCTATTCAGAATGCTTCCCCAAACAATGGTAGTAGCAAACAGGCATTAAGTGCTTACTATGTGCCAGGTGCTATTTTAAGTGCTGGTATATTAACTCATTTAATATTCACAACAACCTTATAAATTGGGAATAATTATTATTATCCTTGTTTATGTATAAGGAAAGGTTAAGAAACTTACAGAGTCACAGAGCTGTAAGTGATAGAATCAGGATTTGTACCTCCACAGTCTGGCTCCAGAGTCCATACTTTCTTTTTTTTTTTTAATTTTACCATTTTATTATGGAAAACCTCAAAGATATACAAAAGTAGACAGAATTGTATAATGAATTCCCATGTAATGTTAGCAATTATCAACTTGTGGGCAATCTAGTTTCATTTATATTCCTACCCCCTTGCTCCTTTCCATGTTATTTTGAAATAAATCCTAGACATCATATCATTTTCTCCATAAAACATGCTTATTTATGTACCTTTAAAAGGTGAGACTTTTTAAGCAAAACCACAAAACCTTCATCATGCCTAAAAAAACTGAAGAACAATTCCTTACCATCATCAAATATCCAGTGTTTAAATTCCAATGGTCTTATAAATGTTATAATTATTTTAAAGTATATTTGTTTGAATCAGGGTCCCAATGAAGCCTACACATTATATTACTTGACTTGTTACTTGAATCCTTTTTAATCCATAGGTTCCCCTTCCATCTCAGTCCTTTTTTCCCTTTAACAATTAATTTGTTGGCAAAACAGAGTAATTTGTCCTGAGAGCTTCCTATAGTCCATACTCTTAAGCACTACATCTTTCTGCCTTTGGAGTCTATATAATGGACTTATTTTTCCATAGATTTCAGAGAGAGGAGTGCTTAATAAAGTCATTCCCAGATGTACTGGAGCTCACTCATTAACTCCATGGAATTGTGAGTAAAATCTGTACATGTGGATATTTGTGTTTTGAGGAGCCAGAGTCCACAGCTTTTACAGGATTTTCAAACTGATCCCATGACCCCAAAGTGGTTAATGATCATTAACTCTGGTCTAGGCGTCTCATTTCAGAGACGAAAAACAGGAGATTCTGGTAGATAAATTGTCCATGTTCACACAAATATTCATAACAAAGTAAGGACAACAATATGTCTCTCAGGACCCAATCTTGTATTTCATTTTCTATTCCAGGCTGCATGAAAGGGAAAAAGGAAGAATAGTTTGAGATGTGCAATGGGAAAGGAGGTATCAAAGTCATTTCCCTGTTGTTTCAAAGTTGCCATTTACCTGAATTAATGGATTCACTCCCTGTCCACATTTGGAATCTAAAACTGTAATCAATATCACTACCACATCATTCTCACACTTCTTTCTCTATACTGTTGAGAGCTTTATTACCCCAGAGATGTCTCACAGGCATCTCTGATCAATGATCAGAGATCAAGGATCTCTCCTGTGCTAAATGAGGAATATCTTTCCTAGCTGTGAGAGGACTGAGGTAGAGTGTAAGAAGTACTCAATTGGGAACAAGTTATTAAACAATGGGTTCCTTAATCTTTTTTGGTCTTGGAATTTCTCATTAACAAAATGAATGGGATGGATTGTGTCAATCACTTTCCAAGCTTTTTGACTGTGACTGTGATAATTACTAACAACATGAATGTGTATGTATACCTGTATATCTTGAAAACATTTTCACTGAATTATTCTTACCCATACAACATGGGATGCGTCCTGACAACATCTATTCTATTCCCCTTTTTTAAAAATTCTGGTTGTGGTCACAATCCATTAAGTTGATTTTAAGAACTATTAACAGGGATCGTCAGTTTAAAAAATACTTTACCAAGTGATCTCTGAGTTCCCATTCATTCATTTACTTGGTCAGTCATTTTACAGCTGTTTAATGAGTACCTATGAGGTGCCAGGCACTGTGATGGGAAGTAGGAAAATGGCAATGAAAAAACACAAAACCTATTCTTATGAGGCTTATATCCTGGGATAAGCTTTGACAAGGTAAGGGAATTACAACTGAATGGGTTTGACTTAAGGACGGCAAAGCAGCAGAAATACAGGTTTTTCCAAACCCTAGGTAGGAGCCCACAGCAAGACTGAAATAGTCTATATCCAAATTGCATAATTTTTGTGTCAAATGAAGATTCCAGAGTCTGCTTGACAATCACTGGATATTTCTTTCTCCTTTTCCCATACTTTACAAAGATCAAAGTGGTTGATGGGGCCCTCTTTTTAGAAGAGATTCCAGAGACCACGGAGTGATGGAAATGAGTGCTAGACAGTACTGTGACTGAGGTACACTCCTCTGGCGGCCATGTTATCTCCATATTTACACACTCACCACACCCCCAGTACTTGCACACCTGCAGGTGTGTAATTGGGTGTTTTGGTTTCTGTTTTACAGAAATCATGCGGTACCATTTTCATCCAGCAGAGAGAGGTAGAACACCAAAATCACAGCAGAAATAATCCTGGACACAAGCTCACACAGCTTTTTGTGATCTGCCCTGTGAATTTAGCTACCGAAGAATAAAAATATTACAGTATTGAAAACAAATTTTGGGGAAAGCTAGCTCTGGGCAAAATGCTAAAAGAGGAGACATTTATTTTAGGCAACTGCCTGTGGCCTGTCCCATCAGGACATCTCCCATCAGGACCCCCTGCAAGATGTCAGCTAGCTCTCTCTCAGGCTTGGCTGCTGGCAGCCTAACCTTTCCTTTTTTTCCATTCCTCAAACTTTGTAACACCTGCTATAATCATGCAACATCTATGTGGTGTTCTGAGTCTAGGCTTTATGCAACAACCTTTCAATCATGGCACTTTTTACTTCAGCTGTCAGGGTTGGTCAGGTTCCTGCCCCCTCCTATATATTCCACGAGGTGGGAAATGGTGGCTACAAACTGAAGTGCAATATGAGCTGAGTGGTTGTGTTTCGGAGAAATGAGAGATAAACACTTAATCATACCAAACCTTCTCAGGGTCCAGGCAGTTTTCTGAAGCCCTGCCTTTTTTTTTTTTTTTTTTTTTTTTTGCCTTTTTTTCACTGACCTGTCCCTGTGCTTCTCAGCATTCATGCAACACTGTTTCCCATCCTCAGAGGTGATGGCACTTTTACAAGGCCATAGACAACAGAAGTTTTCTTCACCATGTGTTTCTGGGTCCGAAAGTAGTTAAAACACACTCCATTAACCATTTAACTGGCATGCTCTTCTGGGAAAGAAAGACATCTGAGTAGAGGGCACTCCTCACATAGAAACAGATGCCGCAACAGACAACAGACTCAGTCATGAATCAACCTTTTCAGCCCCACAAGCTCCTTCCCTACCCAATACAGGGATTATAGATATAAGTGCAACCACGTAGTTGGTCAAGAAGGGCTCTTCGAAGTGTGTCCTAATGCCATGGGATTTACTTTTATTAAGAGAGTGGGGAGGGAGGGATCATATAACTTGTAGGAGTTTAAGGTTATCATGAAGACTCACCAAGAATTATAGTTATCCGTGATTCTGAGAAATCATCGTCAGTGAGGTGTAGAGAAGTGGGAAAGGCACCTTTGAAAGGTTGAAACTGCCAACTTGATATATTCTCCCAGTGGCTGGCTTCCATCCAAGTTCAGTGGCTAAAACTTAATGCAATGGACAGGTACTTTTACAGTAACTTCAACGATGCTTATTAATTATTTGAAGGGTTTTTTTTGTTTGTTTTTTTTAATGTACCAGCAGAAAATGAAAAGAAAAAAAACTTTAAAAAAGGACCAAAACAGGAAACAGAAGTAGTAAGGGGAGAGGAAGAGTTGGTAGAAAAGAAACTCTTTGGTCAGGGTGTGGTAGACAGGCATCAATAACTGCTTCAGGTGCCACTTAGTTCATTCCTTTCCCGGGCCCCTGAACTTCACACCAATTAGTGAAACCCAGCAGCAGGATTTGCTCTGACAAACAGCAATGAAATAAAGCTGCTGTCTGTGTTGGCAGGAAACTACCCACAACACAGAGATACACCTACTATGTTCCTAAACTGGCTCATGAGAAATACTTGTTCTAAAAATCAGATTCCTGGGCCCCGCTTCAGACCTAATGAATCCAAATCTCTGGGCAACTGGGGGTTGTTTGCTTTTTTTATTTTGAAGCTCCTCAGCACTGATAGATAGCTTTCTTTCTTTCTTTTTTCCCTGAAAATGTTTCAGGAATAGGATTATATTATCTTTTAAGGAAAATAATTTAAGCAAGTTATGTAAAAAGCACCTAGGATGTTGATAATATTTTATCTCACTTAGCTTATTCACTTCTTTCTCATGATTTAGCCTTTCTCTTTGAAGGAGCTGCGTTTCCCCTTGTGGTTCTGATCTTTTCATTGCAGCTGCAGCTATAAATCCGAGATTGAGATGAGCAACCTCCAGATCTTCAGTCAACAAATATTGAGCACCCCGTCCTGCAGCAAATACTAAAGGCCAGGCCTGCTAGAACAGGGAGGGTGCTGAGCTGCAGGGATTGACAGTAGACTAAATAAAGTTGAAGGCGTGGGGGGAGAGATAATGTGCCAGTGGGTGGATTAGGGAAGAGATGGCTGCAATTGGTTCACTGACCATCCCCTAACAACAGAAATACAATCATGAATAATACCCAGCCCCTGCCCCCAAGAAGCATGGGTCTGGGGTAAATAACACTTTCATCAGGATCAGCCATTTACACTTCTGTGTGAACTGGGACTGGAGCCCTTTTCCCAGAGTAGGGGTAAAAGAATGCCTGAACTGACAGCGCCGGCGGCGTGAGGTAAGACTGGAGAGGACTGGGGTGGAGGAGAGAAAAGAAATTCCCTGCCTCTGCAACCCATCGAAGGACCTGCTCTGACCCCGGACCTCACGGCCACTGCGAGAACTTCAGCCTCCCAATACGTCCCCCGACCCCACCCCACAGGTCTCAGGTCTCATCTTCTGGGGGTGGAGGGGACGGGGGCGAAGCAGGAGGGGCGGAGCCAGCTCCGGAACGCCCACTAGCCGCGCCCCGCCGCCGCAGGCCCCTTACCGCGAGAACGCGGAGTCCCGCGGCCGGCGCAAGCGCAGACCTATCAAGCGTGCGCTTCAGGCCCCGCCCTCCACTAGCGGGCTCTTGGGTTGTTTAGCGTTACCATGGAGCCTGGCGGGGCCAACAAATGCGACTCGTCTCCAGGGCAACCGCAGAGGACCAAGCCGGACCTGGGTGGCGGCGGCGATACCGACTGCGATGGTGTCCAACCCCGTGCACGGCCTGCCCTTTCTCCCGGGCACGTCCTTTAAGGACTCCACGGTGAGGACTTATGTGCCCAACCCCCATCTGTCCCCACCTCCCGGCCGCCCCTTAGGGCTCGCCGCTTCGTGCACCTCTATTCTCCACCCAAGTCTGTTCTCCCTTCAAACCTGTCCTCTGCCCCGACCCAGTTTCTTCTCCGCCGAAGCTCTGTCGTCCTCTCCCACCCAGCCTCACCCTCTCTCCCCCATCCTTTGCCCTCCGCTCTGTCCTGTCTTTGGTTTTTCCACTCCATCTTAGCAGTCTGTTGGCTCCTTCTTTGTTCTCACCCCCCAGCCGGGTTCTTACTTGCTGGTCTGCTCCTCCAACCCCCTGCCCTCTCTCTAGTTCATTCTCTTATAACATAGCCTGTCCTGCCCAGATCCCTGCCCTACCCCCCATAGACTGTCTCCACTTCATCTTCGTTCCCATAGCCCCATCCTACCCACTCTCCCCAGGCCCATCATTCTCGCCCCACCTCCTTCCTCTTCTGAATCCTCGATCCAGTGATTTCTCCTACTTCCAGCTCTATTTCCTGTCTTGTATGTGTGTCGCTTCCACTTATTCTCTTCTTTCTGCCGGGTCCTTTTCCGCAGTCTCCACCCTTCTTGTTTATGCTTCTATCTAATCCCAACCCTTTTCTCTCTAGCTTCTGTCTTTTGTACAATCTAGTCCCTCTCTCTCCCCGTTCCTGTTTTCTTTCTCCATTGTGGTTTGTCTTCAAAACTTGCCCATCTTTCTCCCAAACCATCCTTCCCTGCTTTGTAGGAGATATCCCATTCCATTTCCCTTAACCACAATTGATTAGTTGCTGTTTTCTCTTCCCCTAGCCCCATCTTTTTCACACTAACATTTTTGTAAAAGGTTACTGTTTAGATATTATTTTGCCCCTTGCCTCAACCTTCAGTGGTTTTAATCACATTCTCTAGATAAAATTGCAGCAGCAGCAACTTGGGTTCTTTTTCTCCCTCCTGACATAGCTTAATTCTTACAATTATTTAGTATTTGTTTTAATTCTAACAGAGTTACTGAAATATATGTTCTGGAAATCAGATATTGCGATTCAGTAGAGTGATTATATAGATGAGCCAACAATAATTTATATTTGTATAGCTTAGTAATATAAACTCCAAGTTTCCATCCATGTTCATAAAGTTAAAATAAAATATTTAGTCAATTTATTTTGAGGGGGGAGAATGAATTTAAGTTGAAATTGAGAGTTCGGTGAAAAGAATATGAATTCTGAATCTCTTCCTAATTATTTCTGCATTAAGACATGGAATCATAGATTTTTAGTTTCAGTGGACTTTTTAGTTTTATGTTATTTAGAAAATGTTATAAGTACTTTCCAGACCTGTACAGGATTAGCTTATGCTTTTGGTGTTGGTGAATGTGAGTTACTCATGAGGCAGGTGTGAGTTGATTTAGGGTATTACAGAGATGTGGATGGAAGTGCCAAGCTCTAAAGACATATATTGTGATACTACAAGTAAGATGAACTGTGCATTGGACATGTTTCGTCTTTTAAATTTACCGGCCAAATAAACTGGTCAACTAATTTGCCTTATTTGAAATTTGAAAAACATGGTCACTATGTCTTCAGCAGTGAAGGACTAGGTATGTGTAACTCTAAAGGCACTCCGAAGGTGAACCATAATGAATAAGAGGGGTGCGGAGGCCTGAGGTTGCCTTGCTTGGAGTGCCCATGAGTCAGAGCTGAGTGATGGTAGAGGCGTCTGTCCAAAACAGGGAAAGCAAACTGAAGTCGCTGATGTTGCTTCTTTCTTTAGAGGTGAAAGAAGAGGAGCTTGAAGTTACACAGGTTACCAGTGAGGAAGTCTACTCAGCTCATTTTGTTCTGTCATGTGTATTATACACCTGGAGTAGTTCTTGCCAACTGACTTGTGACCCTGAGCACATGATCCTTTAAAAAAAGTCCACAGTTTGTAACTCTTTTAGCAAAAGAAGTTTAATCTATCACACCTTTCATGTCAGTGCACAGATCTTGAAAGATGGTAGGCTGGGCTCCAAAAAAATTAGAATGTAGGCAAGTAGTCTTTTTTTAATAAAAATATATTTATAATTAATCCTAAATTATATATATGATTATATATGATTAAATATTGTATATATAAAATTTTGCAAATAACCTCACATTACAAAGAACAGAAAAAGGAAAACTGTCAAATTAACATAACCTCTAATTTGTCTTTCTAATCTATTCTTTTCTAATTTAACCTTTTATTTTTTTTCAACTGCCAATATAAATGTGTTCATTGTAAAAAATCAGTGTAATTTAGGAACATATAATACAGACAGAGGATGTTGTTTGCCAAGCTAAGTCTCTTTTTATGCACATGTTTGCATGCTTGTAATTATAGTATATGTATAATTTTTTGTTGCTTTTTTGGGTTTATTAAATCTTAAACATTTTCCCCAGGTTGCCACTTGGTCTTTAAAACCAATATTTTAATAACTGCACAATAGTCTATTGAGTGAGTTTTCCATCATTAACTTACAGGTTTGTCTTTTAGATAGTTTCCAACATTTAACTATTGTAATTAACATTGTAATGGATAGCTTCAGGCATATAGTTTTTTTCCTGTAATTTTGGATTATATCCTTAAAATAAATGATCAGGAGTGGAGTTATTATATTCAAAGCTTTAAATATATACTATCCAGTTGCTTTCCAAAGAGTTGTATGAACATAGTAGTGTCCCTGTAACAAGAAGGGCTTTTCACTGCAGGTGAAAATGAAAAAACAGAACCAGATCTTCTGGGTTCCATGGTTCATGATCATCAGATAAGATGAAAAACATGGGAAGACTAGTGAAAAATTAAGGATATAGATGAAACATTATTTTAGTCTCTCATGTAAGGTGAACTGGTAGTTAAATTGGGTATTACGGAGCAGGGCTTTAAATTTTATTTAAAGCTTATGTGGCTACTTCCTCCTTGTCCCTGCCCAAGTGCTTTAGGTTAAAATACAGAAACTTTTATTGTAAGTAAACTTTTTGAGGTAAATTTTGTGATTTTTATTAGCAAAGATTTGTTATGATTTTTTTAAGTTAGCTGCTTTATCTAACAAATATTTGTATAATGTTATTAATGATACATTTCTTTTCTTTTTCAGAAAACAGCCTTCCATAGAAGCCAGACGCTGGGCTACAGGAATGGCTATGCAATTGCTCGGCGTCCAACAGTTGGGATAGGTGGGGAACGGCTCCAGTTCAACCAGCTGTCCCAGGCTGAACTGGATGAGTTGGCCAGTAAGGCACCGATTCTAACTTATGGCCAACCTAAGCAGGCCCCACCTGCGGATTTTATTCCTGCGCATGTAGCTTTTGACAAAAAGGTATCATCTGGGATTTTAAAGTACTCCTTGAATTAAAATGTTTTAGAGCCAACTGCTTGTAGAAAAGTTAACAGTAAACCACAGGATTCCCAGAGTGCTCTGAGGAGAAAATTGTTCAAATGCCTCAACCCTTAGTCATAGACAGCTGAACTCAGGCTTGGAAGAGGCTTTCTTTAGTCAGGAAGCCGATTACAGAAAGTAATTCCCTGTAGACTTCATTGGAATATTTTCTAAATACAGTTAAAGAAAAATTGGATGAGTTCTGAATTCTTGAGCTTATATTGCTCTGTTTACCTGCACTATGTTTTCTGCTGTTTTAAAGTACTATATTTTGTAATTATCACAAATCCTTAACGTCTATTAAATGCAGAATATCATCATGGAAACAATGACTCCATCTATTGTCAGTTTTCTCCAAGCTGTCTCCATAAGTTTTTGTTTTTCAGCGAACATTTAAGGTTTGATATTACATAACCAAAGGATGGTATAACATTTTTGTTTGTTTCTTATTTACCCATGCTTTTGCAATATAAGTTGTCTTGTTTTCATCTGTTGACATTACCTTGCTTTTCCTCATCAAATGAGCCTCCTCTTTTTTCCAAAACGAGATAATCCTAGTGCTAGCTATGCAGCAGAATCAGTGGTGAGACTTTTAAGAAACTCAGACGTCATTCCAACCCTCATCGATTCTAATTTCCAGATTATTTTTATCTATATCTGGGTCTGAGGACTACTGATAAGGTTTTATAAATTAGCATTCTTAATTTATTCCTAGCCTGTTTTCTTTCTCCTTTTTTGGATCTTAATTTTCATTTTATTATTTCTATTAAATGTCTATAATATTTTCATCCATCCAGCCAACTTTTATTGAATACCTATTGTAAGCTAGAGGCTGAGGAGAAACTATGTCATTTATATTAATACTCACTTTTTAAAAATATTTAACATCAACCAGAATCCATATCATCTCCTCTTTCCCATCTCAGTTATTTATTTATAGGAACACATTCACATATTCATTTATAGGCTGAACCTAAATATCCACTAAACAGTATAAATTATATAGTGGGTGTATCTTTTCCTTTTGCTTGTTTTTTTATTGTTGTTTATACATAGCTGTAACAGGCACTGCAAAATCAGTAGAGAAGGGAGGGGGTGAAAATATAAAAGAGAAGTGGGATAGACATTTAACAATTTATCAAGATCTAAATCCAGGTATATTCAATTTTTACTTACAAGATGAGCAAATAACTGTTACAGAGTAGAAAGTGATAAAGTGATATATGTCATAAGAAAGTATTAATAAAATTCAAAAAGGAAGAAATTGTGCCTGAGAGGAAATAGGCTATTTTTGTTTTTCTATGTTATTTTACCCTAATTGTCATTACATAATTTATGCTTATTTAATATTGTTCATAATTTATTTGTTTAAGAATAGTGTACATGAAAAATATTATTTAAATTTTTATTTTCCAATTTCTTTTACTTGGATTATCACAATTTCTAGATAAATGATCATTAGCATAGATAATGAGATAGAGAGTAGTCAAATGCATGGTTTTGAAACTAAGTTGTTTTGTTTGTTTGCAATAAGGAATGATGGTTTTTTAAAATTAAATCAGTTCAAAATTTTTTAGGAATACCCAGAGGTCCACTTAGTAGCCAACATATTCGTCTGTATTTTGGGCATTCCTGGGACTGTTTCTCATAGTCAGAATATAACATCATTTCTTACTTGGGTGATAGAGACCAGGACATCTACTATGAGTGCCCTCATCTTTTCTCCTTGCTCCTATATAATTCTCTCTACCATCACCCACTATATTCTCTTTCCCGGACTAACTTCCCACTCTGTGTTCCTGATGTTATTCTTCTTTCATCTTTTTCATCTTCCATATTTGTAGTATTTGTATTTCAAACACTCTAGTGACTGCTTCTCTAGCTAGGGTTCTATTATCCTGTTCTAAAAAACCCTGTTTCTACCTTGTGACTCCTTTAAGCAAGAGAACTTTATTCCTCACTTGACTGTCAGATCACTTGCAATATGACTTCTCCCCACCCTCAAGCCACAAACTACTTTTTCCTAGGTAGCCAAGTGTTGTCCTTTTTGCCACATCTAGAGAGGTTTACTTTGCCAGCATTCTCTTTGACCTGTTCGCAACATCTAACACTGTCAACCTCCTTCTCTAAACTCTGTTCGTTTGCTCTCATGACTCTTCACTCTCCTGGTTTTCCTCCTCCTCTCTATCTGGTTGCTCTTTCTCTGACCTCCCTTCCTCCTTTTTACTTCTTCTTTTTTTTTTTTTTAAAAGATGACTGGTAAGAGGATCTTACCCCCTGACTTGGTGTTGTCAGCACCATGTTCTCCCAAGTGAGCTAACCAGCCATCCCTGTATAGGAATCCGAACCTGTGGCCTTAGTGTTGTCAGCACCACACTAGCCCAAGTGAGCCACGGGCCAGCCCCCTCCTTTTACTTCTTAACTGTAAACGTTTTCTAGTTACTGTTCTCATTCTTTATACCATCTTCTTCAGAAATCTTACCCACTTTTGTGGTTTCAACTATCACCTCAGTGTAGACAACTGTCAACTCCAGACCTATGTCCCCCTGCCCATGGGATATCTTCATCTGGATGAGCTTTTGACACCTCAAGTTCTATATGTCTCTAACTCAACTCATCAATTTTCTCCATAGCTATGCTGTTCCTGTTTGGTTCCACCTGGTTATTCAAGCTTGAAACATGAGCCATCTTTGGCTTTTTTCCTGTTACTTCCCACATTCAATGAGTTGCCAAGTCAAGCATTTTTCACTTTCATTTCCTCTACCACTATTATATTTCAAACAAGCAATATGACCATTTAACTGTTGTATTAGGCTCATACTTAGTACTTATGCTCGTAACAGGTCTACTTACTGCCTGGTTTATTCCCCAGAGCATAGCTCTGATTATGTCATTTCTCTGGGAAAATGCCTTCAGGCTTTCTTAACCAATATAGAAAATGTTACCACTATCCATCTAGCTGTACTAGCCCCCAAGTTAAAGTCATCTTTGGTTCTTCTTTTCCTTTGCAACCCACATCTAATCTATTAACAAGCTCTGTCATTTCTACCTATATAATCCATCCACTTATTTCCATCTCTACTCTTATTATAAATTCATTTTCTGTAGAGTAGCCAGGCTTATTCTTTAAAAATCAGATTATGTCACATACAGATATAAATCACTTCCACTGCTTCCCCATTGTATATAGAATAAGGTCCAACTCTATAGGTTTTTTATAGCTCTACTGGAGTTGGCCCCCCTACTGTTTCCCCAACCTCGTCTTAAGCCCCTCTTTTCCTCACTGTGATTGAATCACACTGGATTTATTTTTCTTATATTCTTGAAATTGCAGCACTTTTCCACCTCAGGGCCTTTGCACATGCTGTTCCCTCTATCTGGAATAGCTTTCCCTCCATCCTTAAGTGGCTGACTTCCTCTCATCTTTCAATGTGGCTTTTCCTGTCCTCTCTACTAAGGCGGTCCCTTTCTGTTTTTCTCTGTCACTTCCCTTTCTTTGCTTTCTTCACAGTACTATATTACACTTTGTATTGCTGATTTGTTTCATGTTCATCTGCCCCACCTGAGTGTACACTTCATGAGGGCAAGGACTTCTTTGGTTTATTCTATAATCGGTGCTCAATATATATTAGTTTTAAAATAAGATGAATAATTATTTAACAGAATTAATTTCTTGTTTGTGTCACTGTTGAAAACTGAACATGCAACACACATGCATATACTGAAATAAAAAATGTGACTAGGCTTTTTATAATTGTGTATGATATGGCAATATTTATTTGGCATTTCTCCCCCCTCATCTTGAAGTAAATACAAATATTTACATGTTTATTGTGCCATTCTAAGCACTTCCTGGGAGTTAGGAGACCTGGGTTCTAATTCTGAGTCTTCTACCAACAAGCATTGTAACCTTGGAAAGTCATAATCTCTAATTTCCCCAACTATAAACACAGAAGGTTAGAATATATGATATCTAGGAGGCCAGCCAGTTTTAAAATTCCCTGAAAAATACATTTTTAAACACAGTATAAAAATGCTATTTTTTCTTCCTTTCTATATAATATATCAAATTCTTTTTCTACCTGGGAAAGTTTATGTTATCCCAACTACTTGCTAAAGAGGTTTTCTGTATTAAATTCTTTCCCAGTCATTTCTTTATGGGAGGAGCACAGAACTCTTAATTCATTTTTAATAAGTAAATAAGTGCTTTTTTGATTAACAATCAAATAAGTCCTATTTGGGTTAGATTATTCTTTACCTGATACCTCACATATTAGCTTGGCTCTCTGTAAACATGAATTACATGTTGAAAATATGTTGTTTTAGTCATATGTGTAGATCATGTGCCAGAGGAAAACCAAGTACTTTACTGGACAAACTGATACATATTGGATGATCAGAAATGAATGTACAGACAGAAGAACTTCTAAGGGGTGTTTTAGTAGCTAATCTTTTTATCACTTACAGTTTATGTCAGACAGTGAACTCCCAAATAACCAGAGAACTTGAGGATTTGGTTCCCTAGTTAATTGAATAATCAGTTTCTTAGATGAGTACCAAATACTGTATATACATAATCAGTTACTTCTTTTCCCTACAGAATCTGAATGTATTAAAATGAATATAAAGCAAAGCCGAAATGTACGTTATTTGGTCTTTCTTTGCTTCAAAGGAATTTTTTAATTTTACAAAGTGACATGTCACCATTCAGCTCTGTAGATGCACAAGGAAAGATGAGGATTAATCCGTACTGATCATATGGCATAGTTTAGAAGGTTTGCTTTTAAATAACTCATTATCATTTGGATTTTAAAATGTTTTTATTTTTATTTTTTACTGAAATGTGTTAATTATACATATTTGTGGGGTACAGAATTATATTTCAGTACATGTATACAATGTGTGATGATCAATCAGGGTAATTAGAATATGTGTCATTATAAAATTTAATCATTTCTTTGTGATGAGGTCATTCAATCTCCTCTTTTCTAGCCATTTGATAACATGCAGTAAATTATTGTTAATTATAGATGCCTAGCTGAACTGTATTCCCATAGTATGTATTTTTCCTATCTAGCTATTTTGTGTCCATTAACTAACCTCTCAATATCTTCCCTTCCCCTTTCCTGACTTTGGTAACCACAGTTCTGTTTTCTCTTTCTGAAAGATCAACTTATTACTGTTTTTGTTTGTTTATATATACTTTTATTTATTTTTAGTTCCCACTTATGGTTGAAGACATTTGGTATTTCTCTCTCTGTGGTGGGCTATTTTAGTTAACATAATTTTCTCCAAGTTTATACATGCTGCTGCAAATGGCAGAATTTCATTCTTTTTTATGGCTGAGTAGTATTCCATTGTGTACATATACTGCATTTTCCTATCCAGTCATCTGTTGATGGACATTTAGGTTGGTTCCAACTCCTGGCTATTGTGAATAGAGCTGCAGTAAACATGGGAGTACTGGTATCCCTGTGACATGATGATTTCCATTCCTTTGGGTATATACCCAGTAGTTGGACTGCTGGGTCATATGGTAGTTCTATCTGTAGTTGTTTGAGAAAACTCCATACTGTTTTCCATAATTTACAGTCCCACCAACAGTTCATAAGGATTCCCCTTTCTCTGCATTATTGCTAGCATTTGTTATTTTCTGGTTTTTTTGATAATAGCTGATCTAACTGAGATGAGATGATATCTCAGTGTGGATTTGGTTTGCATTTCTCTGATGATTAGTGATGTTGGGCATTTTTCATGTACCTTTTGGCCATTTGTATATCTTTTGGGAAATGTTTATTCAGCTCCTTTGCCCATTTTTTAATCGAATTATTTGGTTTTTTTACTACTGAGTTATCTGAGTTCCTTGTATATTCTGGATATCAATCCTTTATCCGATGCATAGTTTGCAGATGTATTTCCTATTCTTCAGGTTGTCTTTTCATTTTGTTCATTGTTTCCTTTGCTGTGCAGAAGCTTTTTAGTTTGATATAGTCCCAATTGTTTATTTTTTCTTTTGTTGACTGTGTTTTTGAGGTCTTATTTATAAAGTCTTTACCCAGTCCTACATTTGGAAGTGTTTCTCCTGTGTTTTCTTCAGGGAGTTTTATAGTTTCGGGTCTTAGATTTCAGTCTTTCATCCATTTTGAGTTGATTTTGGTATATGATGAGACATAGGGGTCTGGTTTCATTTTTCTACACATGGATATCCAGTTTCCCCAGCACCATTTATTGAAGAGGTTGTCCTATCCTCAATGTAGGTTCTTGGTACCTTTTTTGAAGATCAGTTGGCTGTAAATACATGGATTAATTTCTGAGTTCTCAACATTTTTTATGCCAGTACCATGCTGTTTTGGTTACTATAGCTTTGATAGGTAGATAGATAGAAAGATAGTAGATAGACAGATAGATAAATTGATTTATAATATATAATATATATTTTAACCACAATTAAAGTACATTTTATTATTTATTTTTGCATCTTTTTATTGGAACATAGTTGATTGTGCATATCTGTGGGGTACAGCATTGAATATCAATAACTGTTCAAAATATGATGTTCAAATCAGGATAATTAGTATATTCAACATCATACATGTAATTGATTTTCATGGCCCTTTACCATTTCCTCTCTTACCACCCCTTTCTCTCCCTCTTTCCCACCTCTGGTAACCTCAGTTCTGTTCTCTTCTTTTGAAAGTTCAGCATATTATTGTGATTGTTATATCTTTCTTTCTTTATTCGTTTATTTTTTATTTTTTTAGCTCCCACTTATAAGTGAAGACATGATTATTTCACGTCCTGTGCCTGGCTTATTTCACTTAACATAATTTTCTCTAAGTTCATCCATGTTGCTGCAAATGGCAGTGTTTCATCCTTTTTTTTTACGGCAGAGTAGTATTCCATTATGTAAAAATTCTACATTTTCCTTATCCAGTCATCTGATGATAGACATTTAGGTTGGTTCTACCTCTTGGGTATCGTAAATAGAGCTGCAATAAATATGGGAGTACAGATATCCCTTTGACATGATGATTTCCATTCCTATGAGTATATACCTAGTGTGTGGGATTGCTGGATGATATGGCAGTTCTATCTGTAGTTTGAAGAACCTCCATACCATTTTCCATAATGGCTGTACCAATTTACAGTCCCACCAACAGTGTATAAGGGTTTCCCTTTCTCTGCATATACTCACCAGCATTTATTATTCTTTTTGATAATGGCCAGTCTAACTGGGATGAGATGTTTTTTGATTTGCATTTCTCAGATGCTGAGTGATGTTGAGCATTTTTTCATGTGTCTGTTGGCCATTTGTATATCTTCCTTTGAGAAATGCCTATTTTTTGCTCATTAATCTTTTTTTTTAACTGTTAAGTTGTTTGAGTTTCTTTTATGTTCTAGATGTTAATCCTTTGTTGGATGCATAGTTTGTAAATATTTTCTCCCACTCTGGAGGTTATCTTTCACTCTGTTAATTATTTCTTTTGCTGTATAGAACCTTTTTATTTTGCCAGCTATCCCACTGTTGGGAATATACCCAGAGGAATGGAAATCATCAAGTCGAAGGTATACCTGTTCCCCAATGTTCATCGCAGCACTCTTTACAATAGCCAAGAGTTGGAACCAGCCAAAATGCCCATCATCAGATGAGTGGATACGGAAAATGTGGTACATCTACACAATGGAATACTACTCAGCTATAAAAACGAATGAAATACTGCCATTTGCAACAACATGGATGGACCTTGAGAGAATTATATTAAGTGAAACAAGTCAGGCACAGAAAGAGAAATACCACATGTTCTCACTTATTGGTGGGAGCTAAAAATTAATATATAAATTCACACACACACACACACACACACAAAAAAAAAAACCGGGGGTGGGGGGAAGAAGATATAACAACCACAATTACTTGAAGTTGATACGACAAGCAAACAGAAAGGACATTGTTGGGGGGGAGGGGGGGAGGGAGAAGGGAGGGAGGTTTTGGTGATGGGGAGCAATAATCAGCCACAATGTATATCGACAAAATAAAATTTTAAAAAAAAAAAAAGAAACTTTTTATTTTGATATAGTCCCATTTGTTTATTTTTCCTTTTCTTGCCTGTGTTTTGGAAGTCGTATTAAAGACTTAAATATATGTCCTAAAACTATAAAACTCTTAAAAAAAAAGAACAGGGGAAAACCCCTTTGGAAGTAGGACTGGGCTTTGTAGTATATTTTGGATGTCAGGTAGTGTAATGCCTCAAGCTTTGTTCTTTTTGCTCAGGGTTGCTTTGGCTATTTGAGGTACTTTGTTCCATTTTAATGTTAGGATTGATTTTTTCTATTTCTGTCAAGAGTGTCTTGGTATTTTGATAGGGATTGCATTGAATCTGCAGATTGCTTTAGGTAATATGGACATTTTCACAACATTAATTCTTCCAATCCATGAACATGGAATGTCTTTCCATTTTTATTTTTGTATTGTCTTTAATTTCTTTCGTCAGTGTTTTGCAGTTTTCATTGTAGAGATGATTCACATCCTTGGTTAAATTTACGAAAATATACAAAAATCAGTAGCATTTATATACACCAACAATGAACTAGCAGAAAAAGAAATTAAGAAAGCACTTATTGGTGGCAGTTGCCATATTGGCTCTGGATGATAATCACAGTGAGGAAAGACAGACACAGACTCTATAAGCAGAAAGTCTGCAGTCTGCTGAATGAGGACCAGCATCTTCCACTTGGTCCATGACAGGATCCCTCTCTTCAGATCTTGGTTTTGGTCACATCTCATCTTGAATGTCTAATAGATATCAGACTAAACCTGTCTAAAACGAACTCCTAATTTTGATTCCTCACCCCTCAAATCTGTACCATTACAATCTTCCCCATATCAATATAATAGTAATTCCATCATTCCAGTTGCTTGGGCCAAAAATGTTTGTCATCCTTGACTATCTTCTAATATTAACTTATTTCCCAAAATCTAGTCCTGCATCTCAAATTACCTCCTGCAATATCGATTTGTGCTGTCACTTAAATTCAGTAAATCTAAAATCAAGATCACCGTCAGCTCTACCAAAATTATCTTCTGAACATTTCCACTTTGTGGGATCACCACTGTATCACCAATATTGTATTTTCCTCAATACCTCAACTGGCTTCTGTCCTCCCCCTTTCTCACTATCAGTCTCGTCAGCCTTCCTCTGCTTTCCATTGCTGGTAATTTATCACTGCATACCTGGACTATTGAAGGGGACTTCAGTCGGATCTCCAGGCCTACCACTCCCTCCTCCACTGCATACTGCTACTGGGTGTCCTTCCCTTGCTGATCATGTTGTCACCATTGCCTAGAACCCCCTTTTGTCCCCTCTGCTTATCTAAAATTTTCTCACATTTCAAGTCTAATATATCTTCTGTTTCCTCCTGGTTTAGCTTTCTCTGATCACTTTGGCCCACACAGATTCCTTTTCTGAACCATCATAGCACCTGTTATCTAAGAAGTAATGAGATGTGTGGAAAGAACATTAGACTGTGAGTTGAGAGACTGAATATCAGCCCCAGCTCTGGCCCTACCTCCTTGTATGGCCTTGGGCAAGGCAGTTTACCACCTCAGTCTCAGTCTCTTTCTTTGTAAAATGAGTGGGGTTGGACTAGCTAGTCAACTTTGGCCTTAACATTTTGTGTATTTATAAATCTGTGGCTTAAATTTAGGACATTTCATACATGAATTACTGTGATCATGTCCCCACTTTCAGTTCTTTGCAGTTGAGCTAAAATGTCTTTTGCTTTTATCCTGCTGTTTTTCTCCTTGAGACATTCCACTACACTTATCCATTTCCTCTTTTTATTATGAGTTTTAAGGACCTCATTCTATTATATTCATATTTCTTTCTCCTATGCAATTGCCAGTTCTCTTTTGGTTTTTATTTTGTTCTTCCACAGTAGACACTATTCCTTTTTTAGCCACAGTGCTCATGTGTACAGTTATTTCCTATTCCCATTCATCATTCCATATTTGTGTCTGCATTTAAGGGTTTTATAGATTTGTTCCTCTTATTCTAGTAGAAGTCTGGGAAAAATATCTGTCTACCTAGAGCATCATTTTAATACATTCTCTCCCTGAAAAAAAATATTAAAAATAGAAACAAAATAACAGAAATTTCAAAATTAATCCCAAAGCATGTCACCATATGATTTTTATAATACTGTTTTTTATTTTTTTTAAATGTGCGACAGATGTGCCATCTTGACTTCGCATTGACACTGGTGCTCCCCAGGGGACCAACGGTTTGTTCTGTGTAATACATATGTTTCTGAGCACAGTGACAGTATTTACATGCCCTCTAGAGATTTTATGGTCGATTGATGACGTGAAAGAGTAAATGTGTCATTAATATGCATTTGCAAGGGACTCCACTTCTAAAAAAGTAGACTTGAGCCTTCGCTTTCTTTTTGAAACTGAAAGTCCTAGTGTTCAAAATTTTTTACTCTTTTCAGAATTTCTAAAAGAGACTTTTGACATGGAGGTGAAGCTAGTAGAGTTAAGGTCTTTAAGCCATCTCACCCAGGAACAAGCACAATAAATATTCATAGTCTACACACACTGTGAGTATTTAGATCACATGTCAGCAAATTTTTTCTGTAAAGGGCCAGACAGTAAATATTTTGGTTGTCACAGTGGTTTTAGTTTGCTTGAGATGCCATAACAAAATACCACAGACTGGGTGGCTTAAACAATAGAAATTTATTTTCTCAATTCTGTAGTCCAAGACCAAGATTGCAACCAGTTTGGTTTCTGGTGAGGGCTCTCTTCCTGGCTAGCAGACAGCTGCCTTCTTGTTATATCCTCACATGGTCTTTCCTCAGAGCATGCATGTAGAGGGTTGGGGAGGGGGATCTCTCTCTTTCTCTTCTTGGGCCACCAGTCCTATTAGATTGGGGTCCTACCCTTAAAATCTCATCTGACCTTAATTACCTCCAAAAAATCCTGTTCTCCAAATACATTCACATTGGGGGTCACAACTTGAACATATGAATTTTGAAACACAATTCAGGTTATAGTAGCTTTCCATATATCTTTATCATAACTGTTGAACTCTGTCCTTGCAATGGGAGAGCAGCTGTATTACTCAGTTTCTGTTGCTTATAGCAGAAATACGTGGAACTGGGTGATTTATAAAGAAAAGGAAATTTATTGCTTACACTTTCTGAGGGTGGGAAGTCCAAAGTCCAGGGAGCCTATCTGGTGAGGGTCTTGGTGGTGGCAACAGTGACAGATGTCAGGGGTCTCACATGGCAGAAAATAGTGGAGCAGAGAGAATCTAGCCACTTGTGTGCTCTTCTTTTAAACCCTCAGAACCATGCCCCTGACCACCATTATTTATCCATTCACTGTGGCATGGTCCTACAATCTAATCACCTCTTCAAGGCCTCACCTTCAATTACCATAATAGGATTTCCCACCCTCAACAGTTACAGTGGGGATTTAAGCTTCAGTGAAGTTGGGGGGCATCCAATCTAGAACAGCAGCCAATAACAAATAAGTGTTAATTATTTACATAATTATTTGTGGATACTAGAATTTGAATTTTATATGAGGTTGCTTCAAACAGTTTGTGGAAAAATAGAATTAAAAGATAATACAAATCTTTCCATGAACTTTTTGAAGTACCCTTGTATAATTTCTATGTGTTGTGAAATATTCTTCTTCTTTTGATTTTTTTCAACTATCTCAATATGCAACAAACATTCTTAGCTTGCAGGTCATGCAAAAAATAGGTGGTAGGGTAGATTTTTTCCACTGATTGCAGTTTGCCAACTCTTGATTTAGAGGATAGGAGAAATGAGTGTTCAAAGCTCCCTGTGTAGTTCTCTTTTCAGGAGGATACTTGATATTTTTTAGGTGACAATAATAGACTAATTCTATACCATTTCTCTTTCCATTATATGATATAGGTGCTGAAATTTGATGCCTACTTTCAAGAAGATGTTCCTATATCAACTGAAGAACATTATCGAATCCGTCGAGTGAATATTTACTACTACCTAGAAGACGACAGCATGTCTGTCATAGAGCCTGTTGTGGAAAACTCTGGGATTCCTCAAGGCAAGTTCATCAAACGCCAGCGGCTAGCCAAGAATGACCAGGGAGACCATTACCATTGGAAGGACCTAAATCGAGGAATAAATATCACAATTTATGGCAGAACTTTCCGCATCGTTGACTGCGACCAATTCACACAGGTATTGTATATATTTTTGGAAGTTGTGGGGTTTGAGGCATTCTTCTAATTTATGGAAGGATACATGTCATTTATTAGAGTAAGGGGAGGAAGACACAGGTAATCTTTCTTGTGTGAATTATTATTCAGGTTAACCAGGTATTTATGTGTGTATATGTGCTGATACATGCCAACACTATGTAGTAACGCCATTTTTTCAGAATGATATTGATACATTTTCACTCAAAGTCAAACTCCCATCATAGCTGAATCATTTGGTAAGAAACCAGTTCACATGGCAGTTCAAATAGAGAGTAGGGAGGTAGGACCCCTGAGGGATGGAAGTGTGGAGGGACAGAAGAGTCACTGAACATTTTAATCTTAAGTTTGAATTTATAAAAATAATACGTACCTCTTTCAACAGATATAATCCTAACATTTTTTTGTGCAATTCATATTTTTTTTGTAAATGATACTTGCTATATCCCAGGAAAACTTGCTATCTAAAGGAGTCCTTAAATAAAACAATTTTTAAGGGCCGGCCCGTGGCTCACTCAGTAGAGTGCGGTGCTGATAACACCAAGGCAACGGGTTCGGATCCTATATAGGGATGGCCGGTTTGCTCACTGGCTGAGTGTGGTGCTGACAACACCAAGCCAAGGGTTGAGATCCTCTTACCGGTCATCTTTAAAAAAAAAAACAAAAAAACAATTTTTTAAAGAAAAAACTTTTTAATCAAATGTTTGGTCAGTGATGAATTGCATATATGATGGGGGTCCCATAGGATTATAACTGAGCTGGAGCTATGTAGTGGTCTGTACCATCTAGGTTTGTGTAAATACTCTATGATGTTTGCACAACAAAGAAATCGCCTAATGATACATTTCTCAGAACATATCCAGTGACACATGACTGTATTGAGAAAAGATCTCCATATTCTCTGTTTCATAAATTTGGATTTTTTTTTATAGAGACAACTTTTTTTAAAAGTTACATACATAGAGGATATGAAAACCTTTCTTTACTACAAAGTGTAAGCATTAGGAAATCAAACCTAAATTTGTCTTAGTTTTAAAAAATATTTCTAGCAGCAAAGATATAGTTTCTGAAATATTTTATACCCTTTATCACATCTTTCCTAGTGCCAAATGTGATTAATTTTTACCATGCACTGAGCTCCTATGAATTTATTTATTTATTTATTTATTTATTTATTTATTTAAAGAATCTTTATTGAGTACCTGTATGTGCCAGGCACTTTTCTAGGTGCTAGATGTAAAGACTTGCCTATATGAAGGTTACGTTCTGGTTGGAGGAGACAAACAATAAGCAAATAAAAATGTATATAATATGTCTATAATGTATATAAAATATGTATATAAAATGTAGATAAGAGCTATGACAGAAACTAAAACAGTAAAAAGGATGGAAGTTATAAAGTCTGATCAGAGAAGGCCTCAATTGTAAGATGACATGTGAACAGAGACCTGAAAGTGGTGAAGAAAGGAACCATGGGATCAGTGCAATTCCAAAGCAATGGGGAAAAACAGTATAGAAGGTAGAGGTACTAGACCATCTTTGAGATATTGTTATCTTCAAACGGATTGTGATCTCTGGCTTTTTAGGTTTCTGAGATTTTGTTTATCATGGGCAGTTTCAGAATTGTACCCACAGTGAGAAATTATAAAATGTTATGTAAACTTGAAAGTATTACACTTATTTTTACAGTTGTGTCTTTGTGGACAATTTGAACATTTGCAAGTTCATCATTGAGCAGTAAGTTAATCTAAAAGTTAAATCTAAAGTTAATCTAAACCAGCTACAGTCGATTCTCATTATTCTCAGTAGTTATGGCCTAGAAAATCACCACAAATACTGAATTAGCAAATACTAAACTATTGCTCCTCAGGGACATACAGAGTTAGGTTCCTACAAATTTCAGGTCACAACATTTTTGTTAACTGATCAATATATAACCTTTTTTTATGTGTGTTTCTGTTTAAAGACACCTTATGCAATATGTGTTGTTGATTCATTAACATTGAACTCATGCCCAACAGTGCTATAACTTGCACCTGAAAGGAGCCTATCTAACACACGTATTTTCTCCATAAGGCACCTCAGTTTTCTCATCCTTAGGAACACTAGACAGGACTTCAGCACTATGCTTCAGGACCATTTTAAACATCAAAATCACCAACAAAATGCAAAAAAAAAAAAAAAAAAAGTGTGAACACATGGCACTAAATAGACCACAAAAAGGACACAACACTCATTTACAGAATGAGAGCTGGAACAAGAAAGCAGCACTTCACCTCAGCTGAGAGTGTGTGCATTTAGGAAACTTAAATTCTCTGCCACTCTGTGCATGTCTGTGAACAATTGCAAAATGTGACAAGTATTTGTTTTAGGGTTAAAAATTAATTTTAGCAAGTAGGCAAACACAAATATGTAACACATGAATAATGAGGATCAATGCATTTTAATGATGACTGGCATTTGACTAGAGCTGTGTATTTCAGGCACTGATGACTAGATTGAATTGTTTTCAACAGTTGATCTGTTAAGATGGAAGTTGGCTCCTATGATGATTTAAAATTTATACACATTTAATTCGATGTTCTTCATTAAGGCTGGACCTATGAGTGGGTCAGGAAGATAGCTGTCTTTATGGTGTGATTTGAACCGAAAAGCACCTCTATTTAAATATATCACCACTACCACCCTTTCTCACTCCCTCCTCATTGTTCCAGATAAATGTTTGGTTCTATAGACATAATTGACTGAACATATTAAAAAATCAATCTCCAGAAATCATAGCTCTAGAATGTAATTTTTTTGTTAATACACTAATATGATTGCTAGTATAGCAGATGTGAATCCTGCTTCACAGGCTGGTGTGCAGGAAATACAAGTATTGCTTTGTTTTTAAAAAATAACATAAAACCAACTTGAGTGTTAATCCAGCTGGGCTGGTATCTTAGCTAGTTGGGACTGCCATAACAAAAAAACATAGACTTGCTGGCTTAAACAGCAGAAATTTATTTTCTCACAGTTCTGAAAGCTGGAAGTCTGAGATTAGGGTACCAACAATGGTTGTGTTCTAGTGAAGGTCCTCCTGCTGTATTGCAGACAGCCGACCTTTCTCTGTGTGCTCACATGGCTTTTTTCCCAGTGCATGCACATAGAGAGAGAAGGAGAGCAAGGTCTCTGTTGTCTCTTCTTCTAAAGACATTAATTCTACCTATTTGATCAGGGCCCTACCCTTATGACCTCATTTAAACTTAATCGCTTTCCTAAAGGCTCTATCTCCAAATAGTCACATTGGGAGTTAAGGCTTCAACATATGAATTTGACACACATTCACTTCATAACAGCTGATGTTTCTATTTACTCTCAGCTTTGGCCAAATAGTCCAAGCCCTAAGAATAACAAGAAAGCAGCCTCACTCTCATACCTAAAGGTATCATGCAGGCAGGGTCCATAGATAGTCTAATAACCAAGGGCACCTCCCTGATGCTTTGTTGCTAAGTAAGATCCTGGGATTCAGAATACCAGATGCTGGATGGTCCTGACTGTGGCTGCATGTATGCTCAGAGCACTGCCACAGAGCACGTGTAGGATCTTGCTCTTCTGAGACCCACCAACTGTGTCTTTTCCAGTCTGGGGGAATTTCCCCTTTCTCTCTTCTTGCCCTCAAAGGCATTCTCTTTTTTTCTCCTCTTTTTCTGGAACATGTTTGAATGATATCTCCAAAGAGTTTAGGTTTTTCTAAAAGACAGGAAAAACAGTCAGCTTCAGGAAGCTTCTACATTCCTGTCAGAATCCCTAAGATAAGGTTAAAAAGGGCCTGGTCTGTTGGGAGCAACAGAAGGGAGTAAAACACCCATTAAATATCTCAATCAATAATCCTGCTATTCTAATCCACTATCTTAAGGGAAAATTTTATTGTTAGTCATTATGTCCAGCTCAGTAGTTTTAATAAAAGATCATAATATTTTTGTGTTGAGAAGATATTGAGACTGCCTAAGAAAACTTTAAACACTAAGATCACAAGTTAGTAAGCAGTGTTGCTAATACTAGAATTCACATATTTTGGCCCTGAGTTCTGTGTATTTTCTGTTGAATTGTCCAAAAGCAAGCTACACAGTTCCCTAAAGAAACCCAAATTTTAGGTTAATTTCCAGTTCAGAATGTAAACAGATATCATGAAATTGTTCTATTCTGATTATCAAAAAGGTACAGTTTATTGTGGTGCTTTTACGAAGATGAAATACAAGTTGTATTAAAAGATATAGAGCAACCCAATTAAAAAATGGGCAAAAGAGCTAAGTAGGCATTTCTCTAAGGAAGATATCCAAATGGCCAACAGACATATGAAAAGATGCTCAACATCACTCAGCATCCGGGAAATGCAAATCAAAACCACATTGAGATACCATCTAACCCCAGTTAGGATGGCTAAAATCCAAAAGACTATGAACGATAAATGCTGGCGAGGCTGCGGAGAAAAAGGAACTCTCATACATTGTTGGTGGGACTGCAAAATGGTGCAGCCTCTATGGAAAATGGTATGGAGGTTCCTTAAACAATTGCAAATAGATCTACCATACGACCCAGCCATCCCACTGCTGGGAATATACCCAGAGGAATGGAAATCATTAAGTCGAAGGTATACCTGTTCCCCAATGTTCATCGCAGCACTCTTTACAATAGCCAAGAGTTGGAACCAGCCCAAATGCCCATCATCAGATGAGTGGATACGGAAAATGTGGTACATCTACACAATGGAATACTACTCAGCTATAAAAACGAATGAAATACTGCCATTTGCAACAACATGGATGGACCTTGAGAGAATTATATTAAGTGAAACAAGTCAGGCACAGAAAGAGAAATACCACATGTTCTCACTTATTGGAGGGAGCTAAAAATTAATATATAAATTCACACACACACACACACACAAACCGGGGGGGGGGGGGGAAGAAGATATAACAACAACAATTATTTGAAGTTGATACAACAAGCAAACAGAAAGGACATTGTTGGGGGGGAGGGGGGAGGGAGAAGGGAGGGAGGTTTTGGTGATGGGGAGCATTAATCAGCTACAATGTATATCGACAAAATAAAATTAAAAAAAAAAATAAATAAAAAAATAAAAGATATAGTGACTGGGCCGACCCCGTGGCGCACTCGGGAGAGTGCAGCGCTTGGGAGCGCAGCGACGCTCCCGCCCCGGGTTTGGATCCTATATAGGAATGGCCGGTGCACTCACTGGCTGAGTACCGGTCAAGAAAAAGACAAAAAATTAATAAGTAAATAAAAGATATAGTGACTGAAAATAGCACCATATTTGTTCATAATTGGCAAATAAAATTCAAGATTATGTCAAATTCAGATGCCTTCCTTAACTTTTTCTGGTGAGATTTGAGCACTTGGTTTGTCTATCCTATTTTACTAAAACATTTTCTGGTCTAAAATAACTACTTTCATTTCTTTTTGGTAAGGGGAAGGGACTTAATCATATACTTGTTTTAAGTTAGTTGGAAAGTTGAGAATATGATTTCAGCTTAACTTGGCTATTGTGCAGCTTGCCTCTGTACTTAATATGAATTACATGTTGTTTGAAAAACTGGTTAGGTTCCAGGTGTGTTTATGTAAGCAATCTTAAGACTTACCATGTTCTTGGATATCTCACTAATTTGATTGATCTAAATTTATATTTGAATCCAGTTACCTTAACATCATGTCTTCCAACTAGCTTAGCATATTACCTAGCAATTTTGTAATATAGAATACTTAAGGTAATTATCAATTCTATCTGTATTATAGAGTTGGGTCAATTGGGGACTTGGTACTTCTAAGACATGCTCAACCTGCAAACTAATGGTTAACTTGAGCAATGGCATAGAAATTGTTATTATACTTGTTTTTACACCATCAGTTTATTACTTAATCTAAGAAGCTTTAAGAAAGATAAACATTATTAATTTTGAATTATTTAGGTATTTTTGGAAAGTCAAGGAATTGAATTAAATCCACCAGAGAAAATGGTTCTCGATCCTTACACTGAACTCCGGAAACAGCCTCTTCGTAAGTATGTCACCCCGTCGGACTTTGATCAACTCAAACAGTTTCTCACCTTTGACAAACAAGTAAGTGACCTAGATACCTCAGTAGGTTTATTCGTTTTCAAATTTGGCATGTGTTTGTTGGCAAGTTGTTTTGGTAGCTGTATTGGTAACTATTTTGAAACAATACATTTATAATTTAACCATTTGGATACGGTGTTATTCTGGTTTCATCTATGGTTAAAGGTATGGTAATGCCTAGGTTTCATATGAGAAGTCCAAAGAAGATTGTTTAGTTAAGTCTTGTGAATCCCACCAAACACTTAAATCTTATAGCAATTCCTGAGCTGCCTCTGCTTCTCACTCTACATTTCCAGATGACTGTTTCTTCCCCCAAACATGAGTTAGTTTCATAGAATCCTTTGGGAAACCTTAAATGAATTATTGAGAAATTTCAAAGCTGTCGTAGGTTTATAATATTAAAATAGTTAATTTCACAGAAACCCCATTACAGATGCTTCCCTGTTAAATGTTATGTTAATGTTGGAGTACAGAACGTTCTAAGCACTTTCCAACTCTGTTCCAGGCTTCCTAATCCTGCTCCTTGTGAGCTGATGTGATAAGCAGATTTGAGTCTTCTCCTTTCTGAAATAAAGGGAAAAAGAAAAGGGATAAATTGCACTCAATGCTTCTTTTCTGTTCTTTTCCTTTCAGAAATTTTACCACTTTTAGTTCAGAATTTACCTAGCACTAGTGTGGCCTTTTAAGGATTTTATTTATATCAATCATACCTCTATTATTATTTTGTATTTAAAGATTGTGTTGATACTGTTACTAGATGTGTATTGATGGGACCAAAAAAATGCTGGTTAATAAATGAAAATTATTTTCATAATAGTTATATATAAACTATTCACGTGTACCTTTATTAATATACATATTAATATATTAACTGTATGAAGGACCTTATTGCTCTTTTAATTCAGCTTCTTCACTAACTAATATTTTGGATCAAAGTGAGCTCTTCTTTCTTGGCACAAACTTAAAAACCTATTGTTTAATTCTTTCCAGCTGTTGACATTTATACATAATTTCAGATATTTTAGTACTAATATTTGATGAATTTTTTTTTCAGTTTACCATCTGAGATTACTTCATAGTCTTTCCAGCCTGATATATAAATGCCAAAGTAGCTAAGTTAAACTCTCACTTTTAGAATTCTTATTTAAGTCAGTACTTTGTATTCCTCAAAGGTTCTTCGGTTCTACGCAATCTGGGATGATACGGACAGCATGTTTGGTGAATGTCGAAAGTATATCATTCATTACTATCTTATGGATGATACAGTGGAAATCCGAGAGGTTCATGAACGGAATGATGGGCGAGATCCTTTCCCACTCTTAATGAATCGTCAGCGCATGCCCAAGGTTTTGGTGGAGAATGCAAGTATGTTTGATTCAGTTTATCGTCTGTTACTTGGGACTTTTTTTGGATCTCAATGGAGATACTTAATCATTGTGATTATTACGTTTCACTTGGGAAGCTCTGGCTATGTTTTCCTAGGTGCTCAGAAAATGGCTTTTCCACAGCTTCCCTCCTTTACTTGTTCCTTGGTCCAGGCATGCCTCTGTGACCATCTGGTAGAGATGACAGATACCCAGCTCAAGGAAACAAAACCAAAACAGCCATGGAGGTTCATGTAAAGTGCTGTGAGCAAGGCTTCTGAACTGAAGCAATTTAATATTTGATTTTAAATGCATTTTCAAACAGGCATGTTTTCATTCAAGGATATAGCTTAGCATTTCCTTATATGCTTTCCTGACTTTGCTTTTCATATCAACTACTTCCTAAACAGAAAGTTTCTATTTGGTTCAACTTGAGATTGGAAAAGGCATGTCTGTGACTCACACAGGTGGAGCACCATTGTGTCGACCCCGGCTCTTTCTTTGCTGATTTAAAATAACCTAGCATGTTAGAGAGTGAGAATGCAACAAAATGGCATCGGGTACCTGCTCTTCACTATTTCCTGGGATGAACAGGCTTGCTTTAATTACTGACTTATTAGTTAAAAGAATTTTCTCTTACAAAATGTTATCTTGGTCACATGTAAAGACAACTCTTATGTTTGGGTAAATTCTGTGAATATTTTCATTGAATTTTTTTTCTTTTTACTATACGTTGGGAACTAGGAGATAAGAAATTCCAGGTATTGAGCAAGAGGTTTGTCTAGATTAGACATTGTATTGCTTGGCCTGCACAGTGTTTTTTAAAAAGTGCAGTGTTATTTGTGGGCATGGAGTTGGAGGTCTCCATCATTGAGAGTGCGGAGAAAAAAAGTGTGGTAAAGGTCCATCCTGATTAATATGCAGTAGTTAGAAGCAATAAACAAGATGTACACAGAAAGCAAATGGATAGATCTTTTAAAAAGTGCTGTATATTAAAAAAGGAAGTAAAATGAGATATGCAATGCAGTAACATTTGTGTAATGTGACATACACACAAAACATAGTACACATAGTACATACTCAATCAAAAAAGTGCACATTAAAATGGTTGCATTTGAGGGAAAGATTGAGATTTGGAAGAGATTGAAGGGAGTAAAAACTGTCATCATTTTAAAATTAGGAGAGTCCACATTAAATATCTCTTTTTTTGAAAAATGAGAATAACTGCTAACACATCTTGCATTCTCAAGTAGCAACAACTAGATCTGTGCCTTAGTCTAATAAATTCTCAAAGGCATTTATCCAATGGGTAATTTTATTAAATTCAGTTAAACAAGAGTTAAATATCTGTTATGGGAACCATTTTATGTGCTAACTGCTGTGGAAGATAAAATGAAAATTCAGCTCCCGGACCTAGAATGCCTGTCCTTCAGGTACTTCTAGTAACACTAGGCAGACAAATCATATAAATACACAAAACTGTTAAATAATAACAAAAGTAATACCAGATTATCTTATTATGTAGTTATATCATATAGACAGCTCAGAAGAAGAGAGATGTGAGCCAAAAAGACTAAATGAATCTTTCTGGAAGAGCTGGGATTGGACACAGACTTAGAATGGCAGAAAACAAAGACAAAGAGCCCACTGGAGAGAATAGGAGCAAGGGCTGGGAATCAGGAACAAGTATGGTATGTTGGGGGGCATCCAAGAGATGGTGGCTAGGCAGAGAGTCTGTGTTGAACAATAATAGGAAATTATGGAAGTAGTTTTCAAAAGTTCTCCCTGCCAGGGCCTTCTTTTATGTAGTTAAGATTAATCAAATGTATATATTTATGATGGATGGAGTAAAAATATCAGAAATTCTGAAAGTTCTTTGTTGAGGGTAATTGTAGATTATCAGTGTGTGGCAAGTGATAAAAAAAAATGGGTATTTGGCTTGCCAAAAGCCTTCTACTCAGCTGTTGAACCCAAGGCATGGGGTTCTAAAGTCTAAGTATGTTTGTTGTCCTTTAGATTGACATGTATACTTTGATCTTGCCTTTGAAATAAATTCAGAACACCTCTTAGGTAGACCTTTAGTGCTTCAGTTGAATGTTTTTCCTCACTTTCTGAGCGTCTTTATTGGCTCATTCAATCATTCAAATCATATTAATTGGACATCCGTATGGATGAAGGAAGCACCATGATAGACAGTGAAAATCTACAACTAGTATAAGACCATATCTCAAAGGTTTTACAATTTGGTGAAAAATGTACATCAGTAAGCATATAACTACAATATAATGTGACAGTGCTACAATTGGAAAGGATATTAGTAGTTCTGTACATCAGAATTACCTGTAATAATGCAGATCCTGAAACTTTCATATGTATCTTCTTTTTTTTTTAACTTCATATGTTGGAGTTGGTGACAAAGTAAGTAAATTCCTTAAAGACTACAAGTGATAAGAAATTACCAATTCACAAAAATAAGTAAATACTATAGGTGGATCTGTACAAGACCATATAGGAAGGACAGGAGAAAAATCCAGGGGGTATAAACAGGGTGAGAGGTCAGGATTGCCCATAAAGCTGGGATCTCCCAAAGGTAACCAACAGTGAATAAACTAAGAAAAAGTCTGTCCTGCAGAGGTAAACAGAAAAGTTGCTTTCCTCTTTGGGTCTTGACACTGAGCAGAATAGGAAAAAAAGAAAATTTTCAAGAAATTACCACAAGCCTGTACTCTCACATGTTTGGGACCAAAATTCATGTGTGTTCCCAGGATCCAAAACTGAAAGTTTAAGTTAATATTGTCCTGGATTAGTAATGCCCACAGTTACCCATTAAAAATAAGTACAAATACATTCTGAAAGGACTGCTTTTTAATCCAGGTCTCAAAGAATTCCCACAAATAAAAATCACTAAACACAACATGAACATAAAGAATTTCCACATGACTAGAAGCATGAGCACACACACACACAAAATCACTATATAATAAAAGTAATTATAATAGTAAACGTTCTTGGGAGCAAGTAAGAAGAAACAACTATATACAGACTTGAAAAGCGTGCAAATATTTGAGTTATGGAGAATATAAAATACATATATTTAATATGTTTTACAAAATGAAAATGTTACAAAAGAATAAGAGATTATCAAAATTGACCAAGCAGATTTGGTAAAGAACTAAAGAAACTAATGTTAAATAAAAGAGAAACAATATGTGGTTAATAATTTTCCAGAATTTATAGAAGACACTAAACTCAGCTTTAGATCCTCCATGATCCCCCAAGCAGGATACATTTTTTTTAAAAAAACTATACCTAGATGTATTATGGTCAAAATTTAGAATACCAGAGACTAAAAGCTCTTAAAAGCAACCAGCAAGAAAAGTTTCCCACATAAAATTTTAGTTAGAATTATAGCTAATTTGTCAGGAGAAAGTATTTTTAACTGAATGAAAATGAAAACATAATATATCACAATTTGGGGAATGTAGCTAAAGGATTGCTTACTGGAAAATTTATAGCAACAAGTATATTAGGAAAGACCAAAAGGGCTGGCCCGTGGCTCACTCGAGAGAGTGTGATGCTAATAACACTGATGCCATGGGTTCGGATCCTATATACGGATGGTCCATTCACTCACTGGCTGAGCGTGGTGCTGACAACACCAAGCCAAGGGTTAAGATTCCCTTACTGGTCATCTTTAAAAAAAAAAAAAAAGAAAGACCAAAAGTATCAAATCAATGACCCAAAATTTCATCAAACTAGAAAAATAAGATGAAATCTATAATTTAAAGCCTTCTGCAAGGAAAACTCTAGTCCTGGATGGCTTCACTAATGAATGCTATACAACATATTCCAGATAACTGAAGAGAAAAAACATTTCTCAATTCATGGGGCTAGCACTATCTTGATACCAAACCCAGAAAAATATATTACAAAGCAAAACTTCCAACCATTACCCTTCATGAATATAGATTTTTAAAATCCTTTAAAAATTTTACCAAATTGAATTCTACAATGGGTAAAAAGAACAATATAGCCTGACCAAGTAGATTAATCCCAAGAATGCAAAGTTGGTTTAATGTTGAAAATCATTCACTGTAATTCATTGTAACAATGGACTAAAAAATACCCACATATGATCATATCAGTAGATGCAGAAAATTCATCTGACAAAATTCAACATCCATTTCTGATAAAGGCTTGTAGCAAACTAGGAATAGAAGGAAACTTTCTCAGTCTAATAAAGGACATCTATGAAAAACCTACAACTATCATCATACTTAATGGTAAAAGATTGATTTCCTCCTTAGATTGGGAATAAGGTAAGGCTATCCATTCATACTATTTCTATTCAACATTGTTTTGGAGGTTGTAGCCAATGCAGTAAGACAAGAAAAGAAAGAAAAAACATTTACAATGTGGAAAGTATGAAGTAAAACTGTCTTTATTTGCAGATGAATGATCTTCCATGTGGTAAATCCTCAAGAATTTACAAAAATGTTACTAGAATTCATACCTGAGTTTAGTAAGGTTGCAGGATGTAAGATTAACATACAAAACCAAATTGTATATCTACATACTAGTGTTGAATAATTGGAGATTGAAATTTTTAAAAAATACTATTTACAATACCATCAAAATATTAAAGTACTTAGGGAGAAATTTGACAAAAGATGTGCAATACCTGCACACTTAATACTGCAAAACACTGCTTAGTGAAATTAAAGAAAATCTAAATAAATGTAGTGATATAATGTGTTCATGAAATGATAGAATCAATATTAAGATGTCACTTCTCCCTAAACTGATTTATAGGTTCAATCCCAATCAAATCCCAATGAAAATCTCAGGAGGCACTTTTTGAAGAAATTGACAAGCAGATGCTAAAATTTATATGGAAATAAAAAGGAACCTATAAGGACTCAAAACAATTTTGCAAAAGAAAAACTAAGTTAAGAGGACTTAAGAGTTACTGATTTCAAGAGTTATTACAAAGCTACAGTAATTAGGACTATATGATAGAGGCATAATGACAGACATGTAGGTCAGTGTAACTGAACAAATTGTCCAGAAATAGAACCACATATATATAGTCAGTTGATTTTTGGCAAAGGTGAAAAATCAATTTGATGGAGAAAGGATAGTCTTTATCAAATAGTGCTGGAACAATTGGATAGCCATATGTGCCAAAAAAAATTTTAAAAACCTCAACCGTTTCCTCATAATATACAAAAATTAACCCCAAATGGATCATAGACCTAAAGGTAAGGGCTAAAAGCCATTAAAATTCTAAGAGAAAACAGGATATTTTAGTGACCTTGGGTTTGGAAAGTATTTCTTAAATGGGACACAAAAGGTGCAAAAAGCACTGCTTGAAAATGAAAAGAGAAGCTAAGGATTGGGAGAAAATATTTATGAAATGTATTTGACAAAGTACTTGTTGTAGGACAAAGTGGATCTTAAAACTCAATTACAGTAAGACAGCCCAATTCAAAAACGGGTAAAGGATTTGATAGATACCTTACCAAAGAATATATGGATGTCAAATTAGCTCACAAAAAGATGTTTACCAACATTATTCATTAGAGAAATGCAAATTAAAACCAAATGAGATACTCCTGCACATGCACTAGAATGCCTAAAATTAAAAAGACTTAACTATACCAAGTGTTGACATGGATGTGAAGCAGCTGAAACTCCTATAGACTGCTGGCGGCAATGTAACATGGAACAACCACTTTGGAAAACAGTTTGACAGTTTCTTTTTTAAAAATTGCACATATACCTATCATACAACCCAGCCATTTCCTTCTTAGATATTTACCAAGAGAAAGGAAAGCATATGTCTACATAGAAACTTACCTAAGTGTTTTAGCAGCTTAATTGTAATAGCCAAAACCTGAAAACAATGTAAATGTCTATCAACAAATGAATGGATAAATAATTATTGTGTATCAATACTTTGGAATACTACAAAAATAAAAAAGAACAATTATTGATGCATGAAATAACATGGATGAATCTCAAAGTAATTATACTAAGTGACAGAAGTCAGTCAAAAAAGAATACATACCATATGATTTCATTTATAAAAAATAATTGGAAATACAATATAAATAACAAAAATAGATCAGTGGTTGCGTTAGTGTGGTGGGTAGAAGAATTATAAAACGGCAAGAGGAAACTTTTGGGTGTGACGGTTATATTCATTATTTTGATTGTAGCCATGGTTTCATGGGTAATAAATATATATGTCAAGCAACATCAAATTGTACACTCCAAACATTGCAGCTTATTGTATTCAATTATATCTCAATAAAGTTGCAGAAATTTAAATCTGTACCTAGATTATGTCATAGTCAAACTTAAGAACACTAGATTTAAAGAAATCATAAAATCAGCCCCAAAGAAAAAGGTAACTCATACAGGATGGCAGTTAGAATTGCAGCTGACTTCTCAAGTAGCAACAGTGATTACCAGAGACAGTGAAATAGTATCTTCAAAGTGCTGAGAATTTAATACACGGAGAAACTATATTTCAAGAAGAAGATGAAATACATTTCCAGGAAAACAAAATAGATTTTGCTAACAACAGACCCTTACTGGGAAAATTCTAGAGTGCACTTCAAGTAGAAAGAAAGTGATTCTAGAAGTAAGGTTTACGATACAAGAAGTGATAAATAAAGAAAATGGCAAAGTGTGTATAAATCTAAATAAACATTGACTATAAGAATTAAAAACAATTTGTGGGGGTTAAAAAAATAAGGTCGAACTATGATATATTACAGTAATAGCACAGGAAGGGGTGATAGGATTAAATATACAACAAGTTTTTTGAAAAGTTATTTTAAAAAATACTTAAGATATAGGGACATAGAAAGGATAAAAAAACATGTACAAGCAAATAGCAAATGAAATTGATGAGGCATAATATAAAATCATGAAGCTATGTTAGTATAATACAAGTAGACATTAGGGAAGAAATCGTTGATAGAGATAGGATCATTACCTATTGCAAGAATATTGTATTTACTAGGAAAATGTGATAATTCTAAAACTTATATGAAGTTTGATTCAAAATACATAAAGGAAAAACTTGTAGTACTATTATGCAAAGATAGTGGGCAAATCCATCATAATAATTGGAGTCATTAAAACATTTCTTTCAATAACTGTTAGATCAAAAAGACAAAGCAATAAACACATATATGAGTTGAACAATATATTTATCATGATTGATTTAATGGATATGTATATACATCCAACACCTAGAGAAGTCCCATTTTTTTCAAGCACAAATAGAACATTTATGAAAACTGATCAGTCTTAACAGATTTTAAAGATTGACATCAAATACCATATTTTCTGATGGCAACAAAATTAAATTCAAAGTCAATTTTGGAAATATAACTAAAAATCTCATGTATTTGCAAATTGAAAAACACATTTCCAAATAACCTATGAATAAAAATATATTATCAGAAAATACTTAGAAATGAATGATAGCAAAACTCTAAAAACTTTTAGATACATTTAAAGTTGTACTTGGAGGAAAATTTATAGCCTTACATGCTTTTTAAAAAATTTTTGTCCAGACATAGACACACTGGATTACATGCTTATTTAAGAATGAAGAAAGATGAAAATAAATAAGCAAGGCATTCTTCTTAAAAAGTTAGAAAAGTAATGACAAAGTAAATGTAAAGAAATTAAAAGGAAGGGAATAATACCCTGAAGATAACAAAATTGAAAACAAAGTTAACAGAGAAGATTTGTCAAGCCAAAAGTTGTTTCCTTGAAAGAACTAATAAAATGAAAAACTATTGACCAGATTTAGCAAGAGAAAAAAGACACATATACATAATATTAAAAATGAAAAAGGAGGCATACTTAAAAATGCAATAGGGATAAAACATAAAATGAGAAAAGAATACCAATAAGTTGCTGGCAATAAATTTGAAAACAATTAAAATGGGCAAATCTTTAGAAAAATATAACTTATTCAAGAAGAAATAGAAAACCCAAAGGTCTTTAACCATTAAATAGATACAGTTAAAAAAAATTCCCCACACAGAAAACACTAGGTCCAGATAATTCTACAGAGGATTTTTGCCAAACATTTAAAGAACAGATAATTCCAAGCTTAACACAAACTCTTTCAGAGAAAAGAAAAATAATTCCTTAATTTATTCATTTTAAAAGGCCAGTGAGGTGGGCCGATTATCTCAGTTGGTTAGAGTATGGTGCTGATAACACCAAGGTCCAGGGTTTAATCCCTATACTGGCCAGCCACCAAAAAAAAAAAAAAAAAAGACAGTGAAACCAGAGACATCATGAGAAGAAAAACTACAGTCAGTCTCACTCAAACATATATGCAAAAATCCCAAACAAAATATCAGTAAATCAAATCTAGCAGTATATGAAAAAAATAATTTGTTGAGCAAACAAAGGCAAATGGCTGGACAGCACACACACATATATACCAGATTTCCTGGAACATTGTATACTGAGGGAAACTCATGTAGTCAAGACCTATGTCCCCCATTACCCACCACCTCCTGGGGCAGCTCAAAGGAATCAAGTAGTATTAGGCACTTAGACTGCAGAGCTTTTAAAATACGTGATTGGGGAAGTACCAGCCCCTCCTTTGTCATGATCATGCGCTGGGGTTCAAGCCTTTATGTCTGATATAGCAGAAACTTAGCCTTCTTCCTATTTTTCCTTCTCAGCAATTAGGAGAATGCCAGCTTTCTTCTCATCCCACGTGATCAGGGTTCTGCATCCACACTTTGTGGTTACAGCTATAAGATGTGGCACTGTACCAAAACTGACTCACTGTTATGATTTCCATAGAGGCCAGACTTCAAGGAATCAATTTGAGACAAGTTAACCCTTAGTTCTTATAGAACAATATAGCAAAATTGGATTTATTCCAAAAATACAAGACTGATTTTACATTTGAAAAATCTACTGATTCCTCATGAATGGATTACTGTAATCATCTCATTGACTGTCCTGCCCCCTGCCTCCAGGACTAGGTCACACTGTCCTAATAACAGTTATTACAATTGAAATGAAACTATTTGTGTAAGTATTTAGTATCTCTCTCCCCAAAGGGAGTATTTTTTCCATGAAGGCAGAAATTGTATCTATATTGTTAACTGTTGTAATACCAGTATTCAGCAGTGCAACTAATAAATAGTATAGGTGGTCACTAATAATTTGTTGAATAATGGATAAATGGATGAGAAGCTGAACTAAATGATTTAGATCCCTCCTAGACCTAATACGCTATCCATAGAAGGTCATTTGTTCTTTCTTCCTGTAATGATTTCTTCTGAGTATTAATTCTGCTAAGATTAGTGACTTGTTAGTCATAGTTCAAGCTAATGGGAGACAGACTTTACAAAAACCATTTGGAATATTATTTATGTGTCTGTCAACAGATGGAAATACACAGCCTTATGTTCTGCTGGGAATATAGGGGAGTCCCTGACCCTTGACCAGACCAAAAGACTGTACTCCCTTAGTTTCTCAAGAATGCCTGGCTGTTGTGTGTCTTTCTTTCTTTCCACACTCATTCCTTCCTCTTTTCCCTCTAACCCTATGTTATGTTAGAGAACTTTCCTCAGTGTGTGCTGGAAATCTCTGATCAAGAGGTGCTGGAATGGTATACTGCCAAAGACTTCATTGTTGGGAAACCACTCACTATCTTTGGGAGAACTTTCTTCATTTATGATTGTGATCCATTTACTCGACAGTATTACAAAGAGAAGTTTGGAATGCCAGATTTACCACGTATTGATGTGAGCAAGCCAGAACCACCTCCTGTGAAACAGGTAATGGAATAGTAGTTCTGAGTGTGGTGAGAAAATTAGTTTTTTGATGTAGAGATTTAAGAAGAAGAAAAAAAGTACTCTTAAATGAATACCAACAAAAATGGACAAACTATATGTGATAGAGTAATTCACAAAAGAAGAAATATAAATAGCCAAAAACATATGAAAAGATCCTCCTTCTAACTGATAATCAAAGACATAGGATGAAAATACTGAAGTTTTTGGATCTGTTGAGTTTTAAAAGATTCACAATATCCAGTGTTTGCCCTGTGTGAAAAAAATGGGAATTTTCATATACCGTTAATAAGAAAGCCAATCAGAATAACCTTTCTGAAGGACAGTTTGTCATCATTTAAATTTTTTTCAAAATAAAATATTGTATATTTTTTATCTAGAAAATATGCTTCAGAGACTATAAAAAGATATGTGGAAGGATGTATATTGTAGCATTATTTACAATAAAACAAATTGTAAAGAGATTAACAAAATAAATTATAATACATTCATTCATACAATTAAAAGACTATAAGGCCTGCAAAAAAAGAGGAAGTAAGTTTATGCATATTAACATGGGAAAATGTCCATAACACATTCTTAAGTGAATATGTATCTATAATATAGTCCTATGTTTGTAAATTTCTATATGTAATATCTGCTTATATATACTGAGGAAAAAACCCAGAAGGATATCAATCATATTATTAACACTGGTTAGTTTAACACATGGGAAAGGGGAAGTAGAAATGGAAAAAGGAGATGACAAGAGACCTTTATTTTTATACTCCGCTGTATGGATTTAATTTTTCTTTTTACACCAAGCCTTATATTACTTTTTAAATTTTTTTTATTTTTATTTTTTAATTTTTATCAATTCTTTAATTGTGGTCAAATACACATAACATAATACTATCTTAACCATTTTTAAGTGTACAGTTCAGTGCTATCAAACAATTCTTTAATGCATTAGTCTCAAATTGTGTAGAAAAGAAAATGTGGAGTTAAAAACCAAAGTTGTGATAATTCTAGCTTTTAGACTAATTTTTTAAATCTATTAGTGTCTTAAATCACGTAGAAAACAAAAGTTACAAACTGTTGTTACAATAATACTAATTTTTATAATTGCCCATGAGTTTGCCTTTATCAAGATCTTTATTTCTTTATATGTCTTCACGTTACTGTCTAGTGTTCTTTCATTCCATCCTGCAGGACTCCCTGGAGCATTTCTGGCAGAACAGTCCTAGTAGTAACTAACTTTCTAATCTTCTGTTTTTCTGGGAATGTCTTAATTTCTCCCTCATTTTAGAAGGACAGTTTTGCTGGATATAGTATTCTTGGTTGACAGTTGTTTTTTTTTTTTTTAGCACTCTGAATACATCAGCCCACTGCCTTCTGTCCTCCAAATTTCCAGTGAGAAATCTGCTGATAATCTATTGAGGACCTTTGTATGTGACAAGATATTTCTTTCTTGCTGTTAAGATTCTCTCTTTGTCTTTTGAAAGTTTGATTAGAATGTGACTCAGTGTGGGTTTCTCTGAGTTCATCTTACTCGAAGTTCACTGAGTTCCTTGGATATTTAAATTCATGTCTTTCATCAGATTTGGGAAGTCTTCAGCCATTTATTTTTTCAAATATTCTCTTTCCCTTTCTCTTCTCTTTTCTTCTGAGACTCTCACAATGCATATGTTGGTCTGATTGGTGGTGTCCCACAAAGTGCCTTAAACTTCATTCACTTTTCTCTAATCATTTGTCTTTCTGTTCTTTAGACTCAATAATTTCCATTATCCTAGCTTCAAGCTTGCTGATTCTTTCTTCCGCCTGCTCAAATCTGCCTTTGAATCAGTCTAGTGAATTTTTCATTTCAGTTAATTGCAGTTTTCACCTCCAGAATTTCTTTTTGGTTTCTTTTTAGGTTTTCTGTCTCTTGATTGATATTTCCATTTTGTTCTTTGGGCTTTTATTTTTAAGACAGTTATTTTAAAGTCTTTGTCTAGTATATCTTACATCAGGTCTTTTTTCAGCAGCAGTCTCTGTTGATTTATTTTTTCCCCCTTAAATGGGCCATACTTTCCTAGTTCTTTGTATGCTTTGTGACTTTTGTTTGTTTGTTTTTGTTGAAAACTGGACATTTGAACCTAATAATGTGGTAATTCTGGAAATCAGATTGTCCCCTTCCCCAGGATTTGCTGTTTTTTGTAATTGTTTTTGTTTATACATATATTTTTAATTTTTAATTGTTGTAGGCTGTCTCTGCCTAGGATCAACTAGAGGTATAAACTTAAGGTCTTCTCAGGTCTTTTCTTCTTCTTCAGTGCCTTTTCCTGGACATACACAGTCACTTTCTAATTTTATCTTATATGTAGTTGTTTTTGAATGTCCTAGTCTTTAATGTCTGGCTCCCAAAAGAGGAAAAAGAGAAAAATGAAAGAGGGAATAATGGGGCACTAGCTCTTTAGATCCTCTGGAATCACTTCAGCTAGAGGGGGAGGGGCTTGCACCTTTGGGGAGGTGGAACAACAATGACCAGTGGCCTCTTTGTCTGCACCTCTGTGATCAGAAGCAGTAATCAGTTATCAGAGCACAGATCCCTGATATTTAAAAGAAAGAGTCCTTTTTTTTGCCTATTCTGGCTCCCACAAGCTTTGTGAAGTTTGCTTGGGCTGCCTGCCACAAGTCTGGGGTATAAGATTACAGTTACCTGCTACTATGCTTAAGGTTGAAATTTATGGAAGTTAACAACAATTTACTGTCCAGGCCTTCCCCTGGAAGTTACAAGCCTTCAATAGACACTAGAGTTCCAAAATGGTTTCTTCAGACTGATTCTGCCAGTGCAACTGTTGTCTAGGTGGGGAGACACATTCCTGGTGCTTCCTACCCTGCCATCTTCCCAGAATCCTCCATTGTTTTACTGTTACAACAGTTTTGTTCATTCTGGTTAAAAACAATGAGACAACTTTTAAAATTCCAGACCCCTGGGGCATTCATTATTTTTTGCTTATTTATCAAATCCTTTCACTTAAAAAGTGATTGGGAGCAAAACGAAGACTGAATAATTAAAAATGTTGGAAGATGGCTTTCTTTCATTGCAACATAGCTTGCTTCAGAACCACACTGAACCACATAATTTAGTTCTGTGGACAACAGAAGTCCACTGTGATCTGAGAGTAAATTCATGGCATTTTTAATGCACCAAAGTAGTAATCTGGTAAACTTGAGCCTTCAGAATCCTAGCCAAGGCACCCACATATTTTATAGAATTCCAAGTAAAAATTCCATGTTTTAAAAATTATATAATATACAGCAAATTCAAGGTATTAAGTTATTAAGACATGTATTATGGACCAAAAGCACTGATGCTTGTTATACCTTTGGGGACAGGAGTTATATCTCTCTCTGTTTCCTGTGTATAAAATAGGGTATTAATACTTGTGGCCCATCTTAATGTTGGCCTCTTTTTCCTTACTGGTCTGTTTCTGTTGCTTATGACAGAAATACCTGAAACTGGGTAATTTGTAAAGAAACAATATTTATTGCTTACAATTTCAGAGGCTGGTAAGTCCAAAGTCCAGTGAACACATCTGGTGAGAGCCTTGCTGGTGGGTACTGACTCTTCACTGCAACACAGGGTGTCACATGGCAAGAGTTTCAGAGCAGAGAGAGAATTATTTACTCACTATTCCCCTTTTAAAGCCCTCAAAACCATGCCCATGACCACCATTAAACTATCAATGGGTTAATACGTTTACTTGGGCATGGTCCTCAAATCTAATCACCTCTTCAAGTCCCCACCTTTCAATTATCATAATAGGATTTTCCACCCTCAACAGTTACAGTGGGGATTATATTTTGAGGGGACATTCAAGCCACAGCATTCCACTCCCAGCCCCCCAAAACTCTTGTCCTTTTCACATGCAGATACTTCATTTCATCCCTATAGCCTCAAGTCTTAACTTGTCCCAGCTCCAAAGTCCAAAGTCCCATCTGTGAAGTCAAAACAAGTTATCTACTTCCAAGTTGGGAAAAACATAGGGTACATATTCCCATTCAAAAAGGGGAAATAGGCCAAAAGAAAGGGGTAACAGGTCCTAAGCCAGTCCAAAACCTAGCAGGGCAGGCATCAAATCTTAAAGCTGGCAAATCATGTACCTTGACTCCATTCTCCACACACTTGTGTGGGGTTTGGACCTCCAACTCCTTAAGCAGCTTAGCTCCAATGGCTTTCCTGGTCTCAGGTGATGCTTTAGCTCTTGCAGGCTGGTGTTGTACACTGGTAGCTCTACAAGTCTGGGGTCTCCATGGTGGTTCTGCTCTCATGGCTCCACTAGACATGGCCTTGGTGGGGTTTTCCTGCTGCCACTCTGACCCCACATTCCTGCTTGGCATTGCTCTAGTGAAGGTTCTATATGGTGACTCCACTCCTGCGACACATCTGTTCGTGGATTCCCAGGCTTTTCCATACATCCTTTGAAAATGGGGTAGAGTCTGCCATACCTCCATTGCTGTTGCATTCTGCCAGCTTGCAGACTTAACATCTCTTGGATGCCACTAAGGTCTCCGCCTTGCACTCCCCAGAGCTGTGACATGAACCACATTTGGGGCCACTTGAGGCAAGGCTGCTCCAGCTGGAGTGGCCGAGATGCAGGGAGCAGCATTCCGAAGCAGTTCAGAGCAGCAGCATCCTGGGTCTTCCCCCTAGAATAATTTAGTCTTCATAGGCCTCTGGGCCTGTGATGGGAGGGGTGGCCCCAGAGACTTTGCAATGCCTTTAGAACCTTTTTCCCCCTTCTCTTCATAATCCCTTTCTTCTGTACTAATCTCCTGCTTTGGGGGCCCAGATGCCCAATTGTGCCCAGGATGTAGGATTTGGAGTCAAAGAACATTATTTTGGAGCTTTAAGACATAATGTTTGTCCTGCTGGGTTTCGGACTTGTTTGGGGCCTATTTTTCCTTTCTTTTGGCCTATTCCTCCCTTTTGGAATGGAGATGTATACCCAATGTCTGTTCCACCATTGTGTCTTGGCAGTAGATAAATTTGGTTTTGTCTTTCATGTTCACAGTTGGAAGGACTTTTGCTTTTGGTCTCAGATGAGACTTTGGACTTTGGACTTTTAAGTTGGTGCTGAAGCAAGTTAAGACTTTTGGGACTCTTGGGATAGAATGATTGTAGTTTGTATGAGAAAATGACATGAGTTTTGGGGGGCCAGGGGCGGAATGATGGAGTTTGGATGTGTTGTCCCCTCCAAAACTCATGTGGAAATTTGATCCCCAATGTGGCAGTGTTGGAAACTGATTGAGTCATGGAGGCAGATCCCTCATGAATGGATTAATGCTCTCCCTGGGGGAGGGGGGATTAATGAGTGAGTTCTCGCTCTATTAGTTCCTGTGAGAGCTCGTTGCTTAAAAAGACCCTGGCACCTTCTCTCCCTCTCTTGCTTCCTCTCTTGCTTCCTCTTGCCATGTAATCTGCTTGTACCACCAGCTGCCTGCTGTTAGGCAATTATGTTTTAGCTGATGTCTAAGATGGTAGTGGGCAGATGGGAGGAACACCCAAAATGGCTGTGGAGAGTTTTAGGTCCCTAGAACAGCACGTTTTCTGAGAAACATAAAAAAAAAACCCTCCCCCTTCTTCCTCACCACCACATCCCCTTCCCACATGCACGAATTTCTCCACCTATAGAAAAATCCCAACTCAGCTTAAACCCCGCTCACTTCCCTCCCCTTCCTTCTTAGCCAATAGGAACAGTCCAGCTCAGCCTAACTGGATATAAAAGGCCCACCCTGACTCTCCCTGCTGCTGCTCCCACTTTAGAGAGGGCAGCCTGCTTATTCATTTTGCCTGCCTAATACACTTTGGTTGAGTCCCTGTCTCCTGGTGTGTTTTATTTTCGCACTCAGGCTGGGGCTTTCACCTGCCACTTTTCTGCCATGAGTAGAAACAGCCTGAGGCCTGTGCCAGATGCAGCTGTCCCAGAATTGTAAGCCAAATAAACCTCTCTTCTTTATAAATTACCCAGTTTCAGGTATTCTGTTATAGCAACACAAAATGGACTAAAACATCTCCTTAGCAAATGGTCACTGGGCTGCACCCTTGAATTTTTCTCCCGAAAGTGATCTGACATTGTCTACCACATGACCAGGCTGCAAATTTTCCAAATTTTTATGCTCTGCTTCCCTTTTAATTATATATTCCAGCTTTACATCATGCCTTTTCTGCCATAACTCAGCATAGGCTGTTGCAAGCAACTATGTGGCTTCCTGAATACTTGGCTGCTTAAAAATTGCTTCTGCCAAATACCCTGGTTCAGCATCCTTAAGTTCCACATCCCAGAGAACTTTGGGGCATGAACAGAATGCAGCCAAGTTCCTTGCCAGTTCATAGCAAGGGTGATCTTTGCCCCAGTTTCCAATAAGTCTCTTCTCGTTTTACATCTGAGATCTTCTCAAATAACCTTTACATTCCAAATTTCTATCAGCATTCTGCTCACCACCATTTAACTGGTCTCTGAGAAGTTCCAAACTTTCCCTCCTCTTTTTGTCTTCTTCTGAGTCCTCCAGACTCCTCCAACCTTTGCTCCACACCCAGTTCCAAAGCCACTTTCACATTTTCAAGTATGTGTTATAAGTAACGCCCTGCTTCTCTGGTACCAATTTTCTGTATTAGTATGCTTTTGTGTTGCTGTAATAGAATACCTGAGACTGGGTGCTGTGGATTTATGTTCCCCCAAAACTTGGCCCCCACTGTGACAGTATAATGAGATTGGGAGATCCTATTATGGTAATTGAAAGGTGGGGCCTTGAAGAGGTGATTAGATTATAGGAACATGCTGTAGTGAATGGGTTAATAATGATGGTTAGGGGCATGGTTCTGAGGGCTTTCAAAAGGAGAGCACATGAAAGTCACTCTCTCTTTGCTCTACTATTTTCTGCCTGGGGAGACCCTTGCACTGCTATAAAGTCACCACCAAAGAAGCCCTCACTAGATGTGTTCCCTGGACTTTGGATTTCCTAGCCTCCAAAACTGTAAGCAATAAATTTCATTTTCTTTATAAATTATCCATTTCCAGGTATTTTGTTATGAACAACAGAAATGGACTAATGCATTGGGTAATTTGTAAGGAAAAAAGTTTATTTGGCTCACAATTCTGGGACAGCTATGTCTGGTGTGTGCCTCAGGCTACTTCTACTCATGGCAGAACTGGTGTATTAGCAGCAGGTACAAGGAGATCACATGATGAGAGGAGGCAAGAGAGAGAGCTAACTCCTCAGTCCTCCTTTTAAAGCCCTCAGAACCACCCCACAACGACCAATAAGCCATCAATGAATTAATCCGTTTACTTAGGTATGGTCCTCAAATCTAATCACCTCCTCAAGGCCCCACCTTTCAATTATTATAATAGGATTTCCCACCCTCAACTATTACAGTGGGTTTTAAGTTCTGGGGGGACATTCAATCCACAGTTCTCCTCAAGAGAAAGTCATGAATAAAAGGATGAAATTATTGAATTCCTCCCTCTCAGGCTCTGCCTTTCCCCTGTCTGCTGCCTCTCTCGTGTGTACTTAGCCTACAGTCATACTGAGTTATATGTGGCTTTGCCATTACAGCACCCAGTTTTACTCCCTTGGACTTTTGCTGGTGCTCTTTCACCTGCCTGAACCACTTCCTCATCATTCCTTCACATGGCTCGTTTTAATCTTTCAGTACTCAGCATAGGCCTCCTCTCCTCCAAGAAGGCATCTCTAAAGCTCCAGGCAGGGCCAAAAGCCTTTCGTCTCTGTTCCTGGGGTACTGCCTGCCTCCTTCCACCAGCACTTATCTATTATATTAAAATGTCTGTTTGTTAGTCTTCTTAATATAACTTCCTTGAGGCCAGGGACTATGTCCTATTCAGCTTTCTGCTCCTAACACATAATACATTGCCTAAGAAATAGGATATAACATGTTTCTTGAACTGGACTGAAGATTGCCTATGAAGCATGTATGTGTCCCCCCAAAAGGCAGTAATGTCTTAGGCAAGCCTTTTAGAAATAGTGTTTCATAAGAACAATTAGAAAGAAGGATTTGGATTTTGGTATGCTATTGAGTTCCCAGGGGCAGTAAAGTTTATGGAAGGAAGTGTGGGTGATGAAGATACCTCTTGCTGTCAGTTTTTTCTTGGATAGAACTCTATAGCGATTAATGTGTTCATCGATTAAGAATTGTAAAAAGCCCTTTGTCCCCCAATTTTTTGGCAGCATTTAATGCAGTATACAGGGGAAAACACCATAGGAACAAATCTAGATTTTGATCAAGCAAACTATCCCACCACTTTAGTTTATAGATAAGGATAGTGTGACATAGCAGTTCAAAGGACTTGCCCAAGGTTATGTTGTAAGGTACAAGGGCATTTCTATTATACACCAAACATTCGTACTAGAAGGTGTCTTATCTCACCAGGAGGTAGGGTGGAGAGAGACTACAACGTACTGACGCCCTTTTCTTAGTGAAAGAGCTTTCTTTGATCCATCTTCTGAGCCAATGAAAGCTTTTGAGACTTATAATATCTCGGTTCCCCATCCTCATTACTATCATCTTTTTTCTCCTAACCTGCTTTCTAAGGAAAGGTGAGGATAAAGAGCACAGGGAACTAAAGAACCACTGTAGGTTTTGGTTTGTTTGTTTTGCCCTATCCCAGCCCCTCTGTATAATAAAACTAATTCTATATAATAAAACATCCATACAGATGGCACATTAATCATAGTTTGGTCAGTTTATTTCCAGTAAATTCTCTAAAATAAATAATTCCATTATAAATAAATTTTCCCTGCCTCTCCATAAAAGTCTTTGTCAGAAATTAGTAGGAGAGCTCCAGTTACCAAGCAGTAAATGGCTTTTAGTCATTATATGAATGATCCTTAGTCATTACACCTCAGTCCTTTTAAAACCCTAAATAACATAACTGGATACTAGGGTTAGGAAGCTGTTGTAGGGTCTAGAGTGATAAAGCTAAAGCCAAGCCAATGGTCAGGGACAGAAGCGGATATATTCAATTTGAGAATGATGGCACTCATAGGTTAAGCTGATCTACTAGATCAGGAATGAGTAAGCATGGATCCAATGGCCAGATGTGTTTTATCTCAGGGTGGCTACTTCTAGAGGCATGCTGGTAGGGAAGAGGAAGAAGCCAGAACTGGGAGAGCTAATCTGCTATGGGGGTGGCCCATAAAAGCAGTACCTGAAGGATTATGGGACTCTTAGGCTCTATGTGTACTAGCTTAGTTAAGAAAGCCCAGGCAGAAACTCTGGTAGGTGGGTCATATGAACAGGAGTGTCTAAGAGTGATGACATTCATAGTCAGATGAGTGGTTCATCTAGTTTAGAATAGGACCCAGGAAGTAGCTTGGAGTGTGAGACACAAGGTGCCAAGACCCCAGACATATGGGCTGATTTAGGGAAGGTCTTTATTCCAAGGAGTGGAAATGAGGTGTGTTTCAGGAAAAATAGGTAAAAGCCTGTGCATACACTATAGGAATTTGAGAAGGCTCAGAGGCTTACATCTACCTCCCTATTTCCAAATCCCTCAACCCCTATCCCCAACCCCCAACAAGGATGCTCTCATTGTGTGTTGGTATAGATTCAAAGCAAGTTCAGGTTCCACTGAAATACTTAGCATGTAGTATCTCAGCCTAAGGTCCTTCTGTCCATGGTAACCTGTGTGTTCATTGAGTAGTGTTTTTGCAATTGAAGCAAACTATGTCATTGTCCGTCTGCTGAATCCACTAGTCATTTTCTAGCTATGATAATCAGACCAACTACAGTCCCAGCAAATGGTTGAGGAGTCATTGTTCCAAGTAGTAAACCCTGGATGAATGTAGTAGAGCCGTTCATCGTTGACATAATACTCTGTTATAGGTGGTGCTAGGGACTATATAGACTAATTTGTTAAAGTGACTGAATACAATATATATAAAAAGATTTGGGGAAGATATCTAGAGGTGAAAAAGTATGATACAAGTTGAGTTTTCTGAAAGTATAGCAAAAAGGAGTCAGGGAAAATGAACCCTGCTTATGTTTACCTAGCATTGATGAGGAAGAGGAATACTTAGTCTCTGACCTAAAGTTTTTAGGTAAATCAATCTTAGCATCCTACAGTGATGCTTCCGGCTGTTCTTAGAACCAAATGAAACAGATAAGCTCAACTTATAGCTTTACGCTAACTCATCAAATAACATTTGCGTCTGAAGTTTGGTTTCCTAAGTTAGCTTCTTCACTGGAAGGAAGGGTCTTGTGTGGAAAAGGGATCTGAGTTATCAGAAAAGTATAGCTGTCATCCTCTTCTGTAAGACAGAATCAAGAAATAAAAATATTGGGAATATGGAGGTAAAGAGGAGAAAAAGTAGCATGAATTAAGTCCTGACCACCCCGTCCCTCAACAAACACACACACACACACACACACTCTTTTGGTGAACTGAGGAAACGATTTCCAGATCAACCAGGATGAGGCCTATACCCTGGAACAAAGAGGTCGCAGACAAACCTATGGGCCTCATCATCCTAGGATAATCACAAAGTCATCTGCATTGTAACTGAGGAGTCAATAAGGGGACATCAGCAATAGTGTCTATCTAGCCCTGGGAGTTGCTCTGTAGTATCATCAGTCACTTCTGTGATCAGTAAATATGATATAAAATCGATAAAGAGGAGGGGAATAAGTGATATGTTATTTTTTCTGACTACATTTGTATATATAGAAATTATTATTATTATTATTATTATTTTTTTTTTTTTTTAAAAGATGACTGGTAAGGGGATCTTAACCCTTGACTTGGTGTTGTCAGCACCACACTCTCCCGAGTGAGCCACGGGCCGGCCTAGAAATTATTTTTGAATAAATGTTTTCCAGAGTTGTTTTTTAAAAAAGAAACTTAGTTACTTTTAATGTAATTTTAACACAAATAGCATCTACTTTACTTCTTGCTTCCTGTATGTCTCTAGGAATTGCCTCCATATAATGGTTATGGATTCGTTGAAGATTCAGCTCAGAATTGCTTTGCTCTCATTCCAAAAGCTCCAAAAAAAGATGTTATTAAAATGCTGGTGAATGATAACAAGGTGCTTCGTTATTTGGCTGCACTGGTGAGGCTAATTTTTATATACTAAGGTTTTCTTCTATCTCAGTACTGTGTACAATTGTCCATTTTGTCTGTAAGTGTAACAGCTGTCAGAGTTATGTGTTTATTTAAACAACCATTGCATCTGGTACCCAGCCTTCAGGCAGGTTGGATAATAGTAAGTATGGTGGTCCTGAACCAAGACCTAGCTCAAGTCTTATCTCCCCCAAGAATTTTTCTTAGATCATTAATCTCTCCCTTTTACTCCTCAAATTTTGACAGACCATTTTGCCTTTTTTATTAAGCAATTATGAAATTCTGAGTTATACTCAAATTATTTATGTATCTGTGTGCCTTTCCAGTGTACTGTGATTTCCTTGGTGTAGGGATCATGTCTTACTAAATTTTAGTATTACCTGTAATATCTTGTAGAGGGTTAGAAATCTTGATTCTCATTTGATTTTTAGAATAGTGTTTTTAGGTAATGCATGTATGGGGCAAAAGCCCTTGATTAAGGGACAAAAGTCCACAGGTAGTGTGGCAAAAACCCACCTCATCAATTCTAATAACTGTTTAGGGATGAGATTATGTACTTTGACTATTTAACATACTGATTGTTGTTAAAATAAGTATGTTGAAGGAATTGCTGTAGGAGAAAATGTGAAAAAAATGTTTGCTAAGGGCAAGCTGTTTGTTGGTGGACACTTTAAAGACAATTATCATAAGAATGTAACTTTTGCTTAAATCATTCAGGGAGAGGTTATATTTGGGGTTAGATAATGATCACATTCTTATCAATTTAGCTTTTCACAAATTGTACTTTGGAATGTCATCTTGTTAATTAAAATGATGTTACTAGTTTCCATTGTTTAAGCTATACTTAGCTATAGATAACTTTTGTCACATTGCCCATGTGTCTTTGTGTCCTTTTGAAATGATTGAATCAACTGATTTTTCTTGTGAAACTTCCTTGTCTTTACAATATAAAGCAGAAGCTGACTTTGAATCGGGGCTGTACCCAGTTTTCCCCTAACAGAGCAGTTGCTGAGGTGCAGTCCCTTCAGGCTTCTCAGTGCATTCATGTTGCTTTGAGTAATCCTTTTTTCATCTCTGTTACACAGAGAGAAGTGTAACAATATCTAGTTGGATACATTTTGTATTCTTTAAATATAATAAATGTGATTATCCCTATTTAATACATACTGCCTTTGAGAGCTTCTGAAGGTACTTCAAAAAGTTTGTGAAAATATTCATATTATTTGTTAATTCTATTTTTGTATGAACTTTTTTTTAAAAAAAAGATGACTGGTAAGGGGATCTTAACCCTTGACTTGGTGTTATCAGCACCACGCTCTCCAAGTGAGCTAACCGGCCATCCCTATATAGGGATCTGAACCCGTGGCCTTGGTGTCATCAGCACCACACTCTCCCAAGTGAGCCACAGGCCAGCCCTTTTGCACGAACTTTTTGAAGTACATTTGTATGACTAGTCATTAAGAGCATGGAGTTTGGAAACAGACACAAATTCAAATCCTGCATATTCTACTAATTGACTTAATTACCTAAGGCAAATTACTGATAAGAATTCAAAGAATGTCTTAAAATGTGAAAAAATGGAAAAATGGGAATATAAGCATTTTATTTATAAATATGGACATAAATAAAAGTTGAAATTAGTCCTTTCTGGGGATAGAAACTGGAAATGGGGAGGGATGGGTCAGGTGACTTTTCAAATTGTATACCTGTATTTGAAAGGATAAAAATTAAGTTAAAACACAATTGACTAATATATTTTAGAAAAATGTTGAACAAAGCTTTAAATAAAAAGGGAGCTCCAGCAAACTCTAGGCCAACTGAAACATTCCATATAAGAATTCTGATTAATGAAGGCTTTTTAGTACTAAGTTATTTCAGTTACTGTTAAAATCAAGAGGCTTGCTGAATTATGATATGGTAACTATAAACTCCTTAAGGGTGGGAATTATGTTTTTCTAGACTTTGTAGAAATTCAACAATAGCTTGTTGAATGCATGAATGAATTTATTTACACATGCACTATTCATGAATTAGGCAATATAATATTTTACTCATTTTGTGTTTCAAAACTTAAGAATCAGAGAGGCTAATTGGCTTGTTGCAGGTTCCAGTACTACTTAGGCAGAGGCAGGTCTCAGCTTTCTGACTTTCAACCCAGTGTGATCACAAACCAGTATAACACTTAGAATTAAGAAAAGGGAAAAGGACTCATATGAGTTTATAACCTACATAATTGTAAGCTTACATTTCATACCTGAAAATCCTGGAAAAATTATTACATAATGGATTACAAGAATGGCTATGAATAATGTTAGATATTGCTAAATGAGGAGAAAGGATAAGTTCATATTGACTGCAGTCTTCTATACTCACAAATAACCTGGACAAATGTGGTATATCACAAAAGGTTGAAGAGTCCACAGAAGACTTCTATTTCTAACAATGATAGACTAGATAATTTGGATCAGCCCTCTTGCTTAGGCGAGAGCTGTGTGTGTGTGTGTGTGTGTGTGTGTGTGTATTGGTGTTCGAAGGTGCTGAACAATTACTAATATGTGAAGAATAACTGAGCAAGAAACAGGAGAACATTAGAAACCAGAGAGATGAGCCTGACATATGGGGCCATTTTTCGCATGGGCTCATTTCTGACTCCAGAAGAAGCACCTGTGAGGGCAGACATTGGAATCTATGACCTGTCAAAGGAAGAAGCACCGGGTAAGCCCTCTGTGCTTTAGTTCATAAGTGGCTTATCCTTGAAGGAACAACTGTCTGGTTTTGAGTTATTTCAGTCCCTAAATTATCTCAGTTTCACAAATCAGATTAAGGCAATCTTGGATTCTAAAGCCTTCGGGTGACTGGAAGAAGCAAATATAGGCCGGCCCGTGGCTCACTCGGTAGAGTGCGGTACTGATAACACCAAGGCCATGGGTTCGGATCCTATATAGGGATGGCCGGTTTGCTCACTGGCTGAGCGTGGTGCTGACTGGAAGAAGCAAATATAAATTCTCTGAAGTTAGCATCATTCTAAGCTTCAAATTATTTCTACAAACAATTCAAAAAATATAATATATGGCACTCCCTCACAAAAACAATATTAATAATATAGTGTCCAGAAACAAGGCAAGATAACATGAAGAAAAATACCCGACACAATAGACAATAGAATAGGTCCATAGGATCTTCAAATACTGGTGGCATCAAAGTAAAACTTTAAAAAAAACTATGTTTACTGTGTTTAAGGAGATAAAAAATAAGATTGAGAATTTTAGCAAAGAACAAGAAACAAACCAAAAAGTCTACTTCAGTTTTGAAAAATCACATTAGCAGAATAAAAGAGAAAAATGACGTTCTGAAAAGCATTTGATAAATTAATCTATTATGATTTAAAAATAAAACTCTTAATAGAGAATAAAAAGGAATTTCCGGGCCGGCCCGTGGCTCACTCGGTAGAGTGCGGTGCTGATAGCGCCAAGGCCCCGGGTTCGGATCCCTTAAAAAAAAAAAAAAAAAAAAAAAAAAAAAAAAAAAGGAATTTCCTCAATCTGATAAAGGTTATCTACCAAAAATCTACTGCAAATAGTATAGTTAGTGATGAAATGTCAAAAGTGTACTTCTGGAGACTAGGAACAGGGCAAGACCATTGTCACCCCTGCTGTTCAGCATTGTTCTGGAGGTCCTAGCTACAGCAGTGAAATGGAGAGGGACATAGAAAAGTATAAGGATTGAAGAGGAAGAAATAAAACTGTCATTATCTAAAATGAATAATTGCCTATGTAGAAAATAAAAAAGAATATACATTCTACATTAGTAAAGTCAATATACAAATGGCAACAAATAAAAAATAAAGTTAAAAAACCATTTACCATAGCATCAAAAAATTAAATTCATAGGAATTAAAATGTATGTCATGCCTAAAACATTATTGAGAAAAAATTAAGGACCTGAATAAATGAAGAGACATTTCATATTCATTGATTAGAAAATTCTATATTATAAAAATATTTCCCCAAATTGATCTGTAGTTTCAAAGCAATTGCAGTCAAAATCCCAAAGTGTTTTTATTTTTACGGAGCTTGACAAATTGATTCTATAATTTATGTGGTGATGCAAAGCACCGAGAGTCGCCGACACTCTTGGAGAAGAACAAGATTGGTGGATTTGCTTAACAAAATATTACAATATACTATAAAGTCACAGTAATTAAAACAATATGGTATTGGTGCAAGGATAAACCTTAAGTCAGTAAAATGATCATTGCAGATAAGATCCATCAATGGATTCTGAAATTTGTGATAAAACCTTAAGGAGAAACAGGATCTTCATAGTCTCAAAGTGTCTCTCCTAAGATATTTATTAACTGCAAAGGGAAAGATGGTATCTTTAAGGGGAGAAACCCAGAAGAAACCTTTTTAATGAAGTGATCAAGGTCAACATCATCAGTAATAGGACTTATTGATATTATGAACTCCTCGATACACACTAAGAACATGATATAATTCCTGGGGTGTTTTTGCAAAAAATGCAAAAAATAAGATACATAAGGAACATTCAACAAAATAATTGATCAATACTCTTCAAAAATGTCAAGGTAATGAAAAACAAGGGTAGTCTGAGGAACTGTCAGATTAGAAGAGACTAAGGATGAATAACAACTAAATATAATGCAGGATCCTAGAATAGAAAAAGAACATTTGTAAACAACAAGTGAAATTTGAATAAGTCAGTAGTTTGTTTATTTAACAGTATTATACCATTGTTATTTTCTTTTTTTTTTTTTAAAGATGACCGGTAAGGGGATCTTAACCCTTGACTTGGTGTTGTCAGCACCACAGTCACCCAGTGAGCTAACGGGCCACCCCTATATGGGATCCGAACCCGTGGCCTTGGTGTTATCAGCACCGCACTCTCCAGACTGAGCCACGGGCCGGCCCGACCATTGTTATTTTCTTGGTTTTGATAATCGTCTATGATTACATAGGATGTTAACATTAGGAGAAGGTTGGTGAGGGATATATGAGAATTTTCTGCACTGTTTATGCAACTTTTCTGTAAATTTCAACTTACTTGAAAATGAAAACTTAGAAAACATTTTTGTTAAGTTTTAAAATAATCTTTCCCACTATGGTGAATTGTTCCCACTGTCTCTCCAACTTCCTCGGTATGTCCCTGCTGAGAACTTTGTGTTTTATTCTAAGTGTGATGAGAATCCTTTGGAGGTGTGAGAACAAAGGAATGATGTGATTTGATTTTTATTAATGATATTGTGGACATTTTGTTAAAATTTATTTTTTTATTATATGGGTATCCAATCAAAAAGTTTTGGAGACTCAGATTAGGGAATGGTATGAGAAAATTGTTTTACTAAGAAGAAACCTACTGACTTTCTTCAATAGATGAGAAATTATTATACAAATAATTTCATGGTCTGAATGACAATATCTGTGCTGAATTTGAAATATCGGAGGATTTTAATCAAGAATAAGTATGTCTGTATTAAGTCTTGTTCGAACTGGAGTTTATTCCTTAAGGGTTATGTGATCACTCTCAGTGATTTAATATAGGAAAAGTCTTATCTACAAAATAAGTTCTCAGAATCACTTTAAATTCTGTGATTTTATATTACTCTCTATTTCCTCTCTCCTTAAATTTTATTTTTAAAGTTATATACATAAATGGATTCACTTAAAAAACAAAATCTTGCATAATCATCTTAGTATCCACCAAGTTGAACATAATGTCAGCCAAGAGGTCTCACACTGGCAGCCTGTGGGCGGGATGTAGTCCACATGTGTGTTTTGTTGAATTACATGGTATTTTCAAAGAGTTGGAGTCAACATATTAAGATCTGAGGTTTAAATAGTAATCTAGATTTCTGTCTTCTCTTGAAAAACTGGAGGATCTAAGCAACATTGGGCCTACAATCCCACAAGGCAATAATCAACTGTAGTTAAGCTGGAGCAGCCTCCCTTAGGAGACCTCCCTTAGACGAGGCATGTCTTTCCCAGGCCACCAGAGTCCCCACACACATGGTTTGTTTATAGTATACAAACCCGACCTGTTTTATTTATATCATATACCTGGCCCCTGTAGGCATTTAAGTTTGGGGCATCTGGATAGATCATGATCCTTCATAATACACTCTTTTCTTCACCTTTCTAGGAATCCCCTATCCCAGAAGACAAAGGCCGCCGATTTGTCTTCTCTTATTTTCTAGCTACTGACATGATCAGTATCTTTGAACCTCCTGTTCGCAATTCTGGTATCATTGGGGGCAAGTACCTTGGCAGGACTAAAGTTGTTAAACCACACTCCACGGTGGATAACCCCATCTACTATGGCCCTGGTGACTTCTTCATTGGTGCTCTGATTGAGGGTAGGTTTAAACACAATACAGAATTTCCTACTAGCTGGGTGAATGGGTTCTTCTTAGTTGGAATTTAATTCAATAAAACCTTGTAAGAGGCAATTAGGCTGTATTCCATTTGAGATAATGCTTAATATTTTTTTATATATGATATAATGTCTTATTCTCCTTCCTTTTTAATTAAACTCTAAATTGGTTGCATTTGTTAGCTCTAGATGTTGACACTGTGCTTCCTACACACTGAGCAAACTACCACATATTAGTTTATAGAGCTATTGAAAGTTCATTACTCTGGGTCACAAATGAATATCTGTGAATTTATCATTTGAGGTTAATATTATTCTATCCTTAAAATATTATTTCATGAGAGAAACATAACCAATTTAAGTGTATTGCTACCTTCTCCCCAGTGTTTGGCCACCGGTTCGTCATCCTCGATACAGATGAATATGTTTTGAAATACATGGAAAGCAATCCTACCCAGTATTCACCAGAAGCACTCTCATCAATTCAGAACCACATCCGAAAGCAAGAAGCTCCTGCACCAAAATTGGAAAAGTAGGTTTGACTGCCTAGAGTTCAGTTTGGCTTTGGCACATGCATGATATTCAGGAAGTAGTTCTTGACAAAATGAACAAGTAATCACATTTTAAATTCAGATTTCTCTCATCAGATGGGAGTTATTAGACATAAACAGAAGGTTCCCTGGGTATCTTTTTCTCATTGCTAAATTAAATAAAAACAAGCAACCTCTGGATCTAGAAGGGACCATTGGAGGAACAGGCCCTACCGTTCCTGGTGGCTGGGCCTAGCAGAGACCTCATGGACCTTTACTCTTGAAGCCCAGGACTGGGCATGATGAGGTGGGAACACCCACCTCAGGAGCTCCATCCTCCCAAGGGTATAGTTGCCCAGAGGATGTTTTTTTCCAGGACAGATGGGCCCTGTATCTCGGGGGTGGGGTGGGGGGAGCAGCCTTCAGCAGCAGCACACACCCCACCTTCCCCAGACTTGCATGGGGGTGAGATTTGAAGTGATGGGAAGGTTTTTAAGGGCCAGAGATGAATCTGTTCTAAATATCATTAGTTGTAAAAAAAAGTCTATTTTTCTTCCTTGGGGAAAAAAAAAAAAAAAGACAATTTTGCTGGTGGTAAGCTGAAGCAAGAAGCTTTCCAGTGTCTGCTGGTATTTGCATAGATATGGGACAATTACAGAAAAAAAAATATTTTGAGAAATACTTGAATTAAATGTATACCATGAATATCAAGTGGGCACTTAATGCTTTCCAGCCACAAAACTATACTTCTCTAGTCCATTCAGCTTTCCACTCTGCTAGATGGTTACCATATTTCTTTGGTCAGAAGGCAATTTTTTTTTCACATTTTAACGTTTCTGGAATTAGGATGCATTTTTTAATTTATGGTAAATATGGATTATAATTGGTAATTTTTTCTTGCTTAGTAGTAGATAAAATAATGCTGTGTCTTTATTTTCATTTTATTTTTGTATTCATTTTATTTTAATATTTGTTTTATTTATATATTCAATAAAATAGAGCTTTTCACAACTTCTCTCCCTGAAACCTCCAGCATCTCCCCATCCTCATTCTTCTTCTTATACTACTATACTGAACACAATGAAACAAGTAGAAGGGCCCCCCAGCCATATGTACCCATGTACCAGCACCTGTACCCACATACGCTGCCTTCCTACTTGCTACCATAGATCAAGGTTTCAAAGAGTATTCCCAGGACCCCTGGAGGTTCCCAACATGCTTTTGGGGGTCTGTGAGGTCAAAACTATTCTCATAGTAATACTGAGTCATTATTTGTCTTTTTACTCTTGTTTTCACACAAGATTTCCAAAGATTACACAGTGAATGATATCACAGCAGGCTGAATACAGAAGCAGATGAAAATTCAGATGCCTTCTATTAATAAAATCGGACATTAAAGAGATTTGCAAAAATGTAAAAAATGCCAGTCTTCTCACTAAATTTTTTTTATTTGGGAAAATAGAAAATATAGTTATTTTTCATAAAAATTATGTTATTTTTGTTAACATGAAATGGGTTTATTATTGATTCTTAAATTAATATTTTCAAAATTTTCAAATATAATTTCTAATATACTAAATGGAATAGCTAAGACATAAAAATTCTTTAGGGTCCTCAATAATTTTTAAGTGTAGAAAGGTGTCCTGAGACCAAAAGGTGGAGAAATACTGCCCTAAATGAATGGTTGGTGCTTCTATCGAAAGTTAGTTCCTCCACTTGTGTATTAAACCCCATCCTCTCTCATATACTCCAGTAATTACCCCCCTCTCACACATTTATTGTTTTTTTTCTCTTTACAATCATTCCTGTTAACAAACACACATACTGTTATTTTTCTATAATAAAACAAAAGCAAAAGCAAAAACGAATCAAAACAAAACCTTCTCCTGACTCCACTTCCTCTGCTAGCTAGGGCCCCATTTCTCTGTTCCCCTTTGCACCAAATCTCCTCAAAAGAGTTGTCTGTAATTCCAGTCTAGAATTCCTTTCTTCCCATTCTCTCTTAAATCCACTCCCATCAGGTTTTTCTACCTCTCCCATTCCACTGAAACTCCTCATTAAGGAGGTTTCCTGGCATATTATCAAATCCCCATTTGACACAATGAATCATTCTGTCTTCCTTGATATACAGGCAGTTCTCCATTTGCACTGTTCTGAGATGCATGAATTTCAGTTACCACCATTTAGTAAAGTAACCCAGTTCCTCAACAGCATGGTTCAAATTCCAGTTACCACAGTTTGTTAACTGTGAGTAATTGCATAAACCACAAACTTCTCTGTGAGGTCTTTAGTTCACTAATAATGACATAAATAACAGATGTGCATCATGATCAATGACACGTCACATGTTTCAAAGTCTGTTGGTGGTTGGTCACTGTGCACCTGTTTTTTAGTTCACTCATAGAAAAGTGTGAAGCTGTGTTGCCTCCTTGTCTCAGAGTGACACACCCACATGATACTTCACAAAAATGTGTTATCAAGAGAGAATTAAACAACAAAGATAAAATTGCATCAAAGAAACAAAAAGTGATGATGCTAGAAGTGAAATTCATGTCAAACATAAATGAACTTATGGAAGAAAGAGCTGAGTGTGGGAACGTTGACACTGCCACCTTTCAAGACACTAGGTGTGCAGCTGGAGGAGCCTGGTGAAGGTAAACCCTAAATGAGGAGAGCTGTTGTAATGAAAAGGTTGAAGACATCCCAGATGCCTGAAAAAAACTTAAGATTAAAAGAACTCTTAGAGATATTTCACACTCATTAAAGAAACTCTAGAAGATATTTCATAAGATCAAAAGCAAAAATTAAAAAATGCTGGAAGCTGATGCAGACTTGAATATGACAATTCTCCAAGGCATAGAAAAGACCCTGTATCATAAATTGTACAATGAGAAGAATGCAAATGCTGTTTAAACTACTCTTGATAATTTTTTTACAAGGAAATAAAACAATTTAATTCTCAGGGTTCCAAAGCTTTAAATTCAGAGTGCTAAGCAAAAATTAGTTTAAATATTTTTTCACTTCCCTATACCTTTATAACCATCAGAGTTTTTAATGTTGTGACAAAAATGCTTGAAGAGGATATGAGTCCAAGTGTCATCTACCCATTCTGTCTTTGGCTTCTAACTCCTTTCACCTGATAATGAATCATGCTCTAAGGAAATGATTATTTGACTAATTAAGAATAATGAAAGGGGGCCGGCCCGTGGCGCACTCTGGAGAGTGCAGCGCTTGGGAGTGCAGCGGCGCTGCCGCCGCGGGTTCGGATCCTATATAGGAACAGCCGGTGGGGGCGACACCACACCAAGGGTTGCGATCCTCTTACCATTCACAAAAAGACAAAAAAAGAAAAGAATAATGAAAGGGGATCCTGAGTACTTGTCAGGCCTGAGTACTTTTTATGTCAAGTGTCAATTAGAGGATGATGAAATTTGGAGTTAGCCATTTGCTTTCTCTGAACCAGAAAATTAGAATAGTGCACAGGTAAACTGAGTATTGACTTCAACTTGAAGTTCTTAAGTTCTTTTTGGGTTTGAAGTCCTCACTGCAATATTTTGAACTCAGACTTAAGAACAACAAATATATTTGCTCAAACTCACCCTTTATAGAAAATCTACATGTGTGAATAGCATAAACACACACACGTTCATATGTATTACTTTTATTCCATTAGCATGTCCATTTGTGTTCTTCACCTTGGGGACCCTCCTCTCCTGCTCAGTGAACCTTTTAATCCTTCCTTTTCCACTTCCAGCCACTTACCCATGTAGAAGTTTCCAGATATTCTTATTTTTTCCCCCATTTTCTTTAAGCCCCAAGCTCTTACATATTTACTTTGCAGTTAGTTTCCGTTAGTTGCAAACATGAGATCAAATGATCCAATGTGAGCTTCTTCAGTTTTCCTAGCCTTCACCTTAGAATGTTTCTATACTATCTCTAATCTTCTCTTCACCTTCTTTTTTCAGTGATAAGTAGCTCCTCCTTTTTCTCAAAATTTAATTCTTCTATTTTGTGTCTGTAAACACTTCCCTCCTGACTGCTCCAGAATCCAAACACTCTTCATAAATTGCTTTCTTGAAGGTCATTGATTGTTTCCAAGTATAATGGTTTCTTCCTACTTATTCATTCAACAGACATTTGAGTTTATACCATGTACCAGACCTTAAAATAAATGCTTACGCAAATATGTGACAGAATAGGGAGCTCATAATCTTAGAGCAGGGGCAAGCTTTTTTTTTTAAAAAGTGACTTTTCTTTTCTCAGGCTGTTCCTTTCGTCTGCAGTCACTTTATTTCATTCTGCATGTCCAACCTCTCACATTCTTCAAGGCCTAGGTCAAATGCCACCTCCTTAATTTGTTGGCCTTTCCTGGCTCTCCCACTCTCTGTACCCCTCTTAAATTGTAATGGTATATTTCTCCCTTTTGTTAGTGATTTTAAAGTCTCCGTCTTAATCCCCCTCCTAGAGAGCAAGGACTTTTACTAAAGACAGAGAATCTCTATCATACTCAACAGTTTATTCCTCTCCTCTGCCAAAGCTAGCATTGAGTCTTCCAGGTCTAAAAAGTAGTTGTTAAATGTATCAATGAATATTTCTGCCAGAACTGTCAAAGGAACTTTGTTAAAAATGAATATTTGTTGTGTGTCTTCTATGCCAGGCACTAAGTGCTTTGTATGTAACAACTCATTTAGTTCTCACAACAACCTTTATGACGTTGCTTCCCTTAAAGACTTTCATTATTACAGATGAGGAAACTGAGCCACAGAGCCTTTACGTAATTTAGTCAAGATCATGCAGCCTTTAAGTGGCAAAACTGATTTTGAACCAGGTGGTCAAATTCCAGAGCCCATGCTGTTTACTACGATTTTTTCTGCTTTGTAAGAGAAAAGTACCAAGGAATCAGGGAGGTTTCAGCAAAGACTCTTGACTACCTGAAACTCTCTGGGAAAGTGACTGCCCATGCTGGGAGTGGGTTTACCTTCATTAAGGCAAAGGGCGCCCTGGGTCACAGATCAAGAGCTAAGTTCAGGGCAAGGGGTTCATGCTGAATCTTTGCAGTTGAAATGGCCAGCTCAAACACATTGCTGGTATCAGAGTTGCCTGCCATCAAAAAGAAATACTGTAGGAAAGGAAGAATAGGATTGCAGACTGTTTGCTTTTTTAAAAAATACATGAATTCCAATCCATTCCTGCTAAGTGGAGGACTTTGCCAGGTTGCTTCTAGGAAAATATTCTAAGAGCAGACTGAAATTCTGACATCCCTTTTATCTATGGGAGATTAGTCACTCTATAAAACTCACATTTACTTTTATGAAAAGTAAAGGTAGGACATTGGAGAACTTGGCACAGAATCTTCACCTAGCATGTTGGGACCTCCAGCCGCCTCTCAGCTGGCAGTCCCTATATTAAGAACAACCAGCCGGCCCCTGTGTTGCCTTGTTAACCCACGGGAACAAAACTTTGCCCTGGGACTTGCAGCTTTTGAACAGACCCTGGTTTGGACTCTGGCAATAAAGCAGGGGCTGTAATTTTAACTAGCTCTACCTTAAAAAGTACCACATGTTGCCATCTGTCTGTGAACCTACTCCATCTTGCTCAAAGGCAGCAGATGCGATGGGTATTTTCCCTGCTGGGTGAAGGGGAATGGGTAGCTGGCCTTAGGGAAGGGAGTGTTATTGTCTCTTTCCTAAAATGACTGGATGATCACATTTTAACTTTATATGCTCTATGGCTCTAACTGCTGGGAACATGTGGAAGAGTGAGGTTTGACTGCTTTCTGCCACTAAATAACTCCCTGGAAGTCATTCATGATTTAGTACGTATGATTAAGTTATACCCATCAGAGAAACATATTCTATTCATATTCTTCTATAATAAATAATGCTACAGAGCATTTAGATATTGGGGATTTTTATAATAATTTTTGTTTTTGTCTTACTATAAAAGTAACACATGTCTAGAATAACAATGTTTAGGGAGTAAAAATTTAGGTGATACAACTAGAAATAAACAAAAATATTTTGAAATTCTCATAACCCAGAGATGACTACTCCTAATATTTTGTTTTTTAATATGCATATAAAATGGAATAATTCTGTGATACTATTTTATTGGCTTTTTTCACTTGATAGTCTATCATGAACATTTCTGATATTATGAAATATTTTATAGAGCATTGATAGTTTAATTTTTTGAGTAGGTGTTACATTCACAAACAAACACATACAAAGGGTCTTCAAAAGTTCATGGAAAGATTCATATTACCTTTTAATTCCATTTTTTCATGAACTTTTTGAAGTGTGTGTGTGTGCGTTCGTGTATGTATGAAGGGACTAATGAAAAGTTTTGCTCCTTCCCCATCTTCCGCCTACCTACTTCTTACCCTCTACTCCCCATAGGTAACTACCTCCTTCCTTGGTTTTTCGAGTATCTTCTCGGAGTTTCTTTACACAATATAAGCAAATTATAATTTACTATACTTTTATTCCCCCACAATTTCTACACAAAGGTAGCACTCTATACATATTTTTGTGCCTTGAGTATCTCACTAACAATGTATCTTTCTACAGCATTATCAATGGCTGCATTATTATTCCATTGCTTGATTGTAGTTTAAATTATTTATCTAATTCTCTATTTTTTGGATATTTAGGTTGTCTCAAAACAGTCTTATAGATGTATCTTTGCATATAACATATGATTGTTTCCTTAGGACAAATTATATGAAATTATTTGCTGGGCTTTCGCTCCGTGTTTCCAAATTGTTCTTGAAAGGTTAGCAGGGGCCACTAGCAGTAAAAATTGGAAATAATTTAAAGAGAGGCTATTTGCAACAGTGAACTTTTTGAATATTATATCCAGAAAAGCAATGGTGGATTGATAGTTTCGAAGTCACAGAATGAGTGGGAATCAGTGAGAAGTGGTTGGGTATCCTTGAAAGAACATGTTGGGATGGGAGTGAGATGCAAGTTCTTGTCTTACCTCTGACATGAGATCTGCAGTAAGTCACTAGGGTCAGCAAGTCTGTTTTCTCACCACTGAAAAAGGAAAAAGTGTTTACTGAGTTTATTTGGTCCTGTTTTGTTCAAAAAGGATTTATGAAGATGAAATATGAGGGGGAGTTTTCCAGCTCTGATTTTTTCTTTTAAATTTTAAAACTGCACCTTCATTTTCTGCAAGTTCATTACTGGAGTATAAAAACGCTACTGCTTTTTGGGTGTTGATTTTATATCCTGCAACTTTGCTGAAATTGTTAATCAGCTCTAAGAGTTTTTTTGTAGAGTCTATAGGTTTTTCTCTATATAAAATCATGTCATCTGCAAACAAAGACAGTTTGACTTCATCCTTTCCAGTCTGGATCCCTTTATTTCTTTCTCTTGCCTGATTGCTCTGGCTAGTACTTCCAATACTGTGTTAAATAGGAGTAGTGAGAATGGGCATCCGTCTTGTTCCTGAAGAATTGACATTGTGAAAATGTCCATACTACCCAAAACAATCTACAGATTCAGTGCAATCCTCATCAAAACACCAATGACATTCTTCACAGAAATAGAAAAAGCAATCCTAACATTCATATGGAACAACAAAAGACCCCAAATAGCCAAAGCAATCCTGAGCAAAAAAAAAATTAATAATGTTACCCAACTTCAAATTACATTACAAAGCTATTATAACTAAAATAGCATGGTACTAACATAAAAACAGACACATGGCTGAATGGAACAGAATAGAAAACCCAGGAATCAACCCACATACTTACAGGCAACTGATCTTTGACAAAGGCAACAAGAACACACGCTGGGGAAAAGACTGCCTCTTCAATAAATGGTTCTGGGAAAACTGGACATCCAAATGTAGAAGAATGAAACTGGACCTGTACCTCTCACCATATACCAAAATCAACTCAAGATGGATTAAAGACTTAAATATAAAACCTGAAACCATAAAATTACTTAAGGAAAACACAGTGGAAACACTCTAGGAAAGTAGGACTGGGCAAAGACTTTATGAATAAGACTCCAATAGCACAAGCAACAAAAGAAAACATAAACAAATGGCATAATATCAAACTAAAAAGCTTCTTCACAGAAAAGGAAACAATCAACATAGCAGAAAGATAACCCACAGAATGGGAGAAAATATTTGCAAACTATACATCTGACAAGAGATTAATATCCAGAATATAAAAAGAACTCAAATAACTATACAGTAAAAAAACCCAAATAATCCAATTTAAAAATGGGCAAAGGAGATGAATAGACATTTTTCAAATGAAGACATACAAATGGCCAACAGGTACATGAAAAAATGCTCAGCATCACTAGTCATTAGAGAAATACAAGTCAAAACCGCATTGAGATATCATCTCACCCAGTTAGACTGGCTATTATAAAAAAGACTGAGAATAACAAATGCTGGTGAGGATGCAGGGAGAGGGGAACTCTTCTGCACTGTTGGTGGGACTGTAAATTAGCACAGCCATTATGGAAAACAGTATGGAGGTTTTTCAGACAACTACAGATAGAACTACCATAAATCCAGCAATCCCACTGCTGGGTATATACCCAAAGGAATGGAAATCATCTCGAAGGGATACCTGCACTCCCATGTTCATTGCAACTCTATTTCCAGTAGCCAAAGTATGGAACCAACGTAAGTGCCCATTGATGGATGACTGGATAAAGAAAATGTGGTATATATACACAGTGGAATACTACTCAGCCATAAAAAAGAATGAAATTCTGCCATTTGGAGCAACATGGATGAGTCTGGAGAAAATTATGTTATATGAAATAAGCCAGACAAGGAAAGAGAAATACTGCATGTTCTCACTCATAACTGGGTGGGAGGAAGGGAGGGAGGGAGGAAAGAAAAGACCAGGATAATACTTTGAACTTTCAGAAGGAGAGAACAAACCTAAGGATACTAGAGATGGTGAGGGGGTTTGGGGAGTGATAGGTCAGGTAAAGGGCATAAAGAAACATCACGATTTGTGTTAACGAATATGCTAATAATAAATAATTTAAAAAAAATTTTTTTACAGTGCACCTTCATGTTCAGAGAAAATAAAAACTGGGCTTCTACTTATTGTGGTTGTGTTTTGAAGGAATAGACATTCCTCTTCTTAATGCTCTGTGTTATGATTTCTCTTCATTTCAGTAAATGCTAAGCCTAAACTGTTCACTCCACCACACAGAGCAGTCTCTTAACTTCCATAGATAACCTTTCACAAAATTCAGCATGAATTGGAGAGGGAATTTAACTGCAAGACATTCCTGGCTGCATAGTTTTTACACACACACACACACACACACACACACACACACACACGTATATATACAAAATTTTTTTTAAACACGCAGTCATTCATTTTTAGATGAGGTAATATTAATCTGCAACAGCGGTAGGAGACAATGATGTGATTCCCACAAATACCAAATTTGGGGTTGGTGGTTTTATTAGATTTTGCTTCTTGTGGTACAGTGACTTAACAGATGGCCGGAAGGGAGGCAGTTTAAAAACTGTCCCTAATCAGGCCTTCCTGATGTGGAGGTCAGCCATCAGCCAGCCCCTGGGGGCAAGTGTTCAGTTATTGGTCAGCTCAGCGTCACAAAGTTGTTTGTCATTAGAAGCTTCACCAAGTTCAAGTGAGAACTTTGGTCACCGAGATAAGATTAGTCAAGAATAAATACCATGTTGTTATTTCCTTCCTTTCTCCACAGCAAGCAAAATGAAGAGGATCCAGGCATGCAGGAACTGGAAGCATTAATAGACACAATCCAGAAGCAACTGAAAGATTATTCATGCAAAGACAACATTAATGAGGCATTTCAAATTTATGACACGGAACATACAGGATACGTGGACAGAGAGAGATTTTTTAAAATCTGTGAATCTCTCAATGTCCCAGTTGATGACTCCTTAGTTAAGGAGGTCAGTATGAATTATTTTTCTTGGTTGATTGCAGAGTCTGGGTTGATCGAGCACCAATCTTTCTTTCCTAAAGGCATGTGTGTTTCATTTTAACTAGGGAAGATTTAGGACGTTCAAATCAGATTTCCTATTCTGTCCTGATTATGGTATTTCCCCCCGATTCTAGCATTGGCATTCTTTTCTAATCGCTGTTGCAGGGCATCTCTTTAAAGGGGCATGGAACTAGACAGCCAGAGTGGTTGGTAGACCAGCGTGTCATGTCAGGGCTGAATAAAGGCAGCAGAGATGATCCTGGAGGGGTAGCCAACTTGGGGGCGAGTCAAAGACAAGTTGATCAAGCAGGGTGGTTGGCAGCCTTTGAAACCCTTCACAGCCGATACCTACATTAGCCCATCAGTAGAGCTAGCATGGAAGAGAGTGAGACCACTGCCCAAGAGCAGTGGCATCTGCCAGTAGGGACAGCACGGCCAGCTGCAAACTGAGAAAGTGTGTGGAAACTTTTCTCCTAGAATTTTCATGAGTGAGTTGAAGAGGGAGTTTTGTGCCCTTTCTTCATGATAAACTCTTTTAGCTAGGGTTCCCCTGGAAATCAGAACAAAATCTCCTCCACAACTGTCAAAGACTCTGGCTTATCATTGAGACATTCTCACTGATTAATAACATTAAGGGTCTGTAGACCTTTTAAAAGATCTTTTAGCAAAAGATTTTCAAAAATTAAGACTCAGGAAAAGATTTTGTTTAGGGCTAAAAAGGGACTAGGTTGGAGATGAAGATGTTTTATAGACAGAAACATAGCAGAGAGTGGGGGATGGCAGATAGAGGGCTATTAGTTCATGTGGGCCGAACACCCATTTGGCTCCCCAAACCTTAGATTGACAGCTTTCCCAGCTTTTGATTTTCAGGTCATTCACACTCTCTGACATGGCGGACAGGAATGGCAGTCAGTGGGAAGTGGGACAGGAAAGGGATGGGTGAGGCAGATTTGCACCCGTCTTTTAAAGGTAACCACTGCAAATCAGTCTGTTATCAGTCACAGTTGAGTTTCAGGAGACACAGTTTGGGCAGTGACATAACTAGATTCTTCTATTAGGCTGTGATAACAGGAGATTGCTATTTTATGAGTCTTACTCCTTGTGGGCTGGGTGGACAAAGTCTTGTAATTTGAATATAAAAACAAAAGTGCTTTGAAAATGACAATGCTCTTATAAATGTGGATGTTAGTCCTGAAATCTTCAGCAGGTCATTTACTCCATCCAGCTTCAGTTTCATTAAATGTAAGATGGAGATAATGTCAGAGCTACCTACCAGGTTCACAGGATCATTTCAGAATAAACTGTGGATGTGAAAACTCTGAACTGGTTTACAAAGGCTGGGGATCATTATGCATAAGCATGCTCTGCAGTTAAGATGAAGGAAGCCCTGCAGATCTGTCTCACCTGTTCTCTTTGCTTTCTTCTGCAGCTAATCCGATTGTGCTCTCAGGGAGAAGGCAAGATTAACTACTATAACTTTGTTCGTGCTTTTTCAAACTGACCTGGCTGATGAGAGAATGCATACAACTTTTTGATGTTGGTCCTACACTTTGAAATATACCTTGTACTCTTCATAGAGGCATTTACACAGTTCTTGAAGTTGTATTTCTTTTTTGGTTCTCACATTGCACTACTACTGAAGTCAAAATTAATTGGGATCTTATAGGATCTAAGACTGGCGCCTTATTTGGGGTGGTAGCGGTATTGTGATGGTTAACTTTATCTACTTGACTGGCCCATGAGATGTCCAGATACTTGGTCAAAATTACTCTGGGTGTTTCAGTAAGGATGTTTTTGGATGAGATTAACCTTCGAATCAGTAGACAAAGTAAAGCAAATTGCCCGCCCCCCAGTGTGGGTGGGCCTCATCCAATCATTTGAAGGCCTGAACCTTCCCACAAGAGAGAATTCCTCCTTCCTGACTGCCTTCAAACTGCAACACAGGCATTTTCCTGCCTTCAGACTCAAACTGAAACCTCAGCTCTCCTGGTTCTCAGGCCTTTGGACTAACACTGGAATTACACCCTCAGCACTCCTGAGTCTCTGGCTTGCCAATTCACCATGCAGATCTTAAGACTTGTCAGCCGCCATAATGTGAGCCAATTCCTTGTAATAAATTAATCTTTCTCTGTATGTATGTGTACACACATACACATTCCATTGGTTCTGTTTCTCTGGAGAACACTGACCAATACAGATGTATACTGATTAAGAGCAGGAAGAATGATAAAATTTGCTAGATGCATCATTTAGAGTGTTGGAAATAAGCACACGGTATCACTGTTGCTGCTAGCCAAAGCCCCACCACTGCCTCCCTGCCTGTCCCCATATTGTAAGGAAATCTACCACTTTTTTTCAAACTGCGGGTTCTAGGCCCATTAGTAGAACTGCATTTTTCAAAAATATAATAGAAAATATCTGTGTATCAGTAGGGTATGTACTTTTTCATGAACCTTCTGCTTTAGCTGTGTGTGTATTTACTGGGTCATGATGGGTCATGATGTAAAATGTACTTCTTGATGTGGGTTGTAGCAAAAAAAAAAAAAAGAAAGAAAGAAAAGAAAAACACTGCTTTTAGAGAGCCTGACCTTGAGATAGGAGGTGAAGACTAGGAGCAGTTGCTGGCTCTCTAATGAGCTCTGACTTCAGTTAAGTCAGCCACCAACTTCATCTTTAAAAATGCTGTCTCAAACTTCTTCCTGCCACCCAAAATGTGATGAGTGAAGGTGGAGTTATATAGGATTCCATATGCTTGGGCCCTCTCAGAACGGCTGGGAAACTTCCCTTGGTTTTTTCCTTTCCTAATGTGCTAAGCCACCTCTTACCAGTTGATTAAAAGGCTGTAAATGTGTTATATTGACTCCTCCTTTTGTGTTCCAGATTATCTTAAGAAGAACCTGTTTTGTTTTTTACCCCCAGTCACTTGTAACTATTTAAAAAATCTATTTTCAAATATTTTAAAAGTCCATTTCAGTTTAAAACATACTAAGCCCTATCCTGCGTGCCTCAGCTCAGTACTGCCCAGGCTTGGAAGCCTACAAGAAAGTGTGTGTGTGTTGGGGCAGATATAGTGGGTTTCTTCTTCCTTCCTCTGGATTCTGCTCCTTTTGTCCCTATTTGGCCATGCTGCTGTGTCTGGGAAGGGTTCAAGGGTGGAAACCAGAGTAAAAGGGCAAAGTCTTATTTCTGTGGCTGGTAATGTCAGAATCTGGGGTTGGGGCTCTATGAGTGACATGTACCTGAAGGCTGGCTCACTCTCTCCCTGGGCACCTTTTTGTGTATGTGAGTTCTTAGGCCACTTTCCCACAGGAAATCTCCTAGTGCACCATTCTCAGATACAGATAGTCCCGACTCCAACCGACTGCCCCAGCTCTAACAGTACACTCGCCCAGGCTCCTCCTTATCCTCTCTGGAAGTCCTCTTGGGTGGGGGGGCCCTTTCAGGCTGACACACCCTTCTAGGGTGTCCACTCTTGCCCAGTGTTCTCACCCAGTTGGCTCTCTTGGCTGGACAGTTAGGCAGGTCAGTCCCTTTCCTTGAGACTTGTTTTAGGTCAGAATCAGGTACCCCAAATCTTGAGCTCTTAAACTCCAGGGGATACATGTCAAGCCTGAGTCTGTTAAAGCACCCCCCTCACTTAGCTTGCAAATCCACAGCACTCTGAAAGCCCCTTTCAAGAAATCTGCATTCTCCAATATTTTCTCTGTCACCCTTGCTGGGGTGAAAGAAGTTCACAACAGTTTTGGGCCCCTCCTCAGCAAATCTTTCATGGATCTGCACCAATCTGCAGCATATGGGTATACTTGCCAATTTGTCTTTAGCTTTGGGCCTCAGCCAAAATGGAGATTTAGGAAAGTCTCATTTAACATCTTCTTACCCACCCTTTGAAACCCACGTGCTCACAGCCCTTCTACCTTCAGTTCTGACCACTCATCTCTTATCTTTTTATTTTCTTATCTTTTCCACTAGATAAAATATGGATCTCTTTCTATTGAAAGTAATGGAGACCAGTATTAAAATGTCATCTGCACTGTAATTGTGAGAAGTGTCTCTGTGAGAGCTGTCCTGAATAAGGTTGGCGGCATTCACATATACTCCTTATGCTTGCTATACACTTCTCACCTTGCATCCACTTCCAAGTTTACCCAAGACTGAGAAGCTGAGATCTGACAGCACCACCATAAGGTTTAAAAGCTACTACACGAAAGACCAAAGCCAGCACACACACTTCTGTGGTGTCTGCACACTCACTACTCACCTCTGTTAGTTTATACAGGCAGCAAGCGTAGGAACCACAAAAGTCAGAGCTAATCACTTTTCTTACTGTAATCCTGAATGGGTGTGCAGCCATGAGATGTCACTATTTACCTTATGCTATAGTCCTAGTTGGCGTGCATCTGGACTCCTGGGCTCAGGTGATGGAAGGAAGCTGAGCATTAGCCTGCAGCAAATGATATTGTGGGAAGAAGAAACAACCACCGCTTCAAATTGGCCACCAGGGAGTTGAGACAGAATTAGCATTACCTTATTAGCCTTTGCAGTGGAGACACACTGGTAGCTACTGCTATCAGATCTAACTGAAGATATGTCTAAGACTGTTTAGGGTGTCTTACAGTGTCAGGGCTTATAAAATCTGCCTTGTGAGTGAAGATTGGCTCTGAGTTCACCTCTACTTAGAGTCCTGGGCCTGCACCCTGTCTGCACCACCAAGGGGCCTTGAAAATACCATCTAATTAAGGTGTATCAAACCCATATCCACAGGCGTTGAGGATATTTGGGACCAACAGGTAGAGAAGACTTCTCTAAATGCTGTTTCCAGAGAATCAAAAGTCACTTAGGTCAGTGGCTCCTAATTTCCTGCTGACACGAGTATGAACATGTTCCTTTGAAAAAAAAAAAAAATCAACTTATTGAGCACCTTACTTGTACCATGAATTTAGCATTAACTCTCTCTTAATCTCACCACCACCATTCCCCGCAAAACAAAAACACAGCCCCTAGCGCTCAGATAAACAGGCTCGGAAAGGTTAACTGCTCCAAGCAACTAGCTCCTCACAGCAGAGCAGGACTAAAGCCCAAGCCTGCACCAAAGCTTGCTCTCCATTGAAACCACTCACTGTCACCTCAGGTAAGCATTTCCTGTTTAATTCTCACACCCTGTGGGTGTCCTTGGCTACCTGCCACCTGTCACTGCACTCACCTCCTGAGCTCACAGGATGGTTCTGGAAAACACAGCAGACAGCTGTGCACAATAGCAGGCCATCTAAGCGATACCAGCAATCCCCACAGCCCATCATTATAACTAATACTTGGACATCCTCTAGTCAGCACCAACGTATTTGGTGGCTTTTATACACAAACTCCACAAACCCCATCTCCTCCAAGCCAAATGTCTTCATAGTATAGAAGGCATCAAGCCTGGTGTGCTTCCTTCTGGAGCTTCCTACCCACAAACTCCCTGTTAAGAAAACCCCTTTGTCCAGTTTACTATTATCGGTTAAAAAATAAAGATTTCTAAAGAACAAATTAAAATGATGCCTAGCACTAGCCAGCGCTCCATATAACTGACTCTCTCTCCATCCTTAATTCTAGTTCCGTACTTCACATCACCACAATGGGCAAATATATCTCAAGATATATAAGAAATGACTGATAAAGTGAAAAATATTATACATGAGAGCTAAAAGTGATGCAAACTAATTTTTCAAGTAAAAGCAAATGTAAGCATCCAGATTAAAAAGCATTACTTTATAAAAGCATGTCAAGGAATTATACCAGGAACAATTAGACTGATAATTCTATGCCTTTTATTTATTATGGAAAATATTTGATCATTTGTTTCAAAATGTACATTTTAAAAAGTCCATACAAAACTAATTTGTTTCAAAACCAGAAAGAAACAGTGGAAAAAGGATTTTGAAAAAAGTTTACCAAAAGTAAAAAGACACCCCTCCCCCCAACCCTTTTACATGAAAGCATAAATACGATAGGTACAAATTTTCCTTGAGTTCCTTGTTGAAATTTGGTCCATAACATGAACTGGCTAAAGTAAAAAAACAAAGAGACAATTTGCCCACGTTTGCATTGTGAGTTGCTCAGCGCACCAGCAGCCTCAGCTCATCCTTCAGATGTTTATTAAACAGAGGAACTGAAAAATGAGGTTTGTAGTCTCATCACATAAGCACTCAAATCTGTACCCAAGGAAATGGCAGTACTTACTATCACAGCCAGATCCTATCAGGTGAACAGGGCTGTCCGCCGGAGGCTGATTCCCGGGAAGACCTCCTTCCTGTCCACATGAACAAGAAACTGGAATGCTTTCAGGCAGAGTGATGGTGACGCCACAGGCATCACAACAGATCTTACTCCCAGACGCTGACATGACTCATGAGGATGGGTTTCTTTCCTTTTCAACAGATTTTTTTTTTTTTAAATATGGACTTCTAAGATGATGCTACATGTTCTACAAGAGTGCCACAGACACCCACGCAGGATCACGAGAACGACAGCAACAACGGGAAAGTAACCAACATTTCTTCTGTAAGGGATGATGACCATCTCTCCCATAGGTCCTCTCTCCCCACCAATTGCAGGGCATGTAAGGGACAGAAAGGCCTGTGGAAAAGCCCACTGGCTTGGAGAGTTATTGCACAACCCGGAAGAGTGAGGAAAAGGCAGACAAGCAGAGCAGGGGACAGGGTGCTGCTAACACTAGGTAACACTGAATCAGGAGCACGAACAGTTCTGCAACAGCCGGACTAGACCCACCATCAAATGGATTATCTGGTTAACACTTGAGACTGGGAAGTAAACATCCTTATCACATTGACTTTGGGTTGAATGGGAAGTGAAATAGATCAGAAGCGGTTACAGCGAGGGTGCCTTTTGTTTTAATTGGGGCGGGGGGACTGGAAGAGCAGGGCTCACTGTGGGGCCAGAGGCACAGGGGGCTTCTGAGGGACAGGCCTGGAAGCCCATGAGCTTCTCTTAATAGGGTACAATGCGCAGGTACCTGTGTTTGGGCCACCTCACAGGCTTCTACAGCCACCCAGCCTGGCCAGAAGGGAACTGACACAAGGAAGAAACCAGAAACAACAGACCACACCAGACCTTAATGCAACAGAAGGGGAGAGTGGAGTGAAAGGAATGAGGCAAAACTGTCACAATCCGTGTCCCTTTTATATGTAACTGTACTGAGGTATGATGTCCTTGGCTGCATATGACAGGCAGCTCTAGAGCCCTGGCAGCTGGGGGCTGGCCATACAGTACAAAGGCCACACGGCAAAATAAGGCACTTATTACACATGCACACAGAAAGGATCTGCTTAGGACAAAAACTCTGCAGGGGTTGCTGATCCCGAGCCTGCAAGTCCAAATGCTTTTCTTCTTCACAGCTCTGCTGATCCGAGGGGCCTCCATAAAAGAGTGAGTGGGTGGGAGATGAGGCAGCCGGGGAGGAGTGGTCTTTTCCAGCCTTTTGGGAGGTGGAGTTAATACCCCTGTGAGAAATAGGGTGAAGAGTGAGAAGACGGTAAAGCCTTCCTCACTGGGCCATACATGGGCTGGAGAGGGATCCTATTTAGGTTTTCAAGTGATCTGACACTGACCTAATTCCTCAAAGTCCTCTTCTAAGGAAAAAGGCCATGAGCTGAGAAGGCAGAGAGAGGGAATAAAGACCATTCAGTTGTCCTGACTCACAGGCCTTTAGCACTGTCTCCAGTAATAGAGAACAGAGACCTTCAAGATCAAGAATCAAAGTCTGTGCACTTGTGACACTGAGGCCCCTAGCAGGGGTGTTAGTTATATCCAGACTTCCCTACCTTCTCTCACCCCAGGCCGAGGAAAAACCAGCTGGGAAGGCTGAAGCACATAAAGGAAACCCAGCCCCAGGCCTTCCCCAGCCACGACGGGTTGGCAAGCCACTTCTAACTAAAGCGTCCATGGAGTACAATTGTGTTGTAGAATCTTGAGAGGTGATGAACTCTTTGCCCCAAACTTTCTTGTCCGATACTTAGAAAAAAGGTCAAGGGGTACTGAGAAATCCCAGAAAACCCAGAAGCACATCCCACCCCAGGCTTCAAGGGTTTCAGGATCCCAGGGATTCTAAGAGAAGCTTCTGTAAAAGTGGCCAGAGCACAGATGTCTATTTTGGTTCCTTACACATTGTTAAGTTCTGCCTTGGGACAGGAATAGACAAGGTTCCCAGCAACAATCTAGGTCTGGTGTCCACATACACATAGGGTTCGAATCGACTAGAATGGAAGAGCAGCAGCTCTCTCTCTGCCTGGCTCCGCCCGCTCCCCTTTCCCCCAGAACCATCCCTACCTTCAAAAGGAACATACGTTACTTATTAATAGTGCAGCTATCAGAGCCTGGATGATAAAAATAGCTTTCCCATCACTGAACTTCCAAGGAGGAGAATCAGCAGCATGGGACCCTCCATCCACCAACCCAGCCACCTCTTCTACCACTGCCATCTGTCAGCTTCCCCACGTGCCTATGCCAGCCAGGGATGTCGAGAGCCAGCAGAGCTGAGGTAGATCAACATCTATTCTCCTGCTCTTGGCGGATGGTGCTGAGCCGGCCTCTCAAACTTGGAGGTGTCTGGCAGGGTCTTCACAAGTGGCTTGGCACTTTGTTTGGGGACAGGAAAGGGCATAAAACTGAAAAAGTAGCTAAAGTGGCCAAATTAGGACAAGCTAGCCCAACAAACTCACAGGATGAAGTGGAACTGAGTTATTTCAGCTCTGGCAACGTGGTTTGTGTCAACCTGCCAAAGACTTGGCTCTGCTATGAAATAAATGTGCTGCGGAGGCTGGTGGGAGTGACAAAGTACCCTACGATTACCCTCTAGCTCCCACCCCAAAACATCCCAGAAGCCCAGGCTGGTGAGAGGCCAGCCTTACTCATGGTCTCGGGATTTTTTTTAAACATAAAAAATATTCTACTAACTCTCATCACTCAACAAACCCTTGTCCTTTGGGAAACAAAGCCTAAGTTGGCTCTGGCCACTGGGTTGGGGGGACCACATCCAAGGCACAATATATTGGCTACACCAGAAACTTGCAGACTTGGGAGACATGAAGCAATGGAATTCTACATACATGCGAAGGCAGGCTGTCGGGCGGCAAGACTTCAGCTGCTCTGCTGACCACCATCCCCAGCACACAGCACACCACACATGTATGCTGAAGGCCCAACGTGGTGCTTTACCCTAAGCTCACCTGAGGGCAAGAAGCCTCCTGCAGGAAGCTGGTGAAGCCCTGCAATGACAGGGTCTAGAGACAACCGAGGATGGGCGTCTAGGCTAATGGAAGGAAGGTGGGCTTACAAGGCCACTGGCTGCACACTCCATCCATTAGCAGTTCCCAGACAAGGTAGGGAGTGTGAACTCAGTTACAGCCTGTGTCAGGGCAGGTGGACTGAAATGCTAAGGGGTTCCGGAAGAGGTCTGCTGGGTTGATGACAAACTACCCTTTTACCAACATGCTGCTCTGCAGCCCAGAGAAGTGTCAGGGAAGGAGCAGGAGGCATGGGAGAAATGCAGATTTTCAAAAATGCTGTTCCACTTCCTACAGGTAATCAGAAGCAGCCAAGGTCAGTTCTTCCCATTTCTACCACCCTACCCTGGACAGAAAGATGAAGGCCTACAATGGTGTTGAGAAACAATCCCTCAGTCACTAGTAATGAAATTTATCGAAGACGCAAGTGCCTTAGAGAAGGAGAGTTGCCTTGATAAGAAGACCCATCTCCCCCTTTTAGGGATAAAAGTCCAAGGTTTGGTTTTTACTGTGATGTCAGGACCAGCATACCAAATGACACTAACGTTCCTGTGCCCACCAAGAATTGCTCCCCTAAGCCTCAGCACAGAGTTCAGGGGTTTTCATAATTAGGACCTTTCAAAGCCTGTCTCCCCCTCTGGAAGTCCTCACAAGGCACCACAGGACTTGGAAGCCTTGTCTTCAGGTGGAGGGTAGGGAAAAGACTATGTCATGGAGGGGGCTCCCATCACCTAACCAGAAGAGTGATTCTGAGTCAGTCCTGGCTTCGCACAGCCTAAATGCTTTAGGTGTGCTCCACGAACATCAGCAAATGACAACAATAATTCCAAATACTTGACAAGTGAGGCCACAGTGAGAGTGGCCCAGGTGACCCTCCCCGGGACACCAGAGGACCGGCGTGAGGCTGAAGCCCATGAGGATTAGTGTTTCTGCAGCTAGAGATGAAGTCAAGGTAGCAAGTTTGGCTCCCGACAGGGCTGACACTGGCGTGTCACAGTTTAGAGCCAGTGTATCTCAGGCAGGTTTGTTAACTGCCATCTGGTTTGGTTTCGAATGCTGGTGAACGGCTGAAAAAGCAACTGCAGCTGGGGCTGCTGAAGGCAGGTTTAGGTCAGCTCCTCCTCCATTGCTGCCAACATCGCCTTTCCAGAAGAGCCTGCTGCTCAGTACACTTTCCTCTTGCTCTAACTAGTGGGAAGACTCGTCCTCCTTCAGCACTTCCCCCACAGGGCGATGGCAGGCCGGCATCCAATCCAAGACCCGCCGCTGGTAAGCTCTTGAGTCACGGGACCCAACAGAGTTAACACCATCCTTCTGGATTGAATCATCACATCCCAAAGCCAAATGCCTTGGCATTTTACAGCTAGCAGTGGCTGTTGTGCCTCAAGACGGTACGTGCAGAAGTAGAATCATACATCTCGTCATTTAATCAGCACCAAGGAGATTATGATCCAGGAGGGCTGGTCTCTCCTCTTCTTGCCCATCCACATGAGGATCACCAAGGGGCCTGCTGCCAGCCCCAGGCATAGGCTCCTTGGCACGAGGTTTCCAGACCAACAAGTCCTGGGGACTGATGGACAGGACTGCAATCTTAGCTCCCTCCCATTGTAAAAATCAGACACAGAAAAATTGCACGATCAGGTAAAATTAAGAAGTGAAAAGAGAAAGCAGCAGCCATGAAGGAAGAGAAAGAAGAGGCAAGCAGACAGTAACCATGAGAACCTGGGCTTTTAAAACCCAACACAGGACAGCTGAGGACATGAGATGGCTTGAGGGAGAGAAAGAGGAAGATTTTTGGCTTTATTGAGAATGGTTTATGGAAGAAAAAGAGAAAGCCAGAAAGTAAGAAAGAGAAAATCCCGTTTAAGGACAGGTTTCTGCTGCTGCAGACGGAGCATCACAAGCAGGAAGGAGGAGGCAGTGGGGGGCCTGGGCTCCCCACCCCAGCTGGCCCCCGCCAAGAGGATTCCTGTTCTCAGCACTTTGGCCTTAAGGAGACTTGAGTTTCTTAGTCCGTGGGGAGGTTCCGTTCTCTGTTTTCACCACTCCATTTTCATGGTAACCTGGTAAGTGGAGAGACAAACATACATGGTGTTTCCGCTGGGAATGAAGCGGGAGCAGGCCCAGTGGCAGGGCCCCACTACTGCACACGGACACGCCAAAGGGACAGTGGGTTGCCGCTCTCCACAGCGAGTGGAAGCCAGCAGACAGCTCCCGGCAGGTTCTGCTTTCCCCAGTATCTTGGACAAGTCACCCATTTGAGACGCTTGGTCTCCAACTGTCCTTTAGTGGAGGGCCTGGGATGACACACAGTAACCCAGGAACGGGCAGAAATCCGCCCAATTAGGCCTGAGGCTCGGGCGAGATACGAGCTGAAATCAGTCAGCTGTTGCCAATATTCTTAGTTCCCCACAGGCCCCTGCAGGGCGCCAGCCCATTTCAGCAATAACTCCCAGGAATAGCAGCAACAGAAGGGACAGGGAACAAGAAGCTGCAGGGACAAGGCCTTCCTCAGATGCCTGACACTTGGCTGGCAGAAAAACTGTGCTATCTTTCTATTGTTGTTAAAAACGACCTCCATGTGCTTGTGCCAAGTCAAAGAAGACGGCCTGCTGCAGCCTCCCGCCCGCACCTCCCCGCCAGACAGGCCTGACTCCTCGTCACACCCAGCTGCGCACGTGTCTGGTTCAAATACACACAAGCCTTTGCCAGGCAGGCAGCCACCTGGAGAGAGGCAGGTGAGTCAGAAAACAGATCCTGGTGCAGACAAGCCCCCAGGCTGGACTGTAAGTGCAGGGCTGGCAGTGCCTGGGTACCTGGCGGGGTGAGTGATTACTAGTGTGTGTGCAGGGGCCAAAGGAAAAGAGGGTGTTCCATCCCTGCTGCCCACCTAGCACTGTGTCACTGTGAGTCACTCCTGAAGGCAGAGGAGCAGCCAGCAACCTGGGGGGCAGGGGCAGGTGGAGATGTAGAGCAAAAGGGCAGGTGAGGACAGTGCCACCGACAGAGCCACAGCACAGAGGATGGGAAGCAGCGGCACTACTTGGCTGGGGTCCAGAAGTCACCAAGGACATGCTTCCCAATGTCCCCCACCCAGACACTGCCCTGTCCCCCAGCGGCTAGGGCTCCCAGCCTAGTTAGGGCCAACCCCGCCCACAATCTGTCCCTGGCCCATGCCCAGCCACATGCCAGTCAGGGAGCCCAGGAGCCCCAGGCCCAGGGAGGGAGTCAGGAAGGAGGAGCCGGTGGGAGTGGCCTGGCCTGGGAGTGACCAAGGAGCCAGACCCTGGCTCATCCCCACCCACTCCATACAGACTTCGCCCACTCTGCCCTCTGCCAAGGGCCCTGGCACTCACCAGATTCCCTCTTGATAAGCCTGACTGGTAGTCTGGGGGCAGCTGGCACTCTGCGCTTGGCGCTCTGCTCATTCCAGTATTCCCGCCAGTGCCGCAGCTGCGAGTGGATGAAGCGCCACATGAGCCAGGCCTGGGCGGCACACACCAGCAGCAGCACGCAGAGCCTGCAGGGGCACAGGAGTGGCTCTGGGGTGGGTCTCTGGCCCACAGCCTCGGGGGTATGCAGGTGACAAGGCCTCACCACAGGCACCCCCCATACCGCCACCATCACCAGGCAGAGCATGTACTTCAGTCAGTCTCTGCTCTAGCACACTTCAGGGGTGGTGAAGTGATGGGAGCCAGGGAGACGGGGAAGGAGGAAGCGACAGACACGCATCTAGCTCCACAATCACACCTCTTTCCATGCCTGGGGGGATCTGTGGCATGTCTCTTTTGTATCCACAGCACAGAACAAAGCTAATGTAAGCTCTACACACACTGGTAGAATTCAAATGAATTGAAATTACAATGTAGCTGAAATAACTCTGAAAGAGTGACCTCTCATTTAGCATGTCACTTAAAAGTGGAGCCTGGACCTCTGGGTTCATGGAAACACAATAGTTCCCTCACTGGTAGGGGGGCCGTTGGCCAAGCCATTGAGACAGAGGTTTTAAAGAGTCCACGTGTGGTTGTCATGATCGACTGAGAGGTGGGGTGTGAAACCTCTTGTGCACCATGAAGCGCAGGGCAAACATGAGGGGACCCACATTGGGACTGAGACAAGACCCCGGCTGCAGTCTGTGCAAACCAGGGCCAGAAGTAAAGATGGTTTTGATGGAAGCAGAAGGCTGGTGATCTCTTCTTCCCTCCGACCTGATGTCCAAAGATTTCTAGCTAAATGTGAATGTGTGGGAGACTCAAGGGTCTGCTGCCTCCTGACCTTCTGCAGAAGTTGTGCCGAGTCCACGAGGCTCCTGCCAGTGCTCAGGGAGCCCTGACTCGTCACCTTGGGCTTCTGCCCCACTCACCTGCAGAGCAAGGTGTTGAAGTTCCCCTTCTCGGGGTCAAACGCCTGGTTTTCCATGCGAGCCAGTCCAAAGCCGATGGCCAGCACGGCGAGGGTGAGGATGAAGAGGCGGGTAACCCCAAATACAGCAGCCCAGGCACTAAACCTGCTCGCAGAGCAGAAAAGGGATGTCAGCCTTTAGGGCCCTTGAAGGAACCATCACCCACTTCTCCAGAAGTGACCCAAGGGAGAAAAGGATGCAAGGCTGGCCTAGAAAGGTGCTTGAGAAATAAAATATCTGGAAAAAGATGCTCCAGGGAAAAAATAACCTCAGGGTGTCACCTACAGGTAAATGGGCAGTTTACACCCAAGTTGGGACCCTCCAATCATCCAGGCCTCAGGGGAGGCCTCTGAGCCAGCTGGCCTCCAGCAGCCCCACTTACAGCTTCTCGTTGTTTTCGTCTGCAAAGTAGAAGAGCCGAGCCATGTGGAATAGGAACTCAGTCGAGTACTGCAGCAGCAGCAAGATCAGGCCCAGGCGGCTCAGGCTGGGGGAAAAAGACGAGCTTTATATCTCTCCCCCCTGGATGCTGCATAAAGCAGAGGCCATTGCCCCATTTGGGCTCAGGCTGCCCCCCATGCCTGGGCTCTGCCTGCCACTCCCACTTTCCCTAGCTGGCCCTGCCTCATCTTTAACATGCAGTTTAACTGTCACACCTTTAAGAATCTGTCCTGATACTGACCCCCTGGCCTTCTACCTGGCTTGGCTGGGTCAGGCTCTGTCCCTGCTCACAGCAAAGCTAGCTTAGGCTCTGCACAGCACTTAGCACCTCACACTTACCACTGAGGCCGGGGCCACGCAGAAAAAAGGTGATCAGGACAGGCGTGCTGAGCTTTGACTGCACAAACATGAGGTGTTCCCACTGTCTGACTTTTCTTTACCTAAGCCTTCACAGCTAAGAGGTACATGGAGAAGCAGGGGGTCCTGCCTGTATATTGCCCCTGATCCGCACCACACTGCTAGGTGACAGTGCAGACTGGCTTCCTCAGACCTATTCTGCATGTGACACATGAGAATCCAACACTAGGGCAGAGCTGCACGAGCCCACCACAAGCCCCCACCCTCAAAGACCACCCAGGAACTGATGTTGCTACAGGCCTCCAAAGACAGGGTGCTAGAGAGCTGCCTCCCTTCCTGACTGTAAATCCAAGTCAGCCATTTTCCAATGCCTGCTGTGAGAACCTAGGAGACAATAGGCCCTAAGATCTCCAGGCACCTTAGCAAAAAGTTATATGAAGCAAGATCTCAAAATGCCAGCCTAGAGAAAGTACAGGGTATTCTCCTACACTGCATGGATAAAAGCTCAAGAAAAGTCTTAATTTTCAATGACATAGCTTATTCATCAATATGATTTTTTTCATAAAAAAGACTCTCAAAGCCAAACACAATAGCAAGTCTTTCAACTTCCAGAACAACCAAACAACCAATCATCTACTCTCCACTTCATTACAAACCAAAGGGTAGGGAATTCCAGGGCTACAAGCACTAGCGCCATCTGCAACTGGACACGGTGAGGCAGAAGCCCAGCTTCGGGCCACCTTTGACCTTCAAAGTCATAGTTCAAAGGCCAACATTCATGGGAAGTCTCCCCTGCTCTCTCATGGGCTGAGGTAGTCACTCTTCCGGGTTCCCATAGCAGATGATACGTACCGTAACACAGCGCTTACCACACTAAACTGCCTTACCTATGTATGTAACTGTCTCCCACCAGACTGAGAATGAACCACTGCAGATAAAGTAATCTTCCATTATCCATCTGTATTCCCAAGCCTTAGCATGGTCCTTGGCACAGAAGGGGTGTCTAATGAATGCTAATTGAGTGACTGTGTGGATAGATGCACGGACATAAAAGGGCAAGGGAAACCTGGCTGGCTGCAGGGTCTCACTCACTTTAAGAGGTATGCTCCAGCTATGTGGACTAGGTACAGGCAGATGTACTGGAGCTGGCGGGGAATTTCCTCCTGAAAACAAAAGAAGGAGACAGTGAACTGGCTCATTCCCTAACTGAAGGTTCAGGGAATGGAGGGGAGTGCAGAGAGCTGAGGGAGTGCCAGGCCACCCTACCCCTCCAGGCTGGGCTACTGTGACACACAGTCCCATGCTACACCAGAGTCCCATGCACGGGGCTGCTGAAAGTCCACGGGCAAGGCAGCAGTTTTGGGTCTAGTGTCAGAGGGCGAGGTGTGGGTTGAGAAAGAAGAGACAGGGACTGGGGAAGAGGGCTTTTGGAAATCTTTCAGAGGGAAACTACGAAAATAAAAAAATTAAAAAAAAAAAAAAAAAAAAGCGTGGGAATGGCAAAAGCCTTTCCATTCAATATCCAGAAGTTCAGAGTTAGATTTCCCCCAAAGCCACACATCTGACGGAGGAGGCAGGCTAGAGCCTCACGCTGGCAGCTGCTCTCAGGGGCCACATGGTGCTTCTGCAGGGGCTGACTCAGCGTTTTACTCAACATGTCCCGGTCGCCACCCAACACTTCCTGTGCTCCCAGAGGAAGCCAGGGAGGGACTGCTGGGAACAGGAGGATGGCAGTGGAGAGGAACAGCCTCCAAGAGCAGGAGGAGGAGAAGCGAGTACTCACCTTCCGTACCTTCTGGAAGTACAGCTCAGGAAGTGCATGTAGCCAGTAGGCCAGCTGGCACAGGTAGAAAAACTTCACCTGGAAGCTGGAGACAAGGGAGCGAGTCACACAGGCAGGACAGAGAAAAGTGTCCCCACAGGTGCTTGCCAAGCATCAGAAGGAAAAGCACGGGCCAAGGCTCTGTGTGTGAGCAGCTGGCCCAGGAGCAAGGGAGTGAAGCTAGTGACTATGGCACCCCTGGGCCCAGGGACCCTGGCTTCCCGGTGGCCCATGTCCTTGTTCCACATACATGATCACTTAAAGGGACACAGAAAGTCCACAGAAAGACACAAAAATGATTAAAAGAGTGCAGAGGAGGAGGAGGGGTTGGTCCTTCAGCCTTGAGGATGAAGTTGATTACGCAGCACTGGTGATGGAGCTAGTGACTTCCAAAGACTGAACGATGGGTGGCTCCAAGTGACTCGGCTCTATGTCCTTTGCTGCTGCTGCTCTTAAAGGTCTTAGGAGAGGCACACGGTGGCCTCCTAAGGGAGACGACCCAGGCACTGCCCTCCTGGCATCACCGAGAGAGGCATGGGATCTGCCTCTGCCAGGGTGTCAGTCACCAGAGGCTGGAAGGGGAGACGCGCTACGAATGTGAGTGGGTCGCCAAGAAGGTATGAAGCCCAAAGAACTTTACAGAGATGTGCTTCTGTGCATCTCATGCAGATCAGGTGCCTCTGCTAGCACTAGTGCAGATGACATTGCACGCAGGGATTCTCCGGTGAAGCCTACTGAGAGTAAGCAGCTCCCAGCCAAGTCTACTGTCCACAATACCGTGCCCCAATCAGCTCAGGGTATGACCCAGCCCTCGTGCCAGCCAGCCCCATAGTGATCTGGCCATATTCTGGGATGAGAAACCAATGCATCGGCTCACTCTTCCCTGGGGACTGAGTCATGAGAATACTCACGGGAGGTACACGTGCGGGTAGTCTTCCCAGAGACTTCTAGGGTTTGTTAAGTATCCTTCCTGTAGAGGGTGAGGGAGAGCGTTAGAGATGTGGACATGAGACCTGCTGGGCCCTGGGAAAGGTCCAAGGGTCAGGGACATACTCAGCCCCCACCTGCCACAAAGAGGAAAAGAGCAGGAAACGTGAAGGCAAAGGACCTCTCTGTGGGACCTGCTGGTACTTGGTCATGCTCTTTATTGTGAAGGGGTCATGATATAGCATATAGTAGAAAGAGCCAAGCTCTGGAGTCAGAAGACCTGTGTCTGAATACGGGACCGGCCCTCACTAGCTGCAACCTGTGAGTGAGCAAGTTAATCTCTCTAAGCAAGTTAATTAGTCTTCCTGAGCTTCAGTGGGCTCATCTGTAATGCAAGAATAAAAATACTTATCCCTCAGAGTTGTTGTTGGAAATAAATGTGACAGTGTGACAGTGTCTAGTCCTGTGCCTGGCATATGGCAACTCAGGAAATGCTGAGAGAATGAAAAGGCAAATGGACTGCAGAATCACCACCCACAGGAAAAATGGAGAGCCTAGCTTTTCACATCACCATGAATGGAAAGAACGCAGCATACCGTAGGTCTCACTGTGCGTCTGGATTCTGACCCCTATCACTCAGCATCACTGCCAGTTGTCTGCACTACTCTGCACGCTCCTTCATGCCCAGGTCTTTTCCTGCCTTTCTCCAGCATCTAGCCCAGCACCTCCTAAGGAGTGGGGGAGGCAACCCAAAATTACTCCCATCACAAAACATCAAAACATCTACGAATGCAGGATAAAAACTAATAAATCTTTTAAATGCGAAGCTGAGCTCACAATAAGAAAGGTAGACCCCATGGAACCCAAAGGGATAGGGAGCTAAAGGCCCAGGCAGTAAGGTGCCACTTTAGCAGCCTAGAAGGCACTAGTCTTGGGGCCAGGGTTTTCGTGCCTGTGGGAACAGAAGATGGTACCTTGGGAGGTAGAACCTGAGACCCTTGCATAAAATCAGGACCCTCAAAGGGCTACAATCTCAGAGAAAGGATATACTAGTAGAAAGTGTTTGCTGACCAACACAAGGAAATGGGGATGTCTGCTCAGCCTGGGCACAGAATGAAAACAAAAACATTTAACCTAAAAATCTGCAACTTCAGGTTCACTTCGCATGGGTTTGGGGTTCAAGTATACATCACCTGTGTGGTCGAGAGTCGACCAATCTAAGAAATCAGTATTAACAGTGTTGTGGGCCAGTGATTCCCTGCGGACATACCTTCATCCAAAGATGTACAGGATTCCCACAGATAAAACCCTCTAAAGATGAGTTCACAACCCAAGATTACAAAACACAGGAGGAAACAACCCACCAAGAGCAAGAGTCAGCTGACACTATAAGGGTCCAATAAAAACTTGTTGGTTGAAAGAATGAAAGAATAAATGATAAATGATTTAGGCAATCTCTCTTCTGATGAAAAAAAGAGCTCTTATTTGTCACTCAGAGAAGGCAGAGAATATTAGATTAGTATGACCTCATTTTAGAAACAGGGAAATGAAGAAACAGACAGAAGTGTCTCCTGAAATCTGAGCAGGTCCACCAACCTCCTGGTCCAATAGCTTCAGGCCAGGTTGCTTCAGTAAGTTAGAAAATCGACTGAGCTGGTGAGAAGGCTGAGAACCTCAAACGTTCATGCTGGCATTAGGGGTAGGGATTTTGCAGAGAAGGTCAACTTGGTGACCTTCTTTGCAAGAAGCACTCTAGGTTATGGTCTGTTGGATCTTCAGTTTTATTTCCAAGGGAGAGCTGATCCATCCACCCTCAAGTCACTAAATACCCTTTGATGTATCAATCATGCACTTCGGGTATAATCCACAATGCTAATCCCTCAACCTTGGGCCTCCATTATCATATTGACCCAACAGGTCCAGTCTGACACAGGTACCAGTGTAGTCATGGTAACTTAAATTGGAAGAAAAAGGTCTCACCTCAAACCCATATGGCCTCACTTCTAATCTCTTCTCACTGAGGTGGAAGGCTCTGGGCATTTAGGGTGGCAAGCAGTGGTAGCGGTGGTGAGCTCTTTCACACACACACAATTACTGGTCAGTCCACCTGCCTGTCTCTGCCTTCCCTCTCTGCCATTCATCTCACCTTCATCAGATCTCTGACCCTGGGCACAGCAATACAAGGTCTTCCGAACTCTACCTCGTTCCAGGGAAATCAGAGAGGTAAGGATTTCTCTTCCTAGAGGAAGCAGCAAGACATTTAACCATAAAAACGGCATTTCTGGGACTGAGGTGGGGAAGGAATTTCTGCCAAAAAGAAAAAAAAAAAGAAGACTGGCCAAGAGAAGCAGTACAGAGAGAAATCTAAAGCCCAGATGACCTTGTGATTTTAAACAGAGCCCTCCTTGGTGTGGCTTCTTAGGAGACTAAGAGGTCAGAACTTTGAAGCCAACAAGCAAAGAAAACTCCCCAGAAAAATGCTGCCTGCTTGCGAACGTCCAGTCCACTGGGACTGGAAAAGGGAAGAGTGGAGGCAGGAGAGCAGGGAGAGCCAGAGGAAAAATGACTCACTTCTCTGAGAACAGCCTTTTCCAGACCTCAGTCCAGGCAGCTGTCTGAGGGAGGGCTGGGCACCCCCCGCCCCCAAGCTCAGGCATGCCAAAGCACCTGAGCTCACAGGGGGCCAAGTGTGGTACAGTGAGCACCTGCAACCAACCCCAGAGCCCATCCACCGACAAGCCTCAACGGATGGTTTGGAGGAGCTTTTGGAATCCTCTGTTCTCTTCTGATTCTACAAATCAACCCATGAGCTAAGCAAGGCCTCTCAGCAAGCTGGAGCGATCCCTCCTGTTTCTCTAGCAGCCTTCGTTCTTAGTGTATGAACAAAAAGAACCACCAAAACAGCAGAATCCAGACATAACACAGCCAGTTGCTAGCTAGATTCTGACATACCTTATATCATTTGTTCATCAGGAACAACCATACACTAAAAATCTGCTCTAAAGCCACTAGCTTGTTATAAGAAATCAGTCCCGGTACAAGCAACACTATTCAAAGTTTTCCCTCTACTGGGTTCTCACTGAGCAGTGGATTTTAGGTTTTAAAATATGAAGTCAGACATCCCAAGAAAGTCAGACAGCAAAGACCAAAGCCCACCCACCCTACTTTCTCCAGAAGAGTAGTTTAGTTCTTTTTTCCCCTGAACAATGAATAGTAGATCAAAGGTAAATTAAAAGTTGGAGGTTGACATTCATACAAAATTACTGGTTGGTCCAGCCACACTCCCGGCATTCTGCCTGTATACAGGCAGAGAGAAACGTCTGAACCAAACACCAAGAAAAACCTGGTATTTCTGGTGGAAGGGACTTGGGGTACATTCTTGGTTTCTTTTTTGAACTTTTCTATATTTCTCATTTTAAAAAATAACCATCTGTGATGTCTGTAAAAACAATCAATTCATTACTTAAAAAAACTGTTGAAGGCTGGAGAAAGAAGATGCACTTGCGGCATCTTCATTCATTCTCACAGCCTGTATTTAGTGAGCACTTAGCACACACCAGGCATTGGGCTAGGGATACAGCAGTGAGCATGGTGCCTGCCAGCAAGCAGTTCAGGGTCTAGTGAGAGAGATGGACACAGAGAACACACTCATGAACAAGAAAGTCACCAGTAATGAAATGAGTGCAGGGCAGAAAATGCAAATGGAGGGAGTTCTCTGAGGAGGTGACATGTAGGTGGGGACTTCAATGGCAAGAGGAGCCAGACATGGGAGGTCAGAGGATGGAGCACTCGAGCAGAGGAACCACCGGTGCAAAGCCCAGGAGGCAGAATGCCAGGAGAGTTAGAGGCGCAGAGTTCAGAATTGTGGGGCTGTAGCAAGTGCTATGAGAACTGCAAAGCCCACGGGGTGCAGATCACATGGGTGAGGAGGAAAAACAATTTCACTGCAAGTATGATGGGGGCTCTTAAGCAGGGGAATGCATAATTTGATTTATGTTTTTAAAAGCTCCGTTGGACTGAGCAGAAAATGGAGTGGGCTGGGTGGGTGCAAGAGTGGGAACAGTCTCCTTCTGGTAGGAAGACATTCTGTGGTCCAGGCAAGAGAGACCAGTGGCTTGGACTACAGACCAGGGCTTCTCAACCTGGCACCACTGACATCTGGGGCCAGATCATTCTTTGTTGTGGGGCTGTCCTGTGCACTGCAGGATATTTAGCAGCATTCCTGGCTTCTACCCACTAGATGCCAGTAGCATATTACTAAATGTCCCTTGGGGGGCAGGGTCTCCCCCAGTTGGGGACCCCTGGACTGGGGTTAGTGGTGCAGGTAGAAAGCAGAGGACAGAATCTCAATATTTTGGAGACAGAGTTGGCAGGACCTGCTGAAGAATTGATTGTGGACAGTGAAAGAAAGAGAAGAATCATAAAAATTTTGTACCATAATAGAAAAATGTTTTTTTTTTTTAAACTAGCTGTTTTTACTCCTTTCACAAAACTACCTCTCTTCTTCTTTTTCACTTTCCTTCCATGCAGAATGGTTCAGATGGAGGAGATGAGGGCAAGGACTTAAATGGTGTTACCAGGAGCTGGAGTCACTGGAGCTTTCCATGGTCCCCTGGTCCCCATTTCCTGCTGAATATGCTGAGTGGGGAACTGACTGTCCCTGTAATAAAAGACTGTTATGCACTTCCCCAGGAAAAGTGCTATATGCTAAACTAATTAGCATCATCATTTTCAAGTCCTTGAAGAATTGAGAGGAGCAAAGACAGAGCAATTGAGCATTTTACACTCTAGAAGGAGCATTAAGTAACTTGGCTCTGGCCTCCAAATCTAGTCTCCATGTGTCACAGCTGGGCAGAGTGTGAAAGGGTAAAAATGATTCAGAGATGAGGCAATGCTTCCCCTGAAAGAGCAGTTAAATGTCTTTGGTATCCCAAGGCCATTCTGCCTCAAAGCAGCTTAGGGCTCCAGAGGTGGCATGAACTCACCATCAACGGGTTGGGAGAGGTCTGAAATGCACATGTACAGAGACTTCTGTGCATTGCACAAGGGAGGGTACATGCAATGTAAGTCCATCCCCTGGGACAGTATAACAGGGTAGCCCTGCTTGAGGGGACAGAAGTCTTAGGTCCCTCAGTTCAAATTTTTAGTGTTCTGCTTAGGAAAACTGTTCTGTGATGACATGATAATAGGTATTAAAAGCAATATACAAAAGGACATGTTGACTCCTGCTTTGAGAGTATGAATTCAACATTCAGCTCTGATGAAGGAGTGTTCCTTATGACCTGAGAGCCCATCACTGCCACTGAAGGAAGAGTAAGGAGGAGGGATCTGTGGAAGACAGGAAAGGAAATCTCAACAAGGTCACAGAGTTGATGAATTTTCCAAGCCTGGGGCCTGGACTTCTGACGGGACCAGGTTACAGACTGTGGTGCTCCAGGTGGGGGGTGGGTGCTAATTAAACACTTCCTAGCACAACAGGCAGGGTCTTGTTACAGTGAACCCCAAAGGACTGTCCGCATTCCTTTGTATGAAGGAATTCTGCTGTATCAAAAGCTGCATGAAATAAGAGTCCTATTGTGTAGAAAGGGGAGGTAGATAAACTGTCTGGTCCTGCAGGCATTTGTGAGAACGGCATTGACTCTCATAGGATTTGGTGTGTGGACAGGGCAGTGCTGGCCTTGCTTGTAGGAAGCCAACGCAGTAAAACAGAAAATGGGCAGGGCTTGGAACCAGACCTCCAAATCCAAGCTGTCCTTGCCACTTCAAAACCATATGACCATTGGCACGTGAAATTTGAACTTAAAAAACTCTTCAATCTATAAAGTAGATACCAGAATGAACATAAAATTTATCTTATGAAATAGCATTTGTAGGACGGCCTTGTAAAACAATATAATTCAATGTAGATACATGGTATCATTGTTGTAATATCACGCAATTATAACAAGGGTTTACTTTTGACAAGACTCTCCCCAGCTATAAAATGGCAAATATGCCATTTGACCTGGTGTTGCAATACCATGAGGATGCAGAAATAGTCTCAGTTCTAAGACACTTGCTCCTTTTTGTTCTTCTTCCCTAATGAGCCCTTTGCATTTATTTTATTAGAAACACAAAGGGCAGAGCTGTCCAGCAGTCCCGAGTGCCACTCACCGTCACCACCACGTAGAAGCACCATATCACTGAGCTGAGATGAAAGACAACCAGCTGTCCAGATTCATTGAACTTGCTGTGTTTGACCTTGGAGAGATGAAGCCTTTTGCTGATTTTCTAAAAATAATGAAAACCCCACATATTAATTAATATATGTGTATCCATAGTGGGCAGGTTTCAAACTCCTTTTTTCTCCCCATGAAAAGATTTAAACATCATTAGAATTTTGAAGCCAGCTATAATCCAAGTTATTTACTGTAAGGCCATTGTGTACATACAATGCTTAGTTTAAGGCAAGCATTTTGAGAAAGTGGCAAGATTAACTTCTTTAGTGTACACATAAAGAAAACATCACCGGATCATGCTAAGAATGACAGACTTGTAAGGACACTGTCTTGTCATATTTCAGACATATTTCCTTGTGTAATAAATACTGTTGTCCCATATGCTCATTAAAGAAGGCTGTGAGAGGGGACAGAGACCAAAGCGTGGTGAGGGAAGTCCAGTCAATGGGACCAACCAGGGGATGCAAATTAGGGGACTGATGGATTGAGAGGTGCAGTTTCCTGTGGGGCAAAGTCCCCCACCCCAATATATCTCCCAGAATCCAGACATGTCACTTACATCTAAAATGTACTCCTGAACCACAGCATGCAAGATGATGGTGACAAAGATGTAGAACAAGATTGTGACCAGGTCCTTGGGCCCATAGTGGTAGTGCACGGTCTCGTTGTCTGTGGAGGTAATTAGAGTCCTGTCAGCATCCCTGGAGTGAGGAAATGCTCTGGGACTCAACACTTAAGAGACAGAACACAGAATGTGCTATCAAATGCTACCCATTTGCTATAGCCCTAGACTTAGAAGAAAGCTTAAGCCCCAGAATCCTATCCAACTTCTGGTGTTGGCCTTTGGAAAAAGCCAGTGGGGAGAGCTAAAGAGAACCAAGCACACCACCATACCATGATGACTGTACGTCTCTTGAGTCTGGGCAGGGGAGCACAGTGGTTAGGAGTCAGGGATTGGAGACAACCAATGGCCCTCACTTGCTCTATCACTCTTTAGCTATGTGACTGTGGATAAGTGAACAGCCTCTCTGAGCCTCAATTTCCTCTCCTGTAAAATGGGACTACAATTACACTTCATCAAGGAAGCATAGCATGGGGGTGAAGTGTGGACTCAGATGCTAGACGGCTTGAATTTGTGTCACAGCTCTGTCCTTTACTTCCTGTGTGACCTTGGGGCACCTCTACGTGTGACCCTTCTGTGCCTCAGTTTCCTCATCTGTAAAATGAAGATAATTTCTGCATCATTGGGTTATTATGTGAATTAGATGAATTAATAAATGTAAAGTTCTTAAAACAGTGCCTGGCACATAGTAAGTGTTATATATTTATTTGCTATTATTTCTGTTGTTGTTGGGCTATTGTGAGGATTAAATGAGATAATTTGTATGCAAGATGTTTATTACAGTGCCTATAACTCACAGTAAGCATGCAATAAATGGTAGTTTATTAAAATACCGTTTAATAGTAATAAATCAGACAGAATCGCAGATACAGAAATCCTGTGAAACTCTGCTGCTGCAGCCCCTTTCTCTACAGACAGAGGAGCATCAACAGCCTCGTTCCAGTTAGCAGGCTACAGGGCTGCGAGAGCCTGGTGAACACTCGCTGGGACCTTGGCTGCTCTGTAAACCTGCCGCCCCCCATGCAGACACCCCGCTGCCTTGCCAGCTGTGCTGCATTCGCCCTGAGTCACACACATGAGTCATCTCCTTGCTGGGATGCATTTACCAGAAGGTAGACCAGGGTCAGTTTGTTTCTGGATGGCCAGGGAATGTTTAAAGCTGATTGGGTCACTCTGGGAGTCAACCTAACCTCAGCCACCCTGGACTAGGGAAATGTGGCGGTGGGTGGTGTGAGGAGTGGGAGGAAGTGGCAAGGACACAAAGAACGTGAACTTCGAAATCAGACAAACTTTCTTTTTTGCCCTGCCTTCCCCCTTTTCACAAAGACCTCCACGAGAGGCACTGGGCTAACTGCTGAAATATGGAGATAAAAGACACTGCCCCTGGTGTCAAAGCACACAGGACAACGGGAAGACTGACACATGAATGTACAATTCTGCTGCTGCAGACAGGCACGTGCTACTGAGAGGTAAACACAGCAAGCCCCAGCAGGTCAGGGTGAACAGGGTGACGTGGGCACTCAGGAATGGGTGGGGCAGTCAGGTGGAGGGGGCATCCCAGGAGGAGGAGGCAGCTGCTGCAAAGGACGCAGGCAATGAAGCCCAGTGCCAGGGGCCACAGCAGAGGTAGTTTCGGCAAGCAAGGAGGTAGCTGTGATCAGCCTTGTGTGCCACGTGAAATAGTGTGGACTTTATCCTGAAGGCAACGTGGAAACATCCAAGAATTCAAATTAAACAGGAAAATGATGAAATCTGTGTGTTGGAAAGTTTATTCTAGAAGCAGTGATCGGCAGCACGTCTGGAGGTAAGGACACTAGTTAGGAAACTGCCGCTGTGATCCAGGTAGGGAAACACAAGGGCCTGAATCAAGGCAGGAGAGAAGAGAGGAAGGGAGGGAGGAGGCTGTCAGCCAAAGAACTGGGGAGACTTGGGGACTGGCCCAGCCGACGGGGCTGAGGTCCAGGAGGGGGGTCAGGCCCCGAGGACCAGAGAAGACACAGAGGGTGAGAAAGAAGAGATGAGCCTGAGACTCATCTGAGGAGCCAGGATTACATTTTCCCTGCTTCCTTCAGAAGGGAGGATCAAAGGAGACTAATTAGATGGCAGCATTTTTTTTTTTTTAAAGATGACTGGTAAGGGGATGTTAACCCTTGACTTGGTGTTGTCAGCACCACACCCTCCCAGGTGAGCAACCGGCCATCCCTATATAGGGATTCGACCCATGGCCTTGGTGTTATCAGTACCACACTCTCCCAAGTGAGCCACGGGCCAGCCTTGATGGCAGCATTTTTTGAAACTATGAAATAACTAAACACATGCAAAGTTTCATCATCAAGAACATCATTATTAGGCAAAATGGGATTTATACCCAAACAAGCCCAGTCTAAAATTAGTGATAACATCCATCAAGACGTTAGATTATCCATTCTAAAGCCTTCAGAGGGTCACCTGCCATTCTTTACCCCAAATACTAAGTTTCCAAAGAGATATGACCATAGCCTTAAATCCTTCTTGAAACAAGAATGAATGTAGGAATAAATACATTCTGTGCTCCTGTGCTGTCGAGAGCTGCATGCACGTTTGTTTGTCAGCCCACAGATATCCATGCTGGGTGCTGGGGAGCCAGCAGGGAGCAAGGTGGGCCTGGCCCCGCCCTCCTGGTGCTTAGCAGGTACCCATCAAATCCTTATGTACCTGAAAACCATTGGCCAAAGAACTACAGCTGAACAAGAAAAAAACAAACAGCCCAATTAAAAAATGGGCCAAGGACTTGAATAGACATTTCTTCAGAGAAGATACACAAATGTTCAGTAAGCACATGAAAAGATGCTCAACATCACTAAATGCAAATCAAAATCACAATGAGATACATCCTCACACCTCCCAGGATGACTGCAATCGAAAAACAGGAAATAACAAGGTTTGACAAGGAGGTGGAGAAATTGGAGCCCTTGTACATTGCTGGTGGGAAAGTGAAATGGTGCAGCCACTATAGAAAACAGTATGGTGGTTCTTCAAAAAAATTAAAAATACGATTGCCATATAATCCAGGAATTCCACTTCTGAGTATATACTTAAAAAGCAAGATCTCAATAACATATTTGTATAGCAGCACTATTTAAAATACCCAAAAGGTGGAAGCAACACAAATGTCCATTGATTGATGAGTGAATAAACAAAATGTGGTGCATAAATACAACAGAATATTACTGGGCCTTAAAAAGAAAGGAAATTCTGACATATGCTACAAAATGAATGAACCTTGAGTACATTATGCTAAGTGAAATAAGACAGTCACAAAAAGAGAACTACTGTTTGATTCCACTTATATGAGGTACCTATGTAGTTAAATTCATACAAAAAGAAAGTAGAATGGTGGTTTCCAGGGGCTGCAGGCAGGAAGAATAGGGAGCTGCTATTTAATGGGTACAGGGTTTCAGTTTTACAAGATGAAAAGCGTTCTGGAGGCTGGTTGCACAACAATGTGAATGTACTTAACACTACCACACCGTACACATAAAACGGTTAAGATAGTAAATTTTATGTTATGTGTATTTAACCACAATTTAAAAATCCTACAAAAAAACCAGCAGCCAGATGTGATAAGTGCTCTAAAGTGGCTAGTGGGGGAGGGCGGGTTGTGCAGAACTGGGAGATCACGAACGGACCCTCTCGGGTCATGGCAAGGAATGTGGATTGTACCCTAAAGGCAACAGAAAGCTACTGGAGGAACTGGCCGTGGAGGACGATTCTCAAGTTCCTTCTGGAATCTTATCTGTAATCTGTAGCCCTCCGTCAAGGTTTTAGAATTCTCTGACGTGCATTATCTTGTGTGATTCTCACAACCATCTCATGAGATGGTCAAGGAAAGTGGATGAGGACACAGAGTTCACAGACTTAAGGGACATGGTCCGTTTCTCAGGTCTTCCTGTTTCCAGTGCCCCGGTCCACCTACCAAATGCCACCTCTGGGTCAACACAACCCGTTTCTCAGGTCTTCCTGTTTCCAGTGCCCCGGTCCACCTACCAAATGCCACCTCTGGTTCAACACAACCCTCACCCCATTAGTGGTAATATGCCACTCCTTTAATCTCTTTCTCCCACAATTATAATGAATAGCATCACACGCAAATACTCAAAAGCTGTACCCTGATTCACACGAATTATCCCTACGGCTTTCCCCCTTATCTGTTATCTTCCTACTTTTGATCAGAGTAGGAAGTAAATTGGCTTGGCCCTTCCTGCTTTCCATAGAGCCATGGAGTTTGGAACTTTGTGTTCTTCTAGGTGCTTTTTAATTCTTTTTTTCTTTTTAAATTTTTGGTTGCTTACTAATTCTTATAAATATCTCCTTGCTATCCAAGTTAGAGCTCCTACTTCCTACAGATTGCCCCTGTCCTGCATGGCTCTCAAAAGAATGGCAACAGTTTGGCAGTAACCTATTACAACTTTTTAGAAGAGGAAGTTTCAGCACTTCTCTGGGCCATGAGACCAGAGAGTGACTCTGGTCAAGAGTCACAACAGAATGCCTGCAGGGACCAGGTGGTTAACACAAATGAGCAAAGTGGCCTAGGTATCTTAACACACAACCTTTCAACACAGGCCCCACTGAACTAAGCACAACTTCCACAAAGAAATACAGTTTCCACTATTTTTCTCCAAACATATTGCCCTCTTGATCTATCTTTCACACATCCACTTTGAGAGAGAAACAAGTTTAAGAAGTATCCACTTTCCTTTTCACCTTACTAAAAGAAGTGCAACTGTTAAAACTGGGATATGGCAATTGACAGGCAGCCGCAGTGTCAGGGACACACTAGAGAGGAGTGGCAACTACAGACAACTCCAGTGGGTCCCATGGAGGTGACAGTGGCAGTGGGGAAGCTGCTTCTCAGACACTTTAGCTATAGGAGAGGTGCAGCCAGATTCCTGATATTTCAAAAGCAAAGGAGACCTTTATATGAAATCATCTGATTTTAAAATGTTGGTGACTAATTCAAAATTTTTAGAAACACTGTACAGGCCTATACCAAACTGGCCAAAGAAAGCACATCTTCAGGCCAACTCTGAACACAGGCCACCAATTTGCAACCTCTGACCTAGATGATCCCTGACAATTTTCCAACACCAATACTCTATGAATCTTCTTCCTATGCACCCCCATGGAGTATGTCAATGTGCTCCAGGGTAGGAATTAATCTAGCCTTTAAAGAAAGTACCTTCAATAATGATCTTCCACTGCAGATGGGTTATCCCACCTGCCATCAAGGTGCTTTGCTCACCTTGCTTATCGCTGATCAGTTTAAAACAAGAGCTGAAAGAATCAATAAGAGCCCCGGCTGTTTTGACAACTTCTGTTAGCAGCTGTCCCTTTTTGGCAGTAACATTCTGCTTGACCTCCTGTTTTGTTTCCTATGACTAATAGGTATTTTCCTGTTTCCTCCTGATGTCACCTGTGAGCAGCTTCTCCTGCCTGCCTTTACAGTTTCCAATCTTCTCTGGATACTACTCTGCAGTCTCTGCCCTCCTCCTCGTAATCTGACCTGGTGTCCACATGTTGCTGCTATCCCATGTGCCTTTCAGAACTCATTAGAGTCTGGGCCTCTGTCAATGAAGATTCTTCCTTTGTCTAGAAACCTGGCTGTTTAAAGAGCATCACTGTACTCCTTGGACCCTTTTTTCTCTCTTAGCTTCTTTCCTAATTCTGGAAAATGTGGATTTGTAAAATTTACTTTCTATTATTTTCTGTAATTATATCTAATTCTGTTTTCACATTATTTCAAATCTTTCATACTATATAAAAACCCAAAACATAGATATGAAAAAAAATCGCAAACAAAATCAAGAGGCAAATGATCACCTGGAGAAAACATTTACAATTCAGATCACAGACAAAGGACTAATCTTGCTAATATGTAAAAAGATCCCAGAACTTAAGGATAAAAAGATCAAAAACCCAGCAGAAAAATGGGAAAAGGATATGAACAGAAAATCACAGAAAAAAGAAAAACACGTGGTCCTTAAATAAAAAAGATGATCAACCTTATACAGAAGAGAAATGCTCATTAAAACTACACTGAGATACCATTTCATACCTATCAGATTGGCACAAAGCCAAAGCTTGGTGATGTGCTCTTGTTGAGGCTGTGGGAGACAGACTCTCTCTTACACATGGCTGGTGAAAATGCAAAATGGTACCGCCTCTTTGGAGGGCAATTTGGCAATTCCTAACGAGATTACAAATGCATCAACCCTTTGATGCAGCAATTCCATTTCCAAGAATTTATCCTATAGCTAGTACCTGCCACAATCAAAATGACATGTGTACAAGGTGCACTACAGGATTGTTTTTAAACTAATGAAAACAGCACAAGTTGCTTTCATCTATGGGGAACTGACTAAATAAACTGTCGTTCTAAGACACCAGGGCTACTCACAATGTGGCCATGGACCACCAGCATCAGCATCACCTGTGAGCTTAGCAATGCACATTCTTGGGCCCTTGTCCAGGCCTACTGGATCAGAAACCTGGAGTAAAGGGCCCAGGTATCTGTGTTTAACAACATTTCCAGGTGACTCTGACTCAGATAACATTTTAAAAGCATTGATGTAAACAATGGAGCTGTTTAAAAAAAATCAGCAATAAATGAAATCAAGAACAGATAAAACTAATCAGGACACAGAAATCTGAACTGTGGTTACTTTGGGAGAGGGTATTGACTAGAAGAGGCACAAGGAAGGACGGGAATGCTGTACTTGATCTAGGTTACGGTTACACAGTTGTGTACATATGTAAAAATTCATCATGCTGTACTCTTAAGAATTCATGCAAAAAAATATGATGTTCTCACATATTGATATGAAATGACATCCAGGATACACTAGTGGGAAAAAAGGTAAAGACAACATATAATATTCCATCTTTTACGTAAGAAAGAAGGGAAAAGAAAAGTATGTACTTGTGTTTGCATAAAGCAACCCTGGAAAGCCAGATAAGACATTCGGGAAGGGTACACAGGAAACAACGGTGACTGTCCAAGGGGATGGGGGTTTGAAAGGAAGGGAGGACAGGGTGGGAGCCAGACTTTTACTCTGTGACTTTCTGTACAGATTTATATTTGAACCACATAAGTATGTTTTCTACTCAAAATTTTTTAAATAAACAAATCTTAATTCTTCCTGTTTTGTACAAATAAAATTAAAAAGCAGTATCATTTCTATCTTGTAGCTATTTTTTTTTTTCCCATAATGGCCCAGACCAGGTATGAAGAGACCTGAAGTTCATTTCTGGGGCTGTCACTTGTCTACCATGTGGTCCAGGGCATCTCTGCCTCAGTTGCCCCTTCTGGACAATGGGGATAAAACCAGCTACCTTTTCTCACAAAGCTATAAGAATAAAATAGAAAACTGACTTATAAACTGTAAAGTGCTATGCAAATAGATGAAATAATTATGACTATTTCCAATAGAAAGAATCAGAAGAGTCAAAACAGTCACTGTACAACACACACAAAAATTCCCACTAGGGCACTTATTTAGGATAAATAACACACATGACAGTTATAAGCCATTTACTGTGCACTTGCTCTGTGCCATGCCCTGTACTAAGCACGTCTCGTGACATCATTGACTCCTTACAGTAATCCTGAGTATTATCTCTACTTACTGACACAGCAGCTGAGGCATAGAGGCAAGCAGGAACTGTGTCCCCCGTACCTGTAGCCAAACAGGCGTGGGGCCAGGACTTAACCGCACTGCCCCTGCCAGGGGCCAAGCCCATTGTCTCTGCGCCAGGCCTCTCTGCTCCCTCACTCCCCTTCAACTCACACAGAGACTGCAGGGGCTAAACCCTGAAGGCCTATCCTGCTCCTGAGGTGGCAGGGAAAAGAGAAGGGCTTAGGACAAGCCTGGGGCACACAGCCTCAGAGGACAGCCTGCTGACTTCCTACCCTGCCTTGTCTTCCAGGCAGCCAGGCCACTCCCTCTCTGGCCTCCCAACCTGGAAGATGTGGCGAGTGGCATTTTAGCTACAAGCACCATCACGGTTCTTAGGTACTCGACTGTGCACACACACACACACACACACACACACACGCACACTGTTGTGTGTTGAATTGAGCTCCTCCACCCTCCCCCAAAGATATGTTACAGTCCAAACCCCAAGTACCATGGAATGTGACCTTATTCAGAGTTAAAGTCTTTACAAAGATAAGTTAAAATGAGGTCATTAAGGTGGGACCAGTTCCAATATGACTGGTGTCCTTATAAAAAGGGGGAAATTTGGACATAGACACACATACAGAGAGAGGACGATGTGAAGAGACACAGAGAGAAGGCGGCCATCTACAAGCCAGAGAGAGAGGCCTGGAATAGATCCTTCATGGCCCCAAAAGGAAACAACCCTGACCATGCCAACGCCTTCATTTCAGACTGCTAGCCTCCAGAACCGTGAGACAATTTTTTAGGCCATCCAGTTTGTGGTACTGTGCTATGGCAGACCTAGGAAACTAGCACACACACACGCGCACGCACACGCACACACACACACACACACACATCAGAGAGTTAAAGATCTAACTGATGGATCCTCAAAAGTTACCATTTTAACACCATACTGCGTGCTCTGGAATATATTTTCTTTAGTTTTATAGTAAGGTAGGAAGATAAAGAAAGGATACTTTTATGATGGAGAAAGATGTAGTAAAGAGAAGAGAAGGGTTGAAGAGAATTTGGTAAGAAAAGCCCCTGGCTTCCAAATTGTTTTCCTGAGGCACCGTTCCTTTCTATAGGGCTGTAACCCTCCCTGTGGCCTTCAAGCAAGAAATATAACAAGAATTCCTAGGTGCCTGGCACATACTATGGACCCCGCTTCAGCTGACAAACCTGTGGCTTCTACATACAACATGCCCCTGGCGTGACACATGCATTTCAGCAGCCTGCCGCAGGGGAAGAATGCTTGCAGCTGGAGGAAGGCGTGAACTTTGTTCTTTAATTCATTGAGAGCCATAATAAAAAATAATCCCCTAAAGATCACATACAAAAAACAAATCTAAAATTAGGGCTTTTTAAAAACTTGAATAAAAATAACAATTTCAACAAACCCATTGTTAAATTAAGGACAAAAATTATTTCAGTAAGAACCACTGATTAGAAAACATTATCCTAGCTAGATAGAAGAAAAGATTTTTGATCAGGAGAAATGCAAAGGTGAAGATCAAGAAAAATGTGGGGTGGGGTCTGGATCAGAGGGTATGTGGGAGGGAGGGGGAAGAGCTAGATGATTCACCAGCAGAAGAGACGCAGAAGAAAAGGGAGCTCAGAGCAGCAGTTTGAAGATGCCGCTGTTCCCACCAGACACAGACTTCAGGCTGGCTAACAATTAGCCACAGCTACTCAGTGGCTCTGCTTATTTAAACCTCTAGAAACTCCATACTGAATGGGATAAATTCTCTGGGCTGTGACTGGGAATCTGATAAAATCAAGTCGAGGCTGGAAGCAGACACTTGTAGGTTGCATGGATTTGTTTATTGTGAAAATTCATTCAGAAGACTTATGATGTGTCCACCTTTTTCCACAACTGTTCCACTTAATATGTTTAATAATAAGTTTTAGTTATCGAAGAAAAAAAAAGTCCAGGGCTGGCCATAAGTCATGGGTCAGAGGCTCCCCTCTCTTTTTTGGATGGGCAACTAATATGGTCAGGGACACTGAGGGCTGTGGCTTATTTTTCTTCTATTCATACAGGCAGGACCTTAGGGCCAGAGGGGATCTTGGTGGCTATTTGGCCCAACAAGGCCAGGACAGAGCCAGGTCTCTGCCTCCCTGCTTGGGTCCCCTTATGCTGAATGCCCCATGGGGCAAACCCAGCCTTTCTAAGCTTTCCTGGGCCCTGGTGCTGCATGGGGTGTGAGCAGCCCAGCCCTACTCTGTCCTTACTATGTATCCTTGGGATTGCCAATCAGCTCTCTGAGCCTCCATTCCCTTGGCTAGGCTAGATGAACCTCAAGTCTCCTCCAGTGATATGGGCCACAGGCCCAGGTTGGTAGCTTTCATCTGTAACCAAGAATGGCTTTGCATCTCCAGAGCCATGGATGTCCACCTATCTCTTCCCTTTCTCATTCCCCATGAACTTATCTTACAAAGAGGGGCTCAGTTTGATATGTGATGCCAATCTTTCTAGTATATGATACAAACAGGAGACAACACTAATTCCTGCCAGCCAGCAAAGGAAACAAGAACCACTATGAGCCCTGTACAAAGGCCTTTGGCTGAATGAGGCTTTAAAACTATCTGTCTGAGGTTGTTTTTATGGACAGTGTGTCTCATCCTAAAAGGGGCTGGGAGAACAATGGCCAAACTGTGGTGTAGGGAGTTCCCAGGCTTTTCAACCCTAGCTGCAAAATGCAACACAGCACACAGTAGTGATAAAACCAAATGGGATCAAGAAAGCCAGGGCCTGGATCCTTGTCACCTTTGATCACTGCAAAACAAACCCTTTTCTTGAAGAGGTCCCTCATCCTCAGCCTTTTTGTTTTAGGTGTGCAGCAACAGGCAGGCTCAGGAATATCAAAGCTACGATGACCCCTACCCACATTGTCTCACAAACATGTCCATGACTTCTTAGGGACCTGCAGTCCCAGCTGGATACCAAATCCACCCAGTGATACTCCCCACCCCTCCCTAGACCAAGTATTTGTAGAAAAACCAAAACTGGAAGAGGACAGAAAGATGCAAATGAGTCACTAGAATTAATAGGTTTCTTTCTTACATTTGTCGTTAGAAGTGCAGGATTATTTCAAAGCCTAACTGAAGCTTTTCATCCACCTAACCTAGACCTGTGATTCTCAAGTTTTAATGGGCACAGGAATCACCTAGGTTCTGATGCAGGAGGTGTGTGGTGGGGCCTGAGGGTCTGCATTTCTAACAAGTTCCCATGTAATGCCGCTGGTGCTAGCCTACAAAAAACTGAGTAGTGAGCCCTAAGAGGACTCCTGGGGCTTCCTGTCTTCAGGAACCACTGGGGTTGTACCTCTCAATATTGCAGATGGAAGATGGAGACCCAGAAGTTAAGTGGTTTGCCCAAGACAATTTAGAAAATTAGTGGCACAACCCAAAACAATCTTGTACATAAGCGCTTAGCCCGTTTAGGCTCACCTGTTCTAGATCAGAAGGGAAACCAGCAGGCCTTGAGTCTGCCTGTGGGAAGAATCAAACTTCTATTACTTTCTGCCCTTTTACAGTGTATATATTTCTGACCATAACACTAGATACTTTGTGGTATTTTAATCAGAAAAAGATTCAAAAGTACTAATGGTAAGACCAGAAACCTGATATTTTATTCCTTGCCAGAGCTGGGTAGGGTGTATGTCTGACAGATAAAATACAGGGAGGCCAGTTAAATTTGAATTTCAGATAAACTATGAATCGTTTTCTAGTATAATTATGTTCCATGCATAATTTGAGATATACTTATACTGAAAAAAACCTGCTGTTTATCTGAAATTCAAATTTAACTGGCATCCTAGGTTTTTATTTGCTAAGCCTGGCAACCCCAACAGGTTGGCAAGTAGGAACAAGGAAAGCAGCTGGGCACGGTGGCATGCACCTCTAGTCCCTGCTACTCAGGAGGCTGAGGCTGGAGGATCACCCCCTTGCCCAGGAGTTCTGGGCTGTTGTGAGCTATGCGATTGGGGGTCTGCACTAAGATCAGCATCAATATGGTGACCTCCTGGGAGCAGGAGACCACCAGGCTGCCTAAGGGGTGAACCAGCCCAGGTCAAAACTCCCACACCTTATCAATAGTAGGATCATAACTGTGAATACCACTGCACTCCAGCATGGGCAATATAGCGAGACCCCGTCTCTTTTTAAAAAAAAAAAAAAAAAAAAAAAAGCAGAGCAGGGAGTTGGTAAAAAGCAACGTTTCCTGCTTTGTCACTGTTAGCCTTAAAGAAAACCCCAAGGGTACCAGCATGGCAGGTGCTCCAACAGGATGCAGTGACTACTGTATCCATCTCTCTGAAAGGATGTTAATTTTCTTAACTAGCTGACTATAATGCAACAAAATCATGAATTTATAGCTGGTGTTATAGATTGAATTATGTCCCCCTCCCAAATTCTTATGTTGACATCCTAACTCCTAGCACCTCAGAATGTGACCTTATTTGGAAGCAGGGTCTTTGCAGATGTAATCAGTTAAGATGAGGTCACAGTGCAGTAGGAAGGGCCCCTAATCCAAAATGACTGCTGTCCTTATAAAAAAGGGAAATTTGGACACAGAGACTGACAGGCACAGGTGAATGCCATGTGAAGATTGGCACTGAGCTGCCACAAGCCGAGGAACTACCAGAAGCTAGGAGAAAGGCCTGGAATGGATCCTACCCTGGAGCCTTCAGAGGGAGAATGGCCTTGCTGATACCTTGACTCAGACTTGAGGCCTCCAGAACTGAGAGACAATAGGTTTCTGTTGTTTAAGCCACTTGGTTTGTGGTACTTTTGTTACAACAGCCCTTGGAAAGTAATACTAGAAGCTGGGAAGAAGGGAGTAGAGAAAAAGAGGGAGTTAAAGAAAAATAAAAAAAGAAAGAAAGAAGAAAAAAACTATCAAGAAGAGTTCTTCATTACTTATTAGGTATTTTCCTTAGAACTTGAAAACCTCTGCTGAGGGAAGTCACGGATTTAGAAAGGATAGACCACTTTCTATAAAAACAGTCACTGTTCTACTAAAATTCAGTTTTAAACACTGACCTGTGAACATTGAGCAAGTTACACACTATTTAAAGAAGAAAACTTACAAGTCAGAATTTACCCTGATTATACAAAAAGGATACATTTTCCAAAAGTACCATCTAACCAAATTTGGGGGGAGGGTTTTAAAAATCACAACTTTAACAGACCATCATTGTAAAGTGTTTTTTTCCCATGAGAAGTTTGCTTTCCTCCAGTTCTTACAAACCAAACATTACCATATTGGGTTGGTGATTAAGGAGCACAAAATAAATTAGGCAGGCTATTCTGATTTAATTGTCTCTCTTATTTGCTTGTCATATTTTGAATAGCCTCAAATGGCAAGATTTAAACAAAAGATGGACTATTTAACAACACCTTATCCTCTTTCTAAAGTACCTGAAACCCCTTCAATATAGCATGGTTTTTAACGTACCTTTACCTTTATCCAGGCCTGTTTTGAGTCTGGAGGAGGATTCCAGAAGCAGAATTCAATAGTCCCACCCTGAAAAAATGCCAAGCCTACCTGGCTCCAGTCACACTGGCTACATTCAGTTACTCAAACACCCCAAGGTGTCTGTTTCTCACATGAAGGTCTCTGCACGTGCCGATCCCTACGCCTGGAATGTTCTTTCTTCTGCCCAGACCCCTCTCTATGCCCTCAACACAACCCTCTCCCCACACTCAATTCAAAACTCAGATTCTCAGAAACATATTCAGGTCATCACCCTTTCACTTTTCCTTATCACATAACATTGCATATTTCCTCCTCCGCCCTAGCACAAGCAGAATCATTTATTGTTTACTTGTTTATTATCTATCCCTCCCTAATAAACGGTAAGCTTCATAAAGTCAGAGATCAGATGAGTTTTGTAAAATACTTTATACCCAGGGCCTGCCCCAGAACAGGCACACAAATATTTGCCTAGTTTGTCTGACTGATTAATTAATTAAGCAAATGAAAACATGATATGATCACTGGTGGCACACTCCCAAAACACTGTGGGAAGCTCTTTCTGCCCAGAGGTTCTGAGTCTGGCCATGGAGCACAGTCTATGCCTCTCATCCTGGCTGTGAGACAAGCTGCGTGAGGATGTCACTTGTCTGCTCATTTCTCTGAAAAAGTTCAACCCTTGATCGTGACCCCATTTCACAAACAGACCTTTCCTATAATAAAGGGATGCCCCAGTCACATGCACATTAACTATTGTAGCCCCCAGGGTAGTATTTTCTCACAGTAAATTAATAAATCAGCATTGTGTTATGATTTGGCATCCCATATAAGCTATCTTCAGCGAGAAATATGAGGAAAACAGCAGCACAATATTTGATAACTGGCTACTGCTTTATCAATTAAAAAATTGGCATTTTGACATTAAAAAAAAGTAAAAGCCTGTGCATTTCATATTTATAAAAAAACTAAAAAGACTTAAGATTTATGAGTCATAAGTGTTAGATGACAGAGCGTATTTGGGCAATATATATATAAAACCTGTAAAATGTACGTACTACTTAACCCAGAAATTCCCAGTAAGAGAAATTTATCCTAATAATCATAAATTAATGCAAAAATGTAGCCACAAGAATGTTCACTGTAGTTCTGTTTACAGTAAAAACTGAAAACTTAAATATCCAATATTGTAGGACTGATTAGATAATTTGTGGTAATTCCTATTAAATTCTCTGCAGCTTTCCAAAATGTCTTGCTGAGTGGACTAATTGACAACATGGAGAAATGTTCGTCATATTCTGAAAGCGAAAAAACTGTGTTGTGAATCAATACTCCAAAACATTTTACCTACAGTTTTTGCTGGGTGGTGGGGTCATGATGATTTTTATCTTCTTAGAGAAAATATATAAAATACGGAAAAAACTAAGGATTATATTATGTATCACTCATGTACATGTATTTTGAAAAAACATTTATCTAAAAATAAATTTTAACCAGTTAAAACGTACAAATACTACACAATTCCACTTCCTGGGGTACCTGAAGTAGTCAAATTCATAGAGACACAGAACACAATGGTGGTTGCCAGGGGCTGGAGGGAGAGGTGAATGGAGGGTTGTTTATGGGTACAGAGTTTCAGTTTTGCAAGATGAAGAGAGTTCCGGAGATGGAAGGTGGAGATAGGAGTGCAACAATGTGAATGTACTTAATGCCACTGAACTGTACACTTAAAAATGATTAAGATGGTAAATCTTGTTGTGTATATTTCACAATTTTTAAAAAAAAAAACTAAAAAAGGGCCAGCCCCGTGGCTCTCTCGGGAGAGTGCAGCGCTGGTAGCGCCGAGGCCATGGGTTCGTATCCTATATAGGGAGGGGGGGTGCACTCACTGGCTGAGCGTGGTGCGGACGACACCGTGCCAAGGGTTATGACCCCCTTACCGGTCAGAAAAAAAAAAAAAAAAAAAAGGTTAAAAAAAACTTTAAAAAATTTAATTCAGTCAATAGTAAGAACAGCTGGGTCTACAGGAGTCTCAGTTATCAGGATTTTCAAGACACAGGAGCACACAGCCTGCATTTGACTGTGGACCACATGGCACCGGCCCACCAGCACTGGAAAGCGCATTGGGATGAGCAGGCATTCGTCCTGCTTCCTGGCTCTGGGGGCTGGCCATGGTGCTTCCCGGCCCACCGAAGGCAGACAGACGCTCACCAGTCTGGACCTTCTTGCATGGCCTGGAGTTTTCCTCCTCTCTTGCCATTGTCCCTCAGCTTGACTCTCAGATGAAGCAACTGAGTTGGCTATCCCAGAAGCACAGCTTCTCCTAGAGCCTGGGCAAAGACTGCAGGGGACAGGTGAGCCCAAAAAAGATTTGTGGCTACATTTTCCATGGGTCACAGTTTCAGGGATTTGCCCCCAAAGTCCTTCAGCTACTAGGAGATGGAGTCAAAGAAAGGAAACCCACCTTAAAGTCAAGACAATTCACTTCTCTAGAGGAGAGAACTAGATTCAGCAAATAAAAGTCCCCCGTGTTCAACAAGCACCCAGCACTCTGCAACTGAGAAAGGGGTGATGCCTGGTTCCTGGTGGTGGACCTGAGAGCCCCAAGGCTGCAGACCTGTGGCCCAAGAGCTGGACTTGGTCTGAAGATGTCTTGGATTGGCTCACACAATGTTGGCCTGCACAGTGTTTGCAAATTTTCTAAATTAGTTGCCAACATTTTAAAAAAACAAAAAAAGAAAAACAAAACAAAAAACCAAAAAGAAGCTAGTTGCCAACATTTAAAAATCAAGGTATTTCTACTTATAAAGAGATTTCTTCCAGTTGTCTTGGGGGAAAAAAATGGAAGCTCTTAGCCACACTGGGTTTCCACTCTATGTGACAACTGGCTGGAAGTGAGCAGTGGCTACTCCCATAGATGAGCCCTGCCCCTAACCCAGTCCACCTCAGCCATTTACCTGCCTGGCCTTGCTGTTCCCTGGCCTGTAGCCACTCAACTGGACTGGGAAGTGCTTGTAAGGACCATGCAGTACCTGCCATGACACTATCTGAACTCCCTGTAAGGGCTCGGATACTCCGTGACTATGGGCCAGTTTATAATGCAGCAGCTCCAGACAGTGCACCTTAATGACAGTCAAGACATGTCTGGGCTGGGGGTTTACTCCTGAGCCCCAACCCAGCCAGAATGCAGCACTATGTCTCCCCACCACATTTCCATGACCCATCAAGATGCAATATCCTGCCTGCTCTCTTCATTGAAAATTTTAAAAAGGAAGCCATGCTCTTGAGAATGGATCAATGGTCATGATGCCTCACGCCCTGACTCCAGCAGAAGTCAACTTTCAATGCTTTAGGGAAAGGAGTCAAAGACACGTAGCGCCCCATGGTGCAGTGGTTCTGCTCCGATTACCACAGCTGAAGAACAGGGAAGCACCTAGCTATTAACGCTGCTTACTGCCATTGCAACAGTAGAAGGATGCTGGATGTTGAGTTTAAATATCTAAAAAGATCACACGTGCAGGGAAAGGAAAGTTTTACAAGTCCTCCAGGGTTATCAGGGCCAAGGGAAGATCAAGACCAGTGGCTTTCCTTACCTGCTGTAGGCACACTAACGTTATATTGAGGTAAAATAAATAGGAAGGCAGTCTTGGCTGTTACCTGTAAAACAAAGGGAAAAAGTTCCAGTTTAACTTCTTGGCCTCATAAAAAGAAGTAAGTGGAGCCTGCTACCAGCCCCCAGGGCCCACCCTTTTTACATCTCAAACCCACAGACCTATCAGATGAACAGTTTTACCTAATGCAGAGTTAGCAACAGTTTTGTTCCATTTTTCTTTAACAACATTCCTCCAAATACCTGCACTAAAAACAAACAAAACCACCCTGGGTCCCTGATGGTATCTAGACTTATATTCACTGCAGATGGAATGAAACAAGCTGAGCTTGGCAGGCTGAGAGCTTGCAAGAAGGGTACAAATCTGTCTGCCACTCATTCATTCACTGATTCATTCATTGAAGAATTTATCAAGTTAGTTCTGCATGCCCAGCATTGTGGAAGACGGAAACTAACAGAAGATGAGGTCACAGGCTTCAAGAAGCTTAGGATATAGCTGGGGTTTCCCCAGCACTTCGGTTGCCTGCACATTGGCCAGCAGCCCTGAAAGTCTAAACCTGCGCTTCAGAAACAGAGAATTCCAGCTGCTAATTTCACATCTCATCTACCCTACTGTTGGGCATGGGGCAAGACACAATACCCCACACTGTCAGTTTATTTCAAAAGCTGCCTTTAAAATCTTAGTTGTGCTGCGGAAAAAAACTGGTTGTCACCTGGTTATTAATGGCCAAATCAATATACTGTGACAGTTTAGCCAGCGAGGGAGATAGGAATGTGGGTATTTGAAGCCTGGACTCAAGACTCGACTGCCTGGGTTCACATGCTGGCTCTGCCATTTGCTAGCCATGTAACCATGAACAAGCATTCTGACACCCAAGCCTCAGGTTCCTTGTCCATAAAATCAGGGATATTTGTAGTACTGCAACTGGTCTAGGTACTACAGGTGGGGTGGTGCTGGCCCAGATGTTAGTGCTGTTTAAAGCTCCCCAGATGTTTCTGATGGGCAGCTGAAGCTGCCATCCACACTGCTGTGAGACATGCAACAAGGCCAGGTGAGGAGGCCGCCTCTGCACACACCTCACCCCAAAGGGTTACGGTTCTCCTCCAAGCACAGAGGTTTGAAGAATATATGCGTTGGGGGGAGTGCAGAGGGGGCAAAGACATTGGGCCGTGGCAAAACTGGCATGCACGCGAGTGAGTGATGCTTTACAGCCCCCCCCCCCCCGAGTCATGTGGACTCCTGAAACACCAGTAAGAAGCTACTATCCTTGGCCTACTCTGCAGAGACAACCCTCTCCTTTAAAGAGCAAAACTCTACTGGTCAACAAGACCTGTTACTCTGTCAAAGGGTGTCACTCAGTCTGTACGTCATGATGCACAACCAGCCTTCTCTTATACTTGTGCTGTTGCCTTAGACATGTTCTATCAAGCTCACAGGGAAAAACCCAAATGAGATTAGGCATGAGAAGGAGCTCTGGAAAACACAAAGCTCTATCCAAATGTACAGCTCTTCCCTAATCCCCACCATAGAACTTCCCATTTTGTATCCTTCTTCTCCTATACCCTCCCAGGTATCTAGGACCCTGATTAAGGCAAAAATACTAGATTCCAGTATTTTTTCAGCCCTACCCCCTGGTAGCAACAGCAGAAACCATTCTAAAATGTACATCTTTCTTTATAAGCAGCCAGGCTTGCTCCCACTTTACCATATCTCAGCAAGGGGGTGTTGGTTTCCTCATTTTACAGATGAAGCTAAACTTGGGGCATGGAAAGGTAAAGTAGTCTCCTGAGACATCACAACTACACAAGTAGAAAAGGCAACATTCAAGTTGATTTTTAAAAAACTTACTCCAAGAACAAATTTAGGATACACACAATATGGCACATAAAACAGAATAATGTAAAAGGGGAGAGAATAAAACACACACACACAAAAACATATATCGAAGGCAAACAGGAGCAAGGAATAGGGCTGATTGACCCACAAAACTGCACTCCAGGAAGTCCTACTGAGTGGCTACAGATGGCCAGAAATTTGGCCATAAGCTTTTTTTGCAGTCATCTGAGGAAGGAGTGATCAGTTCCTGGATTCAACATATCCATTAATTAAAAAAACGAAAAGCACTAGCCAAAAAGAGCAACCCTACTTCTCCGGCATAAAAACCCCTCTCTGTGCCTTAAAAGGTCCTTTGGCATGCCAAATCTTACCCCATAACCCTCTCCCAACCTCAGACCAGGGACAAAAACAATTAACAAGCCCCTCTCTGCAAGCACTGGCTGGGTTTGTATAGCACAGAGGGCTGAGAAACAGGAGCCTATTAAAAATGTCATTCCAATTACTCCTCATCCTTCTAAGGCTGTTTATGGGAAACATTATTGAGTTTAATAGCATTTTAAATGCCAAGTTCAGTGGGTGAAAGGTTAAAAGTGACAACGTGCTAATACGCTAATGCAAAGGGAGAACATTAAATTATGTAGGAGGGACCACATCACATACCTATACACACAGAAAGCTTCGTTAAATGTTTAGCTAAAACAAGGCAAACACAAAGGCAGGGACATTGAGTAAGCTCACATAGCCATAACAAAACCAAAACTATTCCACATGCCATGTTCTATTAGGGGCACCCAAACCTGACTTCTTGGTTGCAATGAGACTAAGAATGCCAGTGAAATAGCTGCTTCCAGCTAAGCGTAGTAGATATGGATTCCAGTCTCAGGTTTGCTGCGGACCAGCTGGGTGGCTTTGGGCAAGGTATTTCACCTCTCTGCACTCCAGTTTCCGCATCCATTAACAACAAAAACAATAATGACAGTTACTGTTATCAAGTGCTCGCTCAGTGTCAGGCATAGTTTCAAGGGTTTTACATAAATTACTCCACGTAATTCTCATAGCAACCCTACAAAGCAGGTACTAATAATGGCCCCATTTTACAGGTAAGCATAGAATGGATAAGGGCAAAGGAGGTGGTTAGAATGGATGTCCTTAAAGGTCCTCCCCAACCTCAGCTCCAAAAGGCTATCATATCCTGATTCCACTTAGTTTTCAATGCCAAAAACACAGCTTTACAATGACAAACTTGCTGAGAGGTCTTTTCAAAAGTTTAAAATATATTGCTGTTTCTCCACCTTAACCAAGATCAGGTCTGGGTATCATCTACGTCTAACAAAAAGAGAAAAGTAAGGCCTCCTGGGTACACCTAGACCTCCAAAGGCCCTGATTTGTTCTCCTTTCACTGCAAGCTGATAACTGGGCACCAAAGATAAAAGAGAACTGCCATGAAAGCAGTCTTGTCGCTTCCCTTTAGGTATTAAATCCTTCAGTTTTCTTGGCAGACACATGGATGCACTGGTACTTGGAAGGGGCAGTGTAGGCAGACCAGCCAGCAGGCACAGAAGCAGCTCTGCCCCAAACTGCTACTGTCCCATGAAGACCACCACTCCCGCTTAAGGAACCGAAACACAGAGTAGCACATGTTCCACGACTGACAGCGAGAACACTCATTTTCGTTTCCTTAGAAGCACAGGTGAAAGCCAAATGAGGTGTCCTGCTGAGGTTGGGAAATGAGGCCCTTAAAACTTCCCTCTTTCCCCAGCTGAGCCTATTCTCAGGGAGCCAAATGGTCTCTACTCAGTCTCTCCCCAAATTGATTTTGCATCTTTCTGCTGAGGCAGTGAATAGGAAAATTTCAGTCAGACAGGAAAACATTGGAAAGTTACACCCAACTGTTGGGAAGGGTTTTTTTTTTTTTTTTTTTAAAAATAAGAGTCTTTTAGCCTTTCTTTTCCTGGAGGTTTGCACCCCGAGGTTCTGGTTCATGAGCGCCCCCAAGTCTTCTGGTCACCTGCATGCACAATGCACATGACCGAGACACGATGTATGCGGGTTTGTAGCTCTTCCATCACTAATAAAAGGCAGATACAACTGAAACAAAGACGCTTTTCACTCTAGCCTTCTGAAAAATTTCCATTTTGGATGACCAGCGCCTGAAACATAGGGGACAGAGTTCTGACAGTACCTTTCTGTGTGGCTTTCAGCAAAGCCTAGAGATTCTGGTTTTCTCACCTGAAAAACTGCCTTGATATGAGAATCAGGCAAAGCTAAACAAACATGCACATAACAGATTCTCTACAGGCCTGTGATCACAATGCTGAATAAACTCACTATTAGCAGTCACGATTGCAGTTCTACATGAGATTAAAAGATGACATTGTATATGTATGAGCAAAACTTGCAATCGGAGCAGCCATGACATTTTATTTCTTGCTTTATTATACTCATCGGTTCAAAAGTCTAAACTTCATATTGGGATAAAGACGAATTTAGAAAGGGTCACATAAAAAGTTTTTAAAATCTTGGAAACTGGGCTCTCTAAAAAAAGTACATATGAAGCTCAAACTTGCCATGCTATACACCCCCAATTTGGGAAGATAATCAAGTACTGAAAAAGAGAAGGTCACGTAGGGACAGCCCTTCCTTTATATCCACAACTTAATTATTAACTTTAAGAAGCTGCATAGATTGAACTTGACCCACTACGTGCCCTACAGACAGCCTTACATAAAACACGTGCATTTGTATGAAATAAATACATTCCTTGTCTGAAAGCCTTAAATATACATACCCTTACCCTCCCCCCAAAAGAGCCTGGAGATATTTCTAATCCTCATTACTAGATTATATACTTCATTCTCCTTCACACACCCCCCACTGCCCAAATAGTCTGTTCCCTTTTTTGGATAGCACAGCATATTCATAAACCATTCCTCATGGAAGCTAAAAACCAAATAAAAAAATATCAGCAATTTTAAAACATATTTCTCCTGCATCGCATAGCAGTTTAGATGACTGGTTGGGTGTGGATGTTAGGAAAACACACACACGATTCAGGACAAAATATGTTTACTTTTGGCCAAAAGCCAACTATTCAGACGTAATATCGTCTTTAAAATAAAAATCAACACAGAAAAAAGGAAGGGTTGCGAAGTATAGAATTTCAGGCTGTGAGTGATTTTTTTGGAGAGTTAAGATTAGGTAACAGTTCAGACTTGATGGCAGAAAAGGAACCACTGCACCAATATATCACAGTGTCCTTCTAAGTGTGGTTTTTAAAGATACTTTAGGCAGGAAGCACAGAGAGAGGGTAATTTTAATTATTACAGATGTGTCTACGACAGCCAGCCAATCACTAATCCTCAGCAAGCATCAAAGTGGGTGCCAGGGAGAATCATCCCCAAGGAACTTCTGGCATTTCCTGGTATGCAGGGAAATAAAAGAATTACTCAAGCACTCCAGAGACTCAGGGTAGCCGGACCAGGCGGGAACCAGGTGCATTTGCCTTTATTTGCCTGTTTATGCTTAGGGAGTCTGCAGACGGTGACCTACTGTGACCATTTTCAATTATTTTCTACCACCTGGAAAGTTCCCTGATCAAAACATCAGCAGGTCAACCCTGCATTCTGACTGAAGAGCCAGGCATGTGGACTAGAGCTTGCTACGAAAATAAACCCCAAGTTCACAGGCAAAGTGAAGCCATCTCCAGAGGTCTGTAAACCAGGCAGGCCTGTCACAGATTATCACAGGAAGCCTTCACATTCCTCCAGTACCTGTGTTGGGGCACAGTACCTCCCCAGGGTGTCCATCTCCACTCATGCTTAAACCGAATGAACTGGGGCTGGACAACAAATGTGCCAGTTTTTTAAAATGTCAGATGTGTGATCTCTGCTCTCCCAGTTTCCACACTCCCAAACTTCACTGAGGGGTGTGTCGGTGAAAGAGACTAAATGATGGGCCTCCTGGAGTTGGCCATGGTACCATTCCAGCAGCTTTAGCAGTGGTGGTCAGGCCAGACGCTCTATATGTGCAATTTGGTTCAGAATCTCCTGTATTTCCTCTGTTCTCTGTGTCACCACTGTGCACCCCCCTCCTATGGGAAATGCATCATGACACATTTTGGGCTGGCCTAAGTCCACTTTACTTCAGCCTACAAAGACCTGCCAAGGACCAACCTGCATGAGGGCACCTGATAAGCAGAACTTAATGATGATGATTTGACTCAGGTGACTTAAACCAAGGCCAACAAGGTTAATGAAAAGCATCTAGCACTCTCCATCCCTATTTATCAGCAGATAATATTCACAAGGGGATATTCAGGATTGTCTTCGAAGTGGAGGAGGAAAATAACAAAAGGCAAGAGTTCCCAGGAAAAATGTGCTACAGATGAGCAGAAAACACAAATCCAACAGCAAAGCCATGGCCTCAGGTTAACACTATCCACACTTTGCCACAAACAAGTCCCCACATACCCCTAAACCAAATAAACAAAGGGTAGGCAAATTTAAATATTTAGATTAAATGCCATATTATAAGATTTTTCTCTTCTCTCTCTCTCTCTCTCTCTCTCTCTCTCTCTCTCTCTCACACACACACACACACACACACACACACACACACACACACACACAGGAACAGTTATATACATTACATTACTATAAAATCTCATTATACTAACTTGAAAGTGGTATTTCAAATGACATTTAAAAGGACTTGGTACTTTTTCTCAGCCAGGCTAGGCCAACCTCCATCACAGCCTCTCAGCACCCCGGGAGTCTGCTGTGACTTCACACAGGGTGAGGGTAGCTCAGGAAGAAAACCAAACCTCAGGGGGAGAGGGTGGGACCAAGTCAGAACTTACAGCCAGTTCTCGGAGGTTGACAGGAGGCATGAAGCACCCTCACCCAAGGCTCAATATACAACCCCCCTGCTGATGAATCCAGGCCTCAGAGCAAGGTCCAGAAGACCAAGTGTCCCCACCCCAGTCCTGTTCAGCAAGTCTATTTCAGGGAGATACGAGAAGGGACACCGATGACCTTAAGTTTTCACCGAGAAGCACAGATAATCTTTCTGCAAGACAATCACACAATGGGAGAGCCTAAGGGGAGGACTTAGACACACACAAAGGGGGAGGAAAAGTGGAAAGAATCTCCCCTGCCAAGGCCTTGTAGGAGCGGGGGAGGGAGGAGAGTGTGGATCTCTACCTTTTTGCTCTTCCAGCCACGTCTATGTCCCCCCACTGCACACACACCCTGAGGCAGGAAACAAGGCCATGGCCATGCACAGGGCAAGTTAAAGAACTACCCTCAGGAACTGTTTCTGCCATCCCCCACTTCTGTTTCCGGGGAAGACAACAGACTCATCTTCCTACAACACACAGGCCATGTTCTATAGTCCTCCATGGCTCCCTACTGCCTGGAAGAGAATCAGGACCCCTGCCAGGTATTCCATAACTCCACAGGAGCCTCCACCTCACCTTTCAAGCTTTGACACCTCAACTCCCAGACACAGGAACACAGCCTCCCCACCCCCGGCCCCAAATACCATCCCAGGCAGGAAAGGCATCATCCTAATTTTCAGTCAGACAAATCAGTATGCAAAAGATCAGTTACAACACAACAAAACCATCATTATCATAGGGCATGTGCAGGTGGTTCGGGAGAACACAGGAGGGGCCCCTGACTGTGACAAGGACTGAGGCCTCCCCATCCCCCCATGGAAAACTTCACCAGCAAGGTTCTGCTTTACACGTCTCCTGAAGGGATGAACAGGCAAAAAGGAGGCAGGAAGGGCACTGCAGGCAGAAGGAACTGCATGCACAAAGGTAGAGAAGTAGGAGAAATAGAATTTGCAAGGAAAATAAATGGTCTGTGTGTGGAAGGTGATAAGGCTGGAAGGCTAGCAAGAACCGGGTCCTATGAAGGGCCCCTTATGGCAGGTACAGAAATTGGACTTTATCCTAGATATGGGAGGTAGCCACTTATGATTTTTAGGCAGGGGATAACATGATGCGGTTTGCACTGCAGGGAGTTCATCTTCCCATGTAGAAACAGGGCTGCAGAAGAGGAGGTAAGCCAGGGCAAAGCTACACGACTATGCCTGCTGTCGGGCTGAGGCAATAGCTATGCTAATTGTATGGCTAGACATTTCATAACTAAAGCCAAAACATTTCATTATTTTAGTTATACTACACTTCCATTTGTATTGTTAGGGCTAGAGCTCAGACCCTTCAAACCCATTACACAGACCAGGTCACCAGACCCCTCACATGCCAGGCTGGGTCACCAGACCCCTAACACGCAGGTCCATACTAGGTAAGTGGGAAAGATCCTGGGAGCCACTGGCAGATGACATGAGCTCAGTCCTCAGCAGTAGCAACAGCAGCAGAAGCAGCAGTGGCCCTTTGGGGCATCCCAGAGGCAGTGGCAGCAACCCCCTCCAGCAGCAGCAGTGGTAGCCCCTCCATGCCACACCCGCTGGGGGTGGAGGGCCCTGTGGGTCAGCGCCACTCGTCCTTTATACTTAAGTCCATAACCCAGGACACCTGAGTGCTCATGCTCATCTACACCAGACAATAGCCAAGGAACACCTGGGCACACATGTATATTTACGTCAAATGCTCAGCAAGATTCTGAATATCTGAGGGACCCTGACCTTTTCCCTATATTTTCCCTATAGCCAGGCCGGAGGTTACTGCAAGAAGGGACAGCACAGGCCTGGACTATGGTAATGGCAAAAGACATAGGATAGTGTTAGGCAATTTTCAAAAGACTTTGTGGCATAAGAAGTTAGGGTGACGGAGTGGTCAAGAGTGGTGCTCAGGTCTTGTTCAGGAAATGGACACACAAATGTGTAAATTAAATATCATGCTAGGTGTGATGATAGTTATTCACAGGGCACTGTGGACAGCTAGGGATGGACAGTAGAGGGGAGGAAACTGAGAAGGCACAGTCAGAGGAGACAGAGGAAGGCCAGAAGGGGTCCCAGGAGGCACAAGTGGTGTCAGCTCAGCATCGCCGGATGCTTGGGGGGGTGGGGGGTGCCAGCCAACCTAGGACTGAAACGTGGTCTGTATGAGGTCAGGGCCTTTATTTTGTTTTCTGATGGGTCGCATGTGCCTGGGACAGTGCTCAGTGTGTAGTGGGGCCTCAATAAATATCTGTGGAATGAACAAATGCAGAAAGTGTCCATCAGATTTGGGATCGCGGGGTCACTGGTAAATTTTGCCGAGCAAATGTTGGAGGAAAGGAGAGGCAGAAGCTGGTGTAAGTGGTGAGCATGGAGGCGGAGAGTGGAGACGAGTGTGGACTGTTTGTTCCGCAACCCAACTCTGAAGGAAAGCCAAAGAGACAGGGGATAGAGGGGACTGGAAGGTCAGGGAGGAAAGGGAGGAGCTTGAACCTGGCTGTGATGAGGAGAAAGACCAGGCAGAGAAAAGTGGTTGGATATGCAGAAAAGCAAGGGGAGACTGGAGAGGAAAATCCTCTGAATTCCATCAATCCAAGGGGTGTTTCTTCAGGAAATGAGATCCAGAAGTGCAGGAGAGGGATGGCCAAGGGAGAGCACCAGCCCTGGGCAGCTCTCTGCTAGAACCCTCTCCCCTTAGTTCCCCAAGACCCCTGCTCCCTCTGCAGTTCTGACACTTGTCTCAACACATACACTAGATATGAAGAAGATACTCAATAACCAACCCTTGAATTTATGTAATTCAGACGGAGGTGGAGGAAAACAGGAAGTTGAAGAGGAATAGGAGGACCTGGGGGGAGAGAGGCAAAAACAAAACACCTCCCCCCATGATATTAACAAAGGGGCTAGGAGAGTTTCCTGCTACCTATTGAATCAATCATTTTGAACCAATGCTATACTGCCACTCTCAGCAGCCATGACTTTACTTTCATTCATTTCTCAAGAAGGAGACAGGGCCACCTGGATGGATTGACAAGGGTCAACTGCTCTGCAGGTTCCTGGAGAACTGTTAGGGTGCCATCGGGGGGCCTCCAGCTTCCTATCAGTCTATCAGCCTTTACTGCCTCTGGCTGGACTGATAGGGTCTGGAAACAGAACCCACAGACAAGCAGATAAGTGCCTGGCCCTGGGCCAGATTCTCGCTCTAAGACCAGCAGTGATTGCCACCACAGCCTCGGGGCGATTCCAGAGCTTCCTCCTAGGGCTCACAATGGCCACACAGGGTTTTCTAAACAAATGTGTCAGGAAATCATTAAAAGTGTTTATGCGCACGCATGTGCATGCTCACAGAGCTGGCTGGTAAGACACTTTCACACCCCAGAAACATCTTTGTTTAGCACCGTCTCTAGAAAACTTGAATTTAAAATAATTTAAATCAAGCTTTCAGTCTTCAATTGCAAAATATTTCTTGAACACAAGATCTGGGCAAGGCACAACGCTACATGAGATGCAAAAAATTACAAGACCCCCTTCCTTCCCTCAAAGGCTCAGAGACCAAAATGATTACCTGAAGTAATCCTCTACAACCCTGTGAGGAGCAACTATCACGTGTAACGTGCGAGATCTGATGAAATGTCATGCACTGTGCTGACCACCAAACAGAGATCAACTAATTTAACCTCCAACTCTAGAAGAAACTACGTTACTACTATTTACTGATCTCCTACCACGTGCTAGGAACTGCTCTGAATACATGCAGAAATGATTTCTTTTAATGCTCCAGAGGCTTAAGAATTTTTCACTCTCTCCCCAACATACAAAGAAAGTGAGGATCAGAAAGCTTAAGAAACTTGCCCGAGGGCATACAGCTAATAAGCCCCAGAAGTGGGATTGAAACCCAAGGTCCACCTAACTGTGATGTCTGGATTCTTAATGCCCTACTACCTAAATGTGCCTAAAATCTAGGGCTCAAATGAGGCTTTGATGCATAAAGAGTTAGTTTTAGGAAAAGATGTCACAGATCAGGATGGGTTAGACAAAGGACAAGCAAAGGCTCTTTTCCCTAAGGCAGAGACCACGTCTTCATTTCTCTTTGCACCCCCAGTGTCCTTGGCACAAAGGAGGTACTCAATAAATATCTATTAGTGCTCTGGGTTTGGAGGAGATTTATGGATCTGCTCTGGGAAGACTTCCGGGAGGGGTGAGCTGAGCCAGAAAGTTGTACAGAGAGTAGTAAGTAGAGGAGAGAGGTGAGGGTTAGAACAGAATCATCGCAGTGCTGAGAAAGTACAAGAAGAGGCCTGGACATAGAACAGTTTAGCTTAATGTACCCATGGCAGCTTTGGGGGACTGTCCACTGTGTGGTCCAACTTCAGATCTCAGTGTCCCATATGATCCAAACAAGCTAATCTAAAGTGGGAAGAGGAAAGGAAATCCAAGCCTCAGATCCCTTAAAGCTTTCCTCCCTTCCTTCCTTCCTCCCTTCCTCCCTTCCTTTCTTCCAAAAGCTGCTAGGCCCAAAAGTTGACTGTCTTTTTACTCCAGAGTTCATCAATGGGACATCTGTAGGCAAAGTAAAGATAAATGGTCAGGGTCCCTTGGGGGTTCAGAATCTTGCTGAGCATCTGATGTAAATATGAACCTGTGCCCAGGTGTTTCTTGGTTATTGTCTAATGTAATTGTGTATGCGCACCCAGGTGTCCCTAGGTTGTCTGACTCGCACCCACGTGTCCTGGGTTATTGGCTTAAGTATAAAGGACAATTGGCTCTGAGCCACAGTGCACCCCCTTCCAGGGTACCCCCATGGGGAGGCTACTACTGCTGCTGGAAGCTGTTGCTGCCAGGGCTGCCGGGACACTCTGGGAGACCCTGCTGCTGCTGCTGAGGAAGCTGAGGACTGAGCTCATGTCCTCTGCCAATGGCTCCTGCAATCTTTCCCAACTATCTAGCTCATGGACCTGTGTGTGAGGGGTCTGTTGACCCAGTCTGTACAACAGGTGTGAAGGGTCTGTCGGCCTTAGCCCTTAGCAATACAATTGGCTATGTCGGCAGGATTCCGACAATTGCCCTAACCATACAGACATCATTTATTCCAGCACTGTGTGCATGTGAAAACCTTGCTTCCCAAAATGATTCAAGCCAAGATAAACAATTGATTCCCTCAAAGTAAAGGAGGAAACATTGTAACATAAAATTTTGAACTTTCTTTCCAGTCACAAAACTCTGAAAACTGTCCCGTATTTCATAATTTCCTAATTTTTATCAGTTCTCTAATAGACAAGTGACTCCCAGCTCCTCCACGTGAAATTGTCTAGGAAGCAATTTCCTGTTGGCTAAAGATATTCAAAGGCTAGTCGATTTTAGAATCTGATTTATGCTACACTGGAAACTCCTCTTAGTCCCTGAGGGCTGAGTATGCAAAGCACTGGAGTAAGAGAAGGAAGTGGGTTTAAGTGGTACTTAAGTATTATCTGAACCAGCCGCAAAAGATGGAAGTGGAGGCATTTAATGTGCTGCCACGTTAAGAAGCAAGGGCAATTCTGGTCTCAACAGAAATCAAGGTAATAAGTAGTTTAAAGCAGATGTGTTACACTATTTGGCTTATTACAATCCGGAAATGTATGTCCAAAAATCACGTCAGAGATTGTAGTATTTCAGGAACATCAGTTTAGCTTTGCCATCCTTTCCAATTTGATTGCCTGTCATCAATATATGAGGTAGCATTCAAATAGGAGGTAGAACAGAATCTACAAGTGCTGTGGGGCTGGATAATTCTCCACCCTGCTCTGTGTCCCATAGCAGAGAGCTTGGCCTTCATGGAGTACATCAATGCGCTTCAGGTTGAATCTGCAGGAGATCAGAGGGCATAAGGAGGGTATTCATCACCTGGCTCCCTCCCTGCTGGGTAACTCTGGTAGTGACTGCAATCCTCTACCAAAGGTCCAGCCCCTCTCCTCCAACCATAGCTCTCACCGGTATTCCCTCTTTCTCTCCCTTCCATCTTAGTTCTACATCCACTCCATCCCAATCCCTCAGGTTTAGCAGTATCTCTCCACTTTTGAAACCCCTGGAGTGAGTGCTTTACTCCCTTATCTGTTTCCCCTGATCCAGTCCAAGCCCTTAATGGTGCCTTCAGTAACCATTCCTTAATTAGCCCATCTGTTTCCTGTTGGGACCCTGACTTATGTAGCTACTTTCCTCAAATAAAAGGCTTAATACTAACACCACATGATAATAATTAGCCTTGTCAACGAAAACCACCGGCAACAGGACCATTTTAAATCAGCAAAATTCTCTTCCATGCACACATGCTGGTACTATCCCTCATGAAATCAGTGGGAGGCAGACAAACAGCCACTCTTTAAGGTTCAACCAAGTTCCAAATAACCAACGGTGTTGATAACCAGCATCAGAAACAGTATTCTTTGCAGGACATGTTGGGACTGGCTTCTCACGAAATGATCAAGACAACCACCACTGTGGATCAGCAACCTCCCATCTAAGCATTTCAGGGAGGCCTTGACTGAGGAAGGAAGGGGTGAATGCAGGACATGGAGGACACCACTGACCTCAGGATGCAGTGACAAATCCTAGTTCTGGCTTTGGGAACACTCAACCACATAGCTTTTATTATTATTTTGGAAAATGACACCCATTATAAATAGGGACTGGCTTTATACTGACGAATAATGTCTTTTAAATAATATCTGATCTGCTCCCCTCTGGAAGTCAAAGGATCTTTACTTTATGTGCTCTGAGTGCTACATAAAGGGTTGCTTGGATGGAAGGGATTACGCAGGGAGTCCCTAGCCATTTACCTCTGTTTCACAAAGGGATTCTTTTCTCTTTTATTTTTTCAGTATAGAGCAGCAATTGGAGCGAGGGTGGGCATGAGGGATAGGGTGACTGAGGGAGGAGGGAAAGTCTGCAAACAAACAGGCCACTTATCTCTGGGATGTCTTTCTACCTTTTCCTACAGCTGAGTAGCTTGGGGGCAAGTTGTCTGCCAAACTTCCCCGCCCGCCCATGTAAACACTCTGGCACCAGCTGGGGTTTGGAATCTGCTGAGTCTCTTCCAGCTGGTGACCTGGAGATGGGTCAGATTAAAGGAATGCAAACGAGGGAGGGGATATAAGACAGAGGCTGTACTTAGAGAGGGTCTGCAGGGGTCAGTAAGGCATTGGCCAAAGGGGGCTCTGAAAGTGGAAAAATATGAACCAAAGAGGAAGGAGTTTCAATATGTCCAACCACCACGCCCCGTCCAATGTTCCAAGGCTGTTATGTTCATTTATTTTTTTCCTTTTAAAAACTGACTTCTTTGTCCCTGTCTCAGTCCCCCGCATCATCTCCCAAACCAATCACACACAGTCCTTTGAAAGGTTCGCAGCTGGCTGCTGAGAAGGCTCAGCATGATCAGACAACAGGGACACTTGATCCTCTGCGATCCCAATTTGGGAACGTTAACACGGAAACCCAAGCCACGTGCTGACAAGCAGGCCCTGGGCCACATTTGGCTCCAGACTGAAGCCAGGATCGAGGGGAGGGCACAGATAGCCAGCAGTCCGAGGCAGCCACCCTGGCTTTCAGCCTTAAAGAGACAGACTTCAGCGTCCCCCAATGCAAAGCCCAGAGATCAAGGATTCAGAGGTCACAGACCACTGGACAAGAACAGAGTGAAATCATAAGTCCTGGTGGGTATTTGGTGGCCACACCTGCGGTAAGGCCACCTGCAGCCCTACTGAAGCACCTGCAGATATCGAAACCACAAATGGCTATATATATTTACCGAGAAGAGGAAGCAGGCAGCACGGCACAGCAGAGGGAAAGGGCCCAGCAAGGAAGCAGGAGACCTGTTCTCCAGCAGCTCAGCCTCCCAGTAGATGGGCAGCCTCAGGGTACTCCCCTCTCACTCACCAGGCCTCTGTTCTCATCCTTTAAAGGATGTTCTCTGAAGTCCCTTTGCTTCCACAGACTCTTCCATACACTTCTGGGACATGGATTCATCTCCAGGCTGGGGGTTCAAGCCTTGGCTCTTCTTGCCAAGAGGGAAATCCCTGCCACAGGGGCTACCTCTATTCCAGTGACACTTAAATCTACTCTTCCTGCTCAGATCTTTCTCCTGGGGGACAGTCCTGAGTCTTTACCTAAATCATTAACTCCCAACCGACATGCCAAAGCTGCTGCCTAGGAGACATCTCTATACTTGTCCTTCTTCAGGTTATAGTCAAGGACTCCCCTCCTTCCCTTATAGCCCCTGTTGGCTTCTTCCTTTACTATTTATTAAATCCATTATTTCCACTCCCAGTGCTACTAAAGAGCTTCACACTCTCATCTCTGGGAAGCCTGTAGAAGAAGCTTCTAACTGGATTCTCTGCCTCAGGACTCAACTACTCTTCCTCCCCTCCCACCATCCTAGCTACAACAGCCAGACATGTATACACACACATATATATATAAACACACACACACACACACACACACACACACACACACACACACACACGCTCGAGACAGCCCCTTCCATGGCTCCCTCACTGCTTAAAGGATAATGTCTAACTCCTTAATCTAGCATTCCTGAACCTCCTTACCTCTCCACCCTTAATTATCACAACTCCCCAAACAAACTCAGTACGACAGCCCTGGGTGTCCTAAAGGATGTTCTGAAAATATTATTCCATGAAATACTCGCCAAGGTCATAAATGTTTGGCACAGATATACAATACTCATTAGCACTATAGTAAAGGCTCTGACAAGTCCTGCAGTAAAGAAACATGTTTAGCCTAGCATTTCCTAAGCCTATCGGGCCCAGGAACCCTTTTGTAGAGTTATACCTGTGAACTGCTTTCTTTGACTCTCTGAATGCCTTTTCTTGCCTGGAAAGCCAGCCTGCTGTTCTGCCTTCCATTTGCTCCTCTGCCTTGACTTTCCTTTGAGGGCCAGCTCTGGCCTCACCTCCTCTGGAAGCCTTCTCCCCCATTCAACCATCAGCCCCCATGGCTGCTTCCTTCCCTCACATCTGTCTGTACCTCCTAGTTGAGGCGTAGCAGAGTACAATGGCCTGGATTTTGAATTCAGGAAGACCTGTGTTAAAATCCCAATTATGCCCTCACTAACTCTGAAACAGAGGTGTTCAGCTTGCTCAGTGTAGACAGAGATAGAATCTATTGAAGAAGATTGGTGAGGGGATTAGTGGAATGAGAAGGTCAAATCTAGCACGAGGCCTAGCACATCACAGGTATTCAATAAATAACAACTAGTCGTTTTTCTTTTTTTTTTTTAATTATTGCTTGGTCATTTACCATTTTCTGAGTATCTTCTAGATGGGAAGCCCCAGGGCTAAGTGCTCTCCATTCTCCTGCCCCCCCTACATAAACCGGATTTAACAAATATGTATCGATAAGGTAACCACCACCAATAGCTCCATCTTCCACTGGACAGCAGGTATATGCACACCTAGGGCAGGAAGTAGTACCATCAGCCCTAGTCTAGCAGACCTGAGCAAAAGGCTATCTCTGTCCAAAGATTCTTCAAGGCAATCAAGTCCTATAGCCTCGCAGAACCCCCTGTACTTTACCACCTGCTCTGCCCCTCCAACCTGTTTGCTTACTACACCCCTAGAAAGGGAAGGGGTGCAGAAGCCCACTGGAAATCAAAGTGAACAGATCTTACCCAAAAGCAGACTGTGTGGCCCATTTCCATGGCCCCACAATCAGGCAGCAACAAGCTGCTGTGTTAGGGTTCAAACTTTAAATGTCCAATTGCTGTTTTTAAAAGCTAAATGTTCTCCACAGGCCACTTCATTTATGTGAGATGTGCAGTTAGTGTCTGGAACTGTGAAGTTTCATTTCCGCTTCTAGTCGATCTTGATTTGAGTTTGTCTCGATGCTTTTATGCAGGCTTCTCTGAATGGTTTTAAATACCTCTGTTTTTACCCTCTGAGCCACTCTTCAGAAGCCTTCTGAGAAGCTTTTCTTTACAGCAGGTGGGAATGCCATCTCTAAGACTGAGGGCAGGGGCTTCTCTTTCCAACACCCCTCGCTGCTCTGCAGATTAGCCCCCTCCTCCTGCCCTTTCCCCACTCTCCCACCTCCACCCCACTCCAGCTTCTCTCCTGCCTCTCTCCACACACCTTTCTCAGACTCCAAGCAATCCAAACATTCCACCTTACCATTTCCAAAATGAAGCAGCTTTAATGTGTCTTCTTCTGATTGTCAAAATAATACACATTTTGTTGGAACAAATACATCCATATGAGTAGACAGATACAAGCATGGAGAAAACAATTAAAATTACTGGAAATTCTAACACCAGAGAAAACCACTGATACTATTTTGGTGATCATCCTTATAGATATCTTTCTAAAAAATAAGACAAATCCAAATTTTTACAGAAAAAAGGCCAACACCAATACGGCATTCTATAATCTGCTTTAAAAGCACACACACACACACAAAACCATACGTTTTGGAAATCATTCTATGACATTGTGTACAGTTATGTCACCATTTTAAATTGATCTAACCCTAATTACTGGTAGGCATTTAGGACCAACCTCATTTTTAAAAATGCTAACATCTCAAAATATTTGGATATACTATTGAGTGGGAAAAAAAATCAGATTTCAGTCTGCATTTTTATTACAACCATGAAAACCATGAAAAGCCATAGTATCCAGGCATAAAAACACAGCAGAAATAAAATCATGTTAAGTGAAAGAGCTTCAGGAAATCTGTTTATAAAAGTGATATTTAAACAGCAAATAAATTCCTTCAACAAAAATAACCTGTAAAATGCAAAATCCCCATTATGTTGGAAAATGTCATGATAGTTAGGTCACGCCTCAGTGTAAAATATTTCAAGCAGCTGATAACCATTGAATTTAACCTCACGATTTTCTTCCCAGTGGGAAAGACAGACAGCAGTACTAAAGCCATATGGTCTTTGAGGAAAGGAAAAGGTGAGGGGGTAATTCTGGAGCTTGCAGAATCTGTGGGAGGGCATTCATGGGCAGAGCCATGGGCTGTGTGTTCAGGCACATGGGCTCGAGAGAAGAGAGGGCTCAGAGGCCACCAAAAAGAAGCCCTCAGCACACTGGCTCCACCTGTACATTTCCTAACAGTCTTGACGGCCCAGGCAGCAATGTTTGATTGTAAAGGTGGGTCTGGTGAGAAATGGATGCACCATGATGTATAGACTGCATGTACCCTATAATACAAAAATCAGAGGCACAGAAAACGGTTGCTTAATGACTGTAGCAATATCCACGGAATTCATTCATTAATATTCAGGTACTATGTACAACTAACATCAAGTGAATCCTTCCTGTATATCAGGCTCTGCGAAAATGCTATATATCCATTATTTAGCTCATTTGATTCTTCCAAAAGCTCATTGAGGTAGGTACAAATATTTTCACTCCCACTTTACTGAAAACTAGGGCATAGTTAACTAACTTAGTCAAAGTTATCTAGGTAAGTGAAAGAGCTGGTAATGAATCAGACCATTTGAATTCAAAGCCTGCACTCACACTGTATACATGTCACTACATATATAAGTGCTACACAATGTGGCGATGTGAAATGGAGAATCACGGTGCACATCCAGATGGCGAAGGCAATTGAGCCTCAAGCCTGCAGTGTATTTTCTTGCCTGTGAGTCAATAATCATAATAAAGCTGCTTCTCTATAAGGAGCTCTACGTACTGTACAAGAATGCCACGACTCTCTTTCACTTTCAAGAGGTCTCCATGGAAATGCACAAAAACCAAATGCAGCCCGGAGCCAGTCCTCTCCAGTCTGTTTAGTTTTACACATGCCCCCAGTCTGGAACTTCAGCCACATCACCATGGTCATTTTTTTGACATGAATGGAGAAAAGGCACTTAGGAATAATCACAGAAGTCATTCCTGGAGGAAGCTGAGCTTGCAAGCTGAAGGACAGTGTATTTAGCTTAAACATGATGCGTGGAAGGTCTAGGACACTGTATTTGGGCAAACCATTGATTTGGGGTTTGGTGAAGTTCTGGTTTTGGCAGTAGTGCCCTGCCCCTGCCCAAGGCCACATGGGCCCAGCTACAGAGTATGGCTATTGCACAGGCAAAATCTGCCAACTTCGTCTCCCCAGCACTCTGGAGAGCAGAGGTGGCACAATTCCTCTGGGGCATAGTGGGGCGATAAACACAATCAGCAAGTAGCCAAACAGGAAGCCAGAAGAGGAGTCCTGAAGCACTGGGTGGTAACGTGGTCCCATCCTGAGGTACGGGGACCCAATCCTGTAAGGAGCACCTCACCACTCTGGTCATACTGAACTGTAACCACTGGTTTTCCTATTCATCTTCCCCACCAGACAGAGCAGGGACTATATCTTAGTCATCTCCAAGTAGGTGTTCAAAAAATGTTGGTGGAATGAATTGAAAAGAGTTCTGGAGATTTGCTGCACAATGGGAATGTGCTTAACACGACTTAACTACACTTAAAAATGGTTAAGGTGGTAGACTTAATGTTATGTGTATTTTATCACAATCTTTTAAAAACACAATAACGGCATATATTACAACCAAAAGAAAAAAAAGGTATGGCACCAGATGCTTCTAATACACACTGTATAAAATTTGGTTGAGTGTGGGTTGAATAATTTGAGCTTAAGTATGGGAGGATTAATTAACTGTTACCAACAGTGAATCATGAGGTACTGAAACAGAAAGTTGCAAAGAGGGGGCAAATATGACCCTCCCATTAGGTTCTTCCATTTGTCCTAAAGCAGGAAGATTCAATAAAATGTGTTAGCAGCTAGAGATGTGGCCCCAAACCCACCTAAGAAATTACACTCCACTAATTCCAACAAATACACTCCTCACATGCTTCCAACAACAGATCTCAGAGCTGCACTCTTATTTATTAAAAGAGGGAAAGTGAAAGAGACAGAAAGCTGTTCATGATCCTGTGCCCTCTTCACACATCCTTCCTTATAGGATGGGAAGGTGGCATTTCATTAAGTGAGATCTGTGGGATGTTACTACATACTAGTTGAAAAGAGATGGTCATGCAGGTCCAAGAAATGTTGGACGGTACTTTTTAATAAGTACATATGCCATGCGAGTCTCCAAGAAAGGGGGCACGGCAGGAGGAGCTTCGCACACCTTTCTGACCAGAACATCCCAGCCTCCCACTAACACTGCAGGGATTTCAACAGCCTGGAACCCATATCAGGAAGCAACAGTGTAACAGGCATGATGGATTACTGGGATTACCCTGAGTTCAGATCCTGGTTCCCCAACTTACTAGCTGTGTGATCTCAGGCAAGTGACTTGAGTTCTCTAGGCCTCAGTATTCTTCTCTTTAAAATGGAGCACAGGGTGCCTGCCCGTAGCTCACTTGGGAGAGTGTGGTGCTGATAACACCAAGGCCACGGGTTCGGATCCCTATATAGGGGTGGCTGGTTAGCTAACTTGGGAGAGCGTGGTGCTGACAACACCAAGTCAAGGGTTAAGATCCCCTTACCAGTCATGTTTTATAAATAAATAAATAAAATGGAGCACAGCGCTCAGGCTGTGAAGTCTGACACACAGGCTTTGAGTTCTGGCTCTGGCATTTATAAGCAATGGGAGTCTCTGGTCAGGTTATTTAGGCTTTCTAAACCTCAGTCCACTCACCTATAAAATGGGAGCAATCATAGCATCTACCTCATGGGGTAATGGTGAGATCTGAATGAGAGAATACAGGTAAAGTGCTCGGCACAAAGTAAGCACTCAATACACAGTGCACATTTGTTACCTTCAACTCTATAAACTGTGAGGTGCCACATAAATATGACCCATCCATTAACACCCAAGCCAAGTACCGTTCTTCTTTCATGAAGATTTGCTAAAAGCTCTCTCACCTCTGGGCTTACACAGTTTCTAAGATTACTATGTTTGCCATGAATGTACTGGCATTTAGTCATATGCCAATATGTAATATTATATCCTACATCAATATCTAGTGTTACAGATATAACTGTTATCTCAAGTTCCTTTTTTCCCAAAATAGAACTGTGGGAAGTTAAATGAATTTAAAATCTATATACACCTACTGTGAGAAATTTTTAAAAAGAGCAACATATAAAGTTGAAAGCTAAAGTCTTCTATAACCTACCTCCTAGAGATATAGTCAATGTTGACAGTCTGCCATGATCATGCCAGGTTTTGCCTGTGCATATATAAACATAAGGTTTTTATTAAAATGGGCTCATCTTACACATAATGATCTGTAACTTATTTTTTTCTGACATCAGTCCATGTCAATACATGACCTCATCCTCTAGTATTCCATGGTATGGCTATACCATAATTTCCCTAATTGGTTCAGTATAGATGGATATGTAGCTGTTTCAAATGAATCTGACATTAGGACATGAACTGTATATCCGTGTGTTTTGGCATCTCCATAGAGTTAGCACAGTGCATATGATAAGCATTCACTAAACTCTGCCATATGAACTCTGACAACATTTGCCTCTGAGCCACAATTATTGGCCTACAGTCTATCAAATATACCTCTTGATAAGCAGCACTGCTGTGTGAAGCCAGAGTAATGAGCAATATTGGTAACATTCGCCCTGATATGTAACTCTCAGATCAAAAAGATAAACTGATCAATATAGTTCCAATGCCAGCTCCTTGCCTGAATTAAAATTATTTAATAATCCAGCAATTCCACTCCTAGGTATATACCCAAAAGAACTGAAAACATGATATCTATACAAAAATTTGTACATGAATGTTCACAGCAGCATTACTCATAATTGCCAAAAGGTGAAAACAACCCAAATGTCCATCAGCTGATGAATGGATAAGCAAACATGGTATCTTCATGCAATGGAATATAATTCAGTCATAAAGAGGAATGAAGTACTGATTCATGCTACAACATGGGTGGATGAACCTTGAAAACATTATGCTAAGCGAAAGGAGCCAGTCACAAAAGGCCGCATATTGTATGATTCCATTTACATAAGTGTCCGGAATAGGCAAATCCAGAGAAAGTAGATTAGTGGTTGCCAGGGTGGGGAGAAGTGATGGGAAATGAATGCTACCAAGTTTCTTTGGGGATGATGGAAATGTTCAGAAATTAGATAATGATGATTTTGCAAAACATGGTGAATATACTAAAAACCGCTTTAAAATGGCAAATATTATAATATATAAATTATATCTCAATTAAAAATGCAGAAAAGTTCTCTGTAAAGGTGTTATCAATTGGTAAGTCTACTTTACCACTTATTTACTGAAAAGATATCTCATGAGAACCAGCAGAATGCCAAGTGCTACACTGAATACTAGATATCCTATGGTAAATAAGCCCTCCTGCCCTCAAGGAGCTCACAGCCAAGCTGACAGAGGTGGGGGCCCTCAGAACTATGACACGGGAAGCACAGGGGGCTCAGCAAGCTGAGGCAGGAGTGAATGCACCGTCCAGGGGTAAAAGAGGGCTTTCTAGAAAACAAGCGCTGTGGTCTGAGGAACTACGAAAAGTTGGCCGCACGAAAAGAGGGAAAGTGTCCTGAGGGAAGAACCAGTATGAATGGCATGAGACAAGAGAAACATCATGGAGAGGCTGAAAGATAATCAACAGGAAAGAGCCCCATTATCCAAACGTGCCAAACAGTGTAATTTTAAGACTCCAGCAAGTATTTGATTCCTGTTACATACCACACACTGTGCCAGATGCTGAGAATACAACAGTAGAAAAGATCACTGCAGGCACTGGTAGAGCTTTTAGTACATAACTGTACATTTTCATGGATACATAGTAAATAGCCTATGGCTAACTGATTCATTGATTTGAACACTGCATTTTAAAGGATAATGACAATTTGTCGATATCTATCAAAAATACAAACGCAATTACACTTTGACCCAATCATCCCACTTCTGGGAAAATATCCTACAAGATATGCCTGTATAGTTACAAAATGACATATGTACCTAGATAATCACTGCAGCATTGTTTATAAGAACAAAAGACAGGAAATAACCCAAGTGTCCATCACAAGGGAACTGATTAAATGTATTACGGTGAACCTGCACAATGGAAGACTATGCAACCTTATACATTGAATGAGGAAATTTTCTGTGCACTGACATGGAAAGATCTCCCAGATGTTTTGTTAATTGAAAAGGCAAAGTGCAAAACAGTGTAGATAATATGCTTCATTTTGTGTAAGAAAGGGGACAGACATGTATATGTATATGTATAGATATAGATATCTTACATATTTATAGCTGCTTGTATTTGCATAAATAAACCTGACAAGACAGACACACAAAAATGAATAAAAGTGGTTACGTGGGAGCAAAGGAGGAGGAGCTGGATGAGAACATATGAGTGGAAAGGGACATTTCTCCACGTATTCCTTTTTATACGTTTTTTATTTCTCAGCCATGGGAATTCATCATCAAATAATACCTATTCCCCCCCAAATTTTTTTTAACTTTAAAAGGCTAAGATTGTAGGTTCTCTATCTGTATGCACATGCTAAAGCAGCCAGCACTCCTAATGCACTTGCAAGCATCTCTTACTGGTTACCTGAGAACCCAGAAGAGATGGTGTGGATAGAAAAGTTTCAAAAGGGCACCAGCAGTAGAAAGGCAATTCAAGACACACACTATTCTGTATGTACACAGGATCACCCCTGATAATTCACACCAAATACACATTAGGTACAGAGGTGCTAGGGATGCTGAGAAAATGTGAAACAACTCCTTCCTTCCTCAGAGCAAGTATAAGAGGCCATGGCTGGCCCTACTACCCATGAGCTTCCTAGTACAAGTCTGATCAAGTCACTCCCATCCTCAGAAATCTTCAGTGGCTCCCTATTACCTAAGCTGAGGACCAAATCCAAACTTCTGAACAAAGACCTCCATGGCCTTAATGAACTCTGCCTGCCAGTCCAGGTTCATCTTCTGCCGCTTCCTCCCTTACCAACCCCCCCCCAACTTAGGCAATATAGAGCCCCTCACCACACCCCCCATGCCCTGTCTCTGCCTGGAACAGCCTATCCCCAGCACATCTTCATGGCCAAAGCCCCTCTGACCTCAAGGCCCAGCCCAAACTTCTCCTTTTCAAACTAAACTGTCCCTAACCCTCCTAGGGGCGTTAATGCTCCCCTCCCTGATGTGCACACTGTGCCTTGTACACACAAGAGCAGCGATAACATGCCTGCCTCCCTGAGGACTCTCGGCTCTGTGGCAACAGAACCTTCGCCTTTCTATCTTTGCATCCCTAGCCCCAAGAACAGTGCTTGGCAGACAGCAAATGCTCAGCCCAGGTCTGGCTGATTGAATAAACAAGAAAAATACCAAGGAGGGCAGAAAGGAGGAATTAGCTCTACTAGGGAAGATGGGCCAGGAAAGTGTCCAGAGCAGGGGCTGCTTCTGCATACCTGTGGTAGGCATTCGAGGAGAAATGGGAGTTAGCAGAACGAAAAGGGAAACAGGAAGACTTGGGGGAGAAGGTGCATGAAAAAAAGCAGAGAAGCATGAGGAGGAGAGCATATCAGGAAGTGCAGGTAGACAGCCCTGTGATGAGGGGCAGGGGGAGGCCTGCAGGAGGCACAAGAACTCCAGGCAAAAGACTGGAAGCCAAGCTCGCACCCAGCCTCAGGTGGGTGCCCGGCAGGTGTTCAGAAGGGAGTCCCATGCTCAGCTCTGAGTCTGAGGATAATCCAGTCCAGCTGTGTGAAGGAGGCACCAGAGGAGCCGAGAGGCTGGGGCCACATTCGGGCCCACAGCAGCTGAGAGATGAGGGATGCCAGGCCTCTGAGCTAAGGCCAAAGAGCATGAAGCATGAGAGGAGACTTGGGAGCAATTCAGGAGGTAAAACCCATGGACTCAGTGAACAGACAATGGCTGTGGGTTTCTGTTCCCGTATATCCACTCGTTTCATTTCCCACTTCTGGAGACTTTGTCAACTACAGCCATGCACGAAGATCAGGTGGGGCAGCTAATAAAATTGTGGGTATCACCAAAAGGACTTGGTAAGAAGGCTTCCCAGATTTAACCATGGTGCTGGAAATCGGACAAGGGCAAAATCTTACTGCATCTGTTTCTAAGGGTCTGGCAAAAGTTTAGAAATAGATGGCACATGGGCCGGCCGTGGCTCACTCGGGAGAGTGCGGTGCTGATAACACAAAGAGTGCGGTGCTGATAACACCAAGGCCCCGGGTTCGGATCCCATATACGGATGGCCGGTTCGCTCACTGGGTGAGCGTGGTGCTGACCACACCAAGTCAAGGGTTAAGATCCCCTTACCGGTCATCTTTTAAAAAAAAAAAAAAAAAAAAAGAAATAGATGGCACATGACGGATCAGCTAGTTCTCCTACTGTCAAACACACTTCAAAAAATGATTCACTGACAGCCCCACCTGTTACTCCCAGGTGCAAAATACAGGTAAACTCCCGCATACAGTGAGTACTCAATAACTTTTTTGAATGAATGCTACCTACAGGCCACGCCTACACTCCTCTGTCCACCAAACACACCATGTCCTCCCCACCCCCAACATTCCCTAGAAAAGCCTCCACAAAGCAAGTTCCCACTCACTCTACGCCCACTGAACACTGGAACTAAACCAGCTTCCTTAGGTTTTCCATGGCACTTGTATGCAAAACTCTTCATGGCTTATTTAGCTAAAAATAAAAAAATCAAAAAACGTGGAGGGAAAAGATGTTCTACCTTGCTGAGGCCCTACCTTTTAAAAAATTAGAAATCACATTAGATACAAGCAAATACCTTTTTAATAAGTCCAAAGGACATAAAGTCATGTAAAGGCAACATAAGACAGTAAAACAGGACGATATTCATGTTCAAGGACAGCACTAGCATCAATGCACGCGTAGGGGTGATGATAAAGTCTAGGGAAAAGCTATTTCTCTCTCCCAGCTTCAGCTGTCCTTGCCCATCCCACATAGCTGGCTTCCTGCCTGCCTGTGTCACACAGAAGGTATGGGAAGAAGAGCTGGGAGAGACCCTACGGTGTCTAAAGTCTCTGAATCAACACCAGACAGAGTTCAGTTTGTGTGGGTCCCTCCTGCTTCTTGCGGGTTACTTCCTGACAGGGGCTCCACATTGAAATATCCCTGGGTGGAAGTTTTCACATGGACCAGTGCCACAGTCTCTTGACCAGATGCCCTGTCTCTAATCTGACCCTTTAAGCCCCTCTCCGTGAAGTCTCCAGAAAAATCTCATCACATCCCTAAACTCATCCTCCCTAAACTTATCCTCTCTAAAACTCTTCAAAGGCTCCCCATTACCTCCAGGATAAAGTCTGAACTCTGTGGCATGGCCTTCAAGGCCCTCCGTGATCTGGCCTCACTTCACCACTTGTCCCTCCCTCCCACCCTATGCCCCACCTCCACAGCATCCTATGATACAGCATCAGCCCCACCCTCTCTTCATCGCTCTGCCTCGCGCCCTCTCACATCTTCTGTCCCTGGCCTTACTTAGCATCCACCTACCCCTATTCTGAGCTATGAGCCCCTCCTCTATGTTCCCCAAGCACCCCCTCTAGTAGAGCACTGCATACTGAACACCACTGTGTGCTAGCCACAGAAGACCAATATGGCAGCCCAACTGTAGCTCCCACCATCAAGTCACTGCACTTATCCTCTTCCGTCTATCACCCTTATAGACAGAGGGTAAGTTCCTTGTGATTAGGCAATGTATCCTTTTCCTCTGTGTTCCCAGCATCTAGAACGATGGCTTATACAAAAGCAATGTTTAATCAACATCTGCAGAATGAGGGGGCAGGAGGTTAGAACTAGCTCAGTCCTGACTCACATCCCTTGGGCCATGTGAACAACGACTGACCAGACCAGTGAGACTAAGATGCCAGCAACATTGGTCAGGTTACTCTTGGCTACACTGTAGCTACAGGCTAAACGTGTGGTAAGTGGTCAGTGACAATCTGGCAGGGCCAAAACTGTCAGGCCTGGAGTTATATAGACCCAAGAAAGTCAGAGAAGAGTGGCCAAAAAGCATCACACTCTCTTCTTTCTGAAGGCCCCAAAATGAACACCATAGAGCAAGCTGTGTCGACAAATATGTTAGCTGGCTTCCATTTCAGGTTTCAGTGTCTTGCAGAGTAGGTGTATTTGCTGAATGACTGAAAACAACAACAACAATCAAATGGCTGGGTGGCTGAATAGTGTTGAATGAGGATATTTCCCAGGCTGCGTGATAAGAATGCCAAAAATGTTTCTTTCACATTTTATGGGTAATAAAGTGTACTATACAGCAGATCGACTTTGCTTTTTATTTCAGGACTATAAAACTGTGGCTCCTCAGAAATTTCTGGGGAGGAATCATTCTGAATAAATTTTCCATATTACCATGGATTTAGATTTGAAGATTTAACATTAATCATCATTGATAGATATCTTTCTGAAAATCTATATGAGTATACTGGATACCCTTTACTTTTTCATGGAACTACAGGATAATCATTATGATCAAGTATTATACTGTACTATTCTATCATAATAACCTCAAAGTCTACTGAAGCTGTTTGCTCATATACTAAATAATACCAGGTATTCATGGTGTTTCTTTTTTTTAAATTTCTTATGACCTCTAACTATTTAATAACAGATAACTCTCACAGTTGCTAGCTACCCCGTCTACCTACCCCAGCCACCTCTCCCATTTTCTTTCTTCTCCTATGAGTCTGGGAAACAGATAACCAAGCTTTATATAACTGTATGTAAAGTAAGTGTAGGTGGGCTTCAAACAAGGGCCTGAAGCACTAGCCTGGGTGTAGAGTACATGGCATCAGGGAACAGGTTTAGGGCCATCATCAGCTATTCCAACCTGCATCCTGTTTCTGGGCTATGTAACAAAAGAATGAGGCAGCCACAAAGAGAGGTTCCACACAGTAGAGGTATCACTCCAACACTTTCTGAATGTAACAATAACAATAAGTACCATGTATTGGGCTATTATTCTGTACCAAGCCCTCTCCTAAGTGCTGTTTTTGCATTAATGTTTCCAATCCTCCCAACAACTCTATGAAATTTTATTATCCCCGTTTTACTGATGAGAAAACTGAGGCACAGAGAGGTTAAATAATTCAGCTGGATGGCACTGCTAGGATCCTAATGCAAAACAGAATTCAACCTCAGACGGTCTGACTCTATGGCCATTACCTTAACCACTGTGATCCTGGCCTCTAATGGTTTCCTAACAGAACTACACCATAGGATCCCTTAGTATTTGTTACTACAAAAACAAAATCAAAAAACAAACCCATAAAGCAATGTATAGACCAGCACTGTCCAGTAGAAATTTCTGTGATAATCAAAATGTTCTATATCCATGCTACTGAGCACTTGAAAAGTGGCTAGTGTAACTGAGAAACTAAATTTTTAATTTCATTTTATTTTCATGAATTTACATTGAAATAGCTAAATGTGGCCAGTGGCTACCATATTGGACAGCACAGGTGTGCGCTACTTGTGGTGAGCAAAAATTTTGATATTTCAAGTATTAACTATAATGGATAAATCCTACTTAAAAGTAGGCCTCTGAAGTACGTAATCACGTGCTGATGTATCTCCACACAACATCTTCTCTGCTCCTGTATTGTTGTTAATTCACTCCCCATCATTGTAAGGAAGAAAGCATGCCACTTTTGGTCAGAGGAAATGAAAAGGCCAAGGAGATGAAGTGGGACTTGTAGACACAATAGTATTAATTGGCTGAGTAAAGCCTTTAGGGCACTCTTTCAGGTGTGGGGTTGGAGAGATGGCAGATCATAGGTCAGGTTCAGAGACTAGGTTCACCCTATTGATCTGAAAGCAAACAAGCCACGGATGTGTATGTGGGATGAGCATATTATCCATATGAAAATTCTCTCTCAAGCCTAGGGTCCCAGACTGCCTTCAGAGGACTGGTGTAATAAAAACCAACAAAACCTCACTTGACAGAGCAGAGAGCATAAGCCACTCTGCCCAGGTCAGGGACCACCTCTTGCTCTTCCCAAGTCCCCTGGTCAGCTGTGGAGAGGCCACAAGGCCTCTGGCATCAAAGTCACAAAGCCAAGTCCATTCCTCCCCCAGCCCAGCCCAGCCAACAATTCCTGTCTATTATATGGATTCTCTACCTCCCCACCACGGGCTCAGTTAAGTTGTATTACATGTCAAATCCAAATTTAAGCTAGAACCTGATTTCTCAAATAAGAAATGAAACCAAGACTAGAAGTTGAGCCCACTAACCTAATGGAGGCACAACTTTTCTCTAGTTTCTACTCCTAAATCTGTGTAGTTGGGAGAAGGTGCCTCCCTCTCTCTCCTCCCTGTTTCTGACGGTAACGCAGGTCTTCTACACACTTCCCAGCCCATGTTGTTTTACATGCCCATGTTAAGAAGGCATGACTGAACCACAGGGCAGTCAACTCTCCCACAAAGCACGGGCCACCCAGCTATTGGACAGAAGAATCCAGGCCCCAGTCCTCTTCCCTTCCATCACATGCCCCACTGCGGCAGGCCTGCCACGCCAGGGCACCGCCACACCTCATGCCCCGAGGACTCTGGAAGAAGAGTACATGTTCAAGCTTTCAAGGTCACACAAGAGACCAAGCTGCTATTTTTTAAAAAATCAACTATCACCCATTCCTTTCTACTTCAACATCCCTCTTCCAGACATAGTCACAAAATCCATACAAACAAGTTATTCCTTGCCCAGTGAGGCCAAAAGTTGGTCGAGTACAAAGTCAGACTACAAACTAAAAACACACTCTAAACTCCAGAAGCACTGGGCCCAAAAACTTCAATTCTGCTCCAAGTTCTGAGGAATTCTTCTAAGCCGGAAACCAGGCATTGTGAAGCAGGCCTTGCGATTTCCTGCAGGACTCCAGGAATTGCTGAAGGGAAGGTTTGTTTATCCTAGGATTGCCCCAGACTG